>NC_135836.1:19612980-20235480 GCF_029677425.1 Wolffia australiana | reverse complement strand
AATGGATCACCATTATTACGTAACTAAGCGTAGAATTATTCTACTAAAAGAAATAAAAAAGATGAGCGGAAGATAGTACAGTAATGCAACAGTGACAAGGATCTAGATTTACATTAGAGTTTCTGGCACCACTTCTCTACTTTGCTGAATGTGAAATGAATCTAGAGTGTGAAAAGGCTCGTTGCTATTAACGTTTGGTCCAAACAAAAATCGGAAATATATCAGCCTAATCATCACAAGATTTTTCCCACACGAAAGTTGTATCATGTTTTGTTTCACAAACTAACCATCAGGTATCCCTCCTACCCTCCAGGTTCAAAAACTGAAGGCCACATAATTTAATAAGCATATAAAAATGTATACATATTATATGTCCAAGATATCAGGCATTAACCTTCAACTCACTCCGCGACATGCGTACAAGAGCAGAAGGATCCAGCTCCCTCTTCAGTAAACGTTTAGCTAATGGTACGTTTTTCTGTCAAAATAAACCAGGAGTGTTCTTATAGAAAGTAAAAAAATATGATAAGCATTATAAAACAGTTAATGGTAGGAAAAACAGTAAAAATAAGAACTTCGTGATATTAATCACATTTTTAATGGCCACGTGTCGAAGATACATTTCTAGGAATTTTAATTTTTTGAAACTACATCGTTGTTCTAAGACAACGTGTAATTCTGTTTGACCGTCAGATGGGCTCCTCCATTCCAGTTTGTGTACAACAAAGAGACAAACAGGAGTTGTTATTACCATTACAGGTAACTATAAAAATTGAACCTGGCCATGAAGCTCCTGGTTCAAGGCCTTTATGCCAAAGCAGATTACTGACTAACTCTAAACGTTGAATCACTATGGAAAAATGTACTGACATATTTCAGCAAATTATAATGTTAGTATAGATAGAATGAGATTGAAATATATTTTCCCACCTTGAGATTGAAATCTAGTAGACCCAACTTGCAATTATATTTCCGAAAATCAGAGCAAAGAGCTACATGAGCGGCCATCTCAAGTGCCGTTGCGGCTCGGACCGCATCATCAGGCCAAATAATATGTTCACTGCCCTGAACGAAGAATCAAATTCGCACTTATTCATCAAAAGAAGCACAGGAAAAAGTAATTGAGAAGGTCAAGCCAAGACAAAAACATTCTAAAACAATTAACAAAATTAAAACTCAGTAATGGTAAATATTACATCAATGAGGTTGAAAATTTTTTAACAATAGGAGAGAGGATGATTTCACTGACATTGGAACTGATTGTGTCTTTTTCTCGAACTATAACTGAGATAGAATCCTTGCGATAAGTACTCGTTCTTTTCTCTTCATATTTCTCTCCCTCAGAGTCTAAGCGGCAATTGATATGAAATCCTTGGAGGAGTTTCACCAACCACTTATCACGGTAAAAATCTCCGGTAGAAGCTTGGAACTTCTTGATAAGTGAAGAAAATTTGCCAATGCTCTTCTTTTCACACTTCTTGAAAGATTTCTTCTTAACATTATCATCCACAGGAGCAACAGCTTCATGCACATTCTTATGTACTTCACTAAGATTTTCCTCCTGTTCATTATCCTGATCTGGAAGTAGGGCTAACTGTGCTTCAGTTTTTTCAATCAACCGATGAATCTCCCGTTGATTATCCTCTGTTAAGCATTCGTCTGTTATCTTGCGCAGCATTTTACTGTTGGAATCATAAAATCTTTGTACCACAAAGCCTGGATGTACTGTTCTATCAGGCAATTGCCGTTTCGGTGACAGGAAATGTATAATACACCTATGCATCACAGTTTCTGCAGGTACTTCATCGAAATCAAAACTGTAGAAGAGTTCCCTGTTGTCAACTGCCAAACAATCAACACAACCCTTCTTCCTTGCTTCCTCAGGTCTGTAGAGCCTTTGGCACTTAATCATTAAGTCTTCTGGGGGAATCTTACTTATCTCCTGTGGAAGAAAAACGATTAAAACTTGAAAAAATGCCACTAAGAAACTAAAGAAGATGATCAAAATAAAAACATGGGAAAGAAAAAAAAACATTAAAAAATGCTATAAATAAGTTGGACTTTCAGCAAGGTAATCGTATTGAGGGAAAAAAAATTGCAATGACCTTACGTTAACGGACCTTACAATTTTTCTTTCCTGCATTTACCTCCAAAATTTTCAGTTGGGCATAAAATAAACCGACTTAAGTCTCCATCAGAAAACGAAATTTCGAAAGCTTCATTCATGCTGGCAAATGAGTGAAAGACCTTTATTAAGACAACGAGCGGCCGCCCACATTCCTCTTCTGGCGATAGCAGCACCGCATCCCCCTGTTTAATTCAATCTTTTAAAAAAAAAACAAAACAAAAAAAAAACCAACAGAAACCAGAAGAAGACAGAAAGATCGAAAAACATAGCCACAATCTTACAACTTCGTAGATGTTCCCATCGAACTCGAACCCGGCATGATCAAATTTCAACTCCGTATCATCTTCCGACACACTGATCTCTCTTCCAATCGGACGCGCCTTGCGATCATCGTCTTCTTCGAGCTCGATTGGCGGCGGCGCCTCTTCTTCTTCGAGAAGAACCCTCCCTCTCGGAGCTTCTTCTCCCATTCAGCCCAGACACTTGTCACAATGCGCGCCAAAATATATTACGGTCGGTCTCCCATTTAAAAACCTATGAAAAATATTAATCAAATGATACGTTGACGTACGCCGTTGACGGTTGGTTGACGGTTTAACGATGCCGGACTCCTCGGTGAAAGAGGGGCTTCGACGCATGTCCTAGGGACAAACCGGATTGGAATTAAATATTTTTTAATATATTTTTAAAAATTGTAAAAAGATCAAGTCCAACTCCCCGGAGAGGTTTCTATTGAGTTCAACGTAGCCATCTGTGGGCATCCACTTGATGTAGAGGATATTTAACATAACCATCAACATAAATTTTGAAATTTGACTTTTGAGATTGACTAGTCAACCTGACCAAACTGGGACCAGGACCGGTCCGAAACGGATTAGACCCAACAAGAACGGACCGGAACTGGACCGAAGTAAAAACCCCGGACCAGACCGGGACCGTCAAACTCTAGATATAACTGTTAACCTGTCCACATTTTTTCATCGTCACCATTCCACCGACAGTCCCACTGGGATATATGTTAATAAGAATGGTACAGATGCCGGAAATGATGGAAATGACTCCCTCTCTCAAGCTCTCCTCCCCTCTCAGTCTACCCCAGCACCCGATGACGAACACCACATCTGATCATCTGACAACTTCTCTCTATTTCTCTCTCATTCTCAATCAGTTTTCTCCTCCTCTCTAAATCTACTGCCCACCCTCTCCCTTGTGATCACTATCTCTCTCTGCCTCTCACTCTTACTCTCTCTTTATCTCTCTCTGTTTCTCACTGTTTTACTATTTATCTCAATCGCTCTCTACCTCCCACTCTCTTACTCTTAATCGTTATCCCTCTCTGTTTCTCACTGTTTTTGATGGCGCAGCCCCAGCCACAACTCCGGAAACGTCTTCGGAGACGTCACCGTCGTCCTCGACAGCACCAGCCATATGTGTTCAGCCCGCTCGGCAAGCCAAGGCGACGGTACGCACGCCCGGATTCAAATATCCCGGGTAACAGCACCTTATCATCGTCTTTACGTTCTCGTTTTGTTCGTCGTTTTGGTTTTGGTCTTCACCGTTCGTCGTTTTAAAATCATCATGGTTACATGTAAGGCGGGAGGTTTATCCTGTCAGGATCTCCCCTCCCTTCCCCTCTCGTTTCCTCTCTTCTTCTTTGTTGTTTCACTTCCCTTTGGTCCTAGGTCATAGGGTTTACCTTATATTCCCCTCTCGTTTCCTTTCCTTATAAGCGGCCACCCACACTTCCCCACTATATAAGGGAAGTAGGGTTGACCTAAACATTCACCCCTCTCATTGAATTTGGAAAAGCAAAGTTTTGTTCGTTTAAGAATTAGGTTACGACCAGGAGAAGGAAGAAGGGAGGAAGAGGAAGGGGGAAGGAGAGGAGAGAAGGAAGAAGCATGTTACCTGTTTGGTATGAGTCGAGTCCGCTCATCCCATGCGAGCATCTTCCGGCAGGAATTATCCTGTTCGGCGCCGTCCCACCGGACGAGGGTCGAAAGGTCTACCCCCGTCTCCGGGCGACTCCGTCAATACCGGGAGGTTGGCACCGTTTGCTGGTCGGCAATTGCACGTACTACACCCCTTGCCTGAGTACTTCATCGTAGGTCATCCACGTCGGAGACCCGTGTCGGACGACTACCACGGAGTAGCCGTCGGGCATTGACATACTCGACACCGAGTCCCGTTCCTCGGTGATGGCAGGATCTCGTCCCCGACGTCCGTCCTGCATCAGTTTTACTCTTTACCTCTATCTCTCTATACCTCCCACTCTCTTACTCTCTCTTATTCGTTATCCCTCTCTGTTTCTCACTGTTTTACTCTTCACCTCTATCTCTCTCTACCTCCCACTCTCTTACTCTCTCTTAAACATTATCCCTCTCTGTTTCCCACTGTTTTACTCTTTACCTCTATCTCTCTCTACCTCCCACTCTCTTACTCTCTCATAATCGTTATTGTTAAGGACCTTAGCCCACGTGTCCATGACGACAACGATGACGTAACTGCTGACCACACAGAACAACCAGCCACGTGTCCATGAGAAGAATCAAGACTGACATTGGAGAACCACCAGCCACCACAGCGATGATCTCGCATCCTCCCACGAAGGCATGACAGTGATCTCGCAGCGTCCCAAGAAAACTGCAATGATGGCATCGAAACATTGCAAGACAACATCAACATTAGCAGCTCTATAAGAGGAACCAACCTGTATCATCAAAAACACACCGAATCCTCACGGCTGACTTATCCATCATTCTATTAGTTTCTTCTTTTCTCTATTCCATCTTACATTGCATAGTCTATCCTGTCCTTCTCATTCTCCCATTGCTGGTAGAAGATCAGATCACCGTATTCTATCAGTTATCCCTGTCTGTTTCTCAGTATTTTACTCTTTACCTCTATATCTCTCTATCTCCCACTCTCTTACACTCTCATAATTGTTATCCCTCTCTGTTTCTCACTGTTTTACTCTTTACCCCTATCTCTCTCTACCTCCTACTCTCTTACTCTCGCCTAATCGTTATCCCTCTCTGTTTCTAACTGTTTTACGCTTTATCTTTATCTCTCTCTACCTCCCACCCCCTTAATCTCTCTTAATCGTTATCCCTCTCCGTTTCTCACAGTTTTATTCTTTATCTCTATATCTCTCTACCTCCAACTCTTTCACTCTCTCTTAATCGTTATCCCTCTCTGTTTCTCACTGTTTTACACTTTACCTCTATAGCTCTCTACCTCCCACTCTCTTACTCAGTCTTAATCGTTTCCCTCTCTGTTTCTCACGTTTTGCTCTTTACGTCTATCTCTCTCTACCTTCCACTCTCTTACACTCTCTTAATCGTTATCCCTCTCTGTTTCTCACTGTTTTACTCTTTACCTCTATCTCACTCTACCGACCACTCTCTGACTCTCTCTTAATCGTTATCCCTCTCTGTTTCTCACTGTGTTACTGTTTACCTCTATCGCTCTCTGCCTCCCACTCTCTTACTCTCTCTTAATTGTTATCCCTCTCTAATTCTCATTGTTTTACTCTTCACCTCCATCTCTCTCTACCTCCCACACTCGTACTCTTTCTTAATCGTTATCTCTCTCTGTTTCTCACTGTTTTTCTCTTTACCTGTATCTCATGCTACCTCCCACTCTCTTACTCTCTTTTAATCGTGATCCCTCTCTGTTTCTCACTGTTTTTGTCTTTACCTTTATCTCTCTCTACCTCCCACTCCCTTAGTCTCTCTTAATCGTTATCCCTCTCTGTTTCTCATTGTTTTACTCGTTACCTCTATCTTACTGTACCTCCCACTCTCTTACTCATTCTTAATCGTTATCCCTCTCTATTTCTTACAGATTTACTCTTTATCTCTATCTCTCTCTACCTTTCACTTTTTTACTCTCACTTAATCGTTATCCCTCTCTGTTTCTCACTGTTTTACTATTTACCTCTATCTCTGTCTACCTCCCGGTCTCTTACTCTCTCTTAATCGTTATCCCTCTCTATTTCTCACTGTTTTACTCTTTACCTCTATATCTCTCTACCTCCCAATCTCTTACTCTCTCTTAATTGTTATCCCTCTCTGTTTCTTACTGTCTTACTTGTTATCTCTATCTCTCTCTACCTCCCACTCTCTTACTCTCTCTTATTCGTTGTCCCTCTCTGTTTCTCACTGTTTTACTCTCTATCTCTATATCTCTCTAGCTCCCACTCTCTTACTATCTTTTAATCGTTATCCCTCTCTGTTGCTCACTATTTTACGCTTTACCTCTATCTCTCTCCACCTTCCACTCTCTTACTCTCGCCTAATCGTTATCCCTCTCTGTTTCTCACTGTTTAACTTTTAACCTCTATCTCTCTCCACCTCCCACTCTCTTACTCTCATTTAATCGTTATCCCATTTTTTCTCACTGTTTTAACCTTTACCTCTATCTCACTCTACCTTCCACTCTCTTACTCTCTTTCAACCGTTATCCCTCTCTGTTTCCCACTCTTTTACTCTCTACCTCTATCTCACTCTACTTCCCGCTCTCCTACTCTCTTTTAATCATTATCCCTTTCTGTTTCTAATTATTTTACTCTTTACCTCTATCTCACTCAACTTCCCACTCTCTTACTCTCTTTTAATTATTATCCCTCTTTGTTTCTCACTGTTTTACGCTTTATCTCTATCTCTCTCTACCTCCGACTCTCTTCCTCTCTTCCTCTCTGTTATTTGTTATCCCTCTTTGTTTCTCAGTGTTTTACTCTTTATCTCTATCTCTGTCTACCTCCCACTGTCTTACTCTCTCTTAATTGTTATCCCTCTCTCTTTCTTTATTTTTTATTTTAAAGACAGAGTTTTATGAAAAGCAAACAAAAAGCATGCTACTAAAAATTAAATCCATGTGAAAGTTTTGATACTACTAAACTAACACATGTAATTCTATTCCCATATAGATGTATTTGTATCTCATGGTGGTGTTCATACCTCGGTGGCTCCATATATTTTTTCTAGATAGTGGATTTTAAGCATATGGATACCAATGTAATAAGATTTTGATTTAACCAAAATGAAATAATCCATGAACTATCCACATGATCCCCTAAAAAGATATTCAAAGATGGCTTCCTGACACGATATGTCAAATTGTTTAGCTGGGATCTTATAGCCAATAACCATATGGGAAAGACTTTTATTTTCCATAAAATGATCATGCCAATCTGAAAAGAAAATCTTTTTTAACAGCAAATATGAAACTAAAAATTGATTAGGCATGATTATTGGATAATATTTACCTTGGAAACTCGTTTTCTCATTATTGAAAAGATGATTATGCCAATCAGTATAAAATATTTTAGTAAGATTTGGCATAATATTTACTCCCTTATTCAATTTCCTTTTCAAAGATAGGGAATGAAGAGACAAGTGTGTAACATATGAATGCTCATTCATTGATATTAAAGGTAAATCATCAAACGAATGTTTTTCTACTTTATTACCATGAATGTAATCTATTTCTTGCTCTTCATCATCATCACATATACTCATATTTGTATTCTCCCTTAACTCCTTTTCATCCTCAAGTAATTGTTCATCTTCCTCCTCGATAACTCTTCCAAAATCTTCAAATATGCTATGCATGTCAGCAAGAATTTCATCCAACTCCATTGTACGACTTCTATCCTCCATAATAAAACCAACTTGTCTCCTTGGAGCTCTAGAATACAATGCTTCCGGAAAAGGGATTGGTGGACAATAATCATCAGAATATAAAATATTTTTTATCACCAAGTCATTCTTTTTCTTATTCTCATCTTCATAAATCAAATCTTGGATATCCTCCATTACTTTTTTCTCACGTAATCGTTCATCCTCCTCAATGATTCTTCCAAAATCTTCAAATATCACATGCATATCAGAAAGAATCTCCCCCAACTCCATTATATCACATTTATCCTCTATAATAAAATCAACTTGTTTCCTTGGAGCTCTAGAATAAAGTGCTTGTGGAAAAGGGATCGGTGGACGGTAACCCTCAAAATCTAAGACTTTTCCAATCACTAAGTCATTCTTCATATTATTATCATCTCCATTTATCGAATCTTTGAAATCATTGACAAAATAAGAAAATGAGTCTTCCTCTTCCTCGTTTGCATCCCTATCATGCATGATATCATTATCTTTGATATTGTATTCATGAACTTTGTCAATGAAATTAAATGATGCCTTACTAGGTTCAATTTCATGCATATAATCACTTTCATGGTATGGAGATGATGAATTAGAAATTTGAAAACTCGTAAAAGATTTGAGTGAAGATTGATCTTCCCTTTCATCCAATAATCGTGTAACTTGGAGTTGGGCTGAATCTTCTGAAGACTCATAGCTCATCCTGCTTTGTGTTGATTTCAGCATGTCGATCTGCATCATAATGAGCTTCTTCTCCTCTTCCCAAGCCTTCTCCTTTTCCTGCAATCTTATATACTCCTTTTGTAGTTTGTTTTCATCAATAAAATCCGACAAACCTTGGTTAGTTTGATCATGAGAAATAGATGAACAAGAATTTGAATATTCAGAATTTCCATATGCACATGGATCACACTTCTTAGAAAATTGGTTAGTTCGAAGCACTTTGCATTTGTTTCTCCATCATCACATCAAACAAAGTTTTACCACGATGATCAGAAGTAGAAAGAGAAGAACAATTTGAAGATTGAGAATCATAGGATGAATGTATGTCAGCACTCTGAGAATTTGCATGTTCATTTCCTTGCATATTTTTCATATTTTTCTCAATCATCCATTCAAACAAGGTTTTATTACCAAAGTCGAGAGTAGGAGAATCACACTTTGAAGATTCAAAATTAGCATGTGCATATGCATCACAATTATCAGAAACATGAGTGATATTTGGAGTAATTTGCATGTTTTTTTCAACCATTAATTCACGCAAAGTTTTCTCACCAGGATCAGTAGTAGAAGGAGAATAAAAATTTGAAGAGAAACTTGAAGATCTGGATTCATAGGAAGCAAAATTTTCAGAAATTCTAGAATTATGACATTCATTTACTTTAAATCCATTCGTATTCCTTGAAATAGGAAAATTATCATGAAAATTAGGAGAAATAGGTTGAAAAGGAGAAGAATTGCTAGAAAATTGATCATATGAAAAAGAATTTCCCAAGTAGTATTGATTATTGCAAATCTCCTTTCTACTGTCTGGAACTTCAATCATGGGAACGTCGATATGATTATATGAAGGATTGCAATAAGAATTTGAAAAGTGAGGATTAAGAGGAGCATGTGAGTGAAAATTATTGTAATAATCAGGGAAATTGGATGTTGATGGACTAATAAAATCAGAAAAATAAGGAGAATAATTTCCCTTATTTCCCATTCTTCCCATATTTCCGTTATGGAATTCATTAATTCCATAACAGTTATACATTATTTTAAGGACTTTTTTTTTACAAAACAAAAATCAAACAGAAAACACTTGCATTGTATTCATCATTCAAATAGGTGTTCAAATAAACCCCCAAATTGAAAAAAAATGAAATTTATCCTTGTTGCCTCCCCGGCAACGGCGCCAAATGATAAGCTTGAAAATACGTGTTTATATGTCGTTATTTAGGGAGTTTTTCGAACTTAATCACTAAATTTATATATCCCTTAATACTTGAGTAAGGGTTGGAACCCTAGGGAGGCGATAGGAAATATTCAATTTTCTTTCTAATTAGGGTTTTGAATTCGAAACCTAAATGACATGATGTTTGAATTTCCAATTTAAATGCTAATACTTGTAATTGTAACTAACATTTTATCCTTTTGAACTTAGGTGATTTTAATGATTCTCTGTTATCAAATAACAGAGATATAGAACCACTTAAGTTTATCTTTATATTTGATTTACAATCTTTAGTCGATTTGAATTTTATATATGTTTGTTCTTTTTAATTTGAAACCGATTTCTAAAATGGATTTAACTCTAAAGTTTTATTTCTTTAATTTGTTTTATTTTTCAAAGGTGTTTTACTATTTTTAAAGAATCAGAAACTAATTTTTATGCTTTTTTTAGCATGTTTATTGTTTTTTTTAATATTTAATTTGAAATGGTAAAAGCGTCCTAAATTAGCAAATCGTGAATCTGATTCACGATTTGCTAACTGAAAAAGTACGCAATCGTGAGAAGGACTCACAATTTTTATGCGGTTCAAGTGTCGGATAGGATTCAAAATTGGAAGGTTATATCAACTAAGGCTAAATGATTCTAACTCGAACTAAAATATAGGAATAAAAACGATTAAAATCGGAACATAAAAAGAACGACGGCGAGCATAAACGAGTGAAAATCTCAGAAAATGAAGTATGAAACAAGGTGCAAAATCAAACACGGATAAACCTAGAGGTACCAGAAAGAGCAGAGATACGATCCAGGCGAGCTTCGAGCAACGAACACCGTAGATTTTCCTCCGATTTTGGCTTGAAATTCCGGAAATTTGCGGCCACAGATCTGGGAGTTTCGTCCACGAATCGAGCTTCAAACTCTTCTTGGGTGATCCTTGAGACTTCAAGGAGGCTAGGGGATCCTTCCTTGAGCTTTAACAATTAAGAATGCCCTAATAATATTCATTTTTCTCCTTTTATCGCCGCGGAATCATTCTGTTAGAATTCTCATCCATTTTGCGTTGTACGCAGAGCGTACAACGCGACGTGATTGGCTCTTGGAGCCTTTATATGTCTCCCTTTCGTGCGCGAGACACACGAAATTGCGTATGTGCGTGTCGCGCACTGAAGGGGATAGCTATCCTTCTGATATGCCCATGCACCGCTGCGTGCGTTGCGCTCCTTCGTGCGTTCTGCGGGTCCTAAAAGAAACTGTTAGCACTCGAACCGGCCCACTAAGGGCCGGTTTTAATAAAAAAAGCTTTTTAAAATTTTTTATTAAAAGAACACATAAAATAAATTGTAAAAATATTTATAAATCCATAATAAAAACTGGTTTATTCATTTCGAAAAGACCTTTAATTTTTTTCACTGTTTTAATTTAGAGAAATAGGTCAATTAAAATCAATTCAATTGTTCTAAGCATCATTTTTAAAACCATTTAACGTGTAAATTGACCTAAATATTGATTAAAGGTATTATTTAACTTGAAATTCAAGAAATATATTATTTTAACCTAAAATCATGATAACATGCACTAAACGTAAATGTTTTATGCATTAAAAGCCCAAAAATATGATGAATTTAGTATTTTTTTAGCTTCTATTTGCATGTTATCTCACTCCCCCTCTCTTACTTTCTCTTAATTGTTATCCCGCTCTGTGTCTCACTATTTTAGTGTTTACCTCTATCTCACTCTACCTCGCACTCTCTTACTCTCTCTTAATCGTTATCCCTCTCTGTTTCTCATTGTTTTACTCTTTACCTCTATCTTTCTCTACCTCCCACTCTCTTACTCTCTCTTAATTGTTATCCCTCTCTGTTTCTTACTGTCTTACTATTTACGTATATCGCTCTCTGCCTCCCACTCTCTTACTCTCTCTCTCTCTCATTATCGTTATCCCTCTCTGTTTCTCACGTTTTGCTCTTTACGTCTATCTCTCTCTACCTTCCACTCTTTTACTCTCTATTAATCGTTATCCCTCTCTGTTTCTCACTGTTTTACTCTTTACCTCTATCTCACTCTACCGCCCACTCTCTTACTCTCTCTTAATCGTTATCCCGCTCTGTGTCTCACTGTTTAAAACTTTACCTCTATCTATCTCTACCTCCCCCACTCTTACTATCACTTAATCGTTATCCCTCTCTCTTTCTCACCATTTTACTCTTTACCTCTATCGCTCTCTGCCTCCCACTCTCTTACTCTCTCTTAATCGTTATCCCTCTCTGTTTCTCACTGTTTTACTCTTTACCTCTATCTCTCTCTACCTCTTCCACTCTTACTCTTTCTTAATTGTTATTTCTCTCTCTTTCTCACTGTTTTACTCTTTACCTCTATCGCTCTCTGCCTCCCAAACTCTCACTCTCCCTTAATCATTATCCCTCTCTGCTTCTTACTGTTTAAATCTTTACCTCTATCTCACCCTACCGTCAACTCTCTTACACTCTTTTGATCGTTATCCCTCTCTATCTCTCACTGTTTTACTCTTTACATATATGTCACTCTACTTCCCACTCTTTTAATCTCTTTGAATCGTTATCCCTCTCTGCTTCTCACTGTTTTACTCTTTACCTTTATCTCTCTCTACCTCGCACTCTCTTACTCTCTTACTCTCTCATAATCGTTATCCCTCACTGTTTCTCACGTTTTGCTCTTTACCTCTATCTCTCTCTACCCTCCACTCTCTTACTCTCTCTTAATCGTTAGGCCTCTCTGTTTCTCACTGTTTTACTCTTTACCGCTATCTCTCTCTACCTCCCGCTCTCTTAGTCTCTCGTAATTGTTATCCGTCTCTGTTTCTCACTGTTTTACGCGTTATCTTTATCTCTCTGTACCTCCCACTCTCTTACTCTCTCTTAATAATTATCCCTCTCTGTTTCTCACTGTTTAACGCTTTTTCTCTATCTCTCTCGACCTCCCACCCTCTTAATCTCTCTTAATCGTTATCCCTCTGTGTTTCTTACAGTTTTACTCTTTATCTCTATATCTCTCTACCTCCAACTCTTTTACTCTCTCTTAATCGTTATCCCTCTCTCTTTCTCACTGTTTTCCTCTTTACCTCTATCGCTCTCTGCCTCCCACTCTCTCACTCTCTCTTAATCGTTATCCCTTTTTTGCTTCTTACTGTTTTAATCTTTACCTCTATCTCACTCTTCCTTCAACTCTCTTACTCTTTTTTGATCATTATCCCTCTCTATCTCTCACTGTTTTACTCTTCACCTATATGTCACTCTACTTCCTACTCTTTTAATCTCTTTGAATCGTTATCCCTCTCTGCTTCTCACTGTTTTACTCTTTACCTCTATCTCTTTCTACCTCGCACTCTCTTACTCTCTCTTAATCGTTATCTCTCTCGGTTTCTCACTGTTTTACTGTTTACGTCTATCGCTCTCTGCCTCCCACTCTCTAACTCTATCTTAATCGTTATACCTCTCTGTTTCTCACTGTTTTACTCTTTACCTCTATCTCAGTGTACCTCCCACGCTCTTACTCACTCTTAATTGTTATCCCTCTCTGTTTCTCACTGTTTTACTCTTTACCTCTATCTCACTGTACCTCCTACTTTCTTACTCACTCTTAATCGCTACCCCTCTCAATTTCTTACTGTTTTGCTCTTTATCTCTATCTCTCTCTACCTTTAACTCTTTTACTTTCACTTAATCGTTATCTCTCTCTATTTCTCACTGCTTTACTATCTATCTCTATATCTGTCTACCTCGCGGTATCTTACTCTATCTTAATTGTTATCCCTCTCTGTTTCTCACTGTTCTACACTTTACCTCTATCACCCTCTTCCTCCCACTCTCTTATTCTCTCTTAATCGTTATCCCTCTCCATTTCCCACAATTTTATTCTATGCCTCTATCTCTCTCTACCTCCCACTCTCTTACACTCTATTAATCGTTATCCCTCTCTGTTTGTCACTATTTTACTCTTTACCACTATCTCTCTCTACCTCCCACTCCCTTAGTCTCTCTTAATCGTTATCCCTCTCTGTTTGTCACTGTTTTACTCTACACCTCTATCGCCCTCTACCGCCCATTCTCTTACACACTCTTAATCATTATCCCAGTCTGTTTCTCACTGTTTTACTCTTTACCTCTATCTCACTCTACTCCCCACTCTCTTACTCTGCCTTAATCGTTATCCTTCTCAGTTTTTTCACTTTTTTACTCTTTACCTCTATCTCTGTCTACCTCAAACTCTCTTACGCTCTCTTAATCGTTATCCCTCTTTGTTTCTCACTGTTTTACTCTTTATATTTATCTCTCTACCTCCCACTCTCTTTTAATTGTTATCCATCTCTGTTTCTCACTGTTTTACTCTTTATCAATATCTCTGTCTTGCTCCCACTCTCCTACTCTCTCTTAATCGTTATCCCTCTATGTTTCTCGCTGTTATCTCTATCTCTCTTTACCTTCCACTCTCATACTCTCTCTTAATCGTTATCTCTCTTTGTTTCTCACTGTTTTACTCTTTACCTCTATCTCTCCCTACCTCCATTCTCTTACTCGCTCTTAATCATTATCCCTCTCTGTTTCTCACTGTTTTACTCTTTACCTCTATCTCACTCTACCTCCCACACTCTTACTCTTTCTTAATTGTTATCCCTCTCTGTTTCTCACTGTTTTACTCTTTACCTCTATAGCTCTCTACTTCCCACTCTCTTACTCTCTCTTAATCGTTATCCCTCTCTGTTTCTCACTGTTTTATTGTTTACCTCGATCTCTCTCTACCTCCCACTCTCTTACTCTCTTTTGATCAATATCCCTCTGTGTTTCTAACTGTTTTACTCTTTACCTCTATCTCTCTCTACCTTTCACTCTCTTACACTCCCTTAATCGTTATCCCTCTCTGTTTCTCACTGTTTTACTCTTTACCTCTATCTCTCTCTAGCTCCCCTCCCTTACTCCCTCTTAATGGTTATCCCTCTCTATTTCTCACTGTTTTAGTCTTTATCTCGATCTCTCTCTACCTCTCACTCTCTTACTTTCTCTTTACCGTTATCCCTCTCTGTCGTCACTGTTTTTCTCTTTAAATCTATCTCACGCTACCTCCCACTCTCTTACTCTATCTTAATCGTTATCTCTCTTTGTTTCTCACTGTTTTACTCTTTACCTCTATCTCTCCCTACCTCCCACTCTCTTACTCGCTCTTAATCGCTATCCCTCTCTGTTTCCCACTGTTTTACTCTTTACCTCTATCTATCTCTACCTCCCATTCTCTTACTCTCTTAATCGTTAACCCACTCTGTTTCTCACTGTTTTACTCTTTACCTCTTTCTCACTCTACTTCCCACTCTTTTACTCTGTCTTAATCATTATCCTTCTCTGTGTTTCAATTTTTTACTGTTTACTTCTATTTATCTCTACCTCCAACTCTCTTACGCTCTTTTAATCGTTATCCCTCTCTGTTTCTCACTGGTTTAATCTTTATCTCTATCTCTTCCTACCTCCCACTCTCTTAATCTCTCTTAATCGTTATCCCTCTCTGTTTCTCACTGTTTTAGTCTTTATCTCTATCTCTGTCTAGCTCCCACTCTCTTACTCCCACTTAATCGTTATCTCTCTCTGTTTCTCACTGTTTTACGCTTTATCTCTATCTCTCTTTACCTATCACTCTCTTACTTTCTCTTAATCGTTATCTCTGTCTGTTTCTCACCGTTTTACTCTTTACCTCTATCTATCCCTACCTCCCACTCTCTTACTCTCTGTTAATCGTTATCCCTCTCCATTTTACACTGTTTATTCTTTATCTCTTTCTCTCTCTTAATCGTTATCCCTCTCTGTTTCTTACTGTTTTACACTTTATCTCTATCTCACTCTTTTTCCTACTCTCTTACTCTCTCACAATCATTATCCCTCTCTGTTTCTCACTGTTTTACTCTTTACCTATATCTCTCTCTACCTGCCACTCTCTTACTCTCTCTTAATCGTCATCCCTCTCTGTTTCTCACTGTTTTACTCTTTACCTCTATCTCTCCATACCTCCTAATCTCTTACTCTATCTTAATCCTTATCCCTCTCCGTTTCACACTGTCTAATTCTTTATCTCTTTCTGTCTCTACCTCTTACTCTCTTATTCTCTCTTAATCGTTATCCCTCTATGTTTCTCACTCTTTTACTCTTTACCTCTATCTCCCTCTACCTCCCACTCTCTTACTCTCTCTTGATCGTTATCCCTCTCTGTTTCTCACCGTTTTACTCTTTATCACTATCTCTCCCTACCTCCCACACTCTTACTCTCTCTTAATTCTTATCCCTCTCTGTTTCTCACTGTTTTACTCTTTATCTCTATTTCTCTCTACCTCCCAGTCTCTTACTCTCTCTTAATCCTTATCCCTCTCCGTTTCTCACTGTTTTACTCTTTACCCCTATATCTCTCTACCTCCTACTCTCTTACTCTCTCCTAATCGTTATCCCTCTCTGTTTCTAACTGTTTTACTCTTGACGTCTATCTCTCTCTACCTCTTAGTCTCTTACACTCTCTTAATCATTATCCCTCTCTGTTTCTAACTGTTTGACTCTTTACCTCTATCTCTCTCTACCTCCCTCTCCTTACCCTCTGTTAAAGGTTATCCCTCTCTATTTCTCGCAGTTTTACTTTTTATCCCAATCTCTCTCTACCTCCCACTTTCTTACTCTCTCTTAATTGTTATCCCTCTCTGTCGTCACTGTTTTTCTCTTTCAATCTCACTCTACCTCCCACTCTCGTACTCTCTCTTAATCGTTATCCCTCTCTGTTTCTCACTGTTTTACTCTTTACCTCTATCTAACTCTACTTCGCACTCTCTTACTTTGTCTTAAACGTTATCCCTCTCTGTTTCTCACTTTTTAACTCTTTTCCTCTATCTCTTTATACCTTCAACTCCCTTACGCAGTCTTAATCATTATCCCTCTCTGTTTCTCACTGTTTTACTCTTTACGTATATCGCTCTCTGCCTCCCACTCTCTTACTCTCTCTTAATCAGTAGCCCTCTCTGTTTCTCACTGTTTTACTTTTTATCTCTATCTCTCTCTACCCCCCACTCTTACTCTCTGTTAATCGTTATCCCTCTCTGTTTCTCACTGTTTTACTCTTTACCTCTATCTCTCTCTACCTCCCACTCTCTTACTCTCTCTTAATCATTATCCCTCTCTGTTTCTCACTGTTTTACTCTTTACCTCTATCTCTCTCTACCTCCCACTCTCTTACTCTCTCTTAATCGCTATCCCTCTCTGTTTCTCACTATTTTACTCTGTACCTCTATCTCTCTCTACCTCCCACTCTCTTACTCTCTCTTAATCGTTATCCCACTCTGTTTCTCACTGTTTTACTCTTTACGACTATCTCACTCTACTTCCCACTCTCTTACTCTGTCTTAATCGTTATCCCTCTCTATTTCTTATTTTTTTATGTTTTACCTTTATCTCTCTCTACCTCCAACTCTGTTGCAGTCTCTTAATCGTTATCCCTCTCTGTTTCTCACTGTTTTACTCTTTATCTCTATCTCTCTCTACCTCCCACTCTCTTACTCTCTCTTACTCTCTGTTAATCGTTATCCCTCTCTGTTTCTCACTGTTTTACTCTTTATCTCTATCTCTCTCTACCTCCCACTCTCTTACTCTCTCTTACTCTCTGTTAATCGTTATCCCTCTCTGTTTCTCACTGTTTTACTGTTTATCTCTATCTCTCTCTACCTCCCACTCTCTTACTCTCTCTTACTCTCTGTTAATCGTTATCCCTCTCTGTTTCTCACTGTTTTACTCTTTATCTCTATCTATCTCTGTTTTTCGCTGTTTTGCTTTTATCTCTAGCTCTATTATTCTCTTACACACTCTCTCTCTCTATCCATCTATCTCAGTATCTCTCTCTATCCATCTATCTCAGTATCTCTCTCTATAGACCAGTCATCCATCATCCCTGATGACTGATGACTAATGACAGAAATGACCTCGCAAGACATCTGGCCACCAGTTTGATGGATGACAGAATGGGGTGAATCGGGTGGCGATCCTCTAGGTACCGTCGTTAGTCATAAGTCTTGATCTCAGAACGGAAGCCGTCTTGCCTTCCGTCCTGTCCCGTTCCATTACTCGGTGCCAGTTGTTTACCACCCTTCATTACGTTCAGTTCCGTTCCGTTCCGTCCTCCTATCTGGGATATGGCGTTAGCCTTGAATGAAACTCCGTCAACGTTACTATCAACCGTCAACGAAGGTCGATGACGTTGACGGGTGCCGATTAGTCAGTAATTTGAAAAGAAGATCAAAGCTCGTCTACTGTGTTTAGAGACAACGAAAAAAACGATGAAGAAAAACCCCTTTGACGAGAACGATGAAGAAGACGATCTAAGCAGGAGGCTTCTCCTTCTCGTGTTCTTCGGCTTCCTTGTGCGAACCAGAGAAGAGACTCTTGACGGATCGTTCCATCGACTTGAGCGCCCCGGAAACCTAAAAATTGAGAAGAAGATCAGACGAGAGCGAAGATGGCGACGACGATGGGGAGAGAAACCCTAGGAAAGAGAATATCACGGGAATGACGACGTTCTCTTCTAGGCCGTAGTCCGCCGTGAGCAGGAAGAAGGCTCCCGTGCAGGCGGCCACCATGGCCGTTCTTCTGATCAATTTGTCCGTCCTGGGATCCATCGCCTGACTCATTCAGACTTCCACCTTCAAATACCATAGCTTTTTATACTGTTCTCCCTCCTTATACAAATTAGCCTTATTTTATTGCTTTTCATACTGCCCTAGTGAAGGGAAGGGGACAGATGACAGATGTGAAAATAAGACATACAGGATGGGATGGAATGGCATTTTGGGCTGCATCACAATGTCCATCACAGCTATAGTTCCGGATTGTCCCGGACGGGACGAAGATTGTCAGAATAAGACATACAAGATCGTCACGTCCGACGTTCGGAATCAGCGAAGGGATGCAGGCGGAACAGTTTTTCGTGCCAGGACAAAAAAATCGTCTCGTCTGCGTCCCAACTTTGCCAGTTGACAACCTGTAACTTGCCAGAAACCGGTGGCTACAACTTGCTGTCAACCTGAGATTGTGATTTTGATGACCTACAACTTGTCAACGAACTGATATTCTAGCCACTTGTGGCTGCTATTCCAGGGGCCTTCAACTTGTGACTGTTTTTTTTGTTCTGAAGTTTCAATTTTCAACAGTGAGTCTTCTTCTTCATGTTCTTCGTCTTCGTAGAATATGTATCATGATTGACTAATATTTCCAATTCATTGGAACGATTGGGAGATTATTTCATTAGTTATTTTTTAGTTCACACCAATTTTTAGTTTTTCATTATTCTTCTTCCCCTTCTTCCTCTTCATCATGTTCTACTTATTTGTATTCTTTGTCATATAATTTTTACTCTTCTTCTTGATTGATGATGATTTTCAATGCAATTTTTTAATTTTTAATCATCGTCTTCATCACCTCTTTCTTCTGCATTTTTTCTTCGCCGTCTTGTTTGTATTTTTCTTTTAATTTTTCCTGTTTTCTTATTTGTCTTATTCTTGTTCTTTTTACTATTCCTTTCATTATTATTTTTCTAAGTCTTCTTCTTATTATTCTTCATCTTTTTGTTATAAACCTCTCTCTTCTTCTTCTATCTCCTTATTATTCCTTTTCTTATTTTTTATATTACTCGTCTTGACTTTTTAAAGCAGGATTCTTCAATTCTCTTTTCTTTTTTGCAATATTCTTCCTTTATTGATCTGATTCATTTTCTTGTTTTTCTTCTCATAAAATGCATCCTCTTTTTCTTCCACATCTCCTTCCTCTTTCTTTCTTCATTTCCTTCTTTTCTTCCCTATGTTCTTCTTCCTCCTATTTTCTCGTCTTATTCTTCTTTTCTATTATTATGATTCTTGTATAAATTTTTGGGATGAAATAAGCTCACCTGAAACATTTCAAACACCACTACCAAACATAACAAGTACATAAGCAAAACCCCATTGTTGAGACATCTTCAAAAGTTGGTAATCATAAATATCATGCTACTTTTAGTAATAATTTCATGCATTTTATACGCTTATTTTCATTGAAATGATCATAAATGCATGCAATTAGTGCTTACAATGAATTTCCTATTTTTCTTGATTTCATGGTATTTTAACATAGTTTTTTGACCTTTGTTTCATGAGTAAAATGCTTTTAAAAGTCATAAATATTTATTTAGATTTATTTAAATATTTTAAGTGGTTTATTATATTTTTAAAATGATATTCTCTTTTTTTTGAATTTCTAGTATTTTAATGGAGTTTTCTGAAGATAAATTCGAAAGAAAATAATTTATCACTAAGAAAGTATAATTATGAGCTTATTTAAATATTTATAATAAATTGATTGAAATTTTCCTCTCCTGAAGTATGTATCATGCTGGAAATTCACCATAAAAATTGATGGAGAGAGAAAATAGGCAAAGAGCGATTTTATGGCTAAGATTACTCCAAATTCAAATAAACATATCTAACAATCCACAAGGATTTTCATGCTGAAATTTTGAGGGTAGTTCCATTTTTCTCTCCTCTATCCATACACCATCTTAGATCTATAAATAGAACCTCTCGTTCTTTTAAAAAGGGCACCACTGGTTTTTGTTCCTAATTATGATAGTATAGCGATTTCCTCATTCAAAATTTCATTTGGGTCTATTCTTGCACTCCAAGAGAAAAGGATTGAAGGAGGGATGCTCAGGTCAAGACATGTGAAGAAAAAACACCCCTTTGCCTGTTAGGCATATGTCAACGAGGTTAGTGAGGTCTTCGTCATTTTCTAACTTTCATCTTCGCCCTTTTTCCTAAGTTATCGTCATTGATTAGGTTTCCACTATCACACACACCACCTCCAACTTTGCCACTTGTCAGCATGTATCTGCCTCCATCTATGTCACACCGGTGATAGTAAAATCATCATCATTCCTACCCTCTATGCCGCTAGTCGGTGAGTAGTTTCCATCATATTTGTTGCAACCAGCATGATATCTCTTTCATCCCCTCCATTCCAATCGCATCCATCTTTGTCTATCATCTCCCTACACTCCCAAAGGGCCGACTAAGGTATTTTAAGTTAGACTTAATAAGTATTTTCTACTATAAAATTATATTAAAATTATCAAATTTATTCTATCAAATTTGAATAAATCAGGTTTAGTAGAATTAATTATTTCTGAACTTTCCATAATTATTTTGAATTACTTTCCCTAGTTTGTTTCTTAAAATTAAATTTAATTCTTAAAATAAAATTTAAACTCCAAAAAAAATAGAAATTAAAGATAAAATTCACTAATTCAATTCCTCCCCATGAATTTGACCCTCACTTACCCTGTGCTCATAAGGAAAATTACAAATAATTAATGTATAAACTAGGAGCCTTAAACGACAGGATTAACCCTAATTTCTGGTTCATCAAGTTCCACCATAAAGTACATGAATGACAAGGGGAGACAAGGGAAAATCAACAGTTTGTGGCAGATTTATTTCACATATATTTTTTGAAGATATATTTTATGTTGGTCTTTTTGGTCATGGAATATTGTAAGGGACAAGCACTTCATGTAACTTATCCATTATTTTATGCAAGAAGAGATGTGTATTCCAACATGTCATACAAGGAGATGAAAAATATCATACAAGAAAGTTTGGCCAAGGTTGATTGAGTGCCACTCACGCTCAATGTGTATACTTTTGAGAACAACATCACATTCTTCGCAATGATTGCAAATTGGGTAGACGCGAAGTGAAAACTATGTGAGCGGGGTGATTGGTGCATGCGAATTAAAAGACCTCTACTCAAGGGGAGGACATGAGAAAGAGTGCCCTCAGATTTTAGATGAGTTCTAGTTAAATTCAAAGGTACGAGTAACTTGATACATTATTACCCATCATTGGTTTATTCTAAATTCCTAACTTCATTAACGCCTTGTATTACAGGCATGCTCAATGATCCCTTACAACACGTCAAGAAAATGACGACTATTCTTTATGAAGAGTTTAAATCCACTAAACCCACATTTAAGTGAAAGAAGACTCATGTTATGTATTGTGCAAATTTTCAACCTTGTAATCTAAGTCAGATTGAGCAGTCTATGTTTCATAGTGCTGCCATCATAGTAGATCATTACTAATGACACTGATACCGATGGTTTCAATCACAGAGGTGATCAGCACATGGTTGTCAACCATTGTTCAAATGACATGGGGGATTGTATTTTTTGGGTCAGGTAAATAATCAATGCAATACATTGGTTGAGGTAGTGAGAAAAGCGCTACACAACATTATGGTTGTACCTTGGGATGTCTGATCCGAGCAAATTTCCCTGTGCCCAACTAGGTGAACTTCACTTTACGTTATGCTGGTTGGCAACATTGAGAAGATCAACATTATCAACATAATGTCATTGAAAATGCTAAAAGTCAACATATTGTGCAACCTGAACTACCGTTGATTGTAAAGTTGCGGGGACAATTCCTTATGGAGACTTTTATCCAGCTTTGACGACTTAATCCATTTTTAGTGAAACACTCAGTGCATTGTCACTTGAGGTAGAGGAGACGCCCATCGTCAATCCATGACACTAGCTAGATATGTACATCAACTCACGTCCTATTAAGGGGACAAAGCCATAATGCTAGTGGAAGATAATATGCAAACAACTCATATCTAGGGTTAGGAAATATTTCAAGGGAATTCCTATTAAGTGTTGACAACAAGTACACCCTATGTATGATTCTCTCCGCCAGTAGTGTTGTCATCAACTATAGGAGCTCCAAGCTGATGACATAAAGGATCAATCTACTAATGACGTTGAAGTATCCATAGCGAGGTAATGACGATGACAACAATCCAAGCAGAAGAACAAATATATCAACAAGACCGATGGTTGATTTAGTTGCGCTTATTATTTGCTTGAAGCTAATGCACCATTTAGACACTCATTTCTTGACTGATGAGAGACTTTAGTAAGAGCTTCTTTTTGTTGGTATTTATTCAAAAACTCTATATAATCTACCTTTTGATTAATAATATAAAAGATAACAATCGTGAAGTCATCACACACCATATTGCACTTTGAAATTGCATCAAGTTCAATATATATATTAATGAATCAATTTCAAAAAAAATTGAATCTATCTCGAAAGTTTTATTAAAATATCTTACTATAATTTCATTTCAGAAAGTTAATTTCAAAATTCAGGTCTATCTTATCAATGAAGTCATATATGTTTACATTTATAAATGCACTTTTAAAGTCATAAAGCTGTTATTAAAAAATCATGCTACCCAATATCTAATATCTATGAAATATTAATTTTCTATAAATTCATTATTGGCAATTATACTATATCAATAGACTATCTATAAGACAGCATTTATAAATTAACCATTTTTAAGAATCAGACCTGCTTTGTGTCGTTTGGTGCATTACATATTTATGCCCAAAACTGCTCTGCACGCGGTGCAGTCTGAGATTTGCACACATGGTGTGAATACCTGCAACACACAGTGCGTTCATCCAACCCCAAGCCTTGGCCCAAGTTGCAAGTCTGCCTCCGTATCATCCGGATCAAAATCAAAAGGGAAACTCGGAATTATTCAGTCTAAGCACTCTCCAATTGCTCGATATTAATGAATAATGGGCACTGAGTAACTGAATTAAGAATAAAAGGGGTGCAAATGTTGGCATGCTGCTAAGGGTCCCTTTCCAAAGATTGCTTCTTTAAAATCTTACCATTTTCTACTTGACAGGTTACATCATAAAAGGAATGGCCAAGTTGGTAATTCTCTGCTCCCGCTCGCGCTCGCTGCTCATCGCAATCTCCTTCACAGTAGACCATTTTTTCCTTCGGCGTTTGCCGGAGACGCTGCCCTCCACCCCAGAAGACACAGCATCTCCTTTCCTATTGGCCGATGACCGAACGTTGACTCCAGAGGTTGGTGTTTGTGGGTGGTCAATGAGAGGAAGATTTCCAGCACTCAGATTCAATGGGCCTGACAACCCGTGAGAAGCTTTTTGAATTTGTTCAATGGAGGATGAATCTACAGGAATTGGCCCAACGGGCCTGCATGCTGACAGTTCCTTCATATGGGCCATTGGGGTTCCTTTTTGAGAATTTTGATAGGAACAGAAATTGCACTTGTAGACCAACTCGTTCTGGGAAACACCAGATGATCTGTGAGATTTGGGTTTTGCTGATGTCTTCTTTTTTATTCGTACAGTGCAGTTGCGACCAGGCTGTAAGATTGTTTCACACCTGATTAGTTCAGATGTGCAAAAAAAAGTTAGATAATATCGTATACAAGCATAGTTTGAATGAAGCCCTTCGAAGTGAATGTTGCATTATAAATTTGTGGATAAATTGAGGGAAATGGATGACAATTTGAAACATGGAGCATCATCCGATTTGCTGCCCCAAAAGTAAATTAACCTCTAGAAGATACAATGCTCCAAATTTTCTAGAAGAAATGTTTACCCTTTAAATTCATTCTTCTTTGGGATTCGTCACCCTTTGATGAAAGCAACTTCAAAAGTCAGTAATGACCGATGCATTGCTTCAATAAATTCGGTTAATAATCCAGCCAAGATGACTAACTAGTGAAAGAAAACTTGAATCGGCTCAGCTAATTTATATCCACTATAACGTAAAAATAACAGCAAGATAAAACTAGAGTTCCAACGAATTTAACAGAGAGAAAAACTAATCAAACTCTATGGACAATAAAACAAAATTGAGGTCGAAGATCATGGCGTCTAACAAAAACTGCTCTCCATGATCTATCCGGTTGCAACACTTCTTCATGTGGATTTTGCAAAAAAGGAAGAAAATGCGTGTTTCAACAACACCCGAGCATTTCTGGACCAGGAATCAGGCAATAACCGCGAAACGGAATAGTAATTGAATGTCAGAGAAACAAGGTACATGACATATCGTGCAGGACGGATCACAAATAGTGTAACACATTCCAGAATAAAAATTATCTAGGAAAAAACCCAGTTATGAGAATCTAATCGTTAAATTTCAGAGAGTTGAAATTAAGAATGACGAAAAGCGAAGAAGCAAAAGCAAGCTAAGCACGAAAGCTGGAAAACGAATGAAAACAGTACCTCCGGCAGGTAAAGATCGAACGATCCAAGGGAACGCCCTCAGCCTCGGCAGTGGCCGATAGACGACGACCGAAGAGAGCAGCAAGAGAAGGTATAGAAGCCTCTCCGCCAGCCCAAGTGGCCAACCTCTGGAGATGCTGAATCTTCAACATCGAAGTCGTACTGACGTTCTTTCTCCCGACATTCTGTTCCCGAAGAGTCACGTTTTGGAATTCAGAATTGGATGAAGAAGGCCTCTTTTTGTTGTGCCTCTTCGCCATATCTCCGAATCAAGAACAACAAAAGCACGTCTTCGAGCACTAGTATGTTGAAATCCACGCGTGGAACAACAACATATGCTGAAATTCTAAGCCATCAAATTTCCTCATCAACAGTGAGAATCGAGGCAGTAATCGAGAGGGGACGATCGGAATTGAACGCGAAGATGACGATAACGAGGGAATTCGACGGCGATTGATCGAGGAAGTTCGAACAGTGTAAGCGGGTCTAGGTTTTTAATTCACTTGTCCCCGTCAATTTCACTTTTTAAGTTTTTTTTTTTGAAGTAGAACTGCCTTTGAAAGAAATAAAATCAATATTGGAATAGAAAATTGAACCCAAACAATAGAAAATTACTTTGGAATGGCAGTTCATAAATAATCATCAGTCCATGTGTGAAATTATAGTCAAAACGAAATAGTATAGTAATATAAAATATCAATGATTGAGAGTGCTTGCTTAGGGACAATGCAGAAGAGATTCATCATAAAATGTAGCCACTGGAGCTATCTGAAACATCAAGATTTCTTCCCTCTTGCAATGTTACAGCAAATAGATATGTAATAATGTTCAAACCATGACATAAAATTTATGAGGTGTTTCCTTATAAGTTTATGGGGTTTGTAGAGAAGCTTTTTTAATGAAAATACAGTAATCCATACAGTTATTTCCACATCAGTGCCCATATTAGTTTTTGAGCCATCTCTGGCAATTAAGTAGAAGGTCCTGAGATGGGATACTAAGGAGGCTGCCTGGGCCAATAGCTTGCTTCTCAAGATCCTTGTAAGAAACTTGGGGCAATATCTTGAATCTCTCTTGCCGGCATGGACAACAGAATGAGCCAAGAGCTGAAACCCACCAACCCATCAGAACCCAAAGGACTATACAGAAATGCAGCTTTGGAAAATTCTCCCATTCAGCTTCTTGCTCTTAATTGCCATTATCCATGAAGAGTGAATAGCCTGTACATGGACGCTTGATGTGTGAAAGATTAATAATCGTCTTAGATGATTCCATATTAGACTCTCCCAGAAACTCTAGCATGGGCATCCTTCCAAAATACACCACAGCTGTACAAAGAACAATACATTCAGCCATTGTATGACTTCCCTTTCCTTAACCTCTCTTCCGCCAGATCCCCCATCCCTTTATATTAGGCGAGAACACCTCGGTTAATAAACAAGATTGCAAAAAAAGTTAAATAAAATTAATAGTTTACCTTTTAAGGACATCGCATACATTTATCTCTTTCTAGCACATTAATATTGAAAAAAAGAGGCATAATAGATATAAATAAAGGAATTTTATGCAATTGAATAATTAAATCAATATAAGCCATGTTGAACCTCAACCAAAAAATAGTTTAAATGTTCAATTGAAAAGTGAAGTCCAAAAAATTTCATTTTGCCTCCTTGTTTTTCTCCAATCTAAGCATTCCATGCAAATAAGAATTTGTTCCACTCATATATTTATAAATTAAATGACAATAACAAATTAATGTTACCTAGAAGTTCGGTATGCAAAAACCATACCATTCCTTTAGTTGATGTAGTCAACATTGAAAAATATATCATTTATCATTGGTCTTTTAATATTCTAGATCGCTCTCCTCATCATGCAGCCAACATTTCATTTCCATCAGCAGTTCGATCTTTGCACTAATTCTACTTCTTTATAGACAATAATAACATCTCCAGTAGAGAATCTTCACTCTTCATGAATGCTTAATTGCCAAACATTGAGCAACAAAACATGTGCCAACCTTTTCCTACAAATTTGACAGCCACAAACAAAATGGCTGGCATGGATGGTGGAATCAGCATCTCTTCATCAAAAGGGATCCTGTCATTGATAAACTCAAAATTAGGGTAAATTTATGTCGTTGTGGAATTGAGTTTAATCAAATTTCTAATGCTATACTCTAAAATAATTTAGTTAGCTAGTAATGAGTAAGGATCATCTCCAAGAGGAACGCATATTAGGGAAGGGACTTTCTATCGATTGGGTGAAGTCAAGAAGATGAGGAGTGTTATGTATAACGCATGAGCTGGTGAATGGGTAAAGATAGTGATCACGAAAGAGGTAGGAGGAATTTAAGACGATAGACGAGTATCGAATTATATTAATAGTGGATTGTAGAGTAGGACGAGATGATAAAGGTAGACATGAGTGGAGGTGTGGGACGAGATGGAGACATGAACGATGAGAGGTGGCTATTTTGGGTTTTATAAGTCAGGGCTTATAATATATGATGCAAATATGAGAAGGAACAAAGAAGAGGGTGTAAGGCCTAGTGATATGGATACTGAGAATGAGCTAGGATGATAATTAAAATAGGAGAGGTAGTGATGTATGTTTTCCTAAATAAAAGGGGAAAGATAGGTGATGAGATTGTAATAGTGTAGGGGGAACATGAAGTGGATGATAGTGGATGCTAAATATGGATGATAATGGATGAAGATGGAGGTGGACTGGTGAGGGTGATAGATAGAGGTGATGGACGATGATGACAAATACATTACCTAAGTGTGTTGGAGAAGAGTCAATGTAAGGCAAGAAGCTAATCTTAGATCCCTATATCCTGTCGGGATCAAGACCTCTTCATGATGCCGATCAATCTTTCCACTTCTCTGTTGAACCTCTCCAAGAACTAGAGACACCAAGAAACCCTTGATGGACCTTCTAAACTTCACTTTCTTTCAATCTATGTTTCTAGGAGGAAGTGAGCTTCAATATATTTTTTACAAAGATTGAGGGCTGAATTTATTGACCCAATCATATGGATGGATAGAGGACATAAAGACAACGCTACCCTTAAAATTCAACTTAATCCAAATTCTGGAACATTGGATATCAAGCTTGGAAGTTGGATGATTCCTAGCCGTTGATTTGATCCAAAGATGTCTATCTCATCATCCTTGTTAGTGTCTATACATCATTCGAGTAGGGCTTTTTATTGTCCTAGCATTAATGTGATGACTGGTTGAGATTGTTCCTTGTCATCCAAGATCGACGTACCTCGATTCGCCATGTGTCACCCTGGGGAAAAGACAAAATCGAGACAAAAGGAATAAAAGACATAATTAAAAACACATGTGACATGGTGGCCCATCAATGTGCGCCATGTCATCACGTTTCCTTTGTCACCTCTTAGAAAATGACCGATGTGTGCCATGTGTACACATGGGGCCATGTGTTGTATGACACGTTAGAGCGGTCATCATTTTTTACTGGTAGAAAAGAACATAAAAACCATTTTTTAATCCTCATTCCTTGGTCTCCATACGGCATGTATTACAAAAAAAGAGTTCCTTTTTTAATTGTCCATGTCACCTGGTGCTAGAAATTCATATTAAATTAAATTGAGGTCCAAAAAATATGAATAAATTTGTTTTTTTACTTAGAATAATAAGACCTTGTGAATTTAATGTCAAAAAATCCATAAAAATTATATTCTAACTTAAAAGTTATATTCTGTCAGAATTTGACGTCAGAAAAATCCCCAAAAAATACATAAAATGCAGAAAATTCAGAATATCAAGATAAAAATAAATTTAAACATTTTAAATTTAATGAAAGTAAACATGTAAATATGATCAGATTAAGCTACTAAAACTGCATGTTATCAACATCATGTAGATCATGTAAAACAGTAATAATAATTTGAGTGTGAGAGAATATATGGTTTGGCATTCCCTCTTTCCCTGTATTATTTTCTTAGAGGCTGATAAATAAACTTTTTTTATATTATAGCCGCCCACACAGAAATGGAATGTGATGGAATAGAAATAATGCAAAGCTGGATCTGTTTTCATGAGGGGTTGGGGTCTTCTTCAGAAGCTTATCTCTATGTTGTTTCTTGTCCTTCTCAACTGGCTGATAAGCCTAAAATTTGTATGTACAAAATATGTCGTTATTTTCGCTTTTAGACTTATGCAATAAAATTTATAATAACCCTTAATCAGTAAATACTATATATAGAGCAAGCAAGAGGTCAAACCACAGGGGGGGCACTAAGCAAGAATTTTTATCCTATTTCAAATAATTTAATTCAAGAATGAACTAATTTTGCATTTAATGGGCCTTAATTGTGTTTAATTTTTGTTTGTATTCAATCAAAATTAAGCAAAAGCTTAATTTTGATATTAATATTTTCGGTCAAGACAATCTTGATAGGATAATTTTGATTCTTATATCAGATTAATTTGGATTACAAATTTTCTAATCAGGATGACTTTTGAAGACAATTTTTATGTATTAAAATTGGGAATTAATAATCAAGAAAAGGGATTTTTGAAATTGGACTTGAAGATGGACAAATTTTTGGATGAAATTTTGTATTTAGGTTTTTTATATGTTGAGTTGAATTTTCAAACAATCAATTTCTAAATCTAGAGAGATAAAGTAGACGAATTAACCTAGAGAGAACAAGTAGAAGAATTTGGGGAAAATAAATTAAAGGTGAAATCCAACCCTAATCTAGAGATCTAAGATGCCTAATTGGATGAAAATCAATGTAGAACTAAGGATTAAAAGTCAAATCTTGAATCAAAATCAAAACACAATGCTAATTTTTATTCAAATCAACTTCAACGGCATGTACATTTTGCTCATGCCTTGGCATTTTAGAATCGTTCAAGAAGTTCAAAAAACAAATTAGAAACTTAAAACTTTCAATGATGAATCAAGATCTATCGTCTTCCAAAGCATCACCTGTGTCCTTCCTGGCCAATTCCTTGGGTAGAGCTTTCAAAGTGAATTTTCCCTTCTTCCCGACCTCCATTTACAGATTCAACTGTCTAGATTGTAGAAGGTGAAAAGACAAACCAACCCTCAAAATTTGAGCTCAATCAGACGACTAGATCGCAAGATATCGCCATTTTACTAGCAATTAATTGTGACCATTGGATATTTTATCTCTCCTCCAAGAAAATATGAAATGCTCTTTTTATTACTCATCGCCTTGATTTCTCCATCCTCGGATCTTGTTCTGACACATCGTTGTGCACTTCCACAGGCCGCAATCATTGTGGAATGATATGCATTTCAGCGGCTAATAAAGCGCCACGTTGCCCCTTGTCAGCACCATTTTGAATAATAAAAAAAAAAATAGGGTAAGCTTACCACTATTCAACGCACATGGAGTCCATTACTGTGTGAAATTAATGCATGGGGCTAATCGATTCCATGTACGAGGAATCATTCAAAGTATAAATATACGCGAATCGATTTCCGAGTGTAATCAATGCACGCGGCTATCGATTCCACGTGCATTAATTTCCAAAAGTCCCCTTTGATAAATGCACGTGGAGATCAATTCTCCACATTCATTTATTCATGAAAAAGCTAACTCAAATAAAAAAAACCATTTTTTACCTCACCATCTGCGCCATATCATTTCTGGGATAATATTTTCTCATTATGGCATCGCGAATTGCGATGCCATAATGAGCCAATAAAGTGCGTGTTTAATGCGTACACTCATTCGCCCAAACTTCACACGAATGACGCGGATGCCAAGTGATTTATATATAAAAAATGCTTGTTAAAATGCCAAATAAATAATAATATATTATTTAAATTCTTAAAATCATTTCTTGGCTAAATAATGGTAAAAAATAAATAAATATGGAAAAATTTTCATAAAATTAGTTGAACCTTTACCAACCTCTAGCCAATTATTATATGCCCTGTAAAAAATATTTCTTCAATGCACTGAGGTTAAATACCATGTAAAAAATACTAAAAATTACATACAATCATAAAATCAGAGTACAAGTCATTTATGTCCATTTATGTATGATAACATGCAAATATGGCCAATAAAACACACATATGTAATGTAATATACATCAATTTAACATTATAATTTGCAAGTTATCTCTGGCAGAGGCTGGTCTCTCCATCTCTCTTCAACTTCCCCCAATCTTTGACCTGAGCTGTATGAGGCCAAATGATACCCTAACAGTAATGGTGCAGCTTCTGTCAATTGATAAAAATAATATACAGTTTACTCCATGATTATGCTTGAGTTCCAAACTCCATATAGGAAAGGGGCGATGTTGGTTCCAAAGTCTTAATCATTTACATGGACCACTACTCCATTCATTTGTGGGAATTTTATTATATATAAATTATCAATAAGATTCATGTTTGAGTATAATCAATCTCTTCATGCAAACCTCTTGCCAAAACTTCGTACTTCATCTGAGAATGGAAAACAAAACCATTTTCTTCATCGGTGGATGAAGAATAGATAATAATTTCCAATTTCCATTCTTATGTTCCCAGGATTGGATAATCTCCAGCTAGCAAGCAGCTCAACTCGCCTCACTTCTTCTGCTTGTCATGGCTTCAAAACTCAATCGATTCTACTAACAGTGCTTTGTCAGGTAAGGTGTTAGTTTACAAGTGGGTTATACAAGCATGAAGTTTATGCACAATCCCATAGCATTGCGCCAAGTGTATATGTTTTGAGAGAGGTTTTGAGGTTACAAAGAAAGAACATTGTGTGCTCACGTGAAACAATAATTTTGGAACTGGTCCCAATTGGAGAAGTTCTTGGAGAAGAAATGAAGGTGATCAGTGATTGTATTTATGAAGAAGTAAGGTTATCTTCTTTGCTTTGCCCCTTCGGTTACATAATGTAGAACCTCACTTGAGGGGCTGGTGGATTGATAAAAATTTAGCTGAGATCCATTCTGGAAATCTAGAAGTAGTATACAATAGTTTGTTTATGGCAGGAAAGGTTAAACATTAATGAAGCTCATAGAAAATAATGTAATAAAATCATATATTTACTTTGTAAAATTTATTTTATTTCTTGAAGCTCCTAAATGCTTTTTAGCACATGTCCTATGAAATAAACTTCTATTAAAGATAACATCACTCATGTTTTGTGTGTCACTTCTTTGTTCCTTAAGCCACACATTTGAAGGTCGTAACACATACTGAAGGTGATGGCTACACTAAGGAAACCAAGCAAAGTTATGGGCCACAGAGCGGCTGGAATGTGGTAGTCATTGCAAAGATCTCTCCTCTTCTAGTATCGTTGCATTACTATGTTATGTAGGACAGATGGCCAACTGGTTGAGAACATAGCATTGGAACCATTATGTGGGCACTTGTTTATTGAGGTTTTGAATCCCTCTCTTTCCTTTTCTATACCCACTTAATTCACCTAGGCTACTTAACACAATTTATTAAGTAACATGTTATACTTTTTATTCCTCTATGATATCTAATGGTATTTTTTAATATATATTTTTTTGACCCTTATTTGAGATGAGAGATGCTATTTGTATTCCTAATTAATATAATATAAAAATTACCAAAAACTAAAAATAAGGAATGAAGATTTTACTCCCCATTATTGTAAGACAGAACTAGTAAAATTCTAGATCAATAACTGTTATATATAAAAAAAATCGATTTCCATTAGATATTTTTATCTACAAGAGAAATACAATCCTTTCCTTGCGATTTTGTTTGTTTCAGTCCAAAGAGAACAGTATTCTAGAACTACGAGCTCATTTATATCCAAACCTATCCACTTAGGGTAAATTATTTGATTTACTAATCCTTTATGCTCGATTGAATCAATAATCAAAATTTTGGGTACTTCTTGATAGTGGGATATTTTGAGTCAGAGCTTTTGATATTTGATCATCCTTTTTGAAATTATATTATGCAGTTTACAATGATAATTTGGTTTATCTATTACAAAACCATTCACTAAAACATGTATATAGTTAACTTATTATCTGGCTGCAGGAAAAACCTGTTCTGATGATCCTTTGATTTTCCAACGATATGCACAATCTAAGTAATTTGTACGTTGTCAAACCATAATGAAATCACAAATTTGGTTTTCTTCTAAAAAATACTATATCGTGTTCTTTAGCTGAAATGCAACTATTTTTAAGATTACTTCCAGATTTAGGCCTTTTACTAGTTAGTCTTGGTAAAGCCATCGGAAAGCATTTTTTTCTTGAAATGAGGTCCTCGGTAATGATAATAACACTCGTTTCTGTTATAATTTTACTTAAATTTCCAAGAAATATAAATGAAGGATGAACTAACACATAAAGAGAGCACATAAAAATCTACGTAAGTATTAAAAGAAAGAATGAAATAGAATTGTATCTATATAATCACATTTCTCATGTGTTAATAGATATTCAATTCTATTGGTTATGTAGATTTTATAGTTATAAATATATATTCATATAGTGAGATAGATGTATACAAGTACACATACAAGATTATGGCTACATTTTATGATGGGTGTTCTTTCTAGTATTGTCAGATAGAAGTCTAATTGCTCCAATTTTTTATTCATAGTTTGAAGTTAATGTCACATAATATAATAAATGAGGAACTCCACATTTCACAAAAGAGAAAAAAACAAGGCAGTCTTTTTACTCTCAGGAGGATATCATTAATTAGGGAAAATTAGATAATAGGGAAAAAACCAGCTGTTGGAGCCAAATCGGTGACAAACACATTACAAATGTGAAACTCTAATATGTGAGATAAGCAGAATCACATAGCCAAACTAACTTATAACATCTTGACTATTCATAATTCATTTTATATGTCACGCAGTCAAATATCAAGCTAGGAACAATGCTAGGATCGAACACGTGCCGACCTCAGCACTTGGACAGAAACAGTGAGCAGCCTTTGCTTGTGCAACACAAGTCTCTTGCAACAGCTTTAGATTACTTGGAGGTTAAGGAGAGAGGGTAGGGAGTAGGCCCCATACATGAATTGGGTCATTGCATTATAAATGAACAAGATTACATCCTATTCGTAGGCAATACATGGGGGAAGACCAGGGATGATACCGAAGTATCGAGATGAGGCGCACGCGTGCCTGAGTAGAGGCACTCCTGCACCTTGAGGCCCACAGCCCGTGCCCATGCTTGCATGCACCATTGCTACACACATGCCCCCAGGCTAGGCGTTGCGCGCCAATGAGTCATGGCCCTTGGTGCACCTGCCAGTTTGTCCCAGCCTTGAAACTCCACGGGCCACCAGCACCAGCGCTGACACCATCCTGCACAGTCTACATTGGCACCCCGTGCTAGGCGCTAGGCACCCACAACCATCTCCGCACTCTTCATGCGCTAATGTCTTAGTCTTCTTATCTTCATTTCAAAAATATTTTTATAGCTTTTACTTGTATGATATATTCTTGTATATTATGATTTTATATTTTTCTCATATTATATATCATATTGAATAATAAAATTGATAATTAAACAGAATAGTGAAAAATATCAAAATTTTATTCTATATGAGTTGATGAATTCAATAAAAGCCTTTTACATGTAATTATAAGAAAAAAATTATAATACATAGTTGTACTAGACTCTTATTATAGATAGAATTGAAATAATACATAACCTACAAGTATCTTATATCCCATTGGTATTGCAAATAATGTATGCCTCCTAAAGTCGCCCCTTAAACGCATATGGAGTTTAGATGTGCATCTACTTTAGAAAGATGAATAAGGAACAATGATGAATTTACACTTATCTTTTTATTTTCATTATTTTAAAAATAAAATAACATTGTTTGTTGACAACACCACAAGTTCTGAAAGAAAGACTCTACTTCTGTGAATTATTTTAGTCTTTGAAAATTGGTCCCAAAGCAAATTTTCAATTTTTTGCAATATCAACTTTCTTATTAATTTTTTGAAAAGCTGCCTTGAGATAAAAAAATTATGTTTATATGGAATATCATATGTTCTTATCTAGTGCATTTACCAAGGCAATCAATCAGTCACTATTGAAGAGTCTGTGAAGATATACATAATCATTGAGATCACAACTTGGAATGGAAAATGACTTTTTAATCCCTCAACATATCCCACTCAAGGGACATGATGAGGATGCTTATGCCAAATTCCCTCAACATAGTCAAAGGCTAATTGCTTGCTTCTCTTCTTGAGGAGACATACTAGCTTGTGAAAGAGCATGGTAATCTGCTCTTCTTCATCAGTTGAGTGCTCATCACTCTTCAAAACTGTCCTTTGTCCTCTCCTACTTTGTCTTGCTTGGACTAGCTTGTTCACATGCCTTTATATCCTTCTTTTCTTTATTTGTTCATCTCATGGGTGATGAGTGAACCAACTAGCTCGTTGACATGCATTTCATCCAAGTCCTTTGATTCTTCAATTGTGATTGCCTTCATGCTCCATTCATCTGAAACATGATTAAGGAATTGTGTATTTCAAAATGAATGTCTGACCCACTGACCTCAAAGAGTTTAGGAGCTTGTCAAGGTGCCCCATCATCTCCTTGATCTTCTTGCCTTCATTCATCCTGAAAAGCTCAAACTCAGATACTAATATAGACAAACTAGTTTGTTTTACCCTTGATGTACCTTCACGGATGATACATAATTTATCCCACTTTTGCTTAACTGTTCTAAGAGATAAGATCTTCTCAAGTTTAACTGGGTCTATGTAACATAAGATAGTTTTTACAGCTCTGGAGATAAGTAATAACTCCTTTTTATCGACCTTATCAAGGTCTGCTCCAAATCCATCACGCACTATTTTCCATAACACGACATTAATCCCCATAAGAAACATTCTAATACTATTCTTCCAATAACATAAGTTTATTCCATCAAGAGAAGGAGGTTTGAAATCACTATCCCTAACCATAGATTCTACACCTATACACCAATTACGATTATAAGTCTGGGTAAGCTGGGAAAGCACTTGTTAATATTAGAGGCTAAGGAATAATCTAAGAAGGGGGTGAATTATGTTCTCTAGATATATTATATTTTTCTTTTTAAGTAAAATAAGAATTTTCTAACTAAGAAATAAGGTAGAGGAAATGTAAGACATAATTATTATTTTTAGGCTTCGGCTAATCCTTATTCCTGTTTGGGGATGTTCGTTCAGAGGTGATGTGCCCGAACTGTGATTCTATGAATTACCCCAATTAAATCACTTGGAAATAAGCCTAAAAAAGGATGCCAAAAAAAGAAAAATTCAGTGAAGCTCTATTGCCCTTGACCCCCAAAGTCTTTCATGAAGAGACACCTCTTGACCTGCTTCAACTTGGCCCCAAAGCCTTCTTATTATGACCCCTAAGTCCTTAACCTTAATGACCATAAGGATGTAACAAGAAAAATATATTTTAGGAGCAGTATGTATTTTTTTTCAATAACACTTACTATGTAATGAGTCTCCTTAAGTAGTATCGATACAAGGCCTGATTTCATGTATTTAAGAAGAAATATTTTAGATAAAAAAGTTGTTACTTTAGACGTAACAATTTGAAAATGTAACTTTGGCTTTCCTGCAGAAATACCTTCCTATTTGTGGTTGCTCTTTTCTCTAGTTCTGTTCTCTTCAACGTTTCTCTTTGGGTGAAATTCATTGATTTGTGTTTGACCTTTGGTACTTTAAACTAAATATCTTATTCATTCCTGCATCAAATGAGACAATTTGAACTCGTATGGATTTGTCTAAATGTTAGAACCTTGTTATTAGTTGAACACAATCTCAAAATCAGCCTAAAATACACATTAAATATTTCAAACTTATTACAAGGGTTCTGGACATGTGAAATTTGGAGGCCAGCCTTCTTTCCTTTGATTCTTGAATCACCGTACACGAAAAAACATGACTCTAAGTTCAATGGACTTGGATTGACATTAGAAACTCATATCCTCTTGAAGAAATTCTGACAAATTTGTCAAAACTTGCTTTCGGGAGTAAAATATCCCTTTAGCTTTTGGACTGTAATTGTTGGGGCTCAAAACCTATGGCTCAAAACTGTATATATGGACTTCAAAATCCAAAAGGGCAAACTGATAATTTATTTGGAGTCCAACAGACATATAGATTGATTATGATTAGACAATAAGAAATAATAATCCTTTTAATTTTGAATTTTTTATTTGCTATTTTATCATAAGCTCAAAACACCTCTCAAGTGTTAAGGTTAAAAACTAGTCGTTATGCCAACAATTTCAGCTTTCAAATAATCTAAAAAATTCAGGTATGTTTACAACATTTTACTCAATATATGACCATTGGATAGTAGTGTTTTCTAATGAACTCAAATTTAGGGTATTAATTTGTCGTTGATATTTGAGTTAATCAATAGTAATTCATAAACCTTTACTCATTAAATAATTTGACTTTTTAGTCATGAGCAAGGGTTGTCTCCACAGGGAACATATATTATGGTTTTAAGACTCTTTAAATCATGATTCAAGAGGGACGAGCGGAGATACATATAAAACAATGGATTGTGATCTGATGAATCCAAGGTGTTGAAAGGGTGATAAAAATTATAATATGATGAATAGGTGGGAGGATGTGGATAAATCAAATGGAAATGAGAGTGTGAGATAGACGAAGATGTAAAGCGATGACGGGTATAGAAGATAAAAAAATAATATAGGATGATGAGACGGGTGAATGGATGTGGATGGATGATGGTGAAATTGAATGGTGGAGGAAGAATTGATAATGACATAACTGATGGTGATTATATTAATATGGGTAGGTGGTTATGAGAAGGAAAAGAGGATGGTGGACTACATGATTTAGGGTTTTTATAGGAGATGAAGGTGACGATATTCAGATCAGAGATGGCTGTGGTAGGGTGAGATGATAGAAGATGGTGATGAGAATGAGATGATGATGAAAATAAGGACGTAGAAATATATGTAAGGCAAGAGACTAACTTTAGATCCTTATGTTTTGCTGGGGTCAAGGGCTTTTTTGGATGCAGACCAGCCTCTCTCATTCTCTGTTGGTCTTCTCCAATCACTCAAAACACCAAGAACACCTTGATGGGACTTCAAAACCCTCACCCTCTCTAGGAGGAAGTGAATTCAAATATATATTTTTTACAAAGATTGGGAGGTAAATTTATAGATGCAACCATATGGATGATTAGAGCAGATAAGGAAGAAGCTACCCTTAAAATTTCATCTCAAAATCAGAATTATCATCAGATATCTCGCATGGAAGCTAGATTATTCTCAATTTTCAAATTAATATGAATCTTTCTCTCTCCTCATTGCCATCGTCACCGTTATCCCACGTCTAGGGTTTTGGTCTTTCAATGCTGGCATATTATGAAATCATTGGCGTAGATTCATTGTCATCATTCGTGATTAACGGATCCCATTGCGCCACGTGTTTCATGGTGAAAAGGATAAAAGGTATGTTTTAATGATATATTTATACCATTATTTAAATAAGAAGAGGATGTGCGATGCAATGGTACGTCAGTGTGTGCCATGTCAGTGCATTAGCATGCACCATGTCTGTGCACCTCTTTAACGGTTACTGAGAGTGAGACACATGCACGCCATGTATACACATGGCACCACATGTCTCACCACACGTTTTTTTGCGCCAAAGTGCTGGACTAGTCAAACGTAGAATATATATTATTTTAGGTTTTTGAGCCTCAATATCTTCATTGCATTTATTATGGAAAAAGTGTTTTTTGGGCCATGTCATCCCTACAATTAAGAAAGAGATTCTACTAGCAATAAAGGCAATATTGGCATCACTTATCGTGATGCCATAACTGATTGCGTTTGGTGATTGGATGACACCAATCATTGATGACAATTAATCATCAATGACTAACCAAAACCAAAACCAAGTCATTAACCAAAAACCGCTGGTTGGTTGCCATTCGACTAACCCAACCACGACACATGGCTTGGAAGAAAGAAAAAATCCAAAAAATGTTTTAAAATTCATATAAAATTAGATGTATGTTCAAAAATATAAATAAAAATATATTTCAATTTATAAAAAATATATATATTTATGAATATAATTTCAAAAAATTCAGGAAAAATCATAGTGTGACTTAAAATTTTAATATCTTTTGGAATATATTGTCAAAGAAATCAGAAAAATACTTACAAATGCACAAAATTTGAAACATCATTGTAAAGACGGATTTAATCAATTTAGGTTCAATAAAACACACACATATGACTTAGTTAATGCAAATAAACATGTAATTATCATCTTATTAATGCGATAATATTGTGTTTTATCATCTTTATTTAATTAATTATCAATAAATTCATCCTTTAATACCCAAAGATAATAATTTAGAAATTTAACAAAGTCATTAAACCAATCAAGGGACCTCAAATCGAAAAAAAATGATCAGTGTTAGAGAATTCTTTCATCTTAATGTCATAGAAAATCCAAGTCCTAAATCAGTGATTTGATTTGTTCACTATATGGTCAAACTAAGTAGCCTTTTAGTATAACTATGAAAGTTATATGATCTTCACTTAGAACCAATCAATAAGTTGACTAACAAATTGTTGTCCCTGATCAAAACTCCTATTAAAGCATGCACTAATTTAAACATTCATCAAAAAAAAAATTTAAACCATTTTACTTGAATGCCCTTAAAACTGAATCATCAACCTAAGAGTCTCTCAATATAAAATTCTAAACCATCCTAGCTGAGATGAAGCAAAAAGTATATTAGAGTAGATTGACTCAAGGAATAGTATGTTGTTAAATCCCTGGCCAAGGTAGTAGAAATATTGGAGACGGCTTTCTAGAATGATTTCTCCATGAATCAGTAATGACCAAAATGATTGATAAGTGTTTGACGATAAGCCATACCCTAAGTAATTAGAGGGTCTTGCATTGAGAAAGGAGTATACATACATTGTGACCAATGATGGTAAATGTTTGATGAGAAATTTTACATGGTCCTTTGGATCTTCTAGGGCACGAGGCATAACCTTGGCAATGTACATGACGATGATTTAACCAATCAATTAGTTTCAAGATAAATAAGATGATGACGACTCCACATGCCTCCTTTCTTCTATTCCTCTTTTGCTTTGGTGCTTCTATTAAGACTGGATGGAGCGGAATATACATTTCTGGAAGTATGGTTCAAGATAAATAATATGAGATCCAAAACTCTGAAGATTATATGATACATCTAGCGGCTTTTCATTTGAATGGCTTGAAGATGCTTATTCAAAAAACCACAATCCCACAGATTCGATCAATGCAAAAATGATTTTCTCATCAAACAAAATGATTTTATAGATCAGCATCAAACATAAGCTCAAAAAGGTAGACTCCATAGTAGAGCCTATAGAACTTGTGCCTGCACAAGAGCCTCCTTTGTATTAGTCAATGTTTTACACAAGTTAATACAATCATTAATGAAATATCTATAAAATCCAAAATGGCTGATGCAACCTATACTTTATCTGGTGTTATAAGGAGGAGGAAGGTTCTGGATGACTTCTCTGTATGCTTTATCCACTTGTATTACACAAATGTCAAATATATGTCCGAGTGCCACCCCATCTTTTACTATAAATTGGGAATTTTCCAAACTTAGTAATGAATAAAAATTAGGTGTGTATTTTTGATGTCGTTGTAAATTTTATTTCCCTAAATAAAATAAAATTTCCTTTTACTAAAATAACTCAAATATGTACAATGGTAGTGTGATCGTCTCCATAGGGACTGGTCTTTAAAGATAGTAGTTCTAATAATTGAGCCTCGGTTTAGGAAAGTAAGCTCATGAATTAATTTATAAGATAAATAAAGCATGTATTAGAAGATAGTTAAAGTGTGACAGATGAGTACTTGGTAAGTGGGAGGAATTAATTAAAAGAGGAGAGAAGTTATGCTGATATGTAATAATAAGTAGTAGTAGATGGTCTTAAGGATAACTAGGGATATTTTTTATAGATATTATGGATATTAAGGAAGTAGAATAATGAAATGAATTTATAATATTATAATCACGGTGGATATTAAGATAGGTTGTGAATATGAAATTTTATATTAGTAAGATATTAGAAAATGAAGATAAAATGAAGGAGATAAGAATAAGGATATAAACTGAGCATATATTATTATTTAAGTAGTTTAATGAAATATAGAAATACTAATATATGATAAGATTTTAAGTTTAAGAGAAGTAGTGGGAAAATATTTTTTGATTTTAGAAAATGTAATTAACTAGACAGAGAAGGAGAGCATAAGAGAAGATAGAAACTTAAGGGATTAATATTTATATGATAGTATGCTTCATAGGTAGATTATAGTGATAAATATGGTTCATATATATATTTAACATAATTTATTCCATTTTAATAATACAAAGATGAAAGAAAAATAGTCTAAAATCGAGAAAGTTCCCATTCCTAATACATGTTTGATAGAATGCCTCAATGAGCTGAATCAAATTTTGATGAGTCAAATCATTTTTTATGAAATTTACTATGTTCCTAATCAAAATTTTGTCCAAATCAAGCAAAAGAGTACAATATCTGCCCTGATTTAAAAAAAAACAAGAGGTGGGGCACCAATTGCCGCCCCCTACCCTCAATGCGTTTCCCCTCTTCTACTCCATGCTGGCATGGATCTTCATCTTTCTAGAATCTCTCTGGTGTCGTTCTGAATCTCCTATGCTCCTTTGAGGCCGTCACAATATGGGATAAGTGGAGAAGTGGTGGAAAGGGTCTCCACCATGCTATTTTTCATGTGACAAGAGATTGTGAAATTTGAGTAAAAATGCACTTAAAATGTTGAGATAAACTCTCTCTTGACTCTCATTCTAGTGGTCCCCAATCTAATGGTGCTCCTAGAGTTGCTGGATCAGTTTATCGCCTCCCGTCACCAACCTCCACCAGCTGGCCAATGGGAACAGTGGCTGGGGTTGGAGAAGAAAGTGTTTACCCCATGTGATGAATTCACAACGATGAATCGATTCATTATGGTGTGCTTCTCCTTCACCATAATCATCCTCCTGATGAGCTACCTTGTTAGAGGTTAACCCTCTGATTGGTTCATTGGGGTAGCCCCACCATCCTCATCGGTGGCCACCAACGAATCAAAACCCTGTAATAATAAAGAGACTAATAGTACATTAGATAGAAATTTGGCCATTCAATCTTCCTTGAAAGTATTAAACACTCAAGATCAAAATTAAGTTATAAATTGGCTCGTTATGATGCAAGGTCAATTTTGCTCAAGGCCTGGTGAAATTTTCTACTTATTTTTTTAAAGATGGCAGGTCATCCTCATCACCCTAGCCCATCTGCAGTTTGGAAGACATAAAGTTAGTCCCATATGGAGAAAATTAGAAACATGTATACCAATATAAGTGATACCTCCAAAATTAAATAATGCTATTTCCCTCCCTACTTCCGCATGCAGGCTTGACTGCTATTGATGACGGGCCTGAGTATGTGGGCCTTCATGGCTCTGTGTTCCTCGTGTGCTGCTGCTTGCACGCTGGTGCTCACCAGTCACTAGCGGGCTTGATTGGTGTGTGACTACTGATATGAAGCTAGCTTTAGCATCATGTGCTTGCTATCCTGCGGATGGCTTGAGCGCTGTTGTGCTTGGCAAGGCCACTATATCTTGACTAAAATATTTTCTATTTTTTAATATTTATTTATTTTTCAATTTTCCCTAAAAAATGTAAAATAACCAATGATACAGAATTAAAACTATTATACATAATAATGTGAATACCTATTTTGACTGAGAATATCTGGCATGTAAATTTTGTCAAAATATATTAAAAAGTGACTTTTTAACAATATGGTCCAAGAAATGCATTAAATGAGAATTAATATCATAATGATGATAATATCAATGAAATGATGCCAAATACCCTTAAAATAGGTAGGATTTTAGGGCTCGTTTTGGGTTCATGACTGGGGACAAGTTACTTACGCATGTCTGTAGAAGCTTAATAAAATTTGAGAAAAATTGATCAAAACTATAATATTCATACATAAATGTTAACTAATAATCTCATACTAACAATGAAAACATTGTAGCCACACATTAATTGAAATGTATTTGGAGAGTTACATAATCCAAAAGGCATAGTCATAAATACAAATATTGCAAATGGATCAGTAAAAAGTTAGTTTTTTTAATATTCTAGATGAATTCATAAGTGGTTCAATTGTGCAAATTCATCCAGAAACATATAAATTTTCTTACTCTCTAAATCTATCAAAATCTGGTCAAGATAGGGGAAATGATCTTTTTTTAGTAACATATATATTTCATGTAATTGATGCATGTTTGCCAACTAGTCAGAAATCTAGTGTGAATTTCCTCTCCTTCTTAAGTCATGGGAATCGTTATTCATATTTTCTTTGGAATCGCACAAACAAATTCACCAAATGAATATCATAAATAGAGTAAATAAATATGGCTTTAAGAGTTTCAATTTCCCTTTATAACTATGCTCATAATAGTATTTGATTTCCTTTAGCATTCTCTAGCTGATTTACTATCTTCTCTGGAAAAAAATGTATGAATACAAGTTTTTTAGTGGTTCCTTTAAAAACAAGATCATAATATAAGTTTTAAGCACATCAAGAATTTATTTATCCGATAAAGATGAAAAAATAATAACATTATCCTTAAAACTCATAATTCAAAGCACTTGGAAATAGTTTCAGATCATCTTTTCCTTCAAGATACTGAAAATTATTTCAAATCAAAGTAAAATCATCAGAAGATGAGTATGAAATATCAGTTTTACAATATATGTCTTTTCAGGATATTTAATTAATTAAGAAAGATCAATTTGATAATCTGTTTTATATATTTTTCAATTATACTATTCTTTTTAGAGAATCAATTTTTGGCCCAGCTGTAGCCAAGAAGAGATGACGCAAATTGAGCTAGTTCCAGTTTTAATTTACCAGCGACTTGTTTCATGGCTTTAATTTGAGCCGCGGATCCTACTCGGGACACGGAAATACCTACATTAATAGCAGGTCGGATTCCAGAATTGAACAGATTCGCGGATAAGAAAATTTGTCCATCTGTAATGGAAATGACATTAGTAGGAATATAAGCTGAAACGTCTCCCGATTGAGTCTCAACTATTGGTAAAGCAGTCATACTTCCTTCACCCAACTCATTACTTAATTTAGCGGCTCTTTCCAAAAGGCGGGAATGCAAATAAAAAACATCTCCTGGATAAGCTTCACGACCCGGAGGTCTTCTTAATAGAAGAGACATTTGGCGATACGCTTGTGCCTGTTTTGAGAGATCATCATAAATTATTAAAGTATGTTGTTTTCGGTACATAAAATATTCAGCCAAAGCTGCTCCCGTATATGGAGCAAGATATTGTAATGTAGCAGGTGAATCTGCCGTTTCCGCTACCTCAATAGTGTATTCCATAGCTCCGCGTTCCTGTAAAGCAGTTACTACTTGAGCTACAGAAGATGCTTTTTGACCAATAGCTACGTAAACACATATTACATTTTGACCTTTTTGATTTAAAATGGTATCTGTAGCTACTGCTGTTTTACCTGTCTGTCTATCCCCAATAATTAATTCTCGCTGACCGCGTCCTATAGGTATCATAGCATCAATAGCAATAATCCCTGTCTGAAGAGGTTCAAATACGGAACGTCTAGCAATAATACCTGGAGCAGGAGCTTCAATTAAACGAGATTCTGAAGCTGCAATTTCCCCCCTTCCATCAATAGGTTTCGCTAGAGCATTTAGAACACGACCCCAATAACCATCACTTACGGGTATTTGAGCAATTCTTCCTGTTGCTTTTACAGAACTGCCCTCTTGTATCAGCAAACCATCCCCCATTAATACAACGCCAACATTAGTTGATTCCAAATTCAAAGCAATACCTACAGTACCCTCTTCAAATTCTACTAACTCACCCGCCATTACTTTATCAAGACCATGAACACGAGCAATGCCGTCACCCACTTGAAGTACGGTACCGGTATTCACAACCTTTACTTCTCTAGTATATTGTTCAATACGTTCACGGATAATACTACTAATTTCGTCAGCTCGAATGGTTACCATTAGCATCTTTTAACTCTTTTTGGGAAGCAAAGGAAAAAAAATAATGCCTAAATTCTAAACTTTCTAAACTAAAGTGAAAGGACTATTCTTCCATACCCCCTAGAATGCCAATATTAGCACTGATGGTACGAAAATGTAACTCACTATTCAAACAACTATTCAGAGTCCCTAGAGCTCCTTGTAAAGCTTGTTGGAAAACTCGTTGACGGACTTGATTAATCGCTCTTTGTTGTTAAAAAAGAAGAGTTTCATTTTTATAATTTTCTAATCGTTCCAAATTCTCAGAAGTCGCCTTAATCAAATTTTGTTTTTCTCGTTCTATCTCGGAGTATCCATTGACTCGATAGTCATTGGCTTCCGTTTCCACTTTACGTAAGCGTGCCCGGGCTTTTTCAAGCTGTTCAATAGCTGCTTGACGTAACTCTTCTGAATTTCGAATAGTACTCAAGATCCTCTGTTTTCGATTATCTAATAAATCATTTAATGAAAGTAGATTCTGTTAACATTAATTTCATAACTTACATTATCTCTTCCCGAACCAAACATGAACCTTTCAATTCATTTCGCTCTCACGCTTCATTTTTGAATTTATGGGACTTCCATATATTTAAATGTAATGAGCCTACCCTCTTTTTTATTTCTGTTCGGATTGAAAGATATCAAAAATTATCTTATCCAAGACCAGACTCTTTTTGGAGGACTCTTCTGACTAGACAAGAAATCTTTAATAGTCAGCAAAGTTGTTTTTTATTCTATTGATTTTTTTTATTCTATTGATATTATTTTGAATAATTATTAAATTAATTATAATGAGGTTTAGTTTTTTACTTTTATTGATTCAATCAATATCGCTGTCACTATTCAATCCAAAAATAAGTAGTCTATACATAGGTTGTCGATTCAGCATAGCATTAATTAGATAAAAAGGAGGTGACTTTTTATCTAAATGGTTCAATAAAAATTTTTTTATCGATATGAGTGTTCTATATCGGATAAATTATCAACTATGTATTTTTTTGAAACCATCTTAGTAATAACATAGTGGTAGAAAGAATACCATGTTTAGTATGCTTGGACTTCAAGCAGTTTAGCTTTAACCATGTTAATCGTCTCACATTATTGGTTGATAGAGAATCAAAGTCAATTTACCAATGAATCACGAAATGCTATGGTTCTTACATATGATTTCTGAATTTATTCAGAAGTAATTCGTCGAGATCATGCACATTTTTAATCCTATTTTATTAAAAAAATAAATAAAGTGCAGTTGGTTAGATCCAACTTTTTTTTTGAAATACACAACTCGCACACACTCCCTTTCCAAAATAAAAGAGTACACCAATTACTACGCTTAGATTTATTGGATTTGTTGCAAAAATATCGGTATTAAACCCAAAACCTCCGGCGGATGGCCAGTGGCCCAAGGAAAAAAAAGAATCAGTGACATTTTTCATATACTCTCCTCTTATAGATAGGACTAACAAAGAACAGAGTTCTTTTTGTATTACTCCCCCCCCTTTGCTTTGGTTGATTTCTTTTTTTATGGGATTTTTTTTAATAGATTAATTTAATTGATAACTTTTTAAGTTTTTCTTTTATAAATAATAAATTAAAAATGACAATTACAAGAATATACTTATTGGGTTAGGTCCTGGGTATTTTGTCAATTGATAAATACCTTGTTTGTTGCGTTGGAACGCATACTAAAAAAGGTTTCCATTAGACTACGAACTAAAAACGGGAAGGAAGAAAGCGAGAGGATCTGCTAATTACTAATCCTAAAATCAGTCCTTCCCGGAGGTATTCTCTCAACGAATAAGTAATTGTTATAGTGCAATTTAGAGCTAATTCGAATAAGCAAAAAACTAGTATAAGTCAAAAAACACTATTACGTACTATTTTATTCGAGAATTAAACAAATGGATTAGCAAATAAAAGTGCTAACGCCACAACTAGTCCATAAATTGTTAAAGCTTCCATAAAAGCCAAACTTAACAATAAAGTACCTCGTATTTTACCTTCTGCTTCTGGCTGTCTCGCAAAACCTTCTACAGCCTGACCCGCTGCAGTACCTTGACCAACTCCAGGTCCAATAGAAGCAAGTCCTACAGCCAATCCAGCAGCAATAACAGAAGCGGCAGAAATTAGTGGATTCATGATAAGCTAAGCTCCTCGCAAAAAAAAAAGAAATGGTTAATGATACAATCAAGGAATACATCAGCAGAAAGACATTAAAATATCGCTTTTTGTTGTTATCTGTGATAGAGTTTTTTTGTTTTAGATAAATCTCTATGCATAGCATCATATTATAGTTATTACATTTGTTTATTCTAAAACCTTTTTTGATCCAATCAGTCAGTCTTCACTCTTCGACTTCCTTAAGTTCAGAGTTGATCTGGTTATTTGTTCAATCCCCAATTACAGAAAAAACGAAGAACTTTCTAGTTTAATCCCATTTAAGTGTAGTGAGCAACCAAAAATATATAAGACCCTCACTATAACTAGTTAATTTATAATATGACATATACATTTGTTTCTTCTATAACGTAAACCGCTTATTGAAAATAATTCTAGAATACGTTTTTTGAACCATTGACGAAGGCTCGTTATAGTGATTTGACTTTTTATATTTATAAGATAAGTTAGTTTTTTATATTTATAAGATAAGTGAGTTTTTTTAGCTTTACGTGGGACAAAGATAACAATTTATAGTGAACTAAACTCAAAAATAATAATATTAATTTAAGAAAAACAAATAAAATACACTATAAATACAATCAAATTTTATAAAAGGAAGAAGTATATAATCTAGACTCGAAGAGAAATAAAAAAATCTTAGGAAAAATCCTAAGATTTTTTATTTAAATTTCAATGATATGGTATAGCTTTGTTTACTGCTAGGATTCTCTACCTTACCTTATCTATATAAGTAAATTTATATAATCGATTAGAATTCTATAAAATCGATTACATAAAAAGGAACTTTCTAAAACCGACTCTTTGTCAACTGGGCTAAGGGTGAGAAAAACTATCAAAAATTATTTAATGGTGACCTCCATAGATTCACCTATATAAGCTGCCTAAAGTTGCAAAAATAAGAGCTTGAATAGCGCTTGTGAATAACCCAAGAAACATAACAGGTATAGGAACTACTAAAGGTACTAAAGAAACAAGAACAACAACGACTAATTCATCAGCCAATATATTTCGAAAAGTCGAAAACTAAGTGATAACGGTTTTGTGAAATCTTCTAGGATGTTAATTGGTAAAAGTATTGGAGTTGGTTGAATGTATTTACCAAAATAACTCAAACCTTTTTTGCTAAGACCGGCATAAAAATAGGCGACAGAGGTCAGTAAAGCTAAAGCAACTGTAGTGTTTATATCATTGGTGGGCGCCGCTAATTCCCCATGAGGTAACTCTATAATTTTCCAAGGTAAAAGAGCACCTGACCAGTTAGAAACAAAAATAAATAAGAACATAGTTCCAATAAAGGGAACCCAAGGACCATAGTCTTCTCCAATCTGAGTTTTACTCAAGTCTCGAATGAATTCAAGGAGATATTAGAAGAAATTCTGACCGTCAGCCGAACGGTTTGTGGATTCGAACAGCTAAGGTAACTGAACCTAATAAGATAGCAATTACGACCCAAGAAGTAATAAGAACTTGGGCATGGACTTGTAAACCTCCTATTTGCCAATATAAATGTTGGCCTACTTCTACACCAGATATATCATATAACCCTTTGAGTGTGTTAATGGAACATGGTATAACATTCATATTGTCCTCTGACAGAAATCTAACTTAAAAAAAGAATTATTTTGATTTGATTCAACCATCTCTTTCTCAACTGACCCATTTTAATCATAAGTGGTCTATTTAGGATACTAAGTACTTAATAATATCCCAAGTCCGACTATTTTCTAGTTTAATTTTTTATGAAATTCAGGGAGAGTAACCGATGCAATAAATGAAAGATCTTTATAGAGTGTATCAGAGTAATTGACTTATCTTATTAATAATAATAATCAATGATTTCTTATATAGCTAGAACGCCCTTCAATGATTGCAGAGACTAATTTGTTAAGAATCAATCGGATTGACGCGATAGCATCGTCGTTAGCTGGAATCGAAATATCTGCAAGATCTGGGTCACAATTTGTATCAATTAAACAAATCGTCGGAATACCCAAAATGACACATTCTCGGAGAGCCGTATATTCTTCTTGCTGATCAACAATAATTACAATATCAGGTAACCCTGTCATATATTTGATCCCACCCAGATATGTTTGCAGCGTAGATAATTGTCTCTTCAACATTGCTGCATCCCTTTTTGGGAGACTGTTCAGTTTTCCCAGCCTTTGTTCCGCTCTTAAATCCCTGAACTTTTGAAGTCTCGTTTCAGTAGTGGACCAATTCGTTAGCATACCACCAAGCCATTTTTTATTAACAAAATGGCAACGAGCCTTTATTGCAGCGGATGCTACTAAATCAGCTGCTTTATTTTTTGTGCCAACGATCAAAAATTGTTTTCCTTTACTTGCTGCATCAAAAACTAAATCACAGGCTTCTGATAAAAAACGCGCAGTTCTCGTAAGATTTATAATATGAATACCTTTACGTTTTGCGGATATGAAAGGTGCCATTCTAGGATTCCATTTCCTAGTCCCATGACCAAAATGAACTCCTGCTTCCAGCATTTCTTCCAAATTGATGTTCCAATATCTTCTTGTCATTTTTCCCCACACTTGCTTCCTCTTTCTTAAAAAAAACTAAAGAGACGAGGTATGTAAAATAAATAATTGTTCCGATGGAACTTTATACGGAAGATTGACCCTTGATATACGCTCCAAAACATTAATGACTTTAAATTCAGTATGATCTACCCCGATCATCAAATAAAAAAATGACCGGCTAATAAAATTATATAAAATAAATAAACTTATTTTGACTTTAGTTTAGGCATCGTTGAATCGTTTCAATGATTCTTCTGATGTCTACTGAAAATTATTTGGCATGCAAGAACTCAAAAATTCTCTATGGTGAAATAAGATATCTATCATCTTTCCTTCGAACAAATTCTTATTTTTGATTTCCAAATGAATGTTTTTTTGCTGCCTTGAGTGGTGTACTAATTTTTTGAATCCGGTACCAACAGGTATAATTCCCCCTAGAACAACATTTTCTTTCAACCCTTTCAACCAATCAATACGACCTCGTAAAGCAGCTTTTGCTAAAACTCGAGCAGTTTCTTGAAAACTAGCTTCAGATATGAAACTTTGAGTATTAAGAGATGCCCTCATTATTCCCAATAAGATTGCTCGATAACAGATTGCTTCATCCAAAGCACGCCCTGCTCGCTCCGCTCGCAACAATCCTATAAGTTCTCCGGATAAAAAAACATTAGACATTCCATCTTCTGAAACCACGACTTTTGATGTTACTTGACGTACAATAATTTCTATATGTCTATTATGGATCTGTACCCCTTGGGATCGATAAACCTTTTGGATCTTATTAACCAAGGAGATCCGGCTTTGGGCGATCGTTAGCTCAGTACTAATCAAGAACCCCCAAGGTGTGGCCAGAATTATTGATATACGTTAATTCCATGCTTTAACCCTCTTTTCCAGATTTCTTGATATTGACTCAATCGAACGCACTTCTAAAACTTGTTCCACTTTTGGAAGACCTTGCGTTATGTCACCCGATCTTGATTTTTCATATATAAATGTAACCAATGTATCTCCCTGATGAAGGGTTTCTCCATAATGACCGTGAACCGTCGCTCCTGGAGTAGCCAAATAAGGTTTAGCTGATCTTATAACTAAGTAGTCAACATCAACAATTAGAACTTGACCCGATTTTTTCTGTGATCCGTATTTAAGTAGAGATACATTTTCACAAAAAAATTGTCCAAGGCTAATAAGTGTGGCTGTTTCATCACAAAAAGCGGGATGGAAAAATGCCAATTTAAATGAAATAAATTAAAAACTATCTTACGGGCTGGCTCAGGATTATAAATACCCTTATTTTCATCTATAATAAAAAATTTAAGTCCTTCAAAAGTCTGACTAAATTTGTTAAGTAAGAAATATTTTTTTAACAAAGTGTTATTATAAGTTATTAAATGGCAAGATGAATAAAAGTTGGCAATTTTGAATACTACTGTACCTAAAGGACCTAAACAATTCCTAATTGGAGCTACGGGATCCGCTTTAATTGATTGTTTTGTCACAGTGGTAGTGTTAGATTTCAAACCTTTGAATGGACCAATTCGAGAATAGTTCGATGATAACAAAATTTTCAAAGATTGAGATTCCTTATTTCTATTCAACAACGTACCGCCTGTTCCTTTATGTGTGGGAAATGATGGAATCTTTGTTTTAGAAAAAAAAGGATTCATATTGTTGTAATCTAATCCATTATCGCTAATCAATCCTGAACCCACCTTACTATTTCTTTTTCCGGTGTACAAAAGGGGGGAGTTACCTAACTCAATTCTTATGAAATCGCAAATTAGATCATTTGTCTTTATTTCAACAAAAGAAGCATGACTACCTTCTATAGAACTATTTTGTTCTTGGTCCCAATTCAATACTAAGCAAGTCCAAACTAATTGAATACTTGTATTAGAAATGTCTCGAATTGGCTTGCCATTTCCATAAAGGATATAATTGACAACTCTAAGTTGGATGTTATCGCCTTCCTGCAAAAGATCTTGTTGATAAATTTTGGCTAAATTGATGCCATCCGCGATTTCAAATGTGACTACGGGTCGAACTGAAACAAAAGACTTTTTCTTAGTAGGTGTGATCCGTTGGACATAGATCCAATTTTTCAAATGTTTGTATTCCTTGGAATCCATTTTTCCCGTTCCCGGTGGTATCAAGATGCCGCTATGCCTGGATATCTTATCTGTCTCCCCAGGAAAATGGATATGCCCAGAAAATATTTTTAGTTCTATTATTTTTTTTTTCTCCCCACTCGAACCAATCCACCTACTCGGCTTCTTATATTTAAAGTGAGTGGTGTATCCACTCCTATAATACTATTGTTCCGGACCATTATCAACGAAGATCCTGGTAAGACATGCATTTCCTCGGGAATGAAAAAAAATCGATCTACTTTTTTTAGACTCAATTCTTTTGCTCCTCGGTATTCAATCAAATCCTCTTTTTTAAGGATTGAATCGACCTCTATAGCCCCATATTTAGTAATTCCAGAATTGTTTCTTCGGTATCGGGGATCGTCGAAATAAGCAAGAATACTATTTCTACGTAAAATACCATTTATGGGTATTTCAATCGAAACACCAAAATGGGGTAGGAGTTCTTTATCACATTCGTGATCATATTGTACTGGAATTATGAATTTATTTCTTCGCCTCTTGGCTAAAAAATCAGCATTTTGGTGCAGAATTAAAGGATATTGTTCTAAATTCGACTGACCATTGGATATGCTACGATCAGGTCTTGAATAATGACGAGTCCTCCCCTTTTTTTACTAGAAGAATCCGAACTAAACAATTGATGTCTCGCTAGATCCTTAGTTATTGCTAGGTCAGAAATATATCTTTCTTCGAGAGAAACAGAATCAGCATTTATTTGATCTTGATCCTTGTGAAGGGAAAAAGAAACAATACTGTATCTTGACGTACCTACCGCTAATATCCATAAATGACTTGTTTTTGGTAATAGATGCACATTACCATAAGTATATTCAGGTGCATGGTAGACATCGGTACTCCAGTGCATTTCTCCTTCTGATTCTGAATAAATATGTTTTCGAACCTTCTCTTTAAAATTTAAAGTGGCTACTCCGGAACGAATCTCAGCAATCACTTGTTCTGATTCTACGTATTGATCATTTTGCACTAAAATCAAACTTTTAGCAGGAATATTTACATTATGAATAATCTCCTGACTTTCAATAATTACATACAGATCTGTTGAACATAGAAAAGCAGGATGCCCATGACTGTCACGCGCGGGATGAACTAAATCCTCGTTGAATTTGATTTTTCCATTAAAGGGAGCTCGTACATGTTCAGCAGTCCCCCCCGTGAATACTCCGCCCGTATGAAAAGTTCTTAATGTTAGTTGAGTCCCTGGTTCCCCAATTGACTGACCCGCAATAATACCTACCGCTTCTCCCAATTCGACCAGGTCACCGTGAGTGGGACTACGACCATAACATAATTGACAGATCCAAGAGGTACTCCTACAAGTAAATGGAGTTCGAATACGTATTGGTTGTGCTCGAAAACTTATGAATCGATTGACAAGTCCAATCCCAATATCTTGATTTCGGGCGGCAATGCATCGCGGCCCGATATATATATCGTCTGCTAAAACACAACCAATTAGTGTTTGGATAAAAATGCGTTCTGGCATCCCCTTTCTCGGACTTACGGAAATACTTCGAATAGTACCACAATCTGTTCTACGTACTATAATGTGTTGAACCACTTCAACAAGTCTACGTGTGAGGTAGCCAGCATCTGATGTTCGTACAGCAGTATCTACAACTCCTTTGCGGGCCTCGTAGCAAGAAATTATATATTCCGTCAAAGAGAGCCCTTCCCGTAAATTGCTTTGAATGGGTAAATCAATCATTTGTCCTTGGGGATCGGACATTAAGCCTCTCATACCTACTAATTGGTGTACCTGAGATGCATTTCCTCTAGCTCCCGAAAAGGACATTAAATAGACTGGATTAGAGGGATCAGTCATCCAAAAATTAGGATTCATTTCGTGTCTCAAATATTCGCTGGCAGCATACCATATTTCAATGGATTGACGTAATTTTTCTACCGCGTGTACATTGCCATAATGATGGTATTTTTCCAAAATTGAACTTTGTCGTTCAGCATCTTGCACTAACCAGCCCTTAGAGGGTATTGTTAAAAGATCATCAATTCCTAATGAAATAGATGTAGCAGTGGCTTGCTGGAAACCCAGAGTTTTCACTTGATCTAGAATGTGTGATGTATAAGCCATCCCGAAGTGATCTATTAATCTGCTAATAAGTCGTTTCATGGCAGCTCCATCTATCACTTTATTGTGAAAGACCAGATCGGCCCGTTCTGCCATAAGTACCTCCCTATTCTGCTGAGTACGATTCTACAATAGGTCTGAGTCAGTGATTCAAAAACTTCCTTTCCTCGATCTTGATTCACATAAAAATTCAGGAATTATGATATCATTAAAGCTCCAATTCTCATGAGTCTCCCCTAATTACTTAGTTTAGCTAGGATACGAGTAGGCTCGATAAAATCCTTGTATCGCTTCTTCTATTTCTCGATAAAAAGAAATATGACCAACAGTGGTTCGAATGTATATAGAACTTATTTCTTTTTTGACACTTCTTACTATTAAATAGTGTCTATAAATTTCATGGTAGGTACCAAAAGATTCATATTGAACTTCCAGCGGAACTTCCCTGGATCCAATAATGACACGTTGATCTAGTCGCCAACGGAGCCACAAAGGACTATCCAAATTGATTCATTTTCGCCGATAAGCTCCAAGTGCGTCATAGGAACTGGAAAAAAAGGGTTCCTTATCTTTCGTCGCATGAGAATTATTATTTCCAAGAGTTTGATTTTGATCGTTTTTGCAATTAGAGAAATTATAGCGATTTGCACAAATTCCTCGACGATTCCCCAGCGTTAATACATAAAGTCCAATTAGCATGTCTTGAGTTGGTACAGAAATGGGATCACCAATAGCTGGAGACAATAGATTCATATGAGAAAACATAAGTAACCGAGCCTCTGCTTGAGCTTCTAACGATAAGGGTACATGAACAGCCATTTGATCTCCATCAAAGTCTGCATTAAAACCCTAACAAACTAATGGATGTAAACATATAGCACGACCTTCCACTAACGGCTAGAATGAAACAGACAATTTATAATTACTGCATCCACACACTTAGTTTCCTGATTGAGGTATCTGGTACTGGATTTCTAAATCTGCAAACTTAACTGGACTTCTATGTCATCCAAATATTTAGCCAAAACAACTCTAGATCCTGAATCAAATACTGTATCGAAAAAAATCATTCATCCCAATTCATACTAAATAAGATTCTACGTCCTTTGACAGAGGCAAATTGCAGTGTTAATTTTAAATGTCTTTGTATTTTTAATTTGCCTACAATCAAAAAAAAATTTAAAATATAGAAACTTACTCAAGTGTATAGCGTGACTAAGGTCGTCTCCACAGGGACTGGCCTCTAGGTATGTATTCAATAATCGAGTTGTTATTCATTAAGATATAATAATAATACTAAAGATAGTGAATATACAAAGAATTAAGTAATTAGTAATTATAGGGAATATTAGTTTAATAAGATAGCAAGAGAAAAGAGAATATCAGATATCATATGTATATATATTTTATAGGTACTAAGAATAATAAAGAATGAAGAGGTTAGATATTATATTTAATAAGGATAATATTATAGTAAGTGAAAATATATATAAGAATTTAATAAAAATAAGTAGTTTAATAAGAGTAAATTAGGAGAAGAAGAAGAAGTTAGATGGATAGGGAAGTTTTAGTAATTATGTAATTATAATATGATTAAGTATCTAGATAGATATATTAAGAGAGAATGAAAGGGTTAGAGTAGTATTTATATACTAAGAAGTGAGGTAAAGAGAGAGTATTAAGTAATTATTTAACTATAATATACTAAGTATAAGTATAGAGAGACGTTAAGATGGAATAAGGGGCTTACTAGAGGCAACAAGGGAGTAAATATGTATATGATAGCCTATTGTCAGAAGAGAATACCTTATTTAGTTATAATATTTACTATATAGCTAGTATATATATCGTAATAAGTTTTATAATTATTCTTATAGTTGAAAATATGGAGTAAAGGGACCGTTCTGTCAAACGCCCATAAGATGTTCGACAGAATGCCCGATAGCATATCGAAATATAATAGATTTATCTTTTTATATGTTGTATATATTTATTTATTTGTTTTTTATATACTTTTATGTTTTATTTCTGAACTTCTAAGGTTTGATTTAGTCAAACACCTCCGAGGTGTTCAACCAAATGCTCAAAAGAGATCGAAATAGGAGTTTATATATATATTTAGATAGTTTTTATGTGACTTTTATATATTCTATATATATTTTAATAAGAGAAATTCGAGTATATGAGGGTGTTTCTGTCGAACGACTGCGAGATGTTCGCCAGAATGCCCGACAGAAGTCGGAATAGAGGGGAGAATATGTTTTTTAATTTTTATAAGTCGAGTGGGGTAAAATTAGATAAATCAAAAATATTCATCGAACATGTGAAGTGTTCGATGAAATGTCCATTTCAATGAAAACACGATAAATATATGGATTGAATGAGCAATTAAGTATCCAAAGTAATAGAAAACATGAAAATCAGCCAAAGAAACATATAAAATAACCTGAATCGCCCTGATTTGAAAAGAAGGGGTGGCGGCACCGATCACCACCGTCTAAGCGGTCTCCCTTTCTCTTCTCCTCCGTCCAGGTGCAAATCCAGGCTGCTTCAAAGCTTCTTCGACTCCTTCCTCTCTGTCCACAACCGCCGACACTGCGACGACGTGGCAGCTTGTTCCAAAAACAGAAGGGATCTCCGCCGCCAGTGAAGGCTTAAGGTCGAAAGATGCATAATTCTGGGGCCTTTGGATCCCCTTTGATGGCTGGGATGGACCTCTAGGGTCGTCTGATGGAGGGGGATGACCCTAGGGGTCCTCCAGGGCCATTAGATCACCCATCGGTCCCCCCTCGCCAGCCGAGAATGGCCTCTGGCTGACGGCATCAACAACCAGGGGCGAGGGTGAACCAAAATGCCGCTGGCCGTTAGGTAGCCTTCATCTGAATCCAACGGCTGCGATTAAATTGCAACTGTGGACCCTGATTTAGACAGTGTACCCCGTCTGCCATGTCAATGAGCCCTGTCAGCCGCCTCGTCAGCGCTTCATCAGCATTTTGTCCGCGTTGTTCTCTCTGATTTTCCTACAATTTGGGTTCCGCATTTGCGTCATTATCGCCGACCAATAAGAAGCCCAGCAATTTATATAAAGATATAAAATAGGATGAGAAAGATCTCACCGTCCAATCTTCTCTATGAAGATTGGATGGCTGAGATCATATTCCGTTATTTAAAGAAAGCCCAAAAAGACACAGGCTTCGGGCCGGGTTGGCTCGAAGCCCGGTCCTAATTTTCTTTCTATTTTCTTTAGATCATGGCCCAACACATTCTTTCCTATCGGTGGCCCAGCTCATTGAGAGAGTAAAAGAAAGTGGGATTTGTTATCCCATATAGAGAATTTCTATAAAAAAAGCGCTATATAAATCTCAGTGAATATTCTTCATTGAATTCAAATGCATACCTCTCTAGTGCGTGACCGTGTTTTCTATGTGGGCCTCTTCGTGGGTGATAACACCCTAAATTCGGTCTTTATTTCATGCTACTAGCACAATTTTATGCATTTAAAGAGCTTAAAATGGGGTTGTTATCATGTATTTACATAAAAATACTGTTCTCAAGTGATTTCTGATTTTTCCCTAATTTTCTGTTAATTCCATAAATTTTAAGGGATTTATTTGAGCTTGAAATAATTATTTTATATGAAAATGGCAAGCTTAATATTTAATTTTGAGATTTATTAGTATGGGGATGAATCAGTGAATTTTCTAGAATTTTCTAGGATTTTTTAGGATTTTCTGGGATTTTTCTGAGATTGTTTTGAGGAAGAAATGCATTGTAATTAAGAAAAAAAGATATATTTATAAGCAAAAAATGAGTATTAAGATTATTTTCAAACTTTTTGAGGGGCTTTTCATAAAATTTTGTTGCAATGATGCCCTCAAAAACAGCTCTCGATCGTGGTTTCAGGCGTAAAGATATTGTTTAAAATGTTCCAGGGTTTTATTGCAATTATTTCATATTTGTTTTAATGTTTTTAGGAAAAACCAGAGGAGAGAGAGTGCGCAAGGGGTATATACACAATTATTTTTGGGCGGCGTCGGGCGGCAATTTTACTTTTTACAAACGATTTACATGTAAAATGTCAGGGCGACCTTTGTTGACGACGACGTGGCCTCATCACAGCCGTCAGAGGAGAATCCGATGGCGGGCGTGCGGTGCATGCAAAGCACACACATAGGCGGTGACGTGGCACATTTCAATTCGTTAAGGCGAATAAAAAACGCACACGTACGTGCGTATCAAAATGTACAAAATTCCCGACTTTTGAATTTTTTTTCTTTGTTTTATTTTCGTCAGGGGGGTACGTGGCGCAACAAGAATGAATCCATCCTTAGAAGTTGAAATTTTGCCGGCCAATGAACGCTCGACACATCATTGCGTGTCTCAAAAGAAAATAATTAAATAAATGATCCAATGGTCATTCTTAGTGGTTCTCTATCACAGCTGCAAGACAGAGAGGAGCCTCAGCCTGGATCAACCTGTTTGGTACTTTTCCCTTCATTGTATTTGAATTTTTGGTGCATTTTGAATGAATTTAGTTCAATTTCTTGATTGTTCTTCTTGATTCTGATTTGAACCTCTAAATCGCTTGGATTGAGTGGCATGTACAAGCCCTGATTAGGATTGAGAGAAGAAATTGAGAGATTTAACTAGGTATTCAAGTGCATTTCAAAGGAAAACTCTAAAAAACTTTAAATTCTAGGGTATTAAAATTTCTTTTTTATTTATCTATTATCTAATAGTGTAGTTAGTCCTGAATTATCAAACCTACAAAAACCAACCAACCAAATCAAAATTTTCTTCTTAATCCCTCTAATTGAATTCCTCGATCCTTTCATTTGGATCAATTAATTCAACTTAGAGCTCCCTTATTTCTTCTACTTTTCTCATCTCTTCTACCTCCCTCTCTAAATTCCTTGTCTAATTAGGTTGATTTGATCTTCATTGAAGATCAAATTAATCCTAATTATTGAAAAAATTATCAAATTGAACTCCTTACTAGCTTCCCTTGGACGATACGTCTACTCATCATGGTGCATCTTAAGTGAGGTTTTATAAATTTTATTGTATAAGCTAAAATTGACAACGTCAAGGGTTTAAAATTGCATAAAATTTACCCCTATTTTCGGGCCGGGTTGGCTCGAAGCCCGATCCTAATTTTCTTTCTATTTTCTTTAGATCATGGCCCAACACATTCTTTCCTATCGGTGGCCCGGCTCGTTGAGAGAGTAAAAGAAAGTGGGATTTGTTATCCCATATTGAGAATTTATAAAAAAAAGCGCTATATAAATCTCAACGAATATTCTTCATTGAATTCAAATGCATACCTCTCTAGTGCGCGACCGTGTTTTTTATGTGGGCCTCTTTGTGGGCATGTTCTCCTTGTGGTGGCCGGCTACACCTGCCTGCAAGCGCTGCCCGTTACCGGATGTGGGTTGGCTTGAGCCCTACACATGCTGGCCTACGGCTGGCTTGGGCTTTGGCACCTGGTCGGCGCCTTAGCCGGCCTAATAAATCCCCTTTTTATTTATATTATATATATATATATATGTTTCTTTCTTCTTCATTTATTTTCTTTATTTATTTACTCTCTTTATTTCTATAAATAGAGCATTATAAAATTAAAAATGTCTTAAATATATATAAAGTTTTAAAACATGCATAAAAAATACATTATTTTATTACTTGCTCTATTTAATGCATGAGATGTAAAATTCTAATAAAATTGGAGAAAATACATGTGAAATGATCCCAAAATGACTTTAAAATATGTTAAATTACATGACACATTTTGGGACCATCATATACTGTATTGGATAAAATACAACTCTAATCAAATAACTCTGGCTCTTGAATCAAATAACTGGACTTCTATATCATCCAAATCCTTAGACAAAATTACTCTGGATCCTGAATAAAATACTTTACTGGAGAAAATCATTCATCCCAATTCATACTAAATAAGATTCTATGTCCTTACATTATTAAGATTTTTGAATAGTTTAATTATTTTATGTTTTCCACTAGGTATGCTCAGATTTATGAATGTTTATAATTATATGAAATATTATGTATTTTATTATTTTAAGGGGGTTTTAATCATGATTCTTTTTTCAAAATATCCCAAATATATTCATCATGAGGATACACGTTATTTTTAACTGTCAGTTTCTTCTACATCAACCTGGTTTGCTTTTGTTTCATGTTTTATGTTGTAGTTGATAAATAATGGGAAAATGTTTTCCACTTATCAATTTAGAAATTTCATACATGGTTTGATGGTGATTATCATATGCGAAATTAGTTCCCACATAATGTAAATTTATAGGATTATTTTCAAGTTGAGTTGACATTCTAATGGATTCATGGATGTGTGATCCATTTTGTCTATTAACATTTTGGTTTGAGGGACATTCATGTTTATGGTTCTCTCTCATCGACTCCATTTCCTTCTTGATCTCTTGGAGCATTCCTAACACTTGAGGTTGTATTTATTTCATGTTGTCTTGTATCACCTGTATCTTGTCTTAAAAGTCATCATTAGAAGGGTAGTATTCCACTGAATTTTTTTAGTTTAGAGGCGGGTGGAAGTTCCACTGTTCCTATCAATGAAAATATTCTGAAGAAGTCTTTATAAATTATTCCAGGAATACTTGTTATCTCAAGAGTTATATAGATTTTGACGAGTACATATATTCATATTATTCTTATCGATGACAATGACATGTTAGTGTACAAGATAATTAATTCTTTATGTCATATCTAAAACAATGATACCAAAAGTAGAAGATGTGATAGTAAAAGTAGAAAAATGTTATTTTCTAGTTGACTTTATAGTTGCATGTATGAAAATAACAGGACATCTTGGTCAAACACCCATAATTTTGAGAAGACCCTTTGTAGCCAAGACAAAATCCACTGCAGGTTGGAATAAAGGTACAGATGAAGTTAGGGTAGGAGATGAAAGTATTAAATTGTCTATCTCTAAACTAATGAAGTACCCAAAGGACACAAGCGAGGATGTTTGCATTCTAGGCCTAGTGGAAGATGATATTTTTGATGTTGATCCTTGCTCTTATGAATTATTTTCTTTTGAATCTAATGAGTGCATGAATGAGCAACATTTAGTTAAAACTGTTATCTTCATCTCTGAAATATTCATACATAGGACCACATACCTCTGATCATGTGACTATATCATTGTTGTTATCATCTAAACATGAATTATATTTACTCAATGTCTTTTCTAGTTTTAGAGATACATTAGTATGTACAATAGATGATATCGAATGAATTAGTCCAATAATTTGTGAGCATAGAATTTTTATTGAAGAAAATTCTAAAGCGACAAGGCAACCCCAGCGGTGACTTAGCCCGCACATGCTATAAGTTGTTAAAAAATGAGATCATGAAATGGCTTAAAGCTGATTTCATCTATGCCATTTTAGATAGCCCATCTGTTAGTCCCATACATGTAGTGCCTAACAAAACAAGAATAACAGTTGCGAAGGCTAAAAACACAGAGCAAGTTCATACCATAATATCTTCAATTTGGAGAGTGCATAGACTACAAGAAGCTAAATTCTGTGACTAAAAAGATCAATACCATGTACCATTTATTGACCGAATTGTTGGGAGGTATCTGGGCAGAACTTTATTGTTTTTTAGATGGGTATTCAGGTCATAACCAAATTGAAATTCATAAAAATGATCAAGAAAAAACCACATTTACTTATCCAGTAGGCCCCTTTGCCTTAAACAAATCTTATGTGGGTTGTGTAATGCACCAGCAACTTTTCAAAGTATTTGACTGCTATGTTTTTTCTGAATTAGTAGGTGATTGTTTGGAAATATGTATGGATGATTTTTTATTATTTGGTTCTTCATTTGATATTTTATTAGATACATCAACCAAGGCCTTCAATGTATGTGTCTAGAAAAATCTGGTGTTAATGTTGTTAAGTCCCACTTCATGATGGAAGAGGGGCTTTTATTGGGGCACCGCATCAGCAAGGATGGAATAAAGGTGGATAGGGCCAAAATCAAGGTTATAAAGAGCCCCTACCTACCCACAATGCAAAATTTTCTTAGGGGGTGTCTAGGGCATATTGGCTTCTATAGAAGATTTATGAAGGACTTTGAAAAAAATTATAAACCTCTAACATAATTTCTCTATAAAGATAAATTTTTTGTTTTTAATGATAACACTAAAGTCTTATTTTTCAGATTAAAGAAGCTTTGATTCAAGTACCTATTTTTCAAGCCCCTGATTGGAGTAAACCTTTTGAAATTATGTGTGATGCCTCTGATTTTTCAGCGAGAGCTATTCTAGGTAAAATAATTGATAACAAACAAGTTGCCTTATATTAGCAAGCAAAACTTTAGGTGGAGCATAGGTAAACTATTCCACAACTAAAAAATAATTGTTTGCCATTATTTGTGCACTAGAAAAGTTTCATTCATATCTCTTATGTAGTAAAATATTTCTTTTTTCAGAGCATGCGACACTAAATGTTTTGTTCAATAAAAAAGAAAGTGAGTCTAGAGTAATAATGAGGTAACACGACGTGCTGGGATCGAATGGCTTGTGTCACACCACAGGGGACAAACAAGAGTGCGGGATGCAACGGGATCAAATGATGTGTTCATTTACTAAATCCAACAAGAAGTAAAATGAAACAACCGACTGATCCGGGATGATAGACAGGTGGTCGACACGAGGGACGTGTCACAGATGGGCTCCCAATGACCTGCATGATCAGTTCGAAGGCCGACGAAGAGGGGGGCGATCACTGACTATGGGCGCCCACATCCGTCACCGCGAATGACATTGTTCTGACACCGACGAAGAAGGATTCCTAACACGAAGGCGGTGGCTAATCCTACAACACTTATAAGTCTCTCAAGACAATGGAGCAATCGAAAATCGGCACTGAAGAAAGTAATAATACTGTAAATTAGGGGAGAGGAAGAAGGGTACCTGCCGGTTTGCATCGGGAAGGGGCAATCACGCGGGTGTGAAGCAATTTTTTGTGGTTGCAGGATGATAACGACGTATTGGTTGGAGCATACAATGGGTATTGGAGGCAGCAGCTTGCGCAGCCATGCTCAGAGGAGTGACCTGGCTCGGGCAAATGAATGAACCCACCAAGCAGGGCCGCCTGTAACAAATCAGTAAGCCCCGCCAAAAGCTTGGAAGGGTAGTTGGCTTAAAACAACGGGCAGGGAAGGGCCTTGAAGGCCACGGGGCTAGTAAACGGTGGAGTCCACCGCCTGGGACAGTCGTCATCATGGGACGACGTGGGACCCCACCTGAAGGAGTGTTTCGTGGTCAACCTGTGGCTGGAGCACCACGTGGGATGGAACTACTGCCAAGTCAATGGACACTTTGATAGTATGGAATATCCTTGTTCGGTGACTGGTGGTGCAGCAATGTTTAGTTGCCACGAACGATTGTCTTGCGAACACCAGTACAGGCGGGAACAGTCAGGAATGGTAAGCGAGCGTCCACGCTGGCAGGATCATGTTTGGTGATCATGGGGTTGAGCGGTGAATGGAGGGCGTTGAGCTAGTGCTCGGTACAACTCTTGGGATACTTTAGTGACTGGTAACTACATTCACAGTGGCGCGTCAGAGTCGGTCAGGAGCTGATTCCTCATAGATAATTACAAGTGACTACAACGACTGTGGTCCCGGGCGATGCATGAGGGAAGGAAGAAACGCGAGGTGGTGCAGTTGGGCAGCAACAACGCCTTGAGTGATGACACCAAGGACCCACGCTAGGCTTGCATCAATGTAGTTTAACTGTGTTGCATGGTGACAAGACGAAGTCAGCATCGATGGAGTAGCAGCAATCGGCCTGCAACGGCGGTGTAGCAAAAACCTGGCAAGCGAGCACTCCTCCTCCAGGAGTAGGCTACAGTCGTGGAATGAGGTCTCTACTAAGGGAGTGACTGAAACACTAACCTAAGACCATTCAAAACACGATAGCTTATTTCTTTCACGAAAAGAGTCTCTTTCAAAAAACAAAAAAGTCCATCCATATTGTGAGCCCTCCCTTCTTATTTTATAGTAAAAGAGAGAGGGGTGGGGCTTCTGGGTGCCATAATGGGACCCTTTAGGGGAAGAAGCTAAGTGGGCTCCCCCCTAAAGGGTTCTTTAGGAGGGAGAAGCCAAGCATGGGCTCCCCCCCTAAAGGGTGTGAACAAAACAACATGACCAAGACACACACACATGGGGGAGGCCCTTAGGCATGCAGGAAGAGCCTCCATAAAACTAAAAGAAAACACAAACATGAAATAAATGACACGAAGGCCATTTCCTCAAACCTGGTAGCAAAAACTCGGGTCCTTCACGTCAGCTCGGGCTCCGCGACGTGGCTGATGACGAGTCTGGATTTGCTCTGTCGGATGGTCCTTCATCAAATTAGGTGGATCTTACTTTTACAAGAATTTTATTTTGAAACCAAGGATAAGCGAAGAATAGATAACACAATAGCTGCTCATCTTTCTAGACTGAATACAGAGTTATCTATTCCTTTGCATTTCTTAGATGAATGCATTCTAGAATTCTGAGTAAAAACCTTGCATGGCATGTACATATTGTCAATTTTCTTGTCACAGGGGTATTACCTAGTGATCGGGATGTCAATGACAGTAAACAATTCTATACGGATATTAATTGCTATTACAATGATGAACCTGAGCTTTTTAAACTAGGTGTTGATCACATGTTTGGGAGATGTGTGCCCCAAAACAGGAACAATGGAGCACAATACTATCCAAAAGTAGCTCCATTTATAGTTGCAACTTGAGATTTCTTTTGGCCAAACCTATTTTCTGATGTGTTTAACTTCTGCTCAAGCTGTTTGAAATGTCAGGCTGAATCGCATATAAAGAAGAAATATAGAATGCCACTTTATCCTATTATAGAAGTAAAGATCTTTGACATATGGGGAATCAACTCCATGGGACCATTCCCAAATTCAGATGGACATGAATACATCCTCATGGAGGATGATTATCTATCTGAATGGGTGAAACTTTTCCCACCAGGTCAAATGATGATAAGGTAGTTATTAAATTCATTCAACAACATAGTTTTTGTAGTTTCATATACCTAGAGAAATTATTAGTGATGGAGGTAGCCAATTCAATAATTCTTTTTTCAAAGTCACGCTTAAAAAATATGGGGTTCAGCATAGAATCTCGATCCCATATCACCTACAAGCAAATGGGCAAGTTGAAAATTCAAATAGGCATTTTAAGAAAATTATTAAAAATATTATTAAGTCTGATTGGAAAGAATGGTCAACCAGGCTTTGTGATGTTCTATGTGCATATAGAACCGCTTACAAAACATCCCTAGGGATGTCTCCTTATAGATTGGTTTTTGGTAAAGCTTGCCACCTCCCGGTGGAGATTGAACATAGCTTATTGGGTGTCTAAGAAACTTAACCTCTTTATATGTAGCTGGAAAAATATATATATTAATACACTACCTCAAAATTTACCTCTTCTATCTATGTCATATTTAAGAATTGTCCTATCTCACCTTTTTAATCATCATTTAAAGAATATGAAAGTCCTAACCATCATTCCGTGCGGACAAAATTCTAGCTAACAATGAACTAGCCATATTTACAATGACTAAATTTTTTATTAATATTAATGATTAAAATAAAAAACAAAGGACAAAATAAAAAACCCTAAATTTGAGGCTATCAGCAAAAAATGGAAGATATTGACTTGGAGGAGGTGAATTAGTGTCTATGCATGTGAAATGCATTTAAACATCTAAACCATGAAGCTACCAAGTTATTAACTGAACTGTTTGCATATTTTTGGCCTTATATGACTATCACTTTACGCATTTAGGAAATTTGTGTGAAAGCTAGGAGAAAGGAAATTGATTACAGGCAGTCCTATAGTGGCATGTAACACAACTGACATTGTAGGTACTTGTAAATTGATATTCATTCATCAGGTTAAACACTAAGAGTAGAAGGGACAGATGTCACCAATTAAATCTTCCAAAATCTTCATGTGGTATCATGATGCTGTTGATAATGCTCTATCGAAATGAATCTTAATACATTCCATCCTTAATAATTTGGTTCCCCTCTAAAAGTTGGTGGTGTTTATAGATTATCTGTAAGTGGCATCACGTGATGTCCTTCCATATATTGTGTAGGCCTATCAAAAACATAATATTGTATGAAACAATTTCAAAATTTTACACTCTTGGATGATATTAGAATGTTACACTCCTCACAAAGCATTAAACCTTTTCAAATTGCCAAAACCCAATTGCCTTATTAGTTTGGGTTATCAAATATCATGTGAAATAAAATATGATGCTTCCTAAGTTGTCATGTGTGATTTCTTAATTCCTGGCCATCTATTGTCTTCTTTATCTGCATCGTTCAAGTTGAACTTGAAGAGCTCAGCCATCTGACATGCTTCATAGTGCTTACCTTTGTCACTGCTTCAATTGGTGCATAAACTGTTGTGCTGATGGGCTATCATAAAAAATGAGAAGAACGTTGTCCCTTCCAAATATTATGTATTAAGTAGGGAACAGTGATATGTAGGTAGTGGCTTCCCCTAGAGTGCTATGATGAATAAAGGACTCACCAAAGATACTCTAAGTTGGAGTGTATGGAGCCAATTTAATAGAATTTGGTATCAACTATCCAGCGAGAAAATTCTCCTTAATTTTTTTACCCATTGGAGAATACAGGAAATAATAGTAGTGAGAGTGAGCTGTAATTATTGGCATCCAGCACTGCATAGATAATAATAATTATAGTATGCAAATATAATAACGTATCGATTAATATTTGATAACCATAGAATTTTAAATTGCAATGTTGTATTTTATAAAATATTTATAAGTTTGTAATTAAATTTATAATTACTGATTTGATTCACCATGTAGATATGAAACTATTGACTTGAAAGATGCTAACATCTCTAATACCACACATGACACTCTCTACGTGTCTTGTTATTGATCTGATGATAACGCTGGCTTCATTCTCTATTGGCACCTTCAATTGGCAAGCGAGGGTGGTAGGCATCTTGAGGGGTTGTCTTATACCTAAAAATTCCTTAATTAGTTCATACTCTTCATTAACTAACACTAGTTTCTTTAAATTGTTAAAAAATTCCCTTCTCTATATTTCTGACAACATGGCATATGTAGAATTACTCTTTATTGGCTAGTCCAAGGGGATTTTTCTCTGATCCGGCAGGCCAAACTGCTTGCAAAATGCTAGATATGCCATGTTTCTCATTGTATCAAATCACATTTTTGGAGTGAGTTTCTCCCTAAGCCAAAGTACGGTGGCGCCCAAGGTAGATGAAACAAAATCATCAAATGTGTTACATTTTTCTCTGTCATTCATCCCAAAGCTATCATTATTATCTACAATTACTTGCTCTAATTGTGCCTTTGTCACACATACAGTGCTCAACCCCACTTGGACTAAAAATTTGATGATGTGGGCTAAAAATTGTGCCTTTGTCGCATCCATAATTTCTTGGATCTCGGAGTGAGACGAGTCCAGCTGCTCAAGTGTGCAACCTCTAGACATATCCACGTGATCCTCGGCATGTCAAATCTCCTCCTTTACGAGCCCGATTCAATCTCTATCGTCATCGTTACGCCGTCCCGATCGCATCGAGGATGGAGAAGGGGTGTGGGGAGAAGGGAGAAGAAGGGGAGAGGCCCTTGAACAATTCTGCCCTGGGTGAATTTCATTCAGGGCCTTCCCCTATTTATAATAAGTTGGTATTTTTCATAAAACCCCCAAAACTTAACTATATCTTCTGACATCTAAAAGACCATTTGCCTGTGACCCTCTAGGCCCATGTCTCAGTCTAATTAACGAATCTAGTGGCCCAATAACCTTTATTAGCATTCCAAATTAATTAATTATATCATCATATAGATAAAATAATATCGGATTGATTTAACCCAATCGATAGGTCGAGTCTCCAACATGCGGGGTGCCACGCTACACCTCATGTTCTAGAAGATACAAAGGAGTGTGTATCGACTCACTCATGGAACCTGTTCGTCATCGGTTACCGTGTACGTATAATCCCTCATCCACTTGATGATCCTTGGATGACTTAGGGTATGGTCAACTGTAAAACCATAATCGGTCATTCGAATTAGTACTGACGCATTTAGAAATCTTCGGAAAACTCTTCTCTGATATTTCACTGCCTTGGCCAAGGACTTCATCGCATTGTCTTCCTTGAGCTGTCACCTCTTCTACCGAGGGTGGACGATCCAATCTTGACCCCTCAATCATCTTCGTGAACTTCTTGATGTACCCAAACTCAGATCGTTTATAACCCGATGATTAGAGACTCGTTGGCCATAGCCAAAGTACAACCGTCCATCCACAAGACGTCTTTGGTGTCTCATGTCTAAGGACCACTTACACAATCGTGACTTGAATCGACCTGATTGACAGTTACATATAATACCATTCAGGGATTTGTACGGATCAATTCAGTGAACTCTTTCCACAAAAGACCACCCACTATCTATCCTTTAGTGTCTCCACACTAATGGCTACGGAATCGGCCATACTCATCATATGAGTGAGGCTAGATAGTGTTATTATATCCGGAAACTTCTATGTCCTTCTCGAGTATCCTTTGAATAAGAATGTTTAGAACACATGCTAAAGACTAGTGATCTCTGTATTACGATCTCACCATAATTCACTAAGTCCAATCATGTATTCATGGACTTCATTAAAGCATCACATGTGCACTATAATGAATATGTTGTATTAATGAACATGGAACGAGATGTGGAATGTGTGATTGGCTTGCATGCCACATATATTTCCATCATGTTGGGCACACCCTCACATAATTTCCATTTCATGTCTACCCAATGCACAATCACCACTAAGAAGGAAATGTTGATGTATGAGGTAAAAGTGCCTACTTGAAGTGACACTTCAGGAAACATTAGCTAATTTTCTTCGTATTCTAATATTTGTATCCTTATAAAGTAACAACTATTTTTCCTTGATGGCCATCAATCCTGGTCATTCAGTTTTTGATAAGTAACCCACAATTCATGAGTTACCACCTAAATACGGATAATCTAGTGAAAATTGTTGGACACCAAATTTTGGGTAGGGGAATATCCTAAAAAATTCTCCCAACAGCAACAATCAGAGGAAGTCCCATATTATGTGAGGGTTAACAAGAGGAATTTTGCAGTCAACTCAGCCTGAATTAATAAAGTAATATGTAGGCCTGGTAATGGAAGGTCATGCTACTCCACAAAAAGCATTGTGTATCTTGTAAGTAGAGTCACCACAAGATAGAGACTATGGGCCATTAAGGTGATAATCACAAACAACATGATAATTTGTATTATAATATCACATATTTAAATTGATAGTTTCTCCTATTTTATAGAAAATTCTGACATTGAATTCATGAAGAAGTATTTTTTTATGTTTGCGTAACTGAGTTTTTTTATTATTTAAATAAAATTTTGGGGTTAAATTTTATTTTATTTCAATTTAATCTAGTCTTCTAGTTTTCGTAATTATATTAGTTTCATGCGGCCAATCATTGGTTACGAAGAATGATTGGCGTATACCAATCATTGGCTGCATAATATGGTTTGTTTCTCCTATCAATGTGCTTGTTAATTATGATTTTTTAACTAAAAACATGCATTAAATAGAATTTTAAAAAAATGATGATAGACACTTAGTACAGGTGTATGATGAATCAAATTAATATTTTATGTTATAAGAAAATGCATCTAAGCCCTTGATTACATCCATGACCTGTGGTGAGGCATGATTAAATTCACAAAACACCAATTAAAATCACATTAAACATTGTTTACTTTATTCCTTCTGTAGGTCCATGTAGAAATATTGTATTGAAGGGTTTACATGCACATTTTTGGGCCAATAATGATTTTTTTTGGGAACAGCAAGCAAAAATTTAAAGATTTGATTAAATGCACATATTTTAGTGCCAATCATTGGCACCTTGTGGTGAAATCAATGACATATGTCAGCAGCACATTAAATATCATAATTGTATATATTAATGTGAAATAATACCGAAATCTTAGTTTTTCCTCTATACTAGCAATCCCTACTGTTGATTGAGGAGGAGAGCAAAATAGTCATTGGCCAAGAACTCTCCAACTTTGGATCATGGTATTCAACAATCCAAAATTTTCATGCTAAATATTTTAGGACAGTTCTCTATTTCTCTACTCTTTCCATGTATGGTCTCAGACGTATAAATTATCCCTTAGATATGAAAAATAGGAATCATTAGGATTCTCATAATTCCATTCAACATCATAATTTTCTCATTCAAAATCGTAGGTCCATTTTTGAATTTTAAGAGGAAAAAATTGAAGGATCAATGATCAGATTAAGATTCATGAACATAAAGCACCACTCAGGTCATTGGGCACGTGAAAGCAAGGTTACTCTGAGCTTATATCTTTTTATTTTAATTTCTTTGTCCTTTTTTCTAGGTTATGATCCAATAGGATAGCATTTTTCACCTACATGCACTCCAACATAGAGTCTGCTGGTTGTTGTGTGTACCTACCTTTGTTTCTGCTACTACCAGTGGTAGTAAATCTACACTTCTCGTTCCACCCCGCAAATCAGTGGTCTGTATAGACCATCTTTTCCAACATAATGAGCTTAATCAACTCTCCTTTGATTCACTCACTTCATGCACACTACCCATTCTCACTATGATCCATTGTTACCTGGCACCACCTAAGGTATTTTTATTTAAACTATTAGTATTTACTCCTAGAAATTTCACAAATACTCAAAATTATTTATCAACTAAGGTTCAATCAGGGTACATATGTACTCAACATCATGAAATTCTTTTGATTTTTTTTTTCAGTAGTTGATTTAATTTGACTAGATTTAATCCCTAAAAATAAATACAAAATCCTAAATATATATAAATAAATTAAAATTTAGCTTTTTAATCCTTTAATTGGGGAATTCGACCCTTAGTCACTTTTGAATGAATGAAAAGTTTCCTAAAAAGTTTAAGTACAATTGAATGAAAAGCCTTAAACTACATATTTCATCTTAATTCCTGGTCAACCAAAAGCTTTCAAGAGCAGCTAGGGGTACGTCAACTAGACAGGAGTCCTACAATGGAGTTTTGGTGCCTTGTCCCCCTTGAAAGCCTATAACATTGAGCATATCAAGGCAATATTGCTACTAAACATGCCACCTCTTAAGGCCTTGGATATCGACCACACAGTGAACACATTCCCCATATTTGGATGATTCAAACATACTTATCAATGAACTCATGGTCCTCGTGCACCACATTTTTTTCTTTGATGCATGTCCTAAACCTGTTTCAAGCGCTTGGTCTCTAAGCCTATGGATATTATGTGGCAGTGAAGCCAATTGGACTTCCATGTCAAATTATGATCATTGTAATAAATCTTATGACCTTTACATTTCTAAACAAGTCTTTTAATATACTTAATGAATTAGTGAATCATGATAAGATGATAACACAGTGTCTTTCCCAAATGATAGATGAACTAATAATGATACCCTGAGATACCCTGAGTCATTTGAGAGTCTTTCCCAAATGAGGAATTTGATTGGACTAAAATGATCATTGATTAATTAATCTATATGCTGATATATTTAATTAATATGTGGGCCACTAAAAGTTATTGGAGCATTAAAATTATTAACTAGTCCAATTCATGGGCCTATAAGGTCACACACACTAGATCTATGAATGTTGATAGATAAAATTTAGTTATTTAAGATTTTGTCAATACAATGTAAATTATGTTTAAATAAAGGGGTCATCTTTTTTAGGTGTTTATTTAGGTTTTATCTAGGCAGCCTCCCATTGTCCTCTCCTCTCCTTATATTTCTCATCCTTATATTGAGAATTGATTGTGAGATCATCTAGATATTCAATGAGCATTGAAGAAGTTCAAGGGATGATAAATCAACCTGCTGATCATGTGGATACTTCGAGAGGGTGGACATGTAAGCAGCTTCGAGGTTCTCTTCGAGGGACCAAATTAATTGCTGAATCAGCTCCACACAAGCTGACAAGATCACCATAAGTTTTATAGCTTAATTCAATTTGATTACATTGGTTTCGCTCACATATCAATTTTGGATATACATTCAAGCCCATAGGATCCAACAAGGAAAGGAAGAGTGATGTATAAAATTTTATAGTGATAGTGATCACACATGTATCCAGGCTTACTGGAAGATCATCAACATCATGTGTTGTTATTTAACCAAAATTTTATTAGTTGGGGGTCACAAAAGTGGGCAATGGCGGTACTCTATTCATGTGAATAACAATATATAATTATTGATTGATGAGTTTAAAAACTGATCCTCAATGATAGTACTGACTTTACTGGACAAAAAAATAGCAATCACATTAAGCAAACATCAAGTGTTTTATAGGTGTTCAAAATTACCACCTTATAAGATCATGTGTAAAGAAGTGGATATAGGTGAAACATGTTAGTAAGGAAGATCAGCTGACCAATTTCTTTAAAAAATCATTGGGAAAACTGATGTTAGGATTTATGACTATGCTTCAAGATTATGAGGGAGAATGGCAGAAGTAATCTAGAAGCAACTTCAAGATTGTCAAGAATCATGCATGTACACAGCTATTTTTTGTTTTTTATGGTTTTCTTCCCTTTCTAGATTGCATGGTCCGATAGTCACACATGGGTGATTTGTAACTGCCAATTGATCAACGCATTCCTCAGATCCAACAACAAAAGTTGTATAAATGCCACTGTTGAGATATGCTCTTCTTTATAAGTACATAGAGTTCTTTGCACGAGCTATATTTTTCTTCCATCAAGAGGGGATGGAGATGGAGAGAGAGAGAGCGAGAGAGGGAGAGAGAGAAAAAAAGAGAAAGAGATAAACATACATACATACACACAGACAAACAAACAGATATACAGACAAAAAGAGAGCCAAAGAGAGAGAAAAAAGAGAGAAATAGAGAAAGAGAGGCATATAGACTGAGATACAACTTGGGAGAGAGAGACTAGAAAAAGAGAGGGATAGAGAGATAGAGACACAGAGAGATAGAGAAGGACAGAGAGACATAGAAAGGGTGAGAGAAATAGAGAGAGATAGAGACATAGAGAAAGAGATAGAGGGATAAAAAGATAGAGGACAGAGAGACGCAGACTAAGAGAGGGATATAGAGACAGAGACACAGAGAGAGGAATAGAGACACAGAAATAGAGAGAGGGATAGAGAGACAAATATACAAAGAGAGGGATGGAGAGACAGAGAGGGACAGTGAGAGAGATAGGGAGATAGAAATAGGGACAGAGATACATCGAGACAGAGAGAGGGATAAAGAGACAGAGATATAGATAGAGGGACAGAGAGACAGAGACACAGAGAGAGAGGGACAGAGAGAGAGAGACATCAAGGCATAGAGAGGGACATAGAGAGAGACATAGAAACACAGAGAGGGAAAGAGAGAGATATTGAAACATAGAAAGGGACATAGAGAGAGACAGAGATACAGATAAAGGGACAGAAAAGGAGACATCGAGACATAGAAAGGGACATAAAGAGAGATAGACAAAGAAAGGGACAGAGAGAGAAACATCAAGACATTGAGAGGGACATAGAGAGAGATAGAGACACAGAGAGAGAGAGACAAAGAGACAAAGAGAGGGGCAGAGAGACAGAGATAGATATAAGAGAGAGAGAGAGGTAGATGCAAAGAGAGAGAGAGATAGATAGATAGACAAAGGGACAAAGAGAGAGAGTTAGAGGCAAGGAGAGAGAGAGAGAGAGAGAGAGAGAGAGAGAGAGAAATAAAGAATGGATTGGATTTGAAGTCCACTACAAAATTGGGACTCTAACCCCCATTGTAATGAAGATATGTCATAGTTCCCAAGAACCCTTAAATTCAAGGGAAACATGTTGCATTACTCTACTCTCTTCCACAAAGGCTCCTCCCCTCCCATCAACTCCATGGAGTTTAGGAATCTAATTGGTAGCCAAAGGTATTTGACTCACACTTGGTCAAACTTAAATTATTATGTTCATATTTCAATCAGGTACATTAAGAGACACATGGCTGAATACTTGATGGCAGCGAAGATGCTTTTAAAGAAACCTTGTGAGGCTGAACAAGAATTAATAAACCTTGGTGATGCAAAGAGAGAGATACATCAAGGGAATAATAAACCTTGGCCTATGCCATGAGAAAGGAGTGGCAGAACAAGAATTAATTTGCTATTGTGATAGTGACCATTCAAGAGACCTTGATGATTGAAAGAGCACCACTAGTATGGCATTCAAGAGACCTTGATGATTGAAAGAGCACCACTAATTTGCTATTGTGATAGTGACCATTCAAGAGACCTTGATGATTGAAAGAGCACCACTAGTATGGCATTCAAGAGACCTTGATGATTGAAAGAGCACCACTAATTTGCTATTGTGATAGTGACCATTCAAGAGACCTTGATGATTGAAAGAGCACCACTAGTATGGCATTCAAGAGACCTTGATGATTGAAAGAGCACCACTAATTTGCTATTGTGATAGTGACCATTCAAGAGACCTTGATGATTGAAAGAGCACCACTAGTATGGCATTCAAGAGACCTTGATGATTGAAAGAGCACCACTAATTTGCTATTGTGATAGTGACCATTCAAGAGACCTTGATGATTGAAAGAGCACCACTAGTATGGCATTCTTCCTTTGCCCAAGCTTAATAAGGTGGACCTCACAAAATTGAAAGATAATTGCTTCCTCTCGTTGTGAGGCTGAGTATATATCCATGATTAAGGTGGTGTGTTGGGGAATTTGCTTGGGTAGGATAATTGCTGAATGAAAGGATAAAGCCCAAAGTCTGTGAGACTAATGATGGGCACTAAATATGATTTTGCCCTTGGAAAAAATCTCATTTACCAAAGTCGCTCGAAGCATATTGGCACAAGGTTTCACTTTCTCAGGCCATATACCAAGAAGGTCAAGTAAGTGGGCACCATGTCAGCTCAGAAGATTAGTAGGCTGACATATTTACGAAGGCTTTGGGAAGGCTGGAGTACTTGGAGCTGTGTGTGAAGCAGAGAGTTTGAAGCATTGGCAGGGAACATCGTCAAGATCAGTTGGAAATCAAGGATGGGACCTTGGACCCAAGTCATACGTGGGGTGTCTGATAGCTCACGCCATCAAGGTATATCGATGACGTCGTCTGCGTCGCCCACCTTCGTCATCGACAGCTGGGTGGAAGTGCTCGATTATCATAGTTTGATTTCATCATTTTTTTCTTTAATGTGTTTTTGTGTTTTTCCGCTCTCGTTGTCCTGTTTTTGTCGCACTGTGACGCGTCCCGTGCCAGTGTTTTCATCGTCATGGGAAGGGGTCCTTAGTCATTTGGACCCCCTCCCTTATCCCTTGGTCTTTTCTTTCTTTATTTTAATTTTCCCCTTTATTTTGTAATGAGGGGGCCCATTATAGAAGGGCCCCCTAATGTACCTTATTCCCCCCTTGTTGACCCACTTAAGGGTCCATCTCCTTCCCTTTTATAAGGGAAGAGGGGGGCGCCCTAAGAGGTAGACCATGACGAATAAGAAAATTAGGGTGTTGTTTTTCTGGGTCTTACCATTTAGAAAAAAAGAAGAAGGAAGAACGGAGAGGGAGAATTGGCCAACAAACTGAGGAGGAAGATGAAGGAGATCTGAAGGACAGCACCTTCCCATCGCCGAACTAGGAAGATTCCTCATTGTCCTCCTCGTCCACTAAGAACTAGAATCAATGACCCTGCATCGTCCATCTAGTCGCTTCCATGAAAGGGGAAGACCCCAAGTACTTGTCAATTGGCATGATTGCAGCCGCAAAGAATTTGCAATGGACTTGCCCACTTTGTCGGCAACCCCAACCCTATGGTCGTGGTCAAATTCCCGAGCTGGGAGAAGTCTGCAGCCGATTGTGTTCGTGAATCAAGGTCATCTGTCCCTTCCGCCCTGCGAAGCTGTGAGATTTCACTTGCTCTGCTGCGTCTGAGAGGCTCTGGACGATCCAGAAAGGGCCCTAGTTGACAACTTGTGGATGTCCGCCGGTGATTCAGAATTTGGCAGACCGCCATTCAGAATCCAACGGACCGTCGACTCCCTCCAGGACCTTGGCATTGACCGCGACCGCCGTCGGTCGCTGATCTTCTCTCGCGCTTGCTGAATTGATTCCGCCCGCACCAACCCTCGCCAACGGTTTCCCCGCTAGAGCCAGAAAGACTGCTCGAGCTTTTCGTCTACACGGTCCACCCGCCTCGTCCTCGGCATTGTTCCTCTCCCTTCAACCTTCACCGACTGCTCCTACATCCTATCAGTCAAGCCGCCGATCGCTCTCCGATGCCTCTCCATCATACCCACTCTGACTGCCACAACTATCGACAAATTCTGCACTACGAGCTCGCCGACGAGTACGCCGTCCTCTCCCGACGCTCATTTACTTATCTCTTGCAATATAATTTTGATTTGACTCCACCGCGCTCGAGCTAGGTAGGTGAGAGAGGTATTTGAGAGAAACTACGACATACTTGAGTGTCTTACCAGTACGGAAGAGGTCGTCTGTTACGTGCGATCCCTACGGATTGAGTCCTTTCGGCCGTAGACACCTTCGTCGCTCCGACGAGGTTCGAGAGGCCACCGTCACCGACACCCGACGACCCGTCCAAGCTTGGAGTTTGGCATCTCCCTTGAGTTGGAGCCAACACGTATGACACGTAGGATGCATCTCGCACTACATCGTAGTTACATATACCCATTTAGGGTTTATCTGTCAGACCGTCGATGTTCGATACCACTATCTATTTCAGTACCGAGCCATCATACTTGGTGCCGACCGGACGACATCTCCGACGATGTTCAGCATCAGTGTCACTTCTTTATTTTGTGGGATGAGTTCCACAAGCACGATGTGTTATTTCCTGCTCTTGAAATGTTGATTTCTTGCTATTTGGTATGTGGGTGAAAGGAACGATGTGTCACCTTTTCAAAATAGAACAAAGCTTTTCTTTTTTTCATTTTTTTCTCTTCTTCTTTGGTTATCCCACATCAGCATTGTCTCTTGGTTCATCCAAGGAATGGCTACTGGGAGTTTATCTCAATAGAGGCAGCCCCACTAGCTGTATGAATGCAATGTTGAAATCTCTTCTTTATAAGTATGTAGAATTGTTCTTTTCACAAGCCCTTAATTTATTCCATCAGGAAAGGGGGGGATATAGAGAGAGAGAAAGACATAAGACATAAGATAGAGAAAGAGAGAGAGATAAGATAAAAGACAGAGAGGGAGAAGTCTATAGATAGAGGGGGAGAGAGAGAAGACAGAAGATAAACACAAAGAGAGAGAGAAGACAGAAGATAGGGAGAGAGAGAAGGCAGAGAGATAAAGAGAGAAGACATGAGAAGAGAGAGAGACAGAAGACAGAGTTTACACCGTCAACTCCCAAGTTAGGAACAATGTCCAGATTGAACGCATGCCGACCTTATTGCTTGGACTGGAACATTGAGCAGCCTTCGATTGTACAGCAGAAGTCTTGAGCAATAGCTTTAGAATTCTTGGAGGTTAAGGAGAGATGGTGGGGACGTAGCCCCGCACATGAATTGGGTCATTGCATTATCTATCTAAATAGATTACATCATAGTCGTAGTCATTACATGGGGGAAGACCAGGGATACTACCAAAGTAACAAGGTGAGGCATCGTGTGCCTAAGTAGTGTCACTCTTACGCTTTGAGCCCCGTAGCCCTACGCGTGCGCCTACTGGCACTACCATTACACGCGTGCCTCGTACTAGGCGTTGCACGCCCATGGACCTTGGCAATCAACTCACCTGCCAGTCCAACCCCAGCCTTGGCGCTCCTCGTGCAACCAGCACTCGTGTTTACACCATCTCGCGTGGTCCGCGTTAGACATGGTTGTTCTGTTCTGTTCTTTTGAAACAAACAAATAATTTGGACAAAAGAACCACACAGGGCCTTGTTCCTTATTCTGTTATTTTTATGTGCAAAAATTAGAACAGCTTTTCACAAAATAGAACAATTCGAACAGAATTTGCAAAATTTGAACAAAATTAGCACAATTTGTAAAATTCGCACAAGTTGCTACAAATTCGCACAGAATTTGCACAATTCACACAAAAATGAATTAGGTCAAAATAAAAAAGAGATACATAGGTAATATATCCATAGAAAATCAGAAAAATGAAGATTAATTTATTTTTAATTATTAAATAATAAATTAAAGAAAATTCATATCTTACTATGATTCTTGAAGGAATTCTGTCGGATGATTCTTGAAAAATGAAGAGAGGAAATCGCTGAGCCGTCGAGGGAGAGACGAATTTACCGAGCAGCTGAGGAAGAGAGGGAGTTGCTGAGATGCCGAGGGAGAGAGGAAATCGCCAAGGTTCTAAGGGAGAGAGGAAATCTCCAGAGACGGTGGAACTAAGGAAGAGAAGAAACTGCCGAGCTGCCGAGGGAGAGAACAAATTTCTGTGCCACCAAGGGAGAGAAGATATCGTTGAGGCCGCCCAGCAAACATATTTTTTAATAAGTTTTTAAAGAATAAACATATGTATAATAATAAACATATGTTTATTCTTTAAAAATGGATTTAAAAAATTTGCACAAAATGAACAATTTGAACCGCACACGAGTGTGTGCGATGATGTGTGCAAATTTGTTACTCTTTTTTCAGAAAACCAAACAGAACGAACAAATTACACAGATTCACACAAAGTGAACCGAAAAACCATGTCTAGTCTGCGTAGGCACTGCCATGCTCGGCTCCCCAAACAGGATGTGGCATGGCCAGCACTACCTATTGGAGCGCCGCGCGTCCCACAATTGTCTCGGCGCTCTCTGTGTGCCAATGCCTTAGTCTCTTAGCGGTAAGTTTCCTGCCACGCACTCGCGCACTACGCCTGCACCTCTGCTGCCCAGCATGCGCGTCCCACGCATGCATACTCTTGGCATCCCCGCGCCCTACGATGAGACCATTCAGATAACGGATACGAAACTGGGCACTGGAATCCATTACGAAATATGTTTCGTTCAACATTCCTTCAATATCTGCCTTAACATAATTAATATCCAATATCCGTTATAGGATAACGATGTCGGAATACGGGAAAAAATCTGGATGTTATCCATTAGGGGTCCATTATCCGTCTCCGTTCAGCGAAAGTATGATTTCCCATGTTTTGTTACCGATATCGTGTGCAGATATCAGATAATGGGAAAGATATTCATAATGGGCCAACAATGTTTTAATATTTTGTTGGCCCAATACGTGCGTCCGTAGGAAGCCCACTTTGATTTTGACTCAAATAGTCAGATTCTCGAACTAGGGCTGCAATTTTGCTTTCGGACTGGGGACTGGAAGTGGGAAGCTGTGATTTTTCTTGGGGGCTGGGGACTGGAAGTGGGGAGCTGCGATTTTGCTTTGGGACTAGGGACTGGAAGTGGGGAGCTGCGATTTTGCTTGGGGGCTGGGGATTGGAAGTGGGAAGCTGCGATTTTGCTTGGGGGCTGGGGACTGGAAGTGGGGAGCTGCGATTTTGCTTGGGGACTGGAAGTGGGGAGCTGCGATTTTTCTTGGGACTAGGGACTGGAAGTGGGGAGCTGCGATTTTGCTTGGGGACTGGGGATTGGAAGTGGGGAGCTGCAATTTTGCTTGGGACTGGGGACTGGGGACTGGACGTGGGGAGTTGCGATTTTGCTTGGGGACTGGGGACTAGACGTGGGGAGTTGCGATTTTGCTTGGGGACTGGGGACTGGACGTGGGGAGTTGTGACTTTGCTTGGGGACTGGGGACTGGGGACTAGACATGGGGAGTTGCAATTTTTCTTGGGGACTGGGGACTGGACGTGGGGAGTTGTGACTTTGCTTGGGGACTGGGGACTGGACTGGGGAGCTGGAGGTGGCTAAGGAGCTGGAAGTGGCTCAAGAGTCAAGATTTTTCTTGTGAGCTGTCGTCTTCTTTGAGCTGCCAAACCCAGAGCAAGCAAGGAAGAAGGTAGCTCCCAACGCTCAAACCCAACACTTAATCCAATCTCTTAATCCCTATCCATGTCTCTCGTTCTTTAATGGTCTCATTAAATCTTCATTTGCAATTTCGCTGGCAAGCAGTTGTTGTCGCCAAATCCATACGATGACAAGGGTTCTCCTTGCTTCAAGTCTGTCCTCCTCCTCCACCCGACAATGGTTCATCATGCATTGATCTGTACATATGAATATTTTTTCCATTATTCATAAGTTGCACTGCATGTCACCGCACATGCATCGAACTATTTCATTGTTTATATGCTGAGCACGTGATCCATAGAAAGTGAGCCGTCTATTTGTCCTTACAGAGTAAATAGATCCATACAGAGTAAACCGCCGCACATGCATTGTTCTATTTCATTGTTTGTTTCATCGATCTATTTCATCATTGTTTATTGAAGGATCTGAAATTATTATGTATTTCATTCATTCACACTCTCCCCCTCTTTCCTACGTACGTATCTACTGCATCATCTATTTGTCCATCAAATGACGTAGGTCTCTTTACAGTCATTACATGTTTCTGTAAAGAAAAAACGTCATCTATTATTTGGTGCCATTTAATTGTCATCAAATTACAATTTCCAAGTTCTAAGGTGCGAATTAGTAGACCGTCGGTGCTATTTTTGAAAACATATTTATGGCGATATTTTATTTTTAAAGTACAATTCAGGGTCATTTTTTTAACATCTGTACATTATAGTATTACACATGCACCTTACACTTCACCCTAGCAGCTGCCATGTCAATGGCAGAGAGCGCTTCATCTCAAACAGATAAAGAGTCGCCATTTGTGGAATTACTAGTAGAGCATACTACTGATGTCTCGGAGCCCCGTCGACGAGCAAAACGATCACTCATTCTAAAGTACTTCACGGCTATTGGGGATTTGACATATGAGTGTGAAAATTGTTGCATGAAGAATGTGACAAAGACGGTCCATCTTAAGCGCCCAATAGACGGTAGTACAAGCGTCTTTTGGCATCATTTCAAATTCGTCCATCAGAAACAACATGATACGCTCAAGGGAAGCACTAGTACGCAACGATGTATAGACGACTTAGCAGACGATGGGACATCAGGTCTCTTTGGCGGTAGGCAACCATTGAGGGGTCAAGCACCAGAAGAGACCAAGGATGTCATTAAACGGCTAGTTTGTCGCACAAACTTGCCATGGCGTTGGGTTGATACAGATGCTTGGAAGGAGACATGGCGATTTGCGACACAGAATGAGGTACCCTCAACAAGTGCCCGAGTCCTCAAGGCATGGACAATAAAGTTGTTTGAGAGGATGAAGACGGAAATCATTCGCACATTAGCAGATGTCGACCGTGTGGCAATGACAGTTGATGGTTGGATGGCGAAAAATGGTTGTGGACTTTTGGGCATAAGAGTTCATTGGATCAACGATGGTTGGACGTGTTGTGAACTTGTCCTTGGCATTCGCAAGTTCAGTGGGAAGCACGACGGGGAGTCTATGGCAGAAATTTTTGACAACGTACTTGAAGAGTATGGACTCGACACAAAGGTGAGTAATGTTAGGACTATTGTATTTGATACTTTTCAATGCACGCTCTAATGTTTAATGTGTTTTAAATTGCACTTATGTGCCGTTACCACTGATAACGCATCAAGCAACAAAAGAATGATGGTCATATTAGAAAGAAGACTGCGTGGAAGGAGCATATGGTTCAATGCTAAGCAACACATTCCATGCGTCGCACACATAGTGAACATTGTTGTTCAAGCTGCATTGAAGAGCTTCTCTATACCCACTACGGCACCCATTGTCGAGGAGGAGAGTGATGTTGGTAGGACTGCCGATATGTATGATAGTGAATCAGACGTGGAGGAGGGTGAAGAGGACATCTCATTGCAGTGCCGCAGCGGTTTGATTGGGTAAATAATGACTAAAGTGAGAATAGTAGTTAGAGCTATATGTTGATCAACAAAGCGACGGATGTATTATGTTGATTTATGCAGGACACATAAATTAAAGTCAAGATTGCCCTCGTTTGACTACCCGACACGATGGAGTGGCACACACGAGATGCTAGAAATAGTTATTGCCAAAAGGGATGTGATTGATACAGGGGCTGTATTCTTCATGACAGGGGGTAGCAGACGAAGATCTCGTGTGATGAATGGGAATTGCTTAAGGAGTTTGCCTTCTTATTGGGATCTTTTGTGTACACAACCGATCATGTTAGCAGGTCGAAGGAGTCTATCATTGGGGATGTCCTCCTCCTCGTGCGAGCATTAGTTCGTCACACAGACGACGTAATGAAGCGGATTGCTGAGTCCACTCTGTTCATAGGTAAGAGACTGCCACGGGATGAACGCGCGTCACTGCTGCATGCAGTTGTTGCCATGTAGATGAAATTAGCCGAATATGAGGAGCTGTTGTGTAACAACGATGCCATCCTCGCTGCCTCATTGCCTCATTGCGTACGGATAACGCGTTATCCAATAACGGATATCACATACGGATGTCGTTAGGTACACCCTTGATAACATGCATTTTTAGTGCCTTATATTATTATATTTATATGGCTTTATGCATTAAATTACTCATATTTGCATGTTATCAAGCTTAAAATGATCAAATCTATTTTTAGAACAAATTTCTGAATTTTCTATATTTTAGGATTTTTCTAATAGTATATTCTAAAAGAATATAATTTTTTGAGAAAGAATATGATTTTTCTGGAAGTTTTTGATATTAAATTTGGAAAGATATGATTTTTCTGATTCAAAAAATATATTTATACGTATTTTTTGGGCTTTTATTTGATTTAATATGAAATTTTTTAAGTATTTTGTTTTTTTTATGGCATAGTGTGACGTGGCGTGCGGATGCGCCGCCACATCAGCATTGAGAAAGAGATTTTTCTTTGTTTTTTGTCCTTTTGACATGTACATGTGGCACGAAATATGAAAAGTCACGGAATACGAAAAGCCATGGAATATGAAAAGCCACGGAATACGAAAAGCCACAGAATACTAAGTGCTTTGACTTCTTAACAGGCACAAACTGATGACATTGATGAGGAGTGAGAAGAAATTAAAGGCTAGGATTGCTTCAACTTCTAACGGCCATAACTTTTCATCTTCCCCTCCTCTTTCTATCCATACCCTCTAATCTATAAATAGAGGCCTGGATCATTGTAAAAACCGGCTTGAACTTGCTTCCCACTTTTGTGGGCTGATTGAAAGAGAGTGAGTTTTGAGATCCATCAAGAGTGTTCTTGGTGTCTTGGGTGTGTGGGAAGAGACAAAAGAGAAGAGGGGGAGCTTACCGGCACTCGCAAATCGCCGTGATCCTGGCGGAACGTAAGGATCTAAGGTAAGTGTCTTCGCCTTACGTTGTTTCTCTCCCAACATCATCGTTATCATAGTTATAGTTTTTTTTTTATCAACGTTTCATTTATCACTTCACTTACTTGCGTCCCCACTCTCTCATCTCTCCATCCTTGCCATCGTACCATTCCATATCCAACCACTATCCTCGTTCATACCATAGTTCATTATCGTGTCCGTCACAATCACTTACTCTTTTATTTAAGTTAAATTAACATATAAATTAAGTACTTCTTAATCGATATCACTCGCTCATATCCTTGAATTGTGTTTTTTGTCGATCGCTCATTGATCATCACTAGTTTAAGAAAGTAATTCCTTAATCATCGTTCCCTGTGGAGACGATCCGTACTCATCACTAACTACGTATTTTCAAGTACGGTCAAATATATTTTGTTGAATAATCTCAATCACCAACGACGAATTTTAACCCTAAAATTGAGATTATCAACCCTACCGCGCACCCAGCTCAAGCACGGCTTGCCCTAATCCGACGCTGCATGCGACAAGTACGAACACCAAAAAGGCATTAGCTTTAAATACCAGGGTCAGGTGTCAACACCCCGATGCGTGTGGTGTTTCAAGCTGAAAGACTCAATCCTAAATCCTGAGTCTGAGTACACAAACATATCCTCACAACAAGCATGCAGGCCTCTGTGTAGGAAATGCCTCCTACATTGGAGCCTTACACAGAGAGAGAGAGAGAGAGATATAAGACATAAGGTAGAGAGAGAGAGAGAGAAGCCAGAAGGCATATGAAAGTAGTCTGATAGAGAGAGAAGACAGAAGGCAGAGGAAAGAAGTCGGAGAAAAAGAGAGAGAGAGAGAGAGAAGACAGAAGCGGAGAGAGAGGAGAGAGAGAGAGAGAGAAGACAGAAGCGGAGAGAGAGTAGAGAGAGAGAGAGAGAGAGAGAAAAGGGATTCCTTTTTCTCCAACCCAAAAATTGGGACTTTAACGCCCATCGTGATAAAGATGTCTGTACCAATGCATTTATGGTCTCCGAGAAACCTTAAATTTAAGGGAAACACGTTGTACTCTCTTCGATATGACAAGTTGAAAACCGGCGTATCTGTCTCCCTTATGGGCTGCATAACTTTCTCTCTGCTTCAGGTTATCTATTATTTTTCCTTAAGAGTTATTAAAGAAATTGAATCCGTCAATTCTTGAGATCTGATGTTCAAGTTCACTTAACGACTTAATCACGTCATCATGAAATGGAATCGTTCAACTCGGAATCCTCAAGCAAGGGCCACATTTATTCTTAGATTAGCTTATCTTAGATAGCCGGATCCAAGAAGCTTCACAGATAGAGGAAAGATGCATTAACTTATGTCTATTCTCAACTGACCAGCAGTAGTCCGGAAATCTATCAGCACTTGCAGACAGCTCGGTGAATCCTACCCTTGATCAACCCCGGTGACGCCACCGCGCTTCCCTTGAACTGTACAACAATACACAACATATGACATATTACTTTAGTGGGCTTCCATACAAAGATTAACATAAAATGAATGAAACATATCAGCTACTACCATCACCTTTGACTTAATTGTCATAATGAGATTTCCCTCCACTGTAGACGACTGCACATAGTGAGCATCAAGATTGATGCTGTTTGCCGCATCCATTACCTCCAACAGAAGACAATCACGCCATGGGCAAGAAACCTGTATTATGACTTCATTCCCCATCACACTCACGTTGATATCAGCCTCACGCGCCTTCCTCTTGTTGGTTGAAGGTTTTTTATTACCGGAGAGGAATCCTTCACCCTCGTAGTTGTCTGATGTTCTTTCTACGACGTCGTCTTGCGTGCGCATCAGTTCTTTATTTTTGAGATCCTGCTTATCCATTTGGGACTCCAAGAACTGAACCCTGTTCTCGAGCTCCTTGAGATACTTTACTGTATTTCCTAGAATGGAGTTCTTGTCCTCCTGCGCAAGGATTATTGGAATAATACGGGTATTTATGAAATCGTGTCAGGGTTTTTATGGCTATAAAGTAGAGAAAGAGCGGAGAAAGCAGAAAGAGTGGAGAATTGAGGTCAAGAACGGGGTTTTAGCAAGAAAATATACCACGTCGAAAGGAAGAAGGGATTTGAGAATTTCGATGTTCTTGTTCATCTGATTGTTCCGTTGATGCCACGGCCGGACTGAGACAAATTTGCTAAGTTTTACGTCTTCATACTGAATGAACAAAATCTTCTTCAACATTATCTGGTTGTGCGAGCCCATTCGTGGGTACAGTGCGTTTGAATCATTTCTCCATGAGACAAAGCTCGTCGAACGGGACGGATCTGGTACAAACGCGATTTCTACTGGGGTAGACGACCTTTTAAAGATGGCTGCAAGAGTTCTCTCGTAGAGAAGGTCTCCAACTCCGCCATCAAACAAGGAAAAGTTAACCCCTTTGCACTCCATGGGTTCATTTACGTTGTTAATGCTTTGCTTTGGGGGTTCATTATCAAGAAGATTCCAGCTTTGGTTGTCGGAGACGTTGCTTGAATCTTTGTTGAGAATGTCCCTAGAGTCGGCAGGTGAAATTTCTCCTGGTTTATCGTTTGTCATAAGCTTGATGTCATCATCTCCATAACTCGTGAAAGGCGACAAAGCTTGGAGGCCTGAAGTGAATGCCGCGTGAACTTCTAGGTTGAGAGGAGGAGAACCCAAGTGAATGTCCTCTTCTAGGTCAAGAGTAGGGGAACCCAATGGCGTCAAGGGTATGTTAAGAATGCAATTTTGGGAGACTGCACCTCCATCGTTCGTAGATTTATGTTCGTTGATGCCATTTAAGGAATCCCTGAAGAAGTTCTTGACTTGAAACAGGAAGTCGGTATCTTCCCTGACCTATTGATGGAATCCAATGCGAGTATTTTTAAGGTGTGCTAAAAGATTTCTCCTCTCGTCCATAACAACAGAATGAACTTACAGATTCAGTCGTGCCCAGTTCAACGACGCAATCCAAGAAGGTGAAGCAGAAAATAGTCTGCAAGAACCACAAGTAAACGCTTCTGAGATCTTGTTGCAACTGAAATGCTGTGGACACGAGGAAGTTTGAGTAACGAATGCTGAAAACTTACGCGGATTGATGCGCTCTACGTGACGGCCAAACCGCAGAGAGAGGATGAACAAATTAAGCATTAAATCAGCTTATTTAATTGTCTAATGTAGGATTGTACCGCAACTGACCTTTGCCAGAAGAGATCGGCTGAAGACCTTAAATTCCGCGCAATGCGCGTCTGTGAGCCAGATATGTTTCCCCGTCGACAGTGTTCTTCCTACCAAGCTAGAAAAGTTTGTTACATAGAGCTCCCATGGGTATTTAGATAGGTATTTAGGTAAGTACATAGAGCTCCCATGGGGATTTGGACGGACGGACGGACGGACGGATGGATAGATGGATGGATGGATGGATGGATGGATAGATAGATAGATAGATAGATAGATAGATAGATAGATAGATAGATAGATGGATAGATAGATAGATGGATGGATAGATAGATAGATGGATGGATAGATAGATAGATAGATGGATAGATAGATGGATGGATAGATAGATGGATGGATAGATAGATGGATGGATAGATAGATGGATGGATAGATAGATGGATGGATAGATGGATGGATAGATAGATAGATAGATGGATGGATAGATAGATGGATGGATAGATAGATGGATGGATAGATAGATGGATGGATAGATAGATGGATGGATAGATAGATGGATGGATAGATGGATGGATAGATAGATGGATGGATAGATAGATGGATAGATAGCTAGATGGATGGATGGATAGATAGATAGATAGATAGATAGATAGATAGATAGATGGATAGATAGCTAGATGGATGGATGGATACATAGATAGATAGATAAATAGATAGATAGATAGATAGATAGATAGATAGATAGATAGATAGATAGATAGATAGATAGATAGATAGATAGATAGATAGATAGATAGATAGATAGATAGATAGATAGATAGATAGATAGATAGATAGATAGATAGATAGATAGATAGAGAGAGAGAGAGAGAGAGAGAAGAGTACCCATGTCCAGGGTGGAATGTGAAGGACATGCAAAGCAGGTAGAACCACTCCGAGTCCGTTAGATCCTCAGGTGAGAGGAAAGAAGATGGTCTTCTACCGAGCTGATTGGCGTCACCAGCCGAAAGAGAAACATAGAGCTCCCTCAGTTGCTCGCTTCTGTGCAGGCCCGTTAGATCATCTTCAGATTCATGTGACTGGGTCATCTTTCTTGTCTTTATATCTCCATTGTAATACCCTTCTCTCCACTCCAACATTCTACAGAGATAAAAAGGCTGAGACATCCGAAAGAGTCGAAACAGTCTATAATTTGGGAGTATTCGAACAAGAACGACGCGATTACTCAGCTGTTCAATCTGACAGAGAGTTTCCTCATATTCAGCAAAGATACTTTCTCGCCTTGAAAATTAGGTTGAACCAAGAAAATACTCTACAAGAGAGAGAGAGAGAGAGAGAGAGAGAGAGAGAGAGATAGAGAGATGGAGAGAAAGAGGGACGGAGATGGAAGAGACCGGAAGAGAGAGAGGTTTCTGGGTACCCTGGTTGTCCAGCTGAAGGTGACCAGAAGATGGCATAACTCCACTGTATGTTGTGAACGACCGCTGCAAGCCCATTTCGCAGATCATTAACGTTCACCTTCAAATTCTCTTGCTCGGCCGCCATTGATGGACGAAGAAGGATCTCTATGGCTCTTGAGCTACCTACTCAGCGTAATGCAACTCCATTCTCGAACTTTAGAGATCTTTAGGTCTGTTCTTCGGTATCTGAGTTCACATGGCAACCACAACAGCACGGCTTGGGCGTAGCAATCCTAAGCTGAATATGCCGTTACTTAAACATTTAAAAAACGTGCAGAGAAAGAGAGAACGGGTGCATATTAACCGTGTAGCAGTTCTGTCCCATCCCCTCTATTTACTCTGCCTTTTTCTTCATGGCTCGTCACTTTCACTTTATCCTGTACCCGCCAAAAGTACGGAGTTATGGACCAGCTAGAGCTCATCAAGTACTGGCTGTGAGAAAAGACAAAGCTTCTTAAATATTCATCGGTGCAATCGTTATTTCTCTCTGTAAATTCTTAGTTAGGAGTTATGATTTTCTTAGTTATTGGTATCTGAGTTCACTTTCTCGTGGACAGGAAAATCCTCGACGATCTCCATGAACTTCTGACCCCCGAATCTCCCATACTCTCGCTCTCTCTTGCGATACGCCGGAATCTTCCATCTTCCCCCTCTCTCTTGCAGTACGCCGGAATCTCGCATACGCCGGGATCTCGCTTAATACTGATAATATATTCACTTAGGCTAAATATGAAGGAACATACAATAGGAAAGTTATCCACCTTTTCCATGTAATAAATGGAGTAGACGATACTAAGTTAAATTTATATTTAGATAGTTTAAGAAGACGGATGGTTAAAAATGAATTAAAATTCTGTTATAATTCAGTATTGAACCAAAATTATTATATTCAATTTACAATAATAAAAAATGGTTTTATTCTTCGTCAGGAATGGCTGGAAATGTACACTAACGTGGGATTCGGGTCGCTTCTCGGTGGTCGGATTTACTTCAACCAAATCACTTTCACCAACACTAAACGAAACTTTGCTTCATTTCTTCAAGAATTTTCACAATCATTTTGGAATGGGGTTGATGTTCGTGAATGGCTATGAGAATTAAACCTTCAAAAGAAATCATTTTCGTGAAAACCTTAACGCGACCTTAATCAAAGTAAATGGTATCAGAAATATATTGGAAAGCAAAATATCTGAGGTTTTACAAACTTTGAAGGAAGAGATCTGCTGTCATAAAAAGAACAATCTACCATAATATTCATGTTTGAGAGCAGATTTGTTGTCTCTCCTGTTAAAATTCACATTTGAACGTGAATGTCCCACGGATAGATAACTCGAGTACCAAATGATTCCCAGGGACGTCGAAACTCGGAAGACTTAGCTGCTTCACTGTAAGCTATCTTTGAATGGAGATTGTCCTTCTCTGTTCAATGCCATACCACAGACAAAGCCAAAAAAATGAAAAAAAAAACAAAGATCAACTTGTATTTGAGTAGACGTGGATCTCAATAGCCCAGTTTTCTTTGGTATCCTGAGTTGAGCTTTCATGGGCGTAAAGACAGAGAGGATTCTTCCTTTTCCTGTCTAACTGTTGTAAGTATCGTCACTATCACTTTTCCTATTGGTATGCTCATCAAACGGCGCAGCAACATTAAAGGGGATTTCTAATCCATGAATAGAAATGTAGGGGAGAATCAACCCACATTGGGATGTCCATCGGATTGATTTTACCTTAGCGGTACTCCTATTAATGCATTGACGCTTTACATTATTTCATCAAGAATTTGCAGATCACGTCTTTCTTCTTGCGCCTACGTCGCCTGTTCTTAAGTCCGGCCTGGTGAAAGAGCACCGGAAGTCATACTGCAAATAAACGGGAGCCCATTCTTACAATCTGCTTTGGCGGTGCATTAATGGCAGTTGTAGAGATTTAGCCCTACATGCCTTTTGCCTACACCTTCTCCCACCCGTTGTACCAAACTTATCTCTTTCTCGGACCTGCGCATGTATATTTATAAATCACACTCTGTCGGCTCGTCTAAGCGTGTATACAAGTGATGAATAATAAAAGGATTATCTTATATTGCACTCTTAAGGATGAAGCAATTAATTACGAGATGATAGAGAAGATACCAGAATCCATTGAAGTAGGTTGATCTTTTGGGGTACTCTTTTCAGTCAACGGATAGGAACTTGCTTAATCTCTTTAGAGTAATGGGGGCTTTCAAAGAAGTTTAACCTTGTATTTGACCCAAGGACTGTCCCTCATTTCTAAGGAACAAGAGAAACTTAGTCCTGTTTGGCCCATCCTAGAATATCACTTCGTTTTAATTAGGATATACTTAGTCTGTACTCGTTAATTAAACCCTTCGGAAATTGGCATGTCTAAATCTCAAAATTAATTCAAGAGAATCACTTCATTGGGATTCGTATGACCGTATTGTTGAGTGCATGTCAGCCAGAGACCTCAGTCAGCAAAAGATAGTTATCTAGCGAGCATCATAGCTACGATTGATTCTTTTGTAGAAATAATATTGACTTGATATTTTTACAATGATTTCAGACGTTTCAAGAGGTTGCGTACTAGATACTATAAGCCATTAAGGGACTGAGAATTGAATATCTGAGGGGTGCATGGCGGGACGGCCTTGAATTCCTTGGATTGAAGATCTTGGTAAATTCCATGGATGAGCCATTTGCCGAAGGCACTAAAGCCGTGGATGCCAAATTTCACAGCTAGGAAAAGACAGTGGATGCCAAAGAATAAAATCTGCCAAATTTTATTATGGGTTTGCGTATTGTATCTAGAATTATGTTTTCAATTCTTTTTAATGCATCCACTCTAACTGGGCTAGCGGACAACCGTACACGGTCCTCCAGTAACTTCATTCCCATTAGCAGATAGCTGAAAAGTTGTAATTATGGTTATGTTAGCTGATAACTCTGTTTTTTGGTTTTTTTTCCCATTATGATTATGTTAGCTGGGAGTCACTTTGTACATTTCTTTCTTTCTAGGATTAGTGTGTCGATCAATGTAGTTAGTAAAGTAGAATATTTTTCATTAATTTTATTTTATTCCCTTTCATTTCAAGTAGTTTCATTTCTGTTTAAATTCATACATGTACAAAATTCACTTATTAAAATGATTCCAGTCGGAACTTTGTGCAGCTTCATCACGATGACTTTGAGCAATGACATACATTAATGGAGGTTGTAAATGATTTTATGACTTGTCATTAATGGAGGTTGTAAATGATTTTATGACTTGTCATCAAGGATGAAGTCAAAGTACACTGAGACCACCTAGAGCAAAATCGAGTACTTCATGACAATGGATAACTCGAAGTACTTATGTGAAGTATGGTGTGGCATCTGCGAACAAATTATATCAATGTTTTTTGGGAGCAAACTTTTTTTGGTGACATCTACAAGGAGTTCATTGTATGCTGCACAATGAACTCAATGTCATAGTGAATTTGTAATGATCTATAGATGACAAGTAATATACCAGCATCACTCCAAAAGATGAGAAGTACTACACCAGCATCACTTATAAATTACAGCCATAGTCATTTGTTGACTCTAAGTGATTTTGACAGGGATGGCAATTTAGAGCACATACCGACATTAAGATGCATGGATGGAAGAAGATTAAAGAGGCTATCAGAAGCCCAATGCTTGTGAATAGATTCAATGATGCACACTATGCGTCCCTCATGGAGGATTCTTGGAATACATAAAAGGGTTATGCCCTTTTAAATATAGCCACCCATTGAATAGTTATAGCCGATCACATCTTGAATATGAGCACGATAAGGAGCCAAAAATCTGGCGCATTGCTGAGGATGTAGAATATTTCAACCTAAGTCTAAGGAGTGGTCAAATTTTATTGATAATATGATTAAATATAAAAAAAAATTATCTCACTTTTCACTGACATGGTCTCCACTACCACCACTAAGAATTATGCAAAAAACATAACAATTATGCATTTTCTGGAAGCTAGATCGTAGCGTATGAATTTGATAATCAACCGACGGCTAACATTTGCCATGTGTGACGCACATCTTCAACATAATTGTGCACGTGGGCCTAACAAGCCATAACTTCCCTTGGGGAAGTAGTGGCTTGAGTTCAAACACTTGTAAAAGCTATATCTTATTCGCTTTATAAGAAGCCAAGGTATGTCCAGATATGCAAGAATCTTGCAACGCTCGGCACCTACAAAATCGAGATAGGCTTATGAACTTGGAGGAACTCAGTGTATGATATGTTCTACATTGTCATATATAAGAGGGAGGTTCTTTACCCAATGGCATGCGCTATCATCTCTAGGAGTTGAAAGCAATACAACATTAAGATTTAGAAGTAAGTTATGTTGGAGAATTTTGTCCACATATTAAAGCCATCTACGGAGGAAACCAATTACCTAACTAGCTCAAAGATGGTCAAGACTATATCAACCAATCACATCGATACCTTGGACCAGTTTCACATGTGCGATATTTTTCCTGTGATGGAGATATTGTCGGCCTTACCGTGAGGATACATTCAGGATGCATGCGTAAATTTTACAACTACGTGGGTACCATATGCCACAATGAAGTCCTGCCAGCAATAGTGCTCACTGACCTGTTAACAAAGCTAGCTCTGATTGCACCTTAAAGCCATGCAGAACATTGTTGTGTATGTATGATCTTGTCTCTAATGTTCACTTGATCATGATGATCATTCAACTCCAATCGGAGGGGAAGTGTCCAAAGGTAATCAATGACATACTCCCTCAAGGATTGATAAGACAATCAAGCAGGCCAAAGCTGGCATACAGCCAAAAGCAGAAACCAAACAGGAGCTTGAGTCTTATATCTATGAGCCTTGTATTGGAGATGATAAGAAACCTTTGCAATGGTGGATGGATAGCAATGTGTGATCTTATCCATATCTTGAAAGGTTGCAGATGGAGTAGGGTGCGATCGTTCAGATAACGTATACAAAATTGAGCACTGGTATCCGAATATGAAATGAGTTTCATTCAACTTTCATTTGGTATCTGCATTATCGTATTCAATATCCGATATCCATTATCAGATATCGATGTCAGAATATGGAAAGAAAACTGGACGTTATCCGTTATGGGTCCGTTATCCATCTCCATTCAGCGAAATAGTGACTTTCAGCATTTCGTTATCCGATATTGAGTACAGATATTGGATAACGGAAAAGAATGAGCCAACAATGTTCTTATGTTCTTTGGAGACTTTGATTTTGACTCGAGCTAGGGCTGCGATTTTGGTGGTGGAGCTGGAGGTGGCCAAGGAGCTAGAGGAGCTGCTTGCAACGGAGCTAGACGTGCTGGTGAAAGTTGCTTCTCGAGCCTCGAAGAGCAGCTGAAGGTTGAAGACACCAACGCCACCAGTTGAAGACCACTGCTGAAGACCACTTGGAGTTGTTGAAGACATAGGCGCCAGATCCATAGGACGACAAGGGTTCTCCTCACTTCAAGAGTTCAGGTCAGTCCTCCACCCGACAATGGTTCATCATGCATCGATCTGTACATATGAGTATTGTTTTTCATTATTCATAATGTTGCATTGCATGATGCCACACACACACACATAATGATGAGGCCTAAAGAATTTTATGTGAATTCCCCCAGGCCCAATGCATGAGAATAACGGATAACAATGATATGCACAAAAATTCATGACACTTTTTCTTCCTTGTCCTCCAAATTATTCCATAGATTGATGGTGTCTTTCTAACCATCTTCGATCCCCAAACAAAGATCAGCCAATTTTTCCCGAAAGATGATCTCTTATTCTTCTCAAACAACTTCAGCCTTCACAATATTGATTAAACACGAATGTCCAGGCTTCCCAAACAACTATTGAAGGATCTTGAAACTACTCCGTCACTCCCAACATTCTCCACTTCAATACCTGCTTCTGGCCTGCACCCACACTTACGCCCCACCTGTACTTGGCTTACCACAACGCGTCCCCACTGGGATTTGAACCCGTTACCTGGGCTTTGATACCAATCTGGTCACAAGGGGCCATGAATTATCCAGACATTAATTCTCCTCCTCTATTGGTTCTGAAATTTTAAATCTTCACATTCTTCTCAGTTTCATCAATGCTCTTAAATCTTTTAAAAGCACTTAAGGCATCAGATTTTTCTTTTAGAAATGAAACCCACATCAATCGTGAGAAGTCATCAACTAAAATAAAGAAATACTTGTTACCTTCCCAAGTAGGCGGAGCAATAGGTCCACACAGGTCACCATGTATCAACTCTAGTGGTTTTCCAGCTCTGAGTTGAGATACCACTATAAATGACAATCCTATGTGTTTTCCAGCTACATAACATTGACATAGATGATCAGGATACATAAATCTTGGCATGCCTTCTACTAAATGTAGATCTGATAAGGACTTTGAAGACTAAAAATTTAAATGTACAAACCTTTCATTCCATAGCCAAGTAGTTGATTTAGAGTCGACTGCAACCAAGCATTTCAATGTGTTCAATGTTAGCAAATACAAACGTCCCCTTGACTTCTTCACTTTTGCCAATAAGTTCCCATGTCTGTCATAGATCACTAGGCTACCAGCTTCCATCATTGTTCTGCAACCCATCTCATCTAGTTGTCCAATACTCAAAATATTTGATTTCAATTTTGGAATGTAAATTAAATTACCCATAGTCATGATATTGTTGCAATGAAGTTATCATTGAAATTAGTAGATCATCTATGTTATTTTTGCAGTCTTATTTATGACGATATTTCATTTTTCAAATACTATTCAGGTCCCCTTTTTTAACATTTGTGCATTGCATTTTTTCAAATACTATTCAGGTTCACTTCACCCAAGCAGCTGCCATGTCAACGGTAGAGAGCGATTTACCTCCAATAGATGAGGAGTCGGCATTTGAGGAATTACCAACAGAGCATATTCACATGAGTCGGAGCCATGTGGACGAGCAAAAAAGTCACCCATTCTAAAGTACTTCACAGTTGTTGGGGATTCGACATACGAGTGTGAAGTTTTTCGCAGGAAGAATGCGACAAAGGCGGTCCATCTTAAGCGTCCAATAGACGGTAGTACAAGCATCTTTTGGCGTCATTTCAAATCCGATCATCCAAAAGAACATGATGGTCTGAAGGCAACCACTAGTACACAACGATGTATAGATGACTTAGCAGACGATGGGACATCAGGTCTCTTCGGCGGAAGGTGACCATTGAGGGGTCGAACACCAGAAGAGACCAAGGATGTCATTAGTCGGCTAGTTTGTCGCACCATGGCGTTGGGTTGATACAGATCCTTGGAAGGAGACATGGCAAGATGAGACACAGAGTGAGGTACCCATAGACGAGGAGGAGAGTGATATTGGCATGACTACCGATATGTATGACAGTGGATCAGACGTGGAGGAGGGCGAGGAGGACATCTCATTGCAGCGGTGCAGCTGTTCGCTTGGGGACATAGTGACTAAAGTGAGAATAGTAGTTCGAGCTATCCGTCGATCAACAAAACGATGGATATATTAGGCTGATTTATGCAGGACACACGAAGTAACACTTTATTTTTAGAACTTTTTTCTTACTACAAGTACATTGTCTGTAGCTTGTTTGACATATGATACTTTTTACTTTATATTTGAGTATTACAGCCAATATTACCTAAGCCATATAGACCACGATAGGTGCCATGACGTCAGGCAATGAACCTGCAATAGAACATCGACACCTACCACATCGAAGTATGCGTCTTCTCGTTCAATGCCTGGCCAAGAAACCACAAGACTTAATTGTGCACGTCATCAGCTATGACTGAAGATGATGGCGATAGTAATGGAAGGTCTGGCAAAAATAAAAAAGATAACACTTTCAATGCCCCTCAATTCTCATCGGAGTAAATTGAGCTGATTGATGCCAGTACGATACGAATCCTTGCAAGCCTTCATTGCATTCCGCACATCCTAGTGAGTTGTGATCCATTTTATAAGCCACGGGCAGACAACACCTATTGGACCCGCTACAACTTCATCCCAGCAATGATTAACTTTCTTGAGTTTCAGGTCGCCCATAGCATCCATAAAACGCAACATCCATCACCGAAAAGCAACGGCGGAGGAAACAAATGGCTTGTGGAATGAGAACCTAAGAGGTTTATTATGTTTAGTTGTTTAAAGACCACCTTCACTTGTATAATGTACAGTTGTTTGACTTGCCCAACTTTATATCAACGTGGAACGTGGGTTGGCATCCATACTTGAAACAATTACTATGATTTTTCTAATACAGCTTCATATAATAAATATTATACACAGGTGAACCTTGTTCGTTATCCCTTATCCGTTTAAATATCGTACCCGATTTCGTATTTTTTATCCTCTTAACGATATCGACATCTGATATCTTTATCACACTAACAATGTCTGAAACTGTTATCCATTCAGTAGGGCATAGCAGTATCCGTTATTGATATCCGATACCCATGTCGTCCGCATTCAACTTTTTTAGCTAACAGATAATGCGTTATCCCATTATGGATAATGCGTATGGATATCGTTAGTCACTCCCTAAGATGGAGTACCTCTTTGTGCTAGAAAAAGAACACCAGTAGAGTGGCTCTTCTCATAGGGACATAATATTGTGACATCAAAATAACCACTCCAAGTCATGGAGAGTATTGAGTTGTAGTGAATATTCCACTATTACATGTGATTCTCAACATCATCCAGCTAGGAAAATGATCTTTCATGATCCAAAAACTTGGGTGAGGTAATCATTCTTTTTGATGATTTTTGAGTTTATTTCTTTTATGTGCGCTCTTATTTTCATTTTGATCATAACATTCTTCTACATGCTAGGCCAAAAAATTGAGCTTCTATGCACAATCCTACAAGGAAGACATCATTTTGAAGTCACCTTATGATATGTTTCCAAGTGTAACGCTTTTATCATTTTATGCACATGAAAACTGATCATCATTTGAATTGTCTAATTTTTATTGCGGACAACAATTATCCCATTGTCGATTGGCATCCCCATTGGGGGTAGTGGACATCCCTACTTTCAGAGATTATCATTCGTAGCCTCAAAAGTTATCGCCTCATCGACAACAGGTGTCATTCATCTCATAGTGATTTTCAGTGTTAGTCCTTCAATCTCTTCCGTGGTCATTGTTCTGATCCTCGACAATTGTTGTCACCTTCCTAAACAGTCATAGTTCCCTTACTCAATGGTCACTAGCCTTATCCTTGATAATTATTTTTCCTATCCTCAGAGGTCTTCAATAGTCATCGTCTCATCAATGGCCATTGCCATCCCATCCTATATGCTCATTGACCTTATTCTCGCCACTCATTGGAAGTATGTGATATTCATCATCCCATCAAAAGTGGTCATGTCCCCTTCCTTGGAGGTCTTATCTAGTCATCATCACTATCCTCATCGGTTGTCATCCTTGTCTTCGGCGCTTGTTGCCCCCATCTTCAAGGGTGGTCATCAACATCCTTGATGATTGTCGTTCCAATCCTCAACAAGTATCATCCCCTGAATTGCAGTCATTGTCCCCATTATCAGCACTAATCATCTCTATCTTAGGCAGTTGTCATCTCCATCCTTTATGGAGGCTGACAGTCATCTTCCCCATCGTAGGCATTCATCTTTCCCTTCCTCAATCAAGTGTGGAAGTTGGAAAATTACTTAATGATGATTTAATCCAATGATTTCTCTCTCCTCATCGTTGGCAGCACCATCATGTTATTTTGTTAGGATTTACTATTGTGTGGAATTGAATACAATCATTGGCCCAAATTTCTCCTCTTCATTTGCGATGAATGGATTCCATCGCACCACAATAATATTTGAATGCTGAAAAAAGACAAAAGGTAGGAATATTGGTATTTTTCTAATAATTATATCTGAACAGAAGAGGACATGTGTTTTGGGGGCAAGTCATTACATGCCACATCAGATGACTTTGTGACAGCTTATCAGAGTGGGACACATACATGGCACGTTTACACATCGCGCCCCATGCCTCACGAAACAATAGTAGAGCCACAATACTTCATTAGTCAAAGCGAGAAAAAATATATTATTTTATGTTTTCGAGCCTTAGTCTCCACACAAATGGTGACACACGGCATGGTGATGGGGGACCATTTAGATTCGAAGATCCTTTCTTAACCAGTTCATCGAGTGAGGGATGACGCGTGATCCGGCCTTCAAATCACTCAGCCTAGTCAACGGGCCCTGGAGGTTTGACTTTATTTTTTGCTTATCTTTATTATTTTGTAGGTCTTGTATGTGGGGACATGTACTTGTAGTCTATGTTTGTTCGCACGTGTTTGGGCCCTTTATGGTCCTACATGTTTGTGTGTGTGCCAGCCCGTGTGGGCATGTTTGTGAGCCTCTCTCCTATTAGGGGCCTGTAGGACGCCTTATTTGGGCCTTCTCCCCTTTATTTCTAAGGGGAAAGGCCCATGTTTACCCCTATAGGAGGGGGTGATGGGACCCATCGGAAAAAAGAAGAAGAATTTTGAGAAATGTGACCTCTTTTGGCCTATCTCCTCAAAGTTTTAGGCGATTATTTAGTTTTTTTCAATTTTCCACGTATTTAACAAAATTCCATCACAAATTTGAAATCTGAAACCCTAGCCTTGAGTTAGAGATCTCACGTCCCAAAACTGGTATCAGATTACGATATTGGGGCAGATGCTGTACTGGATACCTAAAATCAAATTTTTGGTATCCGTTTCTTCCGATATCCGGATATCGGATAACAATATCGGATATCAAGTGCTATAGTACTGATATTTGATATCGGTATCCATCTCGATGTCATCATTTGCCTCCGTCTCTTGGGGAGGATGAAGATATCGTATATCAAAGTTGGATATGGATTTAGATATCCAACTTAGAAGGGTTATATAAAAATATAATTATATTTTCATAGTGCAACACTTGGAGAAGATTTACGTGGGCCAGCGGGTAAGAAGAGAGTTTTCTAATTTGCTATGTAACTCATTTAATATGTACAGCCCAAAATTATTTTTCTTCCATATGGGATTGAAGGATTCGGAGTTTAACATGAAACTCCGAATCCTTCTGTCCCATATGGAAGAAATTAGAAATTTTGAACTGTATTTATTCAACTGTAAATAAAATGTCTATATATATATATATATTTATTAAAATCTTACACATATTATGGGCTAATAATATAGTAATTATTTATTAAAATTTTATCAGATCACTTACTATATATCCTACCTTGTTCAATATATACAACTCAAAATTTATGTTTTCTTCCATATGGGACAATAGGATTCGGAGTTAATGTTAAACTCCGAATCCTGTTATCCCATATAAAAAAAACCAAAAAATAAAGCTCTATATTTTAAACGAGGTAGAATACATTTTAAAAGCACATGGCGTTGTTAGAATAGATTATCTAAAATGATGATAATAATTGATTTTTCCTGTTGATATCAGATATCGATATCCGAATACCTGTTTTGGTATCCGGATATCGAAACCCGATATCCAGGTATGTGATATTCGTCTTGTCCTTACCCATTCAATGTCCATCTACGATATCAGTCTTCACCTATTGGACGGACATTGTCCGGTATCCGATATCAGACGCATTCCTGTTTTTTTCCCAGATATCGGATATTGAATGTCCAATACTGGATATCAGACTGATATCAGACGTAAAATCCCTACCTTGATTCGCCGAAAGCCATCGCCGCCTTTGCCGGAGCTCTGGCCGCCGCAACTGACGGCGCTTCCCTCCGCAATCACTACCCTTGCAGCCACCTGCACCCTCGCAGCTACAGCCTCGCCCGCGAGCACCGCCCTCGCAGTCCGCCTGCACCTCCAGAGCGGCCACTTGCGCCGCATCCCGCGGTCGCCCATGCCGCGTCACACGGCCGATTGTGCCGCTCCTCTGCGACCACCAGCACGGTGCCTCCCCGGTCGCCATTGCCGCACCACCTTTGTTGATGCACGGACTTTGACCAAAGTGTATTCCACCACCCTACCACCGCCGCACTTTGTCTTTGCTGTGCTGTCACGCCCAGGCGCCACCGTGTTGTTGTGCCCTGTCACTACTGCGACTTGCCACCACCGCACCCTACTACCGTCACGCCAATGCCACGCCACTATCGAGCCGCCATGCCATGTCATCGTGTACATTACTACACTTGTCGCTGCTCCTGCTGATGTGCCCATTTCCGCACTTGTTGTCTTGCCCGCCGACACAAGCGCGTCTGCACCTATTTGCGCCGTCATGCTTACCTGTGCCCCCGTCGCGCCTACCTGCTACTCGCGTTCCACTGCTGCCCAATTATGCATTGCCATGCGCCCTACTGGTACTAGTACACCCATAATTACCCTTTCAGCATAACATTATTTCTTTTAGTGCCTCCGAACATTTTTCTTCGCTGGAGTTAGGGTAGTGATAGATAGGAGTAACATATAGTGGGATAGGTATTGTTTGCATTATCACCAGAATTATTCATCTCCACTGCACAACATGACTACCCCACCTTTCATGTGGTGTAACACGAGTCGTTCGATCCCGGCATCTGTTGTGTTACATCACATGGCAGAATACCCAAAAAAGGTATCTCCAATTCATATTGAATTAAATATCAGCCCCAATAATATAAATATATATGTTTTTTGACTTAGAAAATTCATATTTTAGGAATTTAATGTCAAAAACTTGAGGAAAAATCATACTATGACTCCACAATTATTTTCTTTCTGAATATGTCATCAAAAAATTCCTAAAACTACATAAAAATGCACAAAATTCAAAGAGTACTTTAAAAAATAGATTTAATCATTGTAGGATTGATAACACACATATATAACCCATTTAGTGTGAAAAATATGTAAATATCATCATATTAACCTATTAATGTGCATGTTATTAGTCATATCTATGATGGATGGCTAATGAATGAAGAGAATTAGTTCAACCAGCTGTTCATCGATCCAAGCTTCACAGATGATGAAATTTAAACATAACTGATGATGACTTGTATCTGCATGACGAGCCTAGCTGCAAGTGATTCTTTCATAGATGTACCTCAATAGGTCCATTAATTTGAGAAATAAGTTATTGTCCTTGCCCCCTACATGGAGTTATAATTTATCCTTTTTAATATTAGTGTTTTTAATTTATGGTTTGTTTATTTATTTGTTTAGAATACACTTTTATTAGGGTTCTTGTGTGCCATATGATATTAGGGCAAAGTTATAAATATTAACTAGATTCTGACATATAGACCAGCATAGAGAAACAACTTATTGGAAAAAAATAAATTTGTTTATAAACCCTTGATTTAAAACTTTAGCATGCCTTTCTACACATGAAAATGAAATATTCAGGGGCACATAATGCATCTGTGTTAAATTGAGAGGAAAATGAGTGAGCTTGATATAATTATGATAGAAAATATGCCATGGGGTACATTAGTCGAGTCCAACCATTGAATGATTAAACATTCCATGCAATAAAATTGATGAACAATGTTCACTTAATGAATTGGGCATTAAATGCATACCACAAGAGGAATGCCAAGCAGTTAGTTTGATTCATGCTAAGATAAAAGATTGAGAACGTTTAATTTCATGGTTCAAGAAACCCATAGTCCAAAAAGCTCAATGTATGTGAATGATGCACAAAATAGGCATAATAATGTTAATAACTTAGTTCCTAAAGCAAAATTTTATCTGTATAAGAAACTTGATTGTACAAAGGACTAAACTAAGAGAATTATGCATTCTTCCAAGTGTCTGTTAGTTAAACTCTTACATTCATGCACGTAAATGTTATCTAGCTTCTATCCCTTAATAACAATAGGCAGTTGAATATGCTCCTCAATGTGCATATTCTAAAGTAATTTTCAGGATTTCCAATAAGGAGGCCAACAACTTAAAGTCATGCACGTTTCATATTTGGCAACAAAATGCAAGCGAGTATCGTGTTATGAAAACATATTATGTTTTCCTGAATACTAGTGCTTTTCTGATTTTGAAATCTTATTTCTCACCATACATGGAAGGAACATTATTTATTTGAATAAACTTGTTAAGGATAGTTATATGATGAAGATGAGTGTGTTCCCCATCTTTTTGGGTAATGAAATTGATGATGTGTTCAAACATGAAACTTCTTCAACTAAACCAAGCGCTTATCCAGTTTTCTTATACAAGAGAACAAGAGCAAATAATGGTTTTGGCACACTAAGTCATAAAAGTTTGGGACATGTACCCTAAGGTATAATGTGAAAGATTCATAGATTAATTCTGTAATCTTCCATTCACCATCACATTCCTTCTATTAATCTTAATAGATCTAAATCTTTCTCGGTTTTCCCACTACATGAGAAAAATTAACATTATTTTGTGGAAGAAAATAACTCAAAGTCATTACAAATTGACCTTAATTCATAACATCACATATTGATCAGAAATGTCCAACGGTGCCATAATAGTATAAGGCATTAAGTTAGGGAATTTTATAAGAAATCACTCGCTTCTCCTTTTATATGCTTGATAAAAATGCTTTCAATGGGAAAGTATCCTTCAGATCCCACTTCTTTAAAAAAAAACTTACTGGCCATAATAGAAAAATAATTAACTTCAAATGAACATACATTATGTGAAAACCACAGATTTTATCAAAAGATAATGTTTTCTTTGTAAACACAATATTTTTAATAATTTTATTTATTTTTTGGATAATATTTCATGTTAATCTTGATATCCTAAAGTCACATGTACATTTGGAGATTTTCAGGACCTTTATACACATCCTCTATTCCCTTATATAGATAAAAATATCACTCCATATTGGGATTAGCAAAAAACACTTATTTCGTACCTTGTGAAATTGCTAGATTTTATTAACTTCCACATCTAAGCTGGTTGTATAAAGGCTAAGATGGTGAGTCTCCTCAATAAAAGTGCTAATTGAATCTACTAGGTTCAATACTCATCAATGTTTAGGTATCTTTTGACCCTTGTTTTACAGGTCAACATTATAGTATTACTTTAATCATGTATTATTTTACATACATGTAGGTATCTATATCTTATCTATGAGAAATATTCAGTATTAAAAATATTTAAAATTTTAAAAATAGGCGTTGAAAAAAATTTGGATAAGTGACTGAATTCAGATTGATATCATAATGACGGCAAGTAGAATGGTCAATACTTGAATAATAAAAAAATAATGGAAGGTTTTTCACCATTTTTCATGGAAAATGCCATAGTTCCTTAACAAGTAGCATGATCTCATAATTAAATTGTTTCTGCATTGCATAATTAGACAATTTTAAGTCATTAGCAAAACATGACCATTCATCCATAAGAAATCATGGTTATCTAACATCTAAGGACCACTAATTTTTTTTTGACATGAATCACCCTGGTTAACACCTAAATATAAAAACATAATGGGATTTATACTGATCAATAAAGTAACTCTTTCTCCAAAGAGTATCCGCTATCTATTCTAAGTGTCTCCGCAGAAATATTTACTAGGTCAACCCTTCTTATATGATCAGAAGTACCTAATATTATATTTTAATATGAAATATACTTCTTAATATCCTATGAATTCAAATATTTAATATTACATCTGAAATGATACGTGATCAGTAATATGATCTCATCATAATTTTATTTTACTTGCACATATATTTGGACTTAATTATAAACATCAGTCATGAATATTAATGAATATGATTCATTTTAATGTATTTCAATGAGACTTGGAGGTGTGATTAACATACATAATGTATAATTCTATCAAATAGACATACATACACTAAAGTAGGTGATAAACTAAATTTTAGGGTTAAAATAATGTCATTGTTAATTTGAGTTTAGTCAACAAAATGTATAAACCAGTACTCACTTAATAATTCTAGAAAGTGGATGAGTACAGGTTGTCTCCACAGGGAACATATCTTAGGGATTTAACACTATTTACATAGTTATTTAGGTAGGCTGAGAAGGTATAAGTATAGGCTAAGAGGTTGTGATGCAATGGAAGCAGAAGAAGATAAGATAAGACCTGAATATGACCAATGGAAGTGAGGGGTTAAGATAGCCGAAGATGTAATTAAAAGACGGTGATGCCTGACGTCATCGGAGACGTCTTCAGTTGCATATCGAGATGATGCTCTGATACCAAGATAATGATGGCCGTCATCGGGGACATCGTCTGGTCGGGTATCGAGACGATGTTATGATACCAAGATGATGTCGGACATCGTCTGTGATGTCGCCTGACAGATAAATCCCTAAGGATGTGTAATTATGTGATGAAATGAACCTAGGCGGATGTATGTAAGGGCCTTGACTTGTGGGGTTTCGCCGAGCTCTGCGCTCCGACCTCTGGGGTGGACGACCGATGACGGTGACCTTCTGACCCTCGTCGGAGCGACAATTGCAACTACAACATCAAGCGGAATAATTCCATTGGTGCTTGCACATAACGGACGGGCCCGACCCATACCTAGGAACTCATTCAATTCGTAGTTTTCAATAATTAAACTCTCACCTAAACTAACTTGAGCGGGGGGGAGCATAATGGACAATATACTAAAGACGGTAATATAACTAATGAGAAAGGGGAACGACGTACCTCGTCGATAGTGTCGTTCGTCATCGATGTCTTCGTTGGTGCAAGGGCCGGTACGAGAAGGCGTGGTGGAGGCATGCCGGAGAAGGGTCGTGTGTGGCTCGACAGGCAGTGAGGGTGCGACACTGGAGCGTGTTGGGGAAGGTCTGAGGCGGGAAGAGAGAGAGAAGATCAGCGGCAAGGCAGCTCTAGCGAATGGCAGACTCGGCACGCACAGCGTCATGATGGATGGCACGAGCAGTGGCAAATAACGATTGCGAGCTAGGGAGGTTGCATGCGGCACAAAGGGGCGCGGACAAGTGATCATGGCGCGCCACGAGCAGTGTTGGCATGGTGGCTGGGGGAAGTGGCAGTGGTAATGGCGGTCACGGGCTATGAGCCACACAACCCAACAACTTCCATGAGCAGCAACAACCGTAGCTTTGGGTAGTTGTGTGTTCAAGTGCTCGTCGAGTAGTGGTGGCACACGTCAAGCACGAGTCGCACACAGCGTGATACACATTCAGCGGTGATTGGTGTCACCGATGGGGGGAGACCGGCATGGGAATGGCATGGAAGACTGGCGCGGAGGCTTGGCAACAATGAGGCACCGGCCGTGCGTGCAGTAGGCCAAATGAACAGCAAGCCAGCGTGGCACCTATGCGGCGCTGGCGTGCAACAGGGGCAATGAACCTAGCGAGGGGCATTGCCGCGAAGCAGTAGTGTGCACATCCCGGCGGGTGACTGGACAGAGCTGTCGGCCTGGCAAGCAACGCACTTGGTGGCTCGCCTAGGGGGCACCGGCAGACAACTACGATGTCTTGAACAACAGAGCAGTTATAGTCGTTGAGTGTGACTTGAGCGGCTGCAATGTTGAGCTGCAATCGCGTGACACGCGAATCACCTCTTCAATGCTGGAAGGCGTTGAACATGAGTGAGATTCCAGCCCAGAGTGGGTGAGTCAACTATCGCGGGTTAGGACACTATCGCGAGTTCACCAGCTGATGAGTCGAGCGACCGCATTGACCTAGCGTCGTTACGACGACTCTTAGCCGCGTCAAGCAATGACTTCGAGAGCTGCCAGGCGCACCAGCGTGCGTTGAGGCTGTGGACACCGATGTTTATGGACGTGGGCTCGGCACAAGTGGAGGGCACAAGAAACCCTGGGGTGATCCAATTTGGAGACAACGTCGTCTCCTTCAACGTCCCTTCTTCTCCTTCCTCTTCCTCTTCTCTCCCTTTCTCCCTCTTCCCCTTCTTCTTCTGGTGAGATCAAGTTCTGACGATAAATTCGACTACAAGAACACCTGGTCTGATCGGCTTGGGCACCATCATGCCCCTTATATAGGGGCACGATAACCTTTACTAAGGGCACAAGTGCCCTTACTAGGGGGGTCTTATACATAGGACCCCCCCTCCTTAACACAAAATACAAACATGTTTGACACTTTATCGACGACACGATTCGACACAACATGCAAAGATACGAACATGAACATGACACGATGGATATCAAAATGACGAAAATGAAAACACAAACACGATAAAATGACGAATAAAATGAGCACGAGCTGAAAAAAATCAAAACATTTGATGATGCGATCGTGTTTTCATCCAGGGTATTAAACATGGGTGTCTTCACCTTCGCCTTGGCATGTCGTTCAGGTTGGACGTGAATCGACATGCAGTTGATGATGATGATGACAGCGCTGAATATGTTTTTGACAGCGTGGACTGGCGCGCTTCATCAGATGGTGGATGTAGGATATTAGTGAGAAATGAGATAGAGGAAGATAGTGACTTAGGGCTTATGATTTAAATGGAGGCGAGAACACATGGCGAGGTCATGACAATGTAGGTGATGTGTGACATAGATGATTTATAATGATGTATGATGGTGGACGTGATTGAGATAAATCAATGTAAGGCAAGAGACTAACAATAGATCCATATGTTCTGTTGCTATCATGGTGATTTCTTGATGTGGATCAGCATCTCCTATTCTTTGTTGACCTTCTCCAAGTACTCCAGACACCAAGAAAAACCTTGTAGACCTTCAAAACCTCATTTGCTTTCCAATTGCCTCTCTTGGATGAAGTGAGTTCAAAGATATTTTTGAAAAAATATTTGGGCCCCACTATATTAATCAAAATACAGATGGTAGAGGAAATAATGAAAAATCTGCCCTTAAAATTTTAGCTCCATAGACCTTCTAGATCATCAGATATCAAGCCCTAAAATTCGACTGATAGTTTGTCAAGTCGCGCACCTCCACGATGACATTTGTGAACGCCAGGGTGGACTACGCACTCCACACACTGCATCGCTACGAGGGCTCCCCCAGATCTTACTGGCACGAGTGACCATCTCTCGGCCTTCATTAGGTAACACCTATGCACCTTTTTCTTTCCGATAACATGGGCATGGGCGAGTAGGGTCCATGAGTAATTTGGACATGTACGCTCGCTCCACGCCTAGAAACGATGAAAAACACAACATTTTATAAATAAACACCCCTAAAATTGGATGATTCCTATCTGTTGATTAATTAAAATATTTCTCTCTCCTTGTCCGTGTCACTCTTCATGAAGCTTTTATGGTTTTGTCTTTAAAATAACCTTAAATGGACTGATTGGTTCAAATACTCTAGAGTCATCATATATCGACAATTGACATCACACCACGTAAACCTACACAAAGAAGACAAAAATCGTGAACAATAAAGATATTTTATTACAATAATAATAATAATAGAAAGCACACGTATGAAGTGACTGCACACCAGTGTGCACCACTTTAAGGCACCTTTCATCAAATAGCCATTGAGCATGAGAAATTTCTATGCCACGTATACGTACATGATACGTGTACACGTAACGTCATCAATATTTTAATAGATGAATTGGCCAACACATCAGTTGATGCATATAATTAATAAAATACACAAAAAATATATATTTTAAATGCATCTGCGCTGTCTACATGTGCAGCTATTGCAACAACAATAGCTCTTATTTTCCGTTGGGCCACATCACCTGTAATTAAAATAATAAATACTTCATGCGTAATTAAAGCCATCATGTGATCGCTAATCATGATGCCATAGATGCTTCATTTTATGATTCACTAATCATTTTAATGATGGAAATATATGTGGCCGGAAAGACAATCACACATTCCACATATTGTTCCCTGTTCATTAAAAGAACATATTCATTATAATGCACATATGATGCATATAATTAAGTCCATGAGTACGTGATCAAAATTAGTGAATTGTGATGGGATCATAATACGGAGATCACTAGTCTTTAAGGATGTGTTCTAAATATTTATATTCATATGATACTCAAGAAGGATATCAAAGTATTTGATAACATGCATGTTTAGTATATTATATGATCATCTTTACATGTTTATCTGCATTAAATTACTCATATTTGCATGTTATCAAGCTTAAAATGATTAAATATTTTTAGAATGCTTTTCTGAATTTTCTGCATTTTTGGGATGTTTTTAACAATATATTCTAAAAGAAAATAAATTTTGAGACAAGATATGATTTTATTGGGAATTTTTTTGACGTTAAATTTGGAAAGATATGATTTTTTTAAGTCAAAAGATATATTTATACCTATTTTTTGGGCTTTTATTTTATATAATATAAATTTTTAAGTATTTTGGCTTTTTTTGCACAGGGTCACGTGGAAGGCTCACGTCCACTCATTTCAAACAAAGAAAAGAGAAGAAAAAAGAGGGTGACGTGGTGCAGTGACGCGTCACCACGTCAGCCTCGAGAAAGAGGGGTTTTGAAATATTTTTTCTTTGTTTTTCTTTCTTTTTTTCAGGTATACATGACACGGAATACAAATGGCGCCCACACGGAATACGAAAAGGACGGAATACCAAGTGCTTTGACTTCTTAACGGGCACGTAAGGATCTAAAGTAAGTATCTTCGCCTTGTGTTGTCTCTTTCTCGATGCCATAGTTGACATAATTAGGGTTTATCATCATTCTTGCACTCTCATTTAACTCTATTTTCTCGTCTCTTCATCCTCACCACCATACCATTCCAAATCCAATCACTATCGTCATTCATACCATCGTCCATCATCATGTCCGTCACGTGCACTTACTCTTTTATTTAAGTTAAATTAACTTATCACTTACGTATTTTTAATCGATATCACTAGCTCACGTCCTCGAATCTTGTTTTCGTCAATCCTCTCGTTGATCGTCACTAGTATAAGAAAGTAATTCCTTAAACATCGTTCCTTGTAGAAATGATCCGTACTCATCACTAACTACATATTTTTAAGTACAATTAGACATATATTTTTATTGAATAATCTCAATCATCGACGATGAATTTTAACCCTAAAATTGAGATTATTAGTATTCAGAAAGAATAGCACTATCTCGCCTCACTTGTATGATGAGTATGGCTGCTCCCGTAGCCATAAGTGTAGAGACACTTGTGATAGATAGTGTGTGCTCTTTAGTGGAAAGAGTTCACTGAATTGATCCGTACAAATCTCTGAATGATATTATACCAAACTGTCAATCAAGTTGATTCACGTCATGGTTGTGTGAGTGGTCCTTAGACTTGAGACACCAAAGAAATCTTGTGCACAGACTATTGTACTTTGACTGTGACCTACATGTCCCTAATCATGGGATTCTAAATAGTCTTATTCCACTTAGTATAAATAGGGGAATGGCCTAAATGAAATTCACCTAGGCCAGAATTGTTTAGGGGACTTCCTATTCTTTTCCCTTCTCCCTATGACTTCTCACCATTCCCGATGTAAACGGAACGACATAATGATGGTGACAGAGATTCATGTAAACGCGGCTTGTCAATGAGAAGGAGGAGATCTGGCATGCCAATGACCGCATGGATACGTCTAGAGGCTGCACACTTGAGCAACTCAACTTGTCTCGCTCAATGATCAAAGAAATCATGGATGTGATCTGTGCACAGGTTCTTAGGTTCATGATTTTAATGATGTCGTTCAATTCTGTTACGTGTCTTATGGTGTGTGGAATCCTCTTATTCATTTAGATATAGGCCTCTAGAAACCAACAATGAATACAAAGGTAATTTAAGGAAACTAAACACGTATAAATATCGTCATGTTAACATAATTCAGAATGTGTGTTACAAGTATGTCAATGTCTGAGTGTGTTGGTAAAAATACTTAATAACCTTATGTATTGGTAAACAACATTATTTACGTTACATTGTTAATTAGGATTTCCCATTTGTACTTATTATATACAGTGAAAATTAGAAATATCTCTTTTGGTGGTTATTTTAGTCCATCTACAAATTTCTAAACTTAGGAATCGACCTGATTCATGGATCTAGAATCATTTTTAGTCCATTTTACGTTTTTCTCTTAATTCCACTCAATTTCATTATATTATTCTCTCATCCTCCCCATGTCACTTTTAAATTGTTGTCACATTCCTAGCATTCGAGCATGAATTTTCTCTATGTTATCATGTTTTTCTTATACGCTCCAGTGAAACTCATCATAAAATTGGTTTTTCTAGAAAGTAATCTTCAAAACCAATGGATGTAAGCTCCTTTGTTTTTTCTGATCAAAATATGAAGAGTTAGAGCAATATGGATTCATTTGCATCATATACCTATTGTACCCATTATCTCTAAGGTTCTACAAGTTTTGAACCATAAGTCTAATCATCTTGGTTGTAAGAATGGTCATAATTGTTAGGTTCTAAGGCCTTCACCTGTATGAAGAAACTCAAAATGATTCACAATGGAAGACTTAATTGGAATCAGTACGGCATCATTTAAACCATGAAACGAATCATCTCAACTTGGATTCCATCCATGATTCTTTTGATCCATGAATGAGTAGTGTGGAGCTACTCAGGTGTGAAGCCTCAAGACGTATCCACACGATCCTCCTTTGCCTTAATGAGCTGTGTTCACACTCTATCATCATCGTTACGCCATCCCATTTGCATCGAGAATGGAGAGAAGAAGGGAGAAGAAAGTGAAGGCCCCTAAACAATTGTGTCCTAAATGAATTTTTTTCAAGACATTTCTTTATTTATACTAAGTGGGTGTTTTTCATGAAACCCCCTAAGTTTAAGTATATCTTCTGACGTCCGAAAGATCATTTGTGTGTGACCCTCTAGTCCTATATATATGTCTAGTTAATGAATTTAGTGGCTTTATAATATTTTTGGTCTTACAAATTAATTAACTATATCATTATATAGATTAATTAATGTCAAATTGATTCATCGTAATAGATAGGTTGAGTCTTTAGTTTGTGTGGTGCCAAGCTACACCTCGTGCTCTAAAAAATATAAAGGAGTTTGTATCAACTCACTTATAGAACCTGTTCATCATTGGTTAACTTATATGTATAGCCCCATATTTAATTGATGGTCATAAGATAACATAGGGTATGATGAACTATCAGACCCTAACTGGTCATCCAAGTTAGTAATGATGCATTCAGAAATCATCTGAGAAATCTTCTTCAATATTTCATTAGCTTGGTCAAGGACTTCATCGCATCACCTTCCTTGAGTTGTTCCCTCTTGTATTGAGGGTGGACAATCCCATCTTGACTACTCAATTGTCTTCATGAACTTCTTAATGTACCCAAATTAAGACTGTTTATAATCCCAAGATTAGGACTTTGTAGGTCATAGTTTAAGTAAAACTGTCAATCCACAAGACATATTTGGTGTCCAAAGTCTAAGGACCATTTACACAATCATGATGTGGATCGAACTAATTAACATCTTGACATAATAGTATTCCAAGGATTCATATAGATCAATTTAGTGAACTCTTTCCACTAAAGAGAACCCACTATCTATCTTAATATCTCCACACTAATGTCTACATGACTGACCTTACTTACCATATGAGTGAGACTACGTAGTTTTATTCTATTTGAATGCTTTTATGTCCTTCTTGAGTATCCTTGGAATATAAATATTTAGAACACATACTTAAAGGCTAGTGATCTATGTATTATGATCTCAGCTTAGTTCACTAAGTTTGATTATGTATTCATTGACTTCATTATAAACATCACACGTGCATTATGATGAATACACACTATTGATGAACATGGAATGAAATATGGAATGTGTAATTGACGTGTCAATCACATATATTTCCATCAGTCTTAACCCTTCGTGACGTCATGCTATGGTACACTGTGATGAGGGCAAGTTCTATTATATTCGCCCCATCACTCCCATACCATGTTGAACAGTTCACCTACTTCATCCTGTCCTAGCTAACATGGAATAATTCTGAAGAAAAGCAAGCTCATTTTCATTCTTGTAGTTTAACTCTTATGAAAAATTCTGAAACGAATCCTTTGCCTAATCTTAGAAAGTGAGTGAGAATAACTTAATCTTTACTGTCTCTAGTGAAACACACTGATAATTATTCATGTCACATACTCTTGAGAGGCCATTGATCAACCTATAAGGATCTTAATTTTTGCCTCCTATGAAATGTAGTAGGATGAACGTGTGAGAGTGAATTCGTGATAGAGATTATGTTGCATTATCCACTCACCAATTGGGGCAATCAGTATGGTGATGGGTATGTATTAAAGAGTGATGGAAGGATATCTGAACATCATTCTCATGTTTCCCCCATCTATTGGATCCATATTATATCTGTATAATGCAACATAATCCATATTATATTTGTAAAATGTCCTGAGATGAAAAATTGGCTTCTTCCAACAAATAGTCAAAAGTGTCAATTAGTGTATTCCATAGTGATGTTCGACCATTCATATGCAATATACCAGAATTAGATGATGGTTCTCCTTGCACTACACAATCAAGTAATGTTTTTATTTGATTTGATTATCCTTTGAGTGCTAAGGATAACTTCTAAATACTTTGGTGAGACACCTAAGACTATGTGGAAGAGTGATGAAAATAGAATATATCATTATTCTTCATAGACTAATGATATTGCTTCTAAATATATCCTTTCATTTAATTTATCACTAACTCTCCTGGTCATTTTCACTCACAAACCCAGCCCTAATATTGATCCCCAATGAACGTATTGGGAGGGGCGGGTGCCCAAGGAGAGATGATAAGAAAGATGGGTACCTGAAGACGTTTCGTGGTTGAATTGTTTTGAGAGATTTCTTTTATTTTTATTGAATGTGAACTTTTCATAAACTCATAAAACTCGTAAGAGACTATTTGTGTGTCTCTCCCTAGGCCTGTTTATCAGTCTAGTCAATAACTCTAATTGTCAAATAATTTTTATACGCCAATATCATTAATTATATATGCCAAATTATATGTTAATTAATCAAGGATTGATTTAGCCCAACTGATAAATTATCTTGCCTATGCATGGGATATTGAGCCACTTCGTGTGCTCTATAAGATACTGATGAGTTTATCATCCATCCAGAAGGTCCACAGTGTTTGCTATTTTTTTCATTTCTTAATTTTTTTTGGTTGAAGGTGGAGGTTCATGCCGGGTCCAGCTCACCTAAGCAGCAACATATATCTGGGCCTATAAAACCTGAGATGTATATATATTTTATGGAACAAGTTATATTGACTTGACTGACAAGTTACATGGATTTTATCTAGCCTAGTAGACCTATTTACTTAATTTTATCAAGTCAATTATCAAATCATATGATAAAATGTGATGATCACCAGCATTTAGGGAGTATCGATACGATTGGATCGGATCGGATCATCATTCATCACTGACATCAAGCGATCCACCGATCAAGATGGTAATAATTGATTAAATCTTTCATCAAAAAGACCAATCCAGACAGCCGGTCAGTGCTGGATTATTGATCAGATCAAAATAGATAATCTGATCGATGATCCACTGTCTGGATTGATCTACCACGCTGGACAAATATAGTCGATTAGATATATGGCCCCAGATTGTGGGCCGGATCCATCATTGATCCGCCCAATAATGGACCTGCCAATCAGGAAAGGGCGATGATTAAATATATGGCGCCAACCAATCAGAAATTTCCACGTAGGATAGGCCGAGATAAGGGCCTGAGTTCTTAGGAAAAAGAAATATCAGGTAAAATAGATTCGTACAGAGGAGCTTCTTCCTGCCAAATCAGAGAGATGCACTTGGCCGGCTTAAATTCGCAAACGTGGAGCTGTTCTAACAGAATCCCGCGCTGGCCAAGTTCATCGAGATCTGCCATCTTCGCTGCGCATCTCCGGAGATTCAATCGCGCGAAGAGAAGAGGGATGCCGTCCTCCTCGTCCTCCATCCCCAATTCAGCGCCATCAATCGAGAAGGAGGAGGTGCTGAGCTCGTTCCGCTTGATCGAATCGACGTTCATAGCATCTCTCATGCCGAAGAAGGAGATCGGCGCAGATCGGTTCATTGAGTCTCATCCAGAGTACGACGGCCGCGGCACTCTCATTGCCATCTTCGGTAATGCCTCGGTCCTATTCGTCTTTTTTTTTGGCTTTTGGTATTTTGTTATATTGTTCTATGGCGGCATTTTCGCGTATGATTGTTGAATGTGTGAAAGTACAAGACGAAGGTCTACGGGGCTTCTCCCCGACACTTGTCGACTTGTATCTTCTAATCAATTGCCTCTGCCACCGCGTCGTTATTTGGAATAATTGATTATTTCGGATGTCCTCAAAATTATTCTTTGGTTATGAATATGTTTAAGTCGGTTGTTTATGCCCGGTAATGCTTCTTTGGTTTGTGGTTGTACATTTTGAAGATGCGCGATTTGTACCTCCATTTTTTCAGATTCTGGGGTTGACCCGGCGGCCAATGGATTGCAAGTGACTTCTGATGGGAAGCCCAAAATTGTAGACATAATAGACTGGTAAAATTTTTTTAATGTTCTTTTCAACTTTCAATTCGTATCTTTTTCGGCCTGTAGTTGTGTAATCTCTGAAGGATGATTGCGAACCTCCTTTGCAGTACGGGTAGTGGAGATATAGATACGTCGACTGTTGTCAAAGCTGATGGGGAAGGTTATATCACTGGAAAATCAGGTATTATTCATGAATATTTCGTTCCACATAGTTTGCTAGTAAAAGAAATAAAAAATAAAAGTCTCGATGTTCTGTTTAATGAATCAGCAGCTATCGTAGGTTCCTCTGTTATTATATCATTAATGTGCAATCCTTGATTTTATTTATGAAAGTATCAATAGGGAGCAGTTTGTTGATCGTCCAGATCTTTTATAACTACTGGCCCATAACTTAGAGCTTTCCACAAGAAAAGCAAAATTTCTTTCCATGACTGTAATTATCAGTTCAAATACGGGTTACATTAGGATCTGGTCTGGATATCCTCCATCCCTAGCTTGGATAAGAATTCTTGAAGGCGGATGCCAGCAAGCCCTGGGGAATACATCAGTGGATGACATAAATTTGATGTCAATGATATCAGCTTTCAACTTTTGCTTTGATAATTGGCCTGCTGATCTCAATATGGTTCGATCATGCTGTGTTGGAACTTGCTGTTGCAATACAGCTTGATCCCAACTCGTTATTGAAAAACAGAGGATGACTTTCTGAAGAAAAGTCATCATGTTCAGGTTTTATATCAGTGACAGCGATATTGAAATAAGATTTCAGGATTGAAGATTATAGAAACATTGCCATATTTTTTCATTTTATTTCGAATCGTGTTCAGGTACATAACAAATTGCCAGGACCCATGTAAGAGACCGGTGGCAATATCAAACACCTTATTTTATGGGTGGTTACCGCTTTGTCGGGTGACCGCCTTAAATCACTTTTCGAAAAAGAAATCAAACACCTTATTTATTCAATATAAATAATTCAAATACTTGTTCTCATTTTTCTGTTGAATGACCATCCAAGGCTTTTGGTCAATCCAAGGAGAATATAGCATCCCACTGGATTGCACTGTAAAAGATTCTCCAACACACTGGTCAGGTGGCATACACACTGGAGCTCCCCCCATCTACCTTGTGCACTGGGCATGGCCGCCTCAGCACACTCTGCCCATGATGTCTGAGCCAGAATGGGTTATGTGATCTGCAGAGCTACTCCTGTATTGATCTACCCAGATGTAGTCCACAGAGGGTCCATCTGGAGTCTGTCTGTGGTCCAGTGGGGGATTCTATTACTGATTGTTTATAGGTTCACATCCTACTTGGGGAGATGTGATTAATTTTTTATTCAAAAATGAGGAATTGAATGGAAAGGCTTGTTTTGACTGTTAGGAGTAGGTAACCTGTTCCGAGTCTTTGTTTCTACTGATTTCTATCTCATCGTATCATATTCTGTTAGACAATATTTTTGAGGATCACCATCAATACCTGTCGTAGATCTGGGATAATCTCCTGTAAAAAGTCTGTGGGCTATCTCCTATTAGCCAACAGGATTCAGTTGTCCAGGCCCAGCCCAATACAGGTCTGCTGAAGCTGTTGTTCCTGCTGCCACATCAGCCACAGCCACTGCTACATTTTGCAAGTCTCAATGAAAAGTTTAAGTAGATTTATGACACAGAAATTTCCCGCACATACCTGGAAAGAAGAAAGATGAAAAAGCAATGTCTCACGCAGGGCTCTTCAAGCCATGTGTGGGAGGAAGAATGGGTGGGACTCCACCTATAAATAAAGGATATTGGGCAAACAGAAGGGCACTATTCGTGAAATCTGTTGCCGCGGTGACCTGGGGCTGGAGCTCTGGGCATCCTCCCAATCCAGAGGGAAGCAAGACTGATATGGCTTGTCTCCCTCTGGATGACATCATCTTCTCTTCCACCTGTACCTCTCCGCGCTCTCCTTTCTCGTTGCATAATCTGATCATCTCCATCTTGTGATTCTTGAAACAGCTGGTATTTTTGGTAACTCTTTTTTTGAAGAAAAATGGGGAAGATGGCTCATGATATAAGTAGACCATCTTCGCTCAAAAAAAAAGTAGACTATATGTTTTTCTTATAATATTTTGTTATGTTGTTATTGTATAAGTTGCCCATCTGACTTGTTTTTAAATGTTAGATGGGCCACTTATACGATCGTGGCCTACAACATGACCAAATATATAAGAAAATCATATAGTCCACTTATAACATGTGTCCCAAATAAATCACTCAACTTAATAAATCAAAATTTTTTTTGACTAACCGTTAGATCTGTAATGATGGGAGGCGGTTGGTGTTGACCAGGCTGTTACTAGATTGAACAGGTAAGAGTTGAATAAAATACGCAAGTCCATTCTCGATGACCACTCTCCATTTACTAATTCCAGAACAAGTGTGACCTTCCACACACTCTCTCTCTCTCTCCTTGTCACGGGACAACTAATTATCTTATCCCATAAGGGGACCATCTGACTTGTTTCTTACGCAGCTTATTCCCATGTGGGGTTAAGGCACTGAAAGTTAATATCCATAACCCTCGTGTATGTGAGCTAGTATTTCACCACCTCCAACAATGAATAGATTTAGACCTTTGGCTCTTTCTGAAACCCCAGTCGACAAACAGGAGAAGCTGATGGCAGGGGAGAGGCTCAGAGGGGGAGCAGAGTTTTGTCGCATTCGATACTAATGAGAGTTTTTAATTTTGAGAAAGAAAGATGGCTTAGTTTATTTTTCTGGACTTTGTTTGTCACTTAATATACTCAAAGATTGTCTTAATGGTATCAAAATATACTGTCACTTATTGCTCTAACGGTAATCTCCTGTTTGAATGCATGAGCTATTTTTTCTCAGGGATACGTTTGAAACTGAATGCATCTTGGAAAAATCCTTCTGAGGAGTGGCATGTCGGCTCCAAACTGGTCTATGAACTTTTTACTGACACCTTGGTTTCTCGCATCAAGGTAATTGAACCATGGTGGATTTATTTATGTTTTCATGGTATCCTGAAAATGGATAGAAAAAATTTCATACAATATCACAGGAAGAGAGAAAGAAGAAATGGGAAGAGAAAAACCAGGAAGCAATATCAGAAGCATTGAAGCATCTAAACGATTTTGAGAAGGTTGTTGTTCACGGACTATTTATTTTCCCTCTCGTGAATGATACCCGTTTGTATTTTTCTCTTTTTTTCCTTCAACTTGCGTTCAATTTTGTTTTCTGACTGTGAAGTCTTGTCTATAATGTGACTTTGTGGTGCTGAAGAGAGATAGGCAATGACTCAGGATAGTATCCACTCACATGCTATCATAATGCACTATTTACAGCGGAAACCATGATATGCGTTTTAAATTTGTATTTTTTTGTTGAAAAATTAATCACATGGCTGATGTATTCCTTTTTGCTGGTATTTAAGTGAAATATACTTGAAGATCTATGTTAAGCTATTTCTCTTTTGAATGATGTGGTTTTTCTTAGAGTAATAACCCTACATTTTCTTCAATATAAAGATATCACAACTACTTTATCAGAACATGTTGGGATTGATTCATTCTGTGCAACCATAATTAAATGCTGGTTAACTATGGTCTTCTTGGGTACGAGTCTATTCAGCAAGGTATTTAAATTATGGGTTATTGTGTTACAAATCAGGTAGTCACAAGGTAGAAATATGGAAACTGGAAGAGAGAGAGAGTGAGGCAGGGTGTTGGGATGAGCTTGTGGCCATGTGAGCTCAAAAACTACTATGGAACAGCTTGTTTTTTACTTAATTCTTGACGCAGCCTTAGAACACGAACAGTGTAGGAACAAGACTTGAATCCACAAGCCTTGCACTACTGGAAGGAGCCAAGTCTTGAATTCACAGAACTAGCTTCTCCAACCCTTGAGTCCACAAGGGGTTTGCTTGAATCCACAAGCAGCTAAGCACTCTCTAGCAAAGAGAACACTCAGAGGGGAGAAACAACAGTTCCAACAGGACAATAGATTTCAATAATGCTCATTCAGGGGTATATGGGGGCTTTATATAGGCCACAACAAGTGCAGGGTCATCCATAGTGACTGTACCCATGAAATGACAAGTCAAAACATTGAGAAAAACAATTCTGACAAGCTAAAACGGAGGATAAGCAGCCTGACAGGCCTGAGCAGAGATATCCTGCATATTCTGGGGCGTGTAGAAGCTGTCAGGAGATATTTGTGTGGCTTAAGAAGATCCTGATGGGACAAAACAGAAGATATGCAGCACTGACAAGTTAGAGCAGGGGTCATGTCAGAAGAAGAATCTGTTAGAGGATTCTGTCAGAAGATCCTGTCAGAGAAAATCCTGTTAGAGAAAATCCTGTCAAAAGATCCTATCAGAGAAAATCCTGTCAGAAGATCTTGTTAGAGAAAATCATGTCAGAGGATTTTGAGAGGCTCTGGGTAATTTTCTGCAGATTCTGTCAGTTCTAGAAGAATCTCCTTCTTGGGCCACAAGTTGCTAATGGCCCCCAGAAAATAGGCTTTTGGGCTACATCAATTCTCTTTGTGTTATATTAGTAGATAGAGAGATGCACTTTAACGGAAAACAACCTGCTAGATTTGGGAATCATCAGTTAATCCTGATGTCTGAAACCAAGTGGATTTATTTTTTGTCCCATATTATTCTATTATCTTTCCATCCATATATTATTTCTAATTATGAATCTAAATCTTAGATTCCTCTAAAGATTTTTTTCGATTTATCCTTAAACACAATTGTAATATGACAGATCGGTCATTTTATTCGATAACTCCATCCTCGAGCTCTAGGTCTTAACCTTTTTAGAACCGTACCCCCATTAACTTCGGCCTTACTAATGAATAAATCCGCTTTGTTCAACCCCAGATTGTTAGCATTTGCTGCTGCGGAAGAGACCAATTTTAAAATAGAAACAGCTGCTCGATAAGGCATCAGTTCCAGTATCATAAGTGTTGCCTCATAAGAACGTCCGCGAATTCGGTCAATTACTCTTCGTAGTTTGAAAGGAGACATATGTATATTTTGAGCTTTTCTTTGATTGAAGAACATTAGGCTACGAAAGTAAAGGTAACTTTTACCTTCGGTAACCTCAATAGTAGGACCTTGCCTCATGGCTAAGACCAACCAGGGAGAAGGAAGTACGGGGCACGAGTTTACGAGCGGCGTAAGCAGAAGGTTCCGAAGTTCTTACAGAACGTTATGAAGAAATAAAAGTTATGAAATAAAAAGAACCTAGCGAAAAGTAGAATCGCTACGCGTCAGCCCGTAAACTCGCGCATGCGCTAAAAGCTCTTGGAAAGCTCCTGAGGCCACGGATCTAACACCAGTCCTTTCAGTTAACCCTGACATTTTCTTTCTTCTACTGGCACTGAGCAAGCAGCAAGTGTAGGTTACAAAGTCATTTCCAACGGGGTGGGGCGCGTAGCATGCGTACTCTTTTGCTATCAATGATACTAAAATAAAAAAATGAAGTGTGTTTCGAAGAGATCGAGACGCTGTACTGCTTTCTTTAAAAATTCCATACATACTCAGATTCAGTCGCGAGTTTACGAGCAAGCGCGATATTAGGAGCGTTTATGAGCAGAAGGGAGCAAAGTCTATTCAAAGGACGTCCACTCCAAAGAATCCTAGGATCAATGGGAGTTGATTCAAAATAATCAGATTGCTTTGAACATTTTCTCTCTTTCCTGACAGTTTGACAAGGCGCCTGATTGCAAGAAGACTTATTGCTTGTTCATTTTAATTGCTGCATATGTGAGAGGCACACATGTGGGCTACTCAAGTTCTCCCATATAAAAGTTCGTCAAGATATATTTATGGGAAGCAATTAGGCCAATCATGTGCTACACTCTTAAATGAGTAGTAGCTGACGTATTGCTTTGATGTGTTAGGTTACACTCCTGGTTTTTCTTTCATCAATTTCTGTTCTACTTTCTTATCTATTTGACATCTTACGTCTCTCACATTTTTCTGCCTGAATCACCTGCAGAAGCATATCAAAATTGATGAGCCGAGTCTCAAAAGTGTCAGAGATGACCTCCAAAATAAAGTTGATTTTCTAACGAAGCAGGCAGAGGTAAGTTCTCTCATGGTGTTGGTTATTTTGTTAAAGAAAATAATGTGGCTCCCACTAAGTTCTTGTTGTTACGTCTGTCAGATTTATGATGACAGAGGACCAGATATTAATGTAGTTGCTTGGCATGATGGTGATGTGTGGAGAGCAGCCCTTGACACACAAAGTATAGAGAACGTGCCAGAAAAAGGCAGATTGGCTGATTTTATTCCACTAACAAACTTTCGGTAAGTCGTGTTTTGCATCTAATTTGGGCTTTGAAGGGTTGATGTTTTTGTTTTTGACATACTCATAAGGTATTCTTGGATACTCACTTTATTTTTCTATTCGGTTCTTAATTATACTCTGCAAGTTAATGGTGCTAAGTATTCTGTATGTTGTTTTTAAAAATCATTGTGATCGATAATGTGACAAAATCCTTCTACACCTACCCTTGGTTGCTCTACATGTTGTGCTAGGGAAGCTGTCACGTGCTCGATTAGTTATATCCATTGTAAGAGGCCCTAACACGTGCATTTTAAGAACACATGTGAAAGCTGCCCTAACTCTACCTGTAAGGCCCCAAAGTAGGCGGCATTTTCTGCACAGAGGCTTGCATGCTTATTGTGAGGACATGTCCGTGTACTTGGACTCAGAAAAGGGATCGAGTCCTTAAGCATGAACACCACATGCATCTTGGGTGGTGACCCCTGACCTTGATCTTAAAAGCCAATGCTCGTCGGCTTGCAAGCGCGGCGGATCAAGAGAGGCCGCGCGTGCTGCATGCGCAGGCCGCCGAGAGAGTGTGTGCATAGGCACCAAGCACCACTCGTGCGTACGGTATGCGCAAGCTGGGTGGCAGAGGCGTGAGCATTGCATGAGGGTACTGCACAGACGCTTAGAGCTGCTTGCGCATGTCGCGTGCGCTGCGTGTGTGGGGCGCAGAGTGGGAGACATCTCGCCAGGAGAATAAGGCATAGGCACACAGAGAGCGCTGGGACGGCTGCGAGGCACGAGGGGCCCCTGCGGGAAGTGCTGGGCGCGCCACGCCCAGGTTGGGGCGCCGAGCACGGCGATGCCTGTGCAGACCAAGTGCGATGGTGTCCACACGGATGCTGGTGGCACGTGGAGCGTCACGGCTGGGATGGACTGGCGGGTACGTTGAGGGCTATGACCCATGGGTGCGCAGCGCCTGACCCAAGGGCACGCATCTAACGGCATTGCTCGCATGCGCGCGCACGGGGATGCAGGCCTCAAGACGTGGGAGCGCCACTATCAAGGTGCACAACACCTCATCTCGTTACTCTGGTATCATCCTTGATCTTCCCCCATGTAATTGCTCCAACAAAGCATTTTGGGCTGAAGTTATCGATGTTAGAAATAGGAGCAAGCTGGATTGGGAGTGTTGAATGACATTTATACCCTTCTTTTCTTTCTCTCTCTCTCTCCCTCTATATATGTATCATCCTACAAGAAACTGATGAGGGAAGTAATTTCGCTTATATTTTTCTCTTTCCTCAAAGCTCCCTTTCCCCCTTGGAGCTTCTTCATGGTATCAGAGCCTGAATCTCCAGCTTCTCTGTCGCCACTACCAGAGCTTGAGTCGGAATCAGATCAGCTCGAATCTCCAGCTTCATTCTGAAGATCTTGAGTCGCCGGCGCTTGAGTCGCCGGAATCAGATCTTGAATCGCCAGCAATTCATTTCGCGTCGCAGATCTCGAATCTCAAGCTTCTTTTCAGTGCTCGGCGTCGCAGATCTTGAATCTCCAGCTTCACTTCAGCACTGATCTGAATCCTCTTCTCTTCAGCACTAATTTTGGGTCGCCATAGTAGAGGCCATACTACAACGACGGATCTGGTGACGCCGGCGAGAGAGACGCGGCCGAGAGGACACGAGGCGTGCGTTGAGGAATCCTCTTCAAAATATCCGCAAAGGCCTTCTTATCCTCCTATGGCCTTCTTGCCCCTTCGTGACTAGTCATCTGCCCCTCCAAGCACTCCTTCGATCTATAATTTGCCAAACAAACCGAGCACTGCGTCTCACTAATCAAGAAGCTCTCTCTGAATATCTGAATCTGAAGATCGTGGATCGTCGGCAAGGCTTGTCTGCCAGATCCTGATCGTCCAGTCCATCCGCCGACTCACTCGATCTGTCGGTCAGTCCACCATCAGCATTGCTGATCTACCTCGTGCCATAGTATGGCCTCTACCTACTCCACTACTTCTGCTGCCATTCTTCCATCGGGCTGCCTCATCACTCATCTGAGTTGAACTCTTGGCACTATTCCTTGCCACGTATGCCTTCTGAGTTTGGATTCACTGGTTTGAATCTTCTTCAATGGCGTCATTACGTTGAAATTACTTTGAAAGGGAAGCTTATGAAGCATCTTGTAGAAGAGCCACCGTCTCCCACAACCTCTCATTACGAACATTGGCTTGATGTTGAGGGTGTAGTTCACAGGTGGCTACTTGACAGTATCAGTCCATCATATGCAGCTGAATTCTTATCTCTCAACTTCGCTAAGGAAATATGGGACGCCGCTCAAGAATCTCACTCGAAACGAAACAATTTGGCCGTTATCTATGAACTTATGACTCGCTCCACTAACTTGGTCCAGGGGCCACGATCTGTTCGGGCTTATCACCTGGAATTGTCGTCCCTGTGGGCTGAGTTGGACCACTACATGCCACCCGACCCTCACTCAGTCGATCGTGGGTATGTTCTTCAACTCTGAGTGTTCAAATTCCTCATGGGGCTGAATCCAGAGTACAAGTCTTTACACGGGCAACTTCTTCATCGCGAGAAGGTTCCTACTTTGAAGGAAGCTCTTGTGGCCGTTCAGATGGGGGAAACCCGTTTCAGCATATTCCACTCCGAACCTGTCTTAGTGATGGCCGTTCAGCAGCTGGGAAACCCATGACCTATATTTGTTCGGGGTGTGTTACCTGATATGCCCTCTCCTACTGTGAAGCCACCTAACATGAACGCCACGGCAGCAAAATTGGCGACAACAGGACACGGTGCACATGGTGATTCTTCTCTTTTCTGCAACTATTGCAAGAAACGAGGTCATGCCAAGGAGACTTGCTACAAGCTGCAGAGGAAAAATGCTCATCAAAGCCACTTTGTGACTTATATTCCTACCTCCGCTGGGCTGCTCATGACTCCTACGTCTCTTCCTGAGACACCTCAACAAACTGCTGAAGCCACATCTTCAATGGGAGACCAGCTTTGACACGATGAGATTGACCAACTCCGACAGCTTCTACAGTCAAAATTGATGGACTCTACTTCCCTCTTCATCAAGGTAAACATTTTTACTCTTCCACTATGCAATGGATAGTTGACTCAGGTGGCACAGCCCATATGCCTCCTATATCCCAGTGTTTCCTTACCTACACCCCCTCTCCTAGCTCTCATACAGTTAGCACTGCCTCCAGTGATATCCTTCTTGTGGCCGGTGTGGGGTGTCTCCAACTCTCCTCCCATCTCACCCTCATACATGTTCTTCATGTTCCACGTCTCACCCTGAGTCTCCTCTGCCTTCATCACCTCGTTCAAGGCCTTGGTCAATTCCTGCTTCTATCATGATAAGGTGTCGGGGCAGATGACTACACTTGCTGAGGAATGAGGGGACCTCTACATCCTTCACCGTTCCCCATCCGTCTCTCCTTTGGTACCTGCTCTCGGCGTGGCTCTCTCCACTGCGGCGCCGGACCCCCTTTGGCTTCTTCACCGTCGCTTGGGACATCCTTCCTTCTTTACTTTGAAATTCATGTTTCCTCGTTTGTTTCATGGACGTCCTGTGGAGGGGTTTGTTTGTGAACCATGTCAGTTAGCTAAACATACTCGGACACCATATCCTCTTTCTGATCCCTCTTCGCTTTCATCTTCTCGTTTCTCCCTCATTCATAGTGATCTATGGGGGCCCGCTCCTGTTCCTAATAATTCGGGTGCCCGATGGTTGGTGATATTTGTGGATGATTTTACCTGCGTTACATGGGCTTATCTCCTCAAGCATAAATCAGACCTTTCCCAAACTATAATTTCATTCCATGCTCTCATGCAAAATCAATTTGCTACATTCCTCAAACGCCTCCGCTCCGATAATGCACATGATTACGTTAATTCCACAGTCTCTACCTTCTTCACATCTCATGGCATCGTTCATGAAACATCCTGCCCATACACACCCCAACAAAATGGTCTTGCGGAACGCAAGTTTCGTCATATCTTTGACACCACTCGCTCGCTTCTTCTTCACATGAACATGCCCAAATATTTCTGGGGTGAGGCTTCTCTCACTGCAGTCCATCTCATCAACCGTCTTCCCTCCCGCGTTCTTTCCCATCTTTCCCCTATTGATGCTCTCCATCAGGCCTACCCCATGGTTTCCTTGAAAACTAACCTAATTCCACGTGTTTTTGGTTGCACCTGCTTCGTCACTAACAACCATCTTTCTCGGGACAAGCTTGATGCTAAGGCGCTTCGCTGTGTCTTTGTGGGCTACTCTTCTCATCAATAGGGCTATAAATGCTATCATCCTTCTACTCACCACTTCAGTGTCAGTAAAGATGTCACCTTTGACGAGTCCACTCCATTTTATCTTTTTGAATCATCATCCTCTCCTTCCTCATCTCCTTCCTTTGATGAGTCCCTCGATTTCCTGGTTCCACTTACACCTCCATTATTGTCTCCTTTCCTTGCTTGCCCTCCATCAGTGCTTCCCTCCTTGGCTCCTCCACCAAAATTTGATGGGACCATGTATCATTGCCTCCCGCATCCTCCTCTGACTGTCTTTGCCCCGCCACCTACACCACTCCTGTCAAGGTGAACCATCGGTTATCTCTGGCGGAGCATGAGGAGGCTGTTGATCACGGAAGGTACCAAAGATTAGTTGGTAAACTGATATATCTCACTCACAGTCGCCCTGACATTGCTTATGCCGTGTGTATGTTGAGTCAATTTATGCATTCTCCGAAGGTGTGTCATATGCATGCTGTCAACCGTGTAGTCCGCTATCTAAAAGGTACTGTTGGTCTTGGTCTTCAATTCAAGCATAAAGGTGGTCTCTAACTGGACTTCTACATAGATGCTGATTATGCTGGTTCTCATGTTGATCGTCGCTCAACTATGGGCTACTGTACCTTTCTTGGTGGCAATCTTATTACATGGCGCAGTAAGGAGCAATCTGTCGTTTCTTGATCCAGTGCTGAAGCTGAGTTTCGTGCCCTGGCACAATGTCTCTGCAAGGCATTATGGCTCACTAATCTTCTTACAGAGCTGAAATTATTGTGTCATCAATAAACTCAAATGTTTTGTGATAATAAGTCGGCTAACAGCATCGCCCATGATCCAGTGCAACACGACTGCACTAAACATGTTGAAGTTGATCGACACTTTATAAAAGAGAAGCTGGAGTCTGGATGTTTTTGTCTTTCATACGTCCCATCCGCCCATCAACGAGCTGATATTCTCACCAAAGAACTATCTGCCCCACGTTTTCAAGAATTGTGCGGCAAACTGGGAATGGATAACATCCACTCAGCAGTTTGAGGGGGACTGTTGAATGACATTTATACCCTTCTCTTCTTTCTCTCTCTCTCTCCCCTCTATATATGTATCTTCTTACAATAAACTGATGAGAGAAGTAATTTTTTGCTTATATTTTCTCTCTCCTCGAAGCTCCCTTTCCCCCTTGGAGCTTCTTGAGGGAGACTCCTCATGGTGCTCTCGGTGATATGGCTGCATCATGACGTGCTGGTATTTAAGGGGAGTGACAGAATTGTGTAGACACTCTTGGGCGAGAATGAGAGAATAGAGGAAGTAGAGAGAAAGAACAGAATTTAAGAGAAAAATGTTCAGTTTTTTATTACTCAAGTAGGTATATATACAGGCTGTTTAACGGCTAATTTACTGTTCATAACGGCTAGTAAAAACTAGCCGTTATTGTCCCGATTTTAAAATCGGGTAGTGGGCCCCACCGAGCTTGGCCCAAGATATCCCTTTTATTTGACACTCCCCCTCAAGTGCAGGAATGTATACTAGTCATTCCAAGCTTGGACACCAGATATTGCATTTGTTTAACTGGTAAACCCTTTGTAAAGATGTCTACACACTGCTCCTCTGAGTTGACGTGCTCTGTCCTGAGAATTCCTTGCCCCAGATGATCTTGTATATAAAATCTATCAATGTTCACGTGCTTCATTCGATCGTGATAAACTGGGTCATGAGCAATGCTGATGGCAGACTTGTTGTCGCAGCGTATGATAAGTGGTGTAGAATATGTAATCTTTAAGTCATCAAGTAGGCTTTTGATCCACATTGCTTCATCAATACCCTTTGACATTGCTCTGAACTCAGCTTCAGTACTTGACTTTGCAACCACACTCTGTTTTTTACTTCTCCATGTGACTAGGTTTCCCCCAAGGAATGTACAATATCCCGTAGTAGACCTGTAATCAAGACGAGAGCCAGCAAAGTCAGAATCAGTGTATAAAATAAGATCTAACTTACCTGTTTTCCTGTATGTGATGCCCAGCCCTGGTGTTCCCTTCAAGTACCTGAGAATTCTGTTAACAGCCTGAAAGTGAGAGTTTCTAGGTGAATGCATAAATTGACTAAGTACATTTACCGCATAGCATATGTCAGGTCGTGTATGTGAGAGATATAATAGTTTTCCCACAATGCTTTGATAAGAACTAATTTCGACCTTAGGGTCATCTTCACTAGTGGTTAATTTGTGATTAACTTCTATTGGAGTTTCGCTTATACGACAGTTCATATGTTTGGTTTCATTCAGAATATCTAGAATATATTTCTGTTGTGTCATTATTATCCCTTTACTAGACCTTGCAAACTCTATGCCTAGGAAATACTTTAGAGGTCCTAATTGTTTAACCTGAAAGTCCTTGTTTAAACGTTTTTCAAGATTCTCTATTTCTATAAGATTGTTTCCAGTGACGATAATGTCATCTACATATACTAATAGAATTGTAATCATTCTATCATCTTGAAGCTTAAAAAACATAGTATGTTCCCCATTGCTTTGTCTATAGCCAAGGCTTTTCATTGCTTGGGCAAACTTTCCAAACCAGGCCCTGGGTGACTGTTTCAAACCATACAAGCCTTGCGGAGTCGACATACTTTACCTTGACTTAGTTGATCCTCATATCCAGGGGGAATATCCATATAAATCTCTTCCTTTAGTTCTCCATTAAGAAAGGCATTTTTTATGTCATACTGATTTAGTGGCCAGTCTAGATTTACTGCTAATGAAATAAGAATCCTAATGGTATTAATCTTTGCAACTGGAGCAAAGGTTTCTTGATAGTCAATTCCATATGTTTGTGTATACCCTCTGGCTACCAAGCGTGCCTTATACCTATCTAGACTTCCATCAGATTTACATTTTATCGTATATACCCATCTGCAGCCCACTGATTTTTTGTCCTTTGGTCGATTAACTATCTCCCATGTATTATTCTGTAGTAGTGCCTTCATTTCCTCATCCATAGCTTCCTTCCATCTAATGTTCTTCATGGCTTCAACTGGGGATTTCGGTATTTGAATGTCTTGTATTGTAGTGAGAAATACTTTATATTCAGGTGAGACCTGTTTAAAATTTAAATAGTTTACCATGGAATATGGTACAGGTTTCACACAAGTTCGTTTTTCCTTCCTTAGGGCTATTGGCCAGTCTATCCCACGGTTATCAGTTTCAATTTCAGTAATGTTACCTTTTTCTCCCCCTTCACTCAAGTCCACAGGGTCTGTTGATTTTTCCTTCTTCTTCCTCTGATAGTATTTGGGGTATGGGGTCAATTTGTGTATCCCTTCCAGCTCTCTTGTTGTGACTCCTGTTTCATTTGTTTGATTCATATCCGTAGGTTCGATCTCATTTGTCTCAGTAAGGGAATTGTCAAATTCCTGCTCTGGTAATCTAACTTCTACACGTACTTCTTGGTCAGTATCCATATTTGGTGTTGGTGTCTCTTTACTGGTGAGTAACTGAGTTACATCTTTATGAGCTTCAGTACCATGTGGCTTGTAGTAGAAGGATGTTTCATCAAATACTACATCTTTGGATACAATATACTTTCGAGTAATTGGATGATATAACTTGTATCCTTTTTGAGTAACAGAATATCCAATAAATACACACTTCAAACCTTTTGTAGATAGCTTATTCTGTTTATGCGTATGATTGTATACATAGGCAACACACCCAAAGATTTTAACAGGTAATCCTGTTTTTAGTCGCACATTAGGATAGTGCATTTCCACTAACTCAAGTGGGCTCTTAAAATCTAGAGTCCTTGAAGGAAGTCTATTCACTAAGTGGGTAGCTGTCATGATTGCAAATCCCCAAAAGTTTGCTGGGACATTTCCTTGCACTAGTAAAGTTCTTCCCCTGTCCACTATATCACCAATTTTCCTTTCAGCAACTCCATTTTGTTGTGGAGTATAAGGACATGAAGTCTCATGTCTTATACCTTCACTGGTAACAAATTCTAGTAATCTGTTGTTTAGGAAATCTTTGGCATTGTCTGTTCTAAGTCCTTGTACTGGATCACCAAATTGTCTCTTGATCAAGGCACATAACACCTTGATATTTTGAGTCACTTCGTGTTTGTGTTTCTGAAGAAACACCCAGGTATATCTACTATAGTCATCTACACAGACTAGGAAATACTTGAATCCTAGTATATCCTGTTGTGGAGAGGGTTCCCAAACATCGCAGTGAATTATTTGGAAAGGTTTAGTTGAGTACGATTTACTTGGTGGATAGGTAGTACGTTTAAACTTTCCTAATTGACACGCTTCACATATCAAATTTTCCATCAAACAGTTTTTGAATAAATGCGGATACATTTGTTTTAAGAGGAAGAAAGATGGATGACCCATCCTTTGATGAATCGCCATAAGTGACTCCTTTGATGTAGCACTAGCTACTGTTCTCGTTTGATCTCCTCCTAAGACTCCATGTTTTTGGCATGGAAGGTAGTAGAGTCCTTGTTGGACTTTAGCTAGTCCAATCCTCCACCCGAGTTCCTTATGACACAAATAAGCATCCAGATTATCAAACAGAACAGTATACTTATTTATCTTAGCTAACTGTTGAACAGAGATTAAATTCACAAACAGTTTTGGAACATGTAAAACATTTTTAAGTTTGCCAATTGGATGTATGGCCAAATTGCCTATTCCCACTACTGGAAGTAGTGTTCCATCAGCAGTTTGTACATGCTTCCCAGGAGCAAGTTTTTCATATGTCATGAAGGATTCCTTCCTAGATGACATATGGTCCGTAGCTCCTGAATCTAGGATCCAAGCAGTTGTTAGATCCTTAGTAAACAAAGCTATTTGTGTTAAAAAATCATTGTTACCCGTATTGGCCATTGAGGTGGAGCCGATGACAGAACCAGAGTGAATGATTGTCTTCAAATTTTGAATTTCCTCTATCACCTTCTGGAGGTCCTGCATTGAGGGAAGAGTATTACCAGAATTTTGTTCCTGCTGGGCTAGATGTGCTCTTGCAATGTGGGGAGGCTTTCCATGTAGTTTCCAGCATTTCTCTTTGGTATGTCCTCTTTTTGCAGTAGTTACAGAATATATCCTCTTTGTTAGTTTTTTCTTGATCTCCCTTCTGCTGGGGCTGACCTTTTGCTATATAAGCTGTACCTTCAATGGCTCCTTTAACAGAATTCAAACGACTTTCTTCTTGCATCACCTTGGATTCAGCCTCGTCATATGAGGGTTCATCTTCTCGGTTGTAAAGCTGACTCCTGACCAGTTCGAATTCTGGTCTAAGACCATTAAGGAACTGACAGAGGCGATTAGTTGCCTCATGGGCTCTAGCCACTGGATCAGTAGAGGGTGGACGACAATGATCCAGCTCATTGTGAATGTCTCTCAGTTTATTGGAATAGGTAAGCACATCCATGTCTCCTTGCTTGAGAGTATATGACTGGACGATGAGAGTAATTATCTTCGTCTTGTCATGCTTCTTAGAATGATTTCTATGGACGGCTTTCCATAAAGTTTTAGAAGTCGCGTATGATGTGTACCTTGTGAGCTGCTCTGAAGAGAGAGAATCAAGCATCCAACCAAATACGAATTCCTCCTCCATGGTCCATCTCTGGAAGTCTGGATGATCTTCGTTTGGAGGATCTTCAGTCAAAAGGTGTAGAAGATTGCGAGGCTTCAAGGCAGCTTGGATTGTTCTTGACCACAGGAGGAGATTGTGGCCATTGAATATATTGCACTTTGCAAGCACCGGAAGATTCGTCAGCCATCGATCCGGGACGATCAACTGGTGCCCAGATGATGTAGACGATACGGCCGGGGCCTGAATCTTCACTGACTCCTCAGTCATGGTGTAGACGCAGCGGAAGCAATTCTCTGGACGCTTTAGGTAGCCTCCCGTAGGATGCTCTTAAGCTCCAAAAAACAACAAATATCAAATGCAAGATCAGAGATCCTGCTCTGATACCATGACAGAATTGTGTAGACACTCTTGGGCGAGAATGAGAGAATAGAGGAAGTAGAGAGAAAGAACAGAATTTAAGAGAAAAATGTTCAGTTTTTTATTACTCAAGTAGGTATATACACAGGCCGTTTAACGGCTAATTTACTGTTCATAACGGCTAGTAAAAACTAGCCGTTATTGTCCCGATTTTAAAATCGGGTAGTGGGCCCCACCGAGCTTGGCCCAAGATATCCCTTTTATTTGACAGGGAGGATGGCTTGCATGGTGAATGTCATTCAAAATGTTAAGGCTCTGATATTTTTTTGGCTTGGAATGAGGTATAAGGATGACCATTTTGGTCATTTTGTATATGGATTGTACATTTCTTATTTTAATCGCATCAGGTTGGCCACCGTTCCTGGTGGTCTTCCCAGTTTTCTTCAAAGAAAAAAAATCTTTTGGCAGTGGACACTTGACCAACTGACTCTTCGGCTGGGGCAGCCTTCTGGTGTAATGCAGTCCTTAGTCGCGCAACCAAGAGTGGTAGGGTAATCTATGTCGTCGTCTCCACTTACCTCACCATGCTGGCAGACTTTGCTTTGCATCTAGGTCGTGCACCAGACCTCCATACAGTCTTTGGCACTATCGGTGGGAGTATCTCTTTCAGGCTGATCAGGAAATGACAAGTTGGTCCTCAGAGCCAAACCTGCCCTGTCATCTGAGATCTCTCGGTGGAATCCACCCCATGATCACCTCATAGGGGGCCCTGGATTCCAATCCTGTTGAGATGATACATTGGAGTCAGCCAAATGCTTGGACATTGGTCTCTATTTTCTGCAGTGTTCGGTACCTCCACGAGACTCCTCTGGCTTCTATTATGACTTGCCTTGCGTTCCCCCAGGGCTCATCCTCTGGGAGAACTTGTCGTCACCACATTGCTGCTTCCTTTGATTCTCTGTGTCTAACCACAAACCGCAACATATGGCGCCATGGAGGCTCCTCGGATGACGAAAGTGCCTATACCCAAATTTCAGACTTCGGCACTCCTTAATGCTGGGAATTGTTTCCTTAGTTCTTGGTGGACATCCTCGAGCCCTAGGGATCCTTTGAGGACTTCCCATATCGGGCACCTATGGAGGAGGGTGCAGCCTGGTTCATCTCCCCCAACCATTGAAAAATTTCCCTTCGAACCTCGCGCATCCCTGATCTTGCTGTCTTCTATTCCTGCTTTCCTTTATCCTTCTCCTTATGGGCACACAAACAGCCAATGCCTTTCTCCTCATCATCTCCGACAAATTATGGGGTCTCTACATTTGCGGGCGTAATGCCCTCTCGATAAACATCTGAAACATCTACACTCCCCTTTACTAAGTATTCGGGCCTTGTCCCCCCATGCTTGCTGTGCCGTCCTGGTTTCCTGAGATTTACTGTCTCCCAGCCCTCATCATCCACTGTTTTGTGTAGATGTATTTTGCCTCCTGAGCTGTGACCCCCTCTAGTGTCTCCTTGGCAAAACTTGGTTACAGGCGCTCCATACCTCTGACCTGCTACTCCTTTACTATTGGATTGTTGTCTCCTCATCAGATTTTGTAAAGTTTCCAAGTGATACTCTTAGATTCCTACTACCCTACTGTCTGGATGTCGGGCCTGCTGACTGCTGACATCTGTCCGGTGCATGAAACCCTGCTGTATCACTCCTGTTAACATTGCTCTTGTCTCCATTGGGGCTGTTAATAGGTTTGCCGTGCTGCTTCCTCTCATGGCTGGTGTGGTATCCTTGGTGCTAGACATCCCACCCTATGTTTGTTCTCTCCTTTCGCCTCCTATGTCCCAAGTGGGCCCTGTGGAAACTCCCATCGCTAGTCTATAAAGGCCTGAGAGGACCTTCCTCGCTTGCCATGTGCGTTTGACTTCGCCTCGCACCGGGTTCTATCCACTTGTCCTCCAAAATACTTCTGTCGTGGAAAAATTCCTCGCCTTCTCTGAATTTGTCTCACCTTATGTAGTTGCTCTGGTTCCTGTGATGGGTTCTCTCCCACCTTACCTTCCCTCCTTTGCACTGCCTTTCCTGATAACCTTGAACTGAAGCCCATGTCATGTTTGCTGCCGTCACGAGCACCACCAAACCTGTCTCCAAATGCCACCAGAGACTGCCTCCTCGAGCACCGGTGCCAATTATCATTCGCTACCATTCTGCCTCGAGACCCTCTACAAAAGTGCCCCAGACATCTTCGATCCAGTGTCTTTCAGGGTTCTCCTTTTGGTGTCTTCTTTCACCTGCAGAGTAACCACTGCTATGAGATGTCGCCAATCCACCCCCATTCGCGAATGCTCTGCCTTGAATGCCACGCATATGTCAGTGTGGAGACTGCCTATACTGTCTCTGTGAACCACCGTCACTGCAGTTTCCATCATTTCCATTCCTCTTCGCCATCATTGTCGTCCCTGCCTCGCTGTCGTCCCCCCTGGACCAAAATGTAATGACCTGGCGATCGTGACTCCATCATGATCTCCCCTTGAACAGATCCCGGCCGCTGCTGTGGGTGCACTGCCTTTGTGAGATCCCTCTGATCTCTGCTTCAACCTTCAAGTTCTCTGGCAAGGCCTCCATCACCATTCCTCTTTTTGTCGCTTGTTGTCTGCTATCTCTGCCATTCAGCCTCTCCAACTTCTTTGTTGTCTTTGCTGTTCCACAGCCTCCTCCTGGACCAAACTCCATTCACGGCTGTGGCTGCGGATTCACTGCTGACGTGAGCACCTTATGAGTCTCGTTGCCCCCAACTAGCTCTGTCCGCCATCACGAATTGCTCCCCTTCACCGTCTTCTGCCACCTGCCATCCTGTCTGTTGTCAGCCCGACATTCCGTCAGCCTGTTGCCGTCGGCTGTCAGCCCTTTTTTTGCCGTCCAGATTGCAATCAGCGCCATCAGATTGTGGCTGCGGCCTCTGATTCATCACTGCTGGGAGATCCCTCAGAGTCTCGGCCCACAGCCTCCGAGATCTCTGGAGGTGTCAGCCACCCTCCAATTCCACTCGCAGGTTGCTGATAGGCCCTCTGCAGCCATTCAGCATCCGTCCTACTCAATCACCGCCCTTTCACGCCACTGTCGCCTATGACTGTCTGCCGTTGCCATTCGCCCCTTCCCTCATGGTAGGAATTAGATCGCTGTCTGCTGTCGTTCCCTGTTCAACCTCCCCAATCGCTGCCCTTCCTGATCGCTGTCTGCTGCCCCCCGCCCTAAAAGAAGGCAAATAAATGAAGAAAACATTTGGCTGTCTGGCACTACAGATTGATGCCTTTTGATCTCCTGAAATACAGTGAAGTTAAATAGTTGAGGAAATTATTTTGGTATTTTAACAGGGTCAGAGAACCATTTTAAATACATGACATACATTTACTTGTAATCTTTCAGGTATGAACGAAAATATGGCATATTTAGCAGTCTAGATGTCTGTTCTTTTGTGGTGAATATTTATGACGCGGGAAATATTGTAAGTATTGTGACAGATTCATCACCTCATGGTACTCATGTTGCTGGTATTACTGCTGCTTTCCACCCTGAGGTATTGATGATTTTTCGGTGAATTTTTTTTATGAAAGAACTTCAGTGGAAGTAAATTGCATATTTCTTTATCTGGATGACATTCTCTGCCATTTGTTAGGAACCCTTGTTAAACGGAGTTGCACCAGGAGCGCAACTAATTTCTTGTAAGATTGGAGATTCTAGATTGGGGTCAATGGAAACTGGAACTGGATTAGTTCGTGCTCTGATTGCTGCAGTGGAGGTACTGCAGTTTCAGGGTTCTCCTATTGGTGGCCACCTGCTTCATCAATTGTGCAATTATTTCTTTTCTAGTGTCAACAGAGTATTGATAAAGCGTTTATACTGCACCATCTTTAAGGCCTCCTACCCATCATTTGAATGATGTATTCATGCACTGGTTTATTAATTATTTGTTTATTGTCCTCTCATCTTTTAGTTGTGGCTATACCTTTGAGTGAATTTAAGTTATAATTGGACCACTCGATGGGTCTCATTATCTTTCATGACTTGTCCCATTACATTTTTTAGCTGATATTCAAACTACATTAATGACATAATGAGATAATCTCTTTTGGGTTGGTACAGTAATGAAGGGCTTTTGGCGTTCCATGTTTTCATTTGATAGACTTTTGTTGGGCCTATTAGCCCTAGATCACTAAGGTCCAGCTGCAAAACAGTATTTCCAATGATTCATCGACGTAGTCATTTGAATAAGGAAAATTTGCTGCTCAGTGACTGGAGTCCTAGGGTCTGTTACAAACCCCCTGACTATGACTTCCGTCAATCTTGATGACACCTGGCAATGTTCACAATGCAATAGCAAGAGTGTAGAAGAGAAGGAAGAGTGAAGGAATGAAAGAAGGCCAGCGGGTTGGACGGTGCCGTTGAGCAGCCAGGATGGACAACGCCGTGTGTGATAGCTCCTCGAGCCGTTGCAGGGTTGAATGTTTGTGAGAGAGATCAGGTTAGGAGAGGCCCGATATGAGAAATTGCACAAGGGCACTTACTGTTTTTTTTTTTTTGAAACGAAAAAGGGGGTCACCAGTAAGACGGTGCCCCCATTGCCATAACTATGTAAATCATTACAAGGTATGGATGCCTAGAGGCGAAACGCGGTTACATGCCGCGGCACCACACTGAAGCGAGAGCCCTGGCGTCTTGTATGACTGCCAGAGCTACTGGTAGTCGACTCCGGAAGATAACCTCATTTCGGTGAAGCCACAAGGTCCAAAGGATGGCAAAGAGTCTTTGCCACTCGGCTTCACTCCGGTATAGCCCGCCCCGGAGCGATGTCCAGAAGGACTCTACCGATCGGGTGGCCACACCCGGGATCTCTTCCGTAGTCCACACCTCCCGTGCCAGGGGGCAGCGGAAGAACAGATGGTCGTAGTCCTCGAGTTCCCCTCTGCACAGGGCGCACTCGGCTGATTCCCCCGGTCTCCATTTTCGCCGTACTCTTCGCGTAGTGAGTCGACGCCTCAGCAGCAACCAGCCAAATATCTTCACGGTCAAGGGGATCTTCCGCTTCCAGATGAGGCGACACCCTCCGGGGAGGTCTGGGACAGCCGGGGAGTGAGACTGACAGAGCCGTGAGTATACCGTTCTCGCGGAGAAAACTGCTCCCCGCCATACGACCCGGTCGGCCCCGTCCTCGGTGGGCGTAAGCTTCCCCAGTGAAAGCTTCAACTCCTGGAGGTCCCTCTGTCGTTGATCTGACAGGTGCCCTCGAAAAGTCGGCGACCATCCCTCATGCCAGCACACCCGGACCGCGGTGCGCGGATCCTGTGCTAGCGCGAACAGGCGGGGGTATTTCTCCTTTAGCCTCCCTTGACCCGACCAATCGTCGAGCCAAAAGAGAAAAGTCCCCCCATCGCCTAGTTGGGGGGTGTAATGCTGCCAAGTCAGCTGGGAGACTTGTGATATTCCTCGCCAGAACGCCGACGGCTGCCGTTGGAGTCCTCCCAGGCTGTGCCTATCCAGGCAGGCTCCGTAGGAATCTCGAATGACCTGAGTCGTCAAGCAGTCCAATGGCTGGAGCATACGGTAGACCCATTTGGACAGGAGAGCCTGGTTGGAGAGCTGAATGTCTCGAATGCCTAGGCCTCCAAATCTGGTTGGTCGGCATATGTCCTTCCAAGCCACCCGCGCTGCTCCCCGACAATCCCCTGGTTGACTGCCTTTCCAGAAGAAGCGCCGCATAATGGATTCCATGCGGGTCTGGACAGCCCCCGGTGCTAGGAATACTGACAAGTAGTGGGTTGGGATGGACGAGAGCACCACCTTGATGAGAACCCGCCGCCCCCCCTTGGACAGCAGTCTAGACTTCCATCCTTCCAGACGCCGCTCCATGTTCTCAAGAACTGGTTGCCAGTCTCGGTCCCGGATCCGCCCCCCGGAAAGAGGGAGCCCCAGGTAACGGATTGGGAGGGTGTCGATGGGGGTATCGAGAGTGGCTGCGCACCGTCGCTCCGTCTCCGGTGTCATACCAAAACCCACAAATGATGATTTCTGCCGATTGAGTCGAAGACCTGCAAAATCAGCAAACATGTCAAGTAAACAAGGGCACTTACTGTAGTTGAAAAGCCCAGTTCTCCATTCCAAACCGGCTAGCATGAGCTGTTGGGTCTTTCTGGGCTGGGCTGTGTCCTTTGGCTTGGGCCCAGGAGGATGCTTGTACTAGCGATTGGGTATTGCAGCAAGGTCTGAGAGAAGGAATTTGTTAGGGATCACATGTTGTAACTCTTAAGTCAAGCCTTGTAAGGGCATAAAGCTGCATGAAGTTGAAGGCTGAAGGGGAAAGTAACGACCCTAATTCATGAACAGAGATCGATGTATAACTGAGTAGGTTAGCCACAAAAGGTTCCATGAATACAAAATTCACCAAAAATAACATACTGTCTAGAGTATCGAAGAAGGGAAGAGTTAGAGAGCAACATGTACAGATTTTTGACCTTGACCAAGAATGTGGAATAGGAATCCCAAAGATAGGGATAGAGATGACAAACTGAATCAGTCTACAAATTTAGAGGGGATGGCCAAACAGATACCATATAGTTTATTCTTATTGGACAGAGAAAGATCTTTTTCATAAGCAATGCACCTTAATTGGAAATTACTCCAAATGTATTTATTTTTTTGTTATTTCTATTATTGTGTTTTTCACCAATTGATACCTTTTCCTGTTTTCAGCATAAATGCGATCTCATCAACATGAGTTATGGAGAACCCACTCTTTTGCCTGACTACGGACGATTTGTTGATCTTGTGCATGAAGTATCTGAGAAAGCCCTCTTCCATGATGTATATCTATATTTTAAACTTGTATTAATCATTTTTTTGTTCAATGTTAGGCAGTGGACAAACATCGCATAATATTTGTTAGCAGTGCTGGTAATAATGGACCTGCGTTAACTACTGTGGGAGCTCCTGGGGGTACTACTTCGAGTATAATTGGAGTTGGTGCATATCTCTCCCCTGATATGGCTGCTGGAGCTCATTCTGTTGTTGATCCTCCATCAGAAGGGCTGGAATACACTTGGTGATTATCACTGATTAATCCTTCAGATTTCACTTTTAATCAGTGCATATTTCAGTTTAAACATGACATGAAATTGTATGTCAAGGAGAAGAGAACTCCAGGTCATGCCACCGATGGTGAAGAAGATGAGACAAGAAGTTAGAAGCTGAGAAGAAAAATACCTCTAGTACGAACAGAAGTGGTGTGACCGGGCATCCTTGCCTCACTCCCCTTTGCGGTTGTATATATCTGCCCTCCGGCTCCTGTTCACTAATACTGAGAAGGAGTGTTTTGATGCACCTTTTCATCCACATGATCCATTCATTAGGAAAACCCCTCCTTTTCATGTTTGCCCAAAGGAAGCCCCAGTCCAGTGTGTCATATGCCTTGGCGAAATCTACCTTCCACATGAAGCCTTTGTTTTTTTTTCCTTTTCCAAAGCGCTAAAATCTCGCCTGCTGCAACGCAACTGTCGACTAGTTGCCGCCTTGGGATAAATGCTAATTGGGAGGGTCCAACAAGTTCTCTGATCACCCCCCTTAGTCTGTTGGCCAAGACCTTTGCGATGATTAGGTTGATGGAGTTGGACAAAGAAATAGGGCGGAAATCTTCGATTCTTTTGGCGCCTTGCTGCTTGGGTATAAGGATCAGGTAGGCCCTGTTCAGTCTCTCAAAGCTGCCTGTCCCTTGACGGAGTTCTTCGAGCATGGCCCTTACGTCTGAACCTACCACCTCCCAGAATTCTCTATAGAAGAAAACTGGCATGACATCCGGACCTGGCGCTCCTTCACTGTTGAGACCTTTTATTGCCTCCTTGACCTCTTCCTCCGAGAACGGACAGATTAATTCCAATTTACGCGAAGGTCTAGTAGTCGGCCCCCCCGATTACACCACGTCCACGTATTGCGTCTGCCCTTCTTATAGAAGGCTCAAAAATGGTCTGCAACTGCCTTTCCCACCTGTTGCGCTCCAACATGTTCTTGGCCTCCCATTGACACTCTCCATATACTATTTGTCGGACGTCTCCCCTTTGCGGATAGATGAAAAAGTCTCGTATTCGCATCTCCGACCTTTAGCCACAACTGCCTGGATCTTTGTCCCCAATCCATCTCGAGCTGCTTCTCTTCTGCAGCTACCACACCCCTCCACTTTCTTCTTTCAAGTGCTTCCTCGTCTTCCAGAAATAGCTTGTCCTCTAGGTCGTCCAAATATTTGATTCTACTCAGGGCCTCGTTTCTGGTCATCTTTCGCTGGCCGTGCACTCGTTGCAGAAATTCTACCAAGTGACGTCTGAGCGTCTGCAACTTGGCGGCTAATATCTCCGCCTCAGATTGTAGTCGGGGTTGTGATAACCACTTGTCTTTCACCGCTTCTTTGAAGCCCACCTCGTGTAGCCACGATTTGTCCACCTTGAAATAAGTTGGTCTCCTGGTCGTCTCATTGCCGACCCATGCTATCAGTGTATGGTCAGACATGGGATGGGGAAGTGATCTCACTTCCGCTAGAGGGAAGCATTCTGCGAGCGCTGCGGAGCATAGAAATCGGTCTAGATGCGACATTCTATTGCGTCCCGTTGTGCTTCTCCATGTATAAATGCAGTCAGTGGGCCCCATTTCTTGTAGTGATGTCTCTGTGATGATAGCCAGAAGTCTTCTGAGTCAGCATCTTGCCCTCCAGCTTCATTTGGTCTGTCCCTTGTCTCTAGCGTCACAATGAAATCACCCCCCAGTAGCATGGGCACCCGCTGAAAGTGTTTGTTAGTTCAGCCGGCTCTCTCCATAAGCCTCTTCTTCTCTAGATATTGGCGGGACCGTATATCGAGGCTACAACCAATTCGAACGCTTTAATTTTGTTGCTGCTGCAAACTGTCCAGTCCATGTTGCCACTTTTGTGAACAGGGCCTCATTCCATGCTATTAGTACTCCGCCGGACCGTCCAACTGCATTGACCACTAGGAACCCGTCCAGGCACTCCTTAGCCTCGCAACATTCAAGCATGGTTTCTTGTAAGCATACCACTGTGGCCCCCCATTCTCTCAAGTAGCCTCCCACTACTCGACGTCGCCCTTTGTCCCAGACGCCTCGAACGTTCCATGATATGCACTTCATATTAAACTTTTCTTTCCACCCCCTTTGTTGCCCAGAGTCTGCTTCAGCCCCACCGTTGGCGCAATCACTTGGGCACGAGGGGTCATAATCGACTCCTCTTCGGCAACTTTGTCTTTCTCTGCATGCTCCTTGTACCAGCAACTGGGTGTCCCTATGGTCTCCTTGCCTTTCCCCCGTGCTGCGTTGTCTCCATTCCCTCCTCTTTCATTTTTAATGTTGCTCTTGGTCATAAACTCCGTCGCCAGTAGCACCCGCCTGCTTTTACCTGCGTTGGCCCACGCGATGATACGCTTATCCTGGTGAATGCCGAGCTTCTTGCGCTTGTAGACAAGGCTACCCGGGCCTTTCTCTCCTTTTTTGCTTGGCCTCAGGTCCCTGTCGTTTGTGCTGCTGCAGCCTGCTCTCTCGGGTCCCTCTCCTGTCATAGCCTTGTCCGGAGGGGGTAACCCTGCCACTGCCTCTTCTGCGTGGGTCATCGTGTCCGGGCACTCGGGCTCGTCAGCCGTCCTTGCCTTGATTTGTGATGTCTCCACCGCAGCCTGGGACTCAAGCCGCCAGTGCCCCTGAGCAGTGATGTGGGCACAAGTTGTGTGGTCGTCAAAACGTCGATTCTCATCGGTTTGGTTGTGTTCCATCTCAGTGACTGTGGCAGATTTGAGACGTCCCAGGTTGACAGCGGCGTCCTTTGTGCTAGACGTCTCTCCCTCTAGGTGGCGTGCCTTCGAATGCGTTATAGTCTCCACGTCCAGCGGTCTCTCCATTGGCGGTAGCAGCTGTGGTGATATAATGGCGATTCTGATTTCGAAGATGCCATCCGGGCCCCATAGGTTTAGGATAGGAGGTGGTGATGATGAGTGTCTCCCTTCCACCTCTAGAAGCATAATGTTGGGGTCACCGGACTCCAAACCATCAGATATGATGCGTCTCAGGGTGCCCAGGGGTTGGACTAGTGCCTCTATCGCCTGCCCTATCTGATGACCCATTGGGATGCCTGAGGCTTCAATGATAGTTACGTGTGTAGGTCTCCTGGCCGATCCATCCCCTGGCAGTACCTGACGCCATTTCACCCTTCCATCTCCGGCTTCTTGCTCCCAACCTATCGCATCGCTGTAGACTGCCATGGGGAACCGCCGAAGGAAGAGATGGCCGCGCTCCAGGAGCCATACTTCAATTTTATCTGGGGTTGTAAATTTTTCCAGAAGCCCCCGGCGTACTTCATTTAGCGAAGGGGCTCCCTTAGTGATTTTCCCAACTAGGCAGCCCATGCGGGCCCCTTGTTGTCTGCTCATATCTTTGGGCGACAGACGGGCGTGAGCCCCTGGTTGGGGGGCTGTCTTGCCCGCTGCGGATGCGGTAGTTTGAGTCTTGGTATTTTCTCTGACTCTCCTAGTGCATTCTGCTTTCCAGTGTCCCACCCCTTTACATTTGAGGTATACCACGCTTCCCCGACACTCCCGCGCTCTGTATCCGCTTCTCAAACATTTGTAACACCCTTCTGTACTTTCTGTTTTTTCTCTCTGTGCGGGGAAGTGCCAGTTTCTTCGTCTCCTTGTCCCCACCGTCATCCATCCGTCAGTCTCCTCCGCTTGCAGTGTGTGTGTTTTCCCAACTTTTAGGGCCGTTGCATACAACTGGCTAGGCTTGTTGTCGCCTTCGGCGTGAGCATTCACTTCAGTTCGCGTGCGGTGTGCTAAGCTCCCGACGACTCTTTTACTTGGCGGTAGCTTGCTCACGGATCCCACCCCCTGTAATGTTGGCCAGTTTTCCCTCCTGTGGTGACCTGTACCTCGCCGTCAGAGTCCCTCCTGTGTCTGCACGCGAAGTACAACATCTCTCTGGCGTCCAAAATGATTAGAAAATGTTTCCCTTAATGCATATTATTGAGCTAAGGTTCCATTGATGTCGTCAATTGGAATGTGTTTTTTCTTATTTTCAATTACAAATATTTTTGTTTTGAAACACAAGAATTTTCTCCCTCTCAGGTCTAGCCGAGGACCAACAGCTGATGGAGATCTTGGTGTCAGCATCAGTGCACCAGGTGGCGCTGTTGCTCCTGTACCAACATGGACGTTACAACGCAGAATGCTAATGAATGGCACATCAATGGCATCACCTTCTGCTTGTGGCGGTGTTTCCTTGCTTATCAGTGGGATGAAGGTTCTTATTTCTCTAAGATTATCATTCCATTGGAATATGTGAGTCATGTCGATTTGGTATGTCTCATTAGTGATATGTTATCATTGGCAGGCCAAGGGTATTATTGTAAGCCCATATTCTGTTCGAAAAGCTCTAGAGAATACTGCAAGTCCAGTTGGAAACAATCTTGAAGATACCCTTTCTGTCGGACATGGACTATTGCAAGTTGACAAGTACGTAAAAGTGAAGTTTTTTTTGGATGACTCTGTAAGTCTGAAATTTATTTCGGTTTTTTGTTGTTGTTGGTCAACAGGGCTTTCGATTATATTCTTCAGTCTCAGAATCTTCCTAAAGTTCATTATAGCTTAAAGATCAACCAAGTTGGAAAGACATGTGAGTTTGGCATGCTGCTTTTATCATTGATGTTCTTTCTTTCAATGTGAAGTGTAGTGTTATGCCTTATTGCGGTATCCTTTTTTGGATGTGATCAATGAGAAGGCTCTGAGCTTAGAAAACATCCTTGAATTACGTAAGTGAACCGTTGAGGTTGATTGAATGAGATCATGTGCTGTCTGGACAAGGCTCCTTTGTTGGTTAAACTCATCTTGGGCTTCTCAATCTCCCTAGGGATCCATTTTGCTTCTTCTTCTTTAGATTCAGCTGATATGACCACAGCTTATACATGGTGATTTGACATGTAATTTGCATCATGTTTCTTTTGTCAGAATGCAATTTCATACAATAATTGCAACGAAAATCGTCCTTATCATCTCCCTGTTGGCTTTTAAGGCTTATAATTATTTCTCTGATTTGCCGGTTCTATAGAATTCTGGTTACAAGTTGATGCAATGTTTGGTTTGTGGGCATTTAAAGTCTGTTTGGATCCATTTCTAATGAATTACATATCCCCCTGTGGGTTTTTTTATTATATATCTACTATTTGGAGATCCCAGGCCTAAATAGTCTGCTTCATTCTTTACTTGGATCACTGACTCAGCAACAGTAAGCTTTTTTTATATGAGTAACATTAAGCTTGTGTTATCTATTAAGAGATTTGAACTCTCCCTCTCTCAAATTATGGATGTAAGTCTTTCTGGTAATAACACACCATATCTCTGAGAATATATTCCTTGTTGACAGAGTGAATATTTTCGAAAATTATTTTTTCCATAATGCTGTCAACTCAATTATATATTTCAATGCTGCATGGTTTTCTCAAAAAAGTATCATGGAATTGCCAGCTAGATCAGATGTTTTTGTCTTCTCATTATTCCATGAATCTTGTATTTGGGTTGCAAAATTTTAATCGGCAAAACATTGGATAACTCGAGTCAATGAGTCAAGTAGCCAAATGTATAGTATATCCTCCTAATGTGGACATTTCAATTTGTTTGGATCTGTCTGTTGTAGTGGGTGATCAATCAAGGGAAGGTTTACACCCTGAGTCTAAGAATGAACTGATTTTGGGGTGTAACTCAGAGAACTTAGCTATACTCATAGGGATTGGGCCTATTGGTCTTGCACGAGAATAACCTTTTAGATTTATGGTGACTTAAATTAAACTCTTTGTCTTCACAGGCCACCTTATTTATATCTCGTCACAAAAACTATGTGATGTCTGTAAAGATTATGTCTTTCAAAAGCTCATTATTGAGAAACGACTTGTATTTCTGATCCAAAAGGGTTCTAGGGAGAGTGCAGCCCAACAACTTTGCATCTTCTAGAACGTAAGGTGTACCCTCTGGCTGAAATCATGACTACTTTTAAAATTAAAAAATTATGCCATGGAAGTGACCCGGTACTCCTTTATTTTGTGCCCAAGGAGGGCCCTACCATCTACTCCATACTCCATATCTTAATGGAGGACTGGATAATTAAGTGTTGGTGTCAGAGATTTGCTCTGATTGATAAAATCATAATTGGATATTTTTTTCTGAAGAAAGATAGGGGAGATCACCCAAAATTGGTAAGCCTCCCAATGTGATAAACAAAAATAATGGTTAAGCACACAGCCTAAATGGCTGCCCGTGCCAGGGCTGCGGTACCTTAAACCATACAGAGGCAAAACTTGCCAATTTTTGTACAACAGCATCCATCAATGCTTCTCGTTTGTTGCTGATAACTGTACTCATGTGCAGCCATCCTGAAGGGTCCACACCACGCCGATTACCGCGAAGGGTTGACCATGCTCCTAGTGCCTCCTGAGTGCGTCATCAAGTATAAAATCCCAAAAGAAGTCCTTTGAGGAGACATCCACCCCCCATGTTTGGCTGGTGTGTCCAAATCACACTATGTCAAAAGAGCATTCAAAGAAAAGATGGGTGCAGTCTTCTTTCTTGCTTGCGCACGTAGCACACTCCAACGAGGCTTCTGGGAGACACCTCCTCCTGACAACCTTTGTCACTAGACTTCATCGATGTAGCAGCAAACAAAAGAACCCCACCTTAAGGGGGATCTTTTGTCTCCATATGGTGGAACACTAGCAGACGATCTTCGGTGCTTCCCCTATGCGTCTGTGGCTGAGCCTCGCGAATGCATCCTGTACAGAGAAGGATGTGCCTATCCAGCCCCATCTATTCTGTCCCTTCTAGTGGACTTATGTGGATTAGGTTCTGCTATATCCTCATATATTAGTCCGACCTATAGGGTGTTGACCAAGCATGGATTCCATGCGCCATCCCAACACTCGGAAACCGTGGCATGAGGGGTCTGTGCAAGGGTAGAAAGATGTGTGATTTCTGACTTTAGACTGTCCAGAGTTTAGTTCAGCCAAAATCATAATGATGTGCAGTCCCCCGGCATCGCTGGGAAGAATTCCTAGACTTGAGGAAATACCTGCCTTAGTCCTTGCTTGAAAGCAAGTTCATGCGGACTGATGCTGCTTGACTCCCCATGTCTCAAAGTTAGATCCATAGATGTCCTTCAGAACCCGTGTAGCCACATCCGTATTCAGTCTCATAAGTTTGCACACAGAAGTTGGTCTATAATGTTAGGTTCAAATATTGCATTTTTCAACACTCCTAGGCTTCCCAAACGGAATCGTCTGCACATTATGGGATGCCATGATACATGGACCATCCGCGCCTTTCCACCACCTTGAGATTTTAGGTAGGAACCTTTTCATCAGACCTTTCGGCGCACGCTGACCTCCATTGGTAATTTCAACATCAAGTGGTAGAAGATGGGTGTCACTAAGAGTACATGTCGCAGAAACACCAATCGTCTCCCTTGCCATCCCTCTATTTTCGCTCTACCTTCTCTAGTACTGGTTGCCAATCTGTGATCTTTATACGATCTCCTGTCAGTGGCATACCCAAATACTTCATGGGTAGTCTACCGCTTGGTACCCCCAAGGCTCTAGGGCATAGGGCTTCCTCTTTCGATAACCCAAAGCCAACAAAGGCTGACTTGGCGTGTTAATCAGCCCCAAATGATCTGTGAGTAGGTCCAGCAGTATAGATAGGTTCGTGGCCTCCTCCTCTGACCCCTCCAATAGGACTGTGGTATCATCCACATATTGTAGTAGAGGGTTACTGCTGAGAAACTAGGGGTTTCAAATCCATTCAGTAAGCCATTAGAGCAAGCCTCTGTTGGGCTTATGGCAAGGGCATCCATGGCCAAGACGATGAGCAGTGGTGTTAGAGGGCATGCATTTCTGACCCCTCATTGTGGATGAATACAGCCCCCTTCGGGCGCCCATTCACCAACACTGAAAAAGAGTGAGACATAATACATCTTTTAGTCCACCCCACCCATTCAGTTGGAAAGCCTTGTCGTCGTAGAGATGCCCATCGGTAGTCCCAGTCAAGAGATTCATAGGCCTTTGCAAAATCCACCTTCCTCATAAACTCTTTAACCTTCGTTCTTCTCCACGTAGTCAAGATTTCTGATGTGATAACTGTGCATTAATCGGCTGTCGTCCTGGAATAAAGGCAGATTTGAAAGTTCCTACCAACTTGCCAATCACCTTCGTAAGCCGGTTGGCCAATAACTTGGGAAAAGGCCGAAAATCTCCCACTCTTCAGACAACTTGAATCATGATTGGATATAATCTGTTAAAGAAGATTGATTGGCCAGAGAGCAGATTTTGATATGTTTGAGCGTCTATCGATCAGTCCTACGATTGGATTGTGTAGGGTGCAAGTAGAGAATATTAACAAGTGGCTCCATGATGTACCCATGTGGTCAGAGCCTTGTCATGGCAGGACGATTTGTTTTCATTTTTGAGATCTCAGAAGCCTTTTGGAGTTGGAGCAGAGGAGGGTCATCTAATGCAACACCAAGTCGAGCAACATGCTTTTGGATGGGAAGTGGAGGCAAAGTTGGGGATCAGGGTGGGGACTATGAACTGGACTAGCTTCTGCCAGTGCTGGACTCGGTACATACTGAGCGCGAAGATGCAGTATGCACTGGGTGCATGGTGCTAGAGTTAGCATGTCTGGCGGAGGTAATGAACAAGTGCAACATGGACAGGTTTGGGGTCTGGTTGTGGAGAGGATGATGGGGAGGTGGCTGGTGAAGTACATGGAAGATGCTGTGGCTGTCCATTGCAATGCTGTGCCGGACTGCCCAGATTGCTGCCAATTGCTATCATGATGAGTGTCGCTGCTCACTGCTCGTTGCTTTCAGAATAAAGCAGCTCTCTGACGCCATAGGCTCGCCAAATCCGCTATGGTCACAGTGTCAGACAAACAGGAGTAAGGGTCCCCAAAAAATGTGAAAATATTTGTGGGCCCCACCGACGCATGGACCAGGAAGCCAGCGAATCCATTTTCATTATAGAAAGCTCAAAGGCAACTTGTTTGCAATATAGGGCATAAACATTATGAGCCCACATGAATTAGCTCACCAGCCCAGTTTTATGTGTCTTCAATACAATATTATGCAAATGATGAGACGACTTTGTCTTTTGGAAATAAGGGATCTGGAGTTCAGTAGCATGTTAGGTCTCTCTCACTCCCATCTCTCTTCATTTGCTTCCCTTCTCTTGTCAAATTTGATCTTATCTTCAGGTATGTTCATCTGGGTCTTAAACAAATTCAGTTATGAGCCTTATTGAATTTATTCCCAATCTCCTTCTGCTTGAAGCTGTTGTAGTTCATTCTATCTGATGCATTTTTTTATTTATAGCCCCGCTATTACGAGGGATCTATCTACGAGAGTCTCATGCCTGTCAGCAACCAAGTGAGGTATTTCCTACATTTGTGTGTGTTTTACTTACATTACTCTATGTACTTCTAATTAAGGAGTAAATAATTTCAATGCATAAGATTTTCTCTAGAATATTTGGATTTAGATATTTAATTGACTTGTGTAGATACTACTGAGATATTTAATTCTCAGTAGTATCTACACTTTGCGGCTTACAAGGCTGTTCAATTCATAACAGTTTACTTACGTCCTCTAAATCAAGTAAAAGATGATGTTGTTTCAATCTTTCATTAGCTGGTTTCTCACTTTTGAGTCCATGACCTGACTTTTCTGGGCTTTGGCACGGATGCTGGAATGTGTAAATATGGTGGTATTTTCATAGGAATTCACAATATATGCTAAAATAACTTGCACTGGTGTCTGTTTGGCTTGTCATAATTGCAGTGGGCTGTGAAAGTTGAGGTAAATTTTCATGAGGATGCAAATAAATTGGAGCAGCTTGTTCCATTTGAGGAATATATTCAGCTCCATTCTACTGAAAGCTCAATTATTCAAATTCCGGAGTTTCTACTGCTTACTCACAATGGCCGTACCTTCAGGTTTCCGTTCTTCCCTCATACAAAATATTTTTCCCAACTTTCAAAATCTGCAATAGTTTTGTTTTCTGATGCCGACATAACTTAAGGTACATGTAGCTGTTCGACATTTTGGATTCATACTTGGTTGGATGTTTGTGGACCTCCAATTGATTCAAATTTCTTTCTAATGACCTTTTTGAAAGACTTCAGAAATGTCTTTGTACCATTATACAAACATTTTGATTGAATTTCTATTATTGGGCATTATTTCTTATTTTTGCACATTTTTAAGGGTATTTTCATGTTATGTGCATGTGAACATTAGGTGTTAAGTGAAAAAAATCATTGGTCATATTTTTTTATGAGAAAAAAATAGGGTAGATCACCCTAGAAGGTTGATCAACCTGATGCGATTAAAATAAATGAATGATTTATTCACATGACGTCATGAGTGTTCCCCCTCACTCCACTACTATCTAAATTCTCATGCAACAAGACTTCCCTTGTCATGAAGAACACTATTTATCTAGGCTGTCCTCTTTTGAAAAATCAATTCATAATGGCACTGCTATATTACCCATAAAACCGTAAGAAGCTTTTCCCATTGGGTCTTGCTATGGGATTTGGTTCCTGATAAAGCCCAAGAATGCCTCATTAAAAGAAACATCCACACATGGGATCTACTACAATGTCGATATTGCATGGGCAAACCGACATGCAAATAAGTGGTGGGAACAATCTTCCTCATGCCGTGTGCACACAGCACGACCTGATAAAGCATTGGGAACATGCTTTTCCGGAAGACTCCTGTTCCCAGTTACTGCCTAAGAAACAACAATCCTAAAATCTTTACCTGGTTGAGAACTTTCTGTCTCTAAGAAGATGATACACAACACTTCTTCTCCAAACAATACCAACGAAAGAAACATCCGCACGTGTGAGCTGACTCAGCGTTGACTGAGTGCGTGGTAGCCAGGTATAAATAAACGGAAGTAGCGTCCAGCAGGTATTCAGTCTATTTTCAAGATTCAGTAGCCGGAGCGGCAAGGGGTGGAGAGCGGGATCGGGCCTGCCATCCAGAGTGGGAGACGTGAAGGAGTCTTCCACAAGTTCCTCTCTATCTTTCAATTCTTCTCTGCACATCGTCTTCATCTGTTTCTGACAATTGTTTGAGTGAACTCTTCATTTGTTCATCGATCAACATTGTCACTTGGCCTGCATTAAGGATCTATATATCGGCCACAATCTATACAAGATTGGGGTTGATGTCACAATATGACATGTAGTGTTGTTTGTTGGTGCTGCCTGCAATCCCCCTCTGGTCTTCATGTAGGCATCCTACAACAAAAAAGAGGTCCTCTCCACTCCCAGCCATATTGTACCTCGTTCTAAGATCTGAGATATAACAGTGACTGTTGCATGCCCATCAACTCTTCTGCCCTCTGATCAGATGAAGCACCCTCCAAGATCAAACTCCATACACCATCCTAACACTTAATAACTGGTCGTGGAACTTTGTGCAAGGCAAAAAAGCATAAAATTTCTTCCGCTTGCTCCCTCTAGCCGACCTATTGACAAATCAATGTCTAAAAAAAACTATCCCTAGTTTTTCACCAAAGAATTTTGGTGAAAAACTATCTCCCAAAAGGTAGATTCCCCTCAAACTGGAACCACACACTCTCCCAATCTAACCTCAAGCCACAAATATCCTTCTGGATCTTCATGACTAGATCCTTCTCCAACCGCATAACTTTGGCCACCCATTTTGTCTGTAGTGCCAAGTTCATGGAATTTAAATGGAAAACCCCCAACCCCCTCAATCCATGGTTCTGCATACCGCATCCCAGGAGACCAAACATATACCCCTATCATTACCTGACCCAGATCCTTTCCCGAAAAATCTCCTCATTAAGCCATCCAGATGCTTTCGTACCCCTATAACAATCTTAAAGAATGAGAGGTAGAAAAATTGTCATTTTTGGAAAGACCAATCACAACAGCACCAAGCAGCCCCCTTTCAATAACTCTCTGTTCTGCCACCCTTCATATCTCCTCTGACCTTCTCTATCACCGACTACCAATTCATTGTTGATAGCCATCCCCCTGTCAACCGTAGGTCTAGATAGGGTGTAAAAACTGACCCAATAAGTGTCCCTAGGGTTACAGAGGACAGTGCTTTGTCCTCCGGCAGTAGCCTAATCCCCACATGCAGACTTGTCTCACTTGACCTGTAGGCCAGAGTCTAACACTGTGGAGAGATAATATTGTGACTCCACATAGTCATCCATAGATAATGCGGTGCTACCCATGTATTGGAATAAAACAATGCCTGTTGGGTACCTCGTTGATGTTGACAAGAACACCATTTCATAAAAACCATTAGTAGGTGGTGGCCCCAAGATGGATACTCTTCTAAAAAAGCACCTATAGACTGATACGATCCTCCACCCCCAAGGGTATTGATAGGTCTCCCGGGCCGCGTCGGGGGCATTCTCATCATGTTTCCAATTTATGTTCCTTTAAATAGCCCAGCCCTCCTTCTGGGGAGGGCAAACTTGAGTGTTGGTTCTAAGTGAATGTTAGTTTTCCCCTCTCCTCTTGTCTCTCCTACATCTACGCTCCGTCTCCCTCCACGATGCCCGTTCTCGTGATCGTCTCTGCATCACGGCGTCTTCACGCAGCTTGTCCTCGGCCGATCCCTACCCCCTCTGCTCGGCCTCCTCCTGATCCTTCCCATTTCACCTCTCTACCCCGGGAATTTCTACCTCGTCTCATCCTCTACCCTCGTTCCGATACAAGCCTAGATCAAGGTTCGTATCATGTAGTTAGGCACTTTTGCCTATTAGGGTCACTTTAGCCATCTAATGTTTCCGTTAGACTGTTTCCTTCCTCTATAAATATGTCTAGCCCTCCCTTTAGGAGGGAGTCAAGAACTAAGGTAAGATCAACCTCTTGTCTCACGATCTCGATTCTACCCTTCCCAGTCCTGCCCTCAACCATCCAGCGATCCCTTGCCCATGTGATCATCTCACCAAACCTTCAACCGGATTCCCCTCCAATCTGATTCCTACCCTTGTCGATCGGTTTTGTTCAAATCTCTGATGATCCTCTTCCCCCATGATCAACAACCCCTCACCATGTCTTCAGGTGGCTCATCCCTAACCAATCCATGCCTCCTCTTTGTTTGACTGCTCCAATGATTCTTGTTTTATTTTCTGACCCTGTTAACATTTACCCCGCATCTCCTCTATTCCCTTTCCAATCAGAACCTTCATAAAGGTTCTTACCATAGACCCATAAATTCTTTTCATAGATTCTTCTTGTGCGAGAATCAGTAGAATATCTCTTTTTAGAGGGGGAGATGTTCTGTTATTTCTTTTTTTGAACCTTTTTGAGCTACACAATATCTTCTGACAGATTCTACAGACCTTAGAATCTGTAAAATATCTGGCCTGTCAGGCTTCTGATCTTGTGCTTTTTCTTGTCAGTATTATTTTTCCTAATGTTTTAAGTTGTTCATTATAGAGGACCATGAACCTTAAATGACCTAAATAAGGCTTCATTGTAACCTTGAAGCATCATTATTGACCTATTATTTTTTATAAAGAAATATGTTTTGCTCCTCTGAGTGTTCTCCTTGTCAGAGAGTGTTCTAGTACTTGTGGACTGAAGCACAACCTCTTGTGGATTCAAGGATTGAAGAGGGTAATTCTGTAGATTCAGAACTTGTATAATCCTAGTATAGTAAAGCTTGAGGATTCAAGTCATGTTTCTACACTGTTCCTACGCTAAGGTTTTGTCACTCACAGTCTAGAAATCTCTCATCTGCTCATGTGAAGTGCTTCAATGGAGCCAGAGCATCCATTGCTAGAACTAACAATGATGGTGGAAATGGACATCCCTACCTAAACACCCCCCCCCCCACACATGTGGATGCATCCATCCACACCATCAGAACTTCACAAAGAGGAAGAGGTGCGAACAGTTCGCATTCTTGAGTCCATAGTTGCCGCTCCAAAAATTTTCCAATGTATCCATAACCTTTGTCCCAAAACCAGCGTTCAGAAATCATCGAAGAAGAATATTAGAAATGTCTGTACCCAATGCCCTTTCTCCATTTGACCCCTTGATTGCTTTCCTCATCTTGTCTAAAAGAAATGCCTCATCATATCGGTCTACTGCTTCTGTGCCACCGTGGTTGCCCCTCCTCCACTCCATTGCCCCCCCCCCCCCCTGAAATGGTTTGTTAGAATGACCCACTCCCTATGCCAAACATATTCTTAGTTTCTCACCTGCACCTTCAGTATTTGATTTGATCTTCTCCTTCCACTTTCAAGTAGATGAAAAGAATGCATATTAGTATAGCCCTCTTGCAGTCATAGTTGTTGTGATTATGCCTCCAACCCAACTTCATTTTCTTATCTTCATTCGCCGCCACCTCCCTGCACAGCTTCCTCTCTCTTATCTCTTCTTTCAATAAAATTCTTATATCCTCCTCATCATCGATTTTTCTTTTACTTTTGATAGAATGTTGGTCTGCTTTGTCTTCAATGATTGTTGCATAATTATCTGATTCAGCATTCCTAGGAGAGTGACCACTGCCAGACGTTGGGAACACACCTTCCTTTCCCTCATTGTTGCCTAAAAGCTTTACATGACACTTCCTGATAGGTGCGCCAGTTCCATGTATCCAAGGCCCAATGACAACTTCCCACACCCATTGAGTAAGGATAAATTCACCCTCTGCTTGTGGAATAGACCATGCAGATTGCCATTGCCGCCTCCATCCTGGATGTGAATGTTGTCTCCTTTCAGTCTGTCTCCAATAATAGTCACGTTGGTCTCTGTCGTCGCAGTCTACCCTATGTCTTGGTAAGAATGTAGATTGTTTATGTTTACAAGTTGGTGAACTCTGCCTTGCTATATTTTGTTAAACCCCTCTCTTGCTCACAAGTTTTGGATTCAACATGGCAAAAATTCCTTCCATCAAGTCGCAAATCTTGGCCGGAAAGGAGGGGCGAGAGAGAGTAATGTAGCCCAGACGCCCATTTTCTAAGGCCCATTAGCAACTTGTGGCCCAAGAAGGAGATTCTTCTAGAATTGACAGGATCTGCAGAAAATTACCTACAGCCCCTCAACATCCTCCGACAGGATCCTCTGACAGGATTTTCTCTGACAAGATTTTTTATGACAGGATCTTCTATGACAAGATTTCTGACAGAATCCTCTGACAGATTCTTCTTCTGCCAGGATCTCTGCTCTAACTTGTTTGAGCTGCATATCTTCCGTTTTGTCCCATCAGGATCTTCTTGAGCCACACAAATATCTCCTGACAGCTTCTACATGCCCCATCATCTGAAGGATATCTCTGCTTAGGCCTGTCAGGCTGCTTATCCTCTGTTGTAGCTTGTCAAAATTGTCTTTCTCAATGTTTTGACGTGTCATTACATGGGTACAGTCATTATGGACGAGCCTTCACTTGTCGTGGCCTATATAGGCCCCCCCTGTACCCTTGAAGGATCATTATTGAAGTCTATTGTTTTGTTGAACCTGTTGTTTCTCCCTTCAGAGTGTTCTCTTTGCTACAGAGTTCTTTAGTGTTAGTAGACTCAAGGGTTGGAGAAGCTAGTTCTGTAGATTCAGGACTTGGCTCCTTCCAGTAGTGCAAGGCTTGTGGATTCAAGTCCTGTTCCTATACTGTTCATGTACTAAGGCTCGTCCGAGAGAGAAATAGGGAAACGGTTGCGCTGTTGTCCACTCTTGCGACCGCCAAGATTTTCCCTTCGTGGTAGTACCTTTGCTGGAGAGCAAGATAGAGGTAGAGAGGAGTTAGGACGGGGTAGGGTTTGGAGAAAGGGAGAGGAGAGCTTACAAGGATTTCTTCATGGCCCCTTTGATCTTGCCTCCTCCCTTCTAATGACTCGCGGTACATCCGCGAGTCATATTTTCTGATGGGCCAGGCCAGAGGCAGCCCCTGTTTCGGCCATACCAAGGGTCATTTGGGCCCTTTCTGTTTCTGATATACCTTGATCGGGCTCTTAACATATTTTCATGTGATTGCCGGTGATTTGCCACTCCACAGTCTGCCTACCTTGACTGCCATCTTCCTCCACTAATCCTTGCACCGACAGTGCAACCACACCTGCTGTCACCAGCTGCCGTCAGCCCTCGGCGTTCACCTCTGTCTGCTCTTCGCCAAATTGTCTCAATATTAACCCAATGCTGCCGACACTGTCGACTGACGCAGCTGCAGTCCTCTGTAATCACCTCTGTCAATCCGTTGGCAGCTTTATCTAGGGAATGGATTGCACCCCATTTTATTCCCCCCACCGACAACAGTCCACTGTCGCTCTCACTGTCACCAGACCCACCTTCCGCCACTACTTCTGTCAGCCTTTTCTCCCGCTCAGGCCAATAATCTTTCTCAAGTGCCATTTTCAATCCTCCCTCCGATAGTCCACCATGTCAATGTCAGTCGTCACCTTTCCGACGTTCAGATTCAAATTCTGACGATCATATTTAAATACGATCACTATCCCAAGCTAGAGATGATCAGATTCTGACGTGGAAATGTTTGGGAACTGAGTCAAATATTATGCAATCAATTGTTACCCAGAGATCTGAGGTCTCATTATTTGAGATGTTTCACAAAAAAAAAACCTAGTTCACAACACCATTCCTCATCTGGGAATGAAGAATCTTTAAAGGAAAATTTATTTCAGGGAATTATGTAATACACATCTGATTTGTATCATTTACTGAGTAAATAAGCGGGGTGGAAAGATCAAGAACTGGGGTAAAAAGGTACTCAGAGGAAGATTTGAAGAGTACCAATTGGGAAGAGTGATGTACTTTTCTGCTGATGGACAAGGGTGGCTAGGGTTTTGAAGAATAAGATAAAACAACACAATAACTAAGAAAACGTTTCCCCCTTTTATAGGGTTACATGTGGGCCCGAATTTAAAGACTGGGCCCGAAACTTAAAGAGAAGTGGGCCCGGGCCCGAAACTTAAAAGAAAAAAGAGATAAACAAAAAATAACGGTTGCTTCTAACACTACCCCTCAAGCCGGTGAGTAGATGCTTCGAACTCCCAGCTTGCTCAGCAACCGGTCGAAGATGGATCTGGCCAATCCCTTGGTAAGTATGTCTGCAGTCTGATTAGTCAACTTTACATATTGAATATAAACATGCCCTTGGTCTATCTTCTCTCTGATCCAGTGCTTGTTCAGCTCAATATGTTTTGTTCTATCATGTAAGACTGGGTTATGAGCAATGTCGATTGCTACTTTACTATCACAGTAGACTACAGTGGGTTTGTCTTGTGCCATCCCAATCTCTGCAATAATATTTCGTATCCATAGAGTTTCACTGATACTTTTGACTAGAGCTCTGTATTCAGCTTCAGCACTGGATAATGCAATTACTGGTTGTTTCTTGCTCCTCCAAGTAACCACATTTCCTCCCACAAGTGCACAGTATCCTGTTGTGGACTGTCTATCTATCAGTGATCCTCCAAAATCTGCATCAGTATACATCTCCACATCAGTTCTTCCATTTCGGCTGAAGAGAATTCCATGGCCTGCTGAACCCTTCAAATATGCTAATACACGGAATGCTGCCTGTAAATGAGACTGGCGTGGACTATCCATAAATCTGCTCAACAACCCAACCGCAAAAGCGATATCTGCTCTTGTATGATTCGAATAGATTAGCTTTCCAATCAACCTCTGATATTGCCCTTTATCCACTTGTAGTTCCTCTTCACAAGTACCCAGTTTTGTATTAGGATCGATAGGCACAGGTGATGGTTTGCATCCACTCATTCCTGCCTCTTGAAGGATATCCAGAATATACTTGTGTTGCGAGATGAATATTCCCTTGGAAGAATAAGCAACTTCAATGCCAAGGAAATATCTTAGTTTTCCAAGTGACTTAATTTCAAATGTTTCAGCTAACTTGGAGCTCAACAATCGATTTTCAAGAGAATCATCTCCTGTAATGATAATATCATCCACATAAACTAATAAGATTGAAACTTTACCAGAGACGGCATGCTTCAAGAAAAGTGTATGGTCACAATTACTCTGCACATAACCCATGGATTTCATGCAACATGAGAACTTTCCAAGACCATGCTCTCGGAGACTGCTTCAGTCCATAGAGTGTCTTCTTCAATTTACAGACCTTCTTCCTTGATTCAGACTCATAGTATGCGGGGGGTAGCTCCAAATAAATCTCCTCATTTAAATCACCATGGAGGAAGGCATTTTTTACATCAAACTGTAACAGTGGCCAGTCCAGATTTGCTGCAAGATAGAGAAGAATTCGTACTGTGTTTTGCTTGGCGACTGGTGCAAATGTCTCTCTATAATCGATACCATAGGCTTGTGTATATCCTTTAGCTACTAGCCTGGCTTTATACCGTTCCAAGCTACCATCAGCATTATACTTCACAGTGAACACCCATCTGCAACCTACAGGACGCTTCCCAGGTGGTGTCTGAACAACTTCCCATGTGTCATTCTTGATTAATGCTTCCATTTCAGTGTCCATTGCCTTCTTCCAGTTCATATCCTTCATTGCCTCCTGATAAGTCCGAGGGATCGGGATTGAATTGATGGCTGAAATAAAGGATCGATAGTCCTGTCCAAGATGCGAATATTCAACCACATTGGTGAGTGGATATCTCACTCCTTGGGTGCATTGTCTTCGGCCCTTTCTTAGAGCAATAGGCCATCCACTACTTTCATCTTCTTCTCCCACTATTGTCTCACTCTCGATCTCATTTGTTACTCCCATGGTGTTGTCAGCTTCATTTAAAACTTCCTCTCTGTTCAGAGAAATTGGGAGAACTTGAGGTGTCTGATTGTCAATTGTAGGTACTTCCCAGATTTCATGCTGAGAATTCAAATCTTCTTCAACTGATATAACGCCTGCTTCAGTTTCATTCAGTGGTTGGCGACCACTGTCCTTGACTCCTGTTACCTGCTGATATATATCAGTAGAGGTCCCTTGTAATGCCTTGAAATAACTTTCATTCTCATGAAACGTCACATCTGCTGACACAAAGAATTTCCTTGTATTAGGATGGTAGCATTTGTACCCTTTTTGGGTAAGTGAGTAACCCAAGAAAACACACTTAGCTGATCTTGGACTAAATCTGTCTTCTGGATTGTGCAGATGTACGAAGGCTACACAGCCAAATATTCGGGGTTTAAGATCTGTCTTCCACCGAGTGTGGGGATAGAATTTCATCATTAGCTCCACGGCTATTATAACCTAATGAGCTTGATGGCAATCGATTAATTATATGCGCAGCTGTTAAAACAGCTTCTCCCCAAAATCGCTTGGGCACATCATTATGAATGATTAGTGATCTGGCAGTAGTGGTCACATGACCTATGCGCCTCTCAGCTACTCCATTCTGTTGTGGGGTATACACACAAGAAGACTCATGAACTACCCCTTGAGTTTTGAAATACTTGGAGGTTGTTTCATTAATGAAGTCCCTTGCATTGTCAGAACATAGTCGTTTAATGGCAGTATCAAACTGATTTTTCACCATGTGACAGAATGTTTGAATTATTGCAGCAACACCCGACTTGGATTTTAATAGGTACACCCATGTTAGCCGTGTGCAATCATCAATAAACACAATAAAATATCTTGCACCTGTTAATGCTGTAGTAGATGATGGGCCCCACACATCACAGTGAACAAGCGCGAATGGTATTTCACTTCGCTTACTTTTTCCATTAAACACTGCACGTTTATGCTTGGCAAACTGACATGTATCACAATAAAGATCAACAATATTCAGGTCCTTGAACAATACTGGAAACATATATTTTAATAATTCAAATGACGGATGTCCAAGACGACAATGCATCAACTTGATCTGCTCCATTCGCCCACTCTCCTTTAGCTCTTGTGTAGTGTAGCATGATGCAGGATCTCCACCACCTTCACTGCTAACGTACAGGAGCGCATCCTTCACTTTAAAAGGTGAAGTCCTCCGGTTCTGTGACTTATCATAAATAAACAAATTGTCAGGAGTTATGGAAAATATAAGATCCAAATCTCTGACAAATTTCTGTGGAGATAATAGTTGAGCTTTGAGGCCAGGGACATGTAGAACATGTCTAATAAGCCCAAGACCTCTTATTTTTATGTCCCCAATTCCGGTGACAGGAAGGACCTCTCCCCCTGCCGTGAACACCCTTCTTTCTCCTTTATATGGAGTATAGTTATGAAACTTAGAACAGTAGGGAATCATATGATCTGTTGCACCAGTATCTATTATCCAGTCACATAAAATATGATCAGGATAGGTAGGTAGCTCACCAGCTCGAGCCATGGATGTAGAGCTTATCATGGTCTTGAGCTTCTCAAATTCTTCCTTCAGAGTAGCATAGTCTTCAGTGGTAATCTTAGAGGAAGTCTTCTTTGGGGCTTGCCCTTGCTCTGCTTCATCATCTGATTCACTTTCTCTAGCATCAGAGACATAGGCCTGTGCAGGTTTGGGAGGACGACCATGTAGAATCCAGCAGTTGTCCTTGGTATGATTCTTCCTTTTGCAATAAGAGCAATATAGATTAAATTTACCCTGCTGTTTGCTCCCTTGCCCTTTCTGCTCTGGAGCTTCATCTCCTTGCTTCTTCTGATATTTTAAAAATTGGCCCTCTGATGTGCTCTTCTGCTATTGCTTTGTCTTCACCATAAGCCCTGCTCCTGTTTCCTCTTTATCATTTCTGTAAGTCCTTCGCCTTTCCTCATCGATTACAAGTTGAATGGCTTCCTCCAAATCTGGGATATGTTCTCGGTTGAGGATCTGACTTCGGAGTCCTTCATATTCTTTGTTTAGTCCCATCAGGAATCTTAACATACGATCTTGTAGTGTAGCCTGCCACTCCTCTGGATTCTTGATCAGTCTGAGATGATCAATCTCTCACCAGATTGCCGGAAGTTCTTCTGCAAATTCTGCAGCATACATTTCTCCTTGCACCAATATGGTTGCTCTAGTAACTAGCTCAAAAATTCTCCAGGCATGACTCTTCCTTACATTACTCTTGTGCAGGTGATCCCAGATGCTTTTAGCCGTCTTCAGGTACAGATATTTCCTGAATCGATCTCCAGCCATACTGCCCAGTAACCATGCATGTACACCTGCATCCTCCTTCTTCCAGGCACTATACTTTGGACTCTCCGGGTTTATTTCTTCTTTGAGATGATGGACTAATCCCTTACTCTCAAGGATTAGTTCAATATATTGACTCCAATCAAGTAAGTTGAAGCCATTAAACTTAACCACCTCAGGAACAACAGCGAAGAGTACCTGGCTGAATGTCGCCAGCTCCTCTCTGTCCATTCTTGGATTTTCGGATTTTTCCATCAATGCTGACTTGTCCCTCCACTTGAGTCAGCTTCAATGTCCTTGGTCGCGGTCGCTTTTATGTCGCCGTCGCCAAGCTAGAGTTGTCTTGGTGCTGTTTTCCTCCTCTCTACTAACCTTGTAGTGTCAACTCTGGACTCTTCAAGGCTCACGAGACCTGCTCACCTCTGCCTCATCGCAATAGGTTGTTAGCTTGAACGGATGCCAGACAGATCTGATGGAGATTCAGATCGTTGAGCTCCCAGTTCGCTCTGATACCATGATGTACTTTTCTGCTGATGGACAAGGGTGGCTACAGTTTTGAAGAATAAGATAAAACAACACAATAACTAAGAAAACGTTTCCCCCTTTTATAGGGTTACATGTGGGCCGAATTTAAAGGCTGGGCCCGAAACTTAAAGAGAAGTGGGCCCGGGCCCGAAACTTAAAAGAAAAAAGAGATAAACAAAAAATAACGGTTGCTTCTAACAAAGAGTAATCTAAGGGTCAATATTTCACATGCTAAGAAGTTTTCCCATCCATCTGTCTGGTCCATTAATTCCCTTACAATGAAGCCTTTATGTTCCCCAATTCCTCGTGGTTCTTATCATTATCAAGGATTATTTACAGAACCCATGCCAACTCTTTTAGGTTCCTCTAGTACCTTATTTTGTAATACCTAGTCATAAACTTTTTTCTCTCATACTATCATCTCTGTTTTATATGGTCCAGAGTTGATCCATCTTGCTGTTTGAAAGATAGAAACTAAATATTCTATGTTTAGATTATGTTGATATTGCCATTTCTACATTTAGAAAACTGAAATTTTGGGATGCCTTTGGACCAATTTTGTGTGTGTTAGACTTTATTGATCTTGGAGTTTGAAATTTTAAACTAAATTTCTCTCTTTAAAATTTACAGGTCAGGAAATTTTTATAGTCATCCTAAAATTTGAATATGCATCTAAAATGGGCATTGAAAGTGTCATTCTGTGGCTCCAGATTAGTTTATAATACAGCTTTGTGATTGCTATTCATCATAACCTTAACTGAAGATGGGCCATCCTCTGGATCATCATGCCATTAATTATTTTTCCTTTCAGTATTGTCATCGATCCATCAAAGCTCAAGGAAGGATTGCATTATCATGAGGTGTATGGTACAGACTGTAGAGCTCCATGGCGTGGTCCTCTGTTTCGAGTGCCAATTACGATAACCAAGAGTTCTTCGTTGGAAAGTCAATCCCCAGCAGTTCTTCTATCGCAAGTCTCTTTCTTCCCAGGTTAGTGTCCAAGTCCAATGTGCTTTTTTGCTCTTGGCATTAATGAAGTCTGTCTTGAGCCAGGTGAATCACCATTTCCATTTTTCTTTTGGAAAAGGGTTTTGTTACTATTTAGGTTGCATGAAGACAACCAATGAAGTTTTAATTCTTTCGGGTTCCAACTATATCATGCACGTGGACAAAAAGACAGAAGGGAAATGGTAGAAAGCTCGTTAAAGATTTGCAACGGAAAATTCTTTTCTACTCCTCATAAGGAATTAAAATGATAGTTGTTATTAGGGTTTTTATCTCTTACCTTTTACCTCAGCATCTATTATTGTGTGATTGTGTGAGTGGAGCTATATTCATATGGATTTACATTAAAATCTTCATCCATGAAGTTCGGTTTGATTACCAACATTGTGTGATCGTCCTTTTTCCTTTCAATGTTTTTTTAATGCATGAAGTATACACATGTGTAGACATGTGTATGTCGCTAATGAGTGTTCATTGTGGGAGTAACAAAATATTTCTGATGAAGCATAATTAGATCATATTATAGAGTTTGTCTTACATTGTCAATGTTATCTTGTAGGGGTCATTGTGAGAAGGTTCATTGATGTACCCCATGGGGCAACCTGGGTTGAGGCAACAATGAGAACATCAGGATTTGATACTGCTAGAAGATTTTTCATTGATGCTGTCCAGGTATACTAAATATTTTGCCATTTTCTGTCTTATTTTTTCATCTGCTCAAAGGCTGCATAATTTCCCTAGTAATCAAGATAAGTGTGAGGTGGTAAGGGAAGAAAAATAAGAATATTTTGCACCACTTTCCATTACTTCTAAATGGTCTTTATACATGAGAGATTACAACGGCTAGAATAGTAACAGCTAGAAGAGCCGCAGACGATACACAGCACGTGGGCCCCTGTGCTGGGTAGTAATCCCATAACCCCTCCCCTCAAGTGGAGGAATGGATGTCTTTCATTCCTAGCTTAAACATGGTATGGTCCCAAATGTAACACAAAGTTTCAATAGAAATTCGGGTCTCAAATGTCAGGTAGAGGAGAGGGAGAGAGAGAGAGAAGGGGATTGGGAACTGGAGGAGAGCGAGGACGAGCAGAGGGGCGACAGAGCGCCCTGAGCAGTCTCTGCTTACGGCTAGGAGTGGCGTGCAAGCAGAGAGAGAGAGATGAGCACGACTGATATGAGGGAGGAAAGGAGACAGGGCGAGAGGGAAGAGGGAGCTCACTTGGGGTTCTTTCTTCTTGCCCTAACTCAGAGGGACGTGACGGTTTAAGTACTTCTTCAGGGATCTGGGTCGCTGTCTTCCCTTTGAGTTCTTTATTGGGCCTTGAACGGACGTAGACCCGACGTGGAATCATGTCAATTCTCCCTCCTATTTTGACCAGCTTGTCCTCAAGCTGGAAGTCAGGGAAGTTGCTGCGGAGAGTGGACGCCAACTCCCATGAAGCTTTTGAGGCAGGCAGGCCCTGCCAGTGAGTAAGTATCTGGCAGCCCTTGCAGGAGGCGCGGAAGGCAGATATTTTCTCCGGAACAACCTTCCACACGAGATCTTCAGTGAGAATTGCTGGGAGGGGTTGGGAAGAGACGGTAGGATTGACTGCGCGCTTGAGCAGGGACACGTGGAAAACCGGGTGAATGCGAGTGTCCTCCGGAAGAGCGAGCTGGTATGCCACTGTCCCGATGTGTTTGATGATTGGATATGGCCCAAAGTACTGAGGGGAAAGCTTCTCAAAGGGGCGTTTGGAGAGGGAATGGAGACAGTAGGGCCAGAGCTTGAGGTAGATGTTGTCCCCCACAGAATATTCCATGTGCCTTCGGTGCTTATCAGCACTGGATTTCATGGCAGTCTTGGCACGATCAAGGTTCTGGCGGAGTAATTCCAAGAGCGTGTCACACTCGTGGAGGAGGGTGTCCATGGCATCGACCGAGGAGGGGAGCCATAGCAAAGCAGGGTTGGAGGCTCCCGCCCATACACCGCTTGGAAAGGCATCATCTTGATGCTCGAGTGGTAGTTCGTGTTATAACTGAATTCCGCCCAGTGTAGCCATTGACTCCATCGTTTCGGATGGTCGCCGGCAAAACAGCAAAGATACGCCTCCAGTCCGCGGTTGATAGCTTCGGTCTGTCCATTGGTGTCTGGGTGGTAAGCAGAGCTATGATGCAGCTTAGTGCCTTGCAAGGTGTGGAGTTCTCTCCAGAACCCACTCATAAACACGCCACCCCAATCTGAGATGATAGTGCGTGGGATGCCATGGAGCCGGACAACTTCACGGGTAAAATGGTCGACAGCGTCTTTCGTGGAGAAAGGATGGCGAAAGCCCAGAAAGTGTGCATATTTACTGAGTCGATCAGCAATCACAGGATAATGTCATAGGGCCGGACTTCGGTAGGCCTTCAATAAATTCCATAGAGATATCTTCCCATATGTGGCACGGCGTGGGGAGTGGCTGAAGGAGGCCTGCAGGTGCTAAATGAGATGTCTTGTATTGTTGGCAAGTGTGGCAGCTATTGATGAAAGCCTTGATATCCCGCTTCATTCGGCCCAGTAGAATTCATGGAGTATGCGCTTGTAGGTTTTAAGAAATCCCCATGCCCCCCTATGGCATTGGTATGGAACTCTGTAAGAATAGCTCGGACAAACGGCGAGGTCTTCGGGAGTACCACTCTATCGCCATACAAGAGAGTATCATTAGTGAAAGAAAAATGAGGGGAGGTGGTCTTGCCTTGTTGGAGTTGACGGATGAGCTTTGACAAGGTTGGGTCCTCGGCCACCTGGCGCCGGATGGCGTCCAAATCCGCCCAATGAGACCATGAGATGGCACTAAGTTGGAGTTCCTCCGCATGGGGTAGACAAGAAAGAGCCTCGGCGGCCAGGTTGGTGCGGCCCTCTTTGTACTGGATGGTGAAGTGATAGCCGAGTACCTTGGACAGCCACTTGTTGTAGGTGCCCTGGACCTCGCATTGTTCGAGGAGATACTTCAGACTCTTCTGGTCAGTGCAAATAGAGAACGTCTGGAAGAGGAGGTAGTGACGCCATTTGTGCACAGCGAGGACGATGGCCATTAATTCCCTTTCATAAGCGGAGCAGGTCCTTGCGGTTGGAGGGAGGGACTGGCTGAAGTGAACGGCCGGACGGTTATGCTGCATCAATACTTCCCAGACTCCTGCGCCAGACGCATCACTTTCCAGCACAAACTCTTGACTGAAATCTGGCAGTGCGAGAACCGGAGCATTGGTCAAGGCCTCCTTAAGCAGACCACCCAAGTTTGGGCTTCGTCAGACCACCCAAGTTCGCCTTTCTTAAGCAGCCGCGTGAGCGGCCAGGCGATGGATGCAAACCCTGCCACGAAGTGGCGGTAGTACCCCGCCAACCCAAGAACCCCCGAAGGTATCGCAGGGTGCGGGGTGGCAGCCAATTGCAGACGGCATGCACCTTTTCTGCATCCGTCGAGACGCCCTTGCCGGACACCCAGTGACCCAAATATTCAATCTGGTCCTGGACAAAAAAACACTTCTTGGAGTTTACATAGAGCAAGTGTTGATCCAGGAGTTGAAATACTCGATGCAAGTGTTCCCCATGTTCTGCCTGCGTGCGACTGTAGATTAGGATGTCATCAAAAAAAACCAGAACAAACTTCCGAAGGATGGGTTGGAAAATGCTGTTCATGAGGGCTTGGATCGTAGCCGGGGCTTTGGAGAGGCCAAAAGGCATAACCAAATACTCATAGTGCCCAAGATGGGTGTGAAACTCCGTCTTCTCAATATCGGGAGCATGCATGCGAATCTGGTGATAACCGGATTTGAGGCCCGATTTGGAGAAAAAAAACATGCCGTGGAGTTCTTCAAGTAATTCATGCACCACTGGAATAAGGAAGCGATTCGGAACCGTGACTTTATTAAGTGCTCGGTGGTCAACACAGAAATGCCATCCGCTATCCTTTTTGCGTACCAAAAGAGCCGGGCTGGAGTAGGGGCTTCGGGATGGTCGAATGATTCCAGCTTCGAGCTGCTCATGAACAAGTCTCTCTAGCTCATTCTTCTGGAGATGTGAGTAGTGATACGGTCGGGAATGGACAGGACTCGTATCCGGAAGAAGAATGATCTGATGATCAAACGCCCGCATGGGAGGAAGGCCCTTGAGGGGACTGAACACCTTTGGGAACTGAAGTTCCAATCGGCTGCAGATATCCTCGGTCGTCGGCGGGAAAGAGGTCCTCCCGGAGAGTGAGATGTGCATGCTTTTCAGAATTTCTGGAGCCCGGTCAGCAGACTGTCGCCGGAGAGCGGCGCGACTGGTGTCAGGATTGCCTTCCAACGTGTGCCAGACTCCATCAACTTGGAATTTGAGGAGAAAAAGGTCCCAATGCGCCAACATCCAGCCTAGTGTGCATACTCAAGAATAGCCCAAAATGACATCCGTGCTGAGTGCGCGGACTAGGAGGAAGCTGACCACGGTTGTGTAGTTCTGAAGCGGTAACAGTACATTCGGTACATGCGTATCGCCTTCGGATATAGTATTTTTGCCATAGCGTATGCGATATGGTGAAGTGCGCCCGAAAGGTAAATGCAAGTCTCGGGCCAATCGGTGGCAGATGAAACTGGTGGAGGCCCCAGTGTCAATAAGAACGCGGACGGCCTTCCCTTGGATGATTCCTTGCAGCTGCAGCGCATGGGGCGAGACTGTGCCCAGCGCGGTCCGACTCATCTTGGAACACATGCGTTGTGGCACAGTCGGGTGCGGCTGGATCCCTGGCCACGGGGTTGCTGTCTTCGTCGGTCTCGGTGGCTGGCTTGTCGACGTGCTCAGTGACGATATGAATGTGCAGGTCCTTGCAGCAACGGTGAACCGCAGTGAATGCGTCATTGCATTGAAAACACAGACCCTGTGCTCGGCATCGGAGGAACTCTTCTTCGGTCAATTGGACTCGTCGAGCTGGAGGAGGTCAGTCCCGACCCAGAAGTGCCCTATTGGTGGCAGTCTGGGGAGATTGGTTCGGCGCCCTGCCCCAGGTCGTGGCGTGCGGGAGGTCTGTCTGGCGTCGGCTTCCTTTAGTTGGGCCAAGGTAGACTCGGCATCAAATGCAGCGTTGATGAGCTCCGAGGCCGTCTGGGGTCTGATCCGTTTGACTTCTGCACGGAGCTCAGGGTGGAGGGCAGCATGGAAAGCGTGCATGGCGTTTACAGCACCCAAATGCGGAAGATAGCCCACCAGCTCCATGAATTCTGCCACCAATTAGTCCACCGACCCCGGCTGTGTCAAGTGGAATAACCGGCGACTGGCCTCATATGTGTTGATGCCGAAACGCTGGTTCAACTGTGCCTTGAAGTCATCCCAGTCCGCAAACCCCGTCTGGTCGTCGATGTAGCAGAACCAGGCAGAAGCCTTTCCTTTAAGGTACAATGAGGCCACACGAAGCTTCTCCGCATCGTCGGCAGGGGTGTCCTGGAAGAACTGCGCAATTCGCGGAGCCAGCGATCGGGACCCCCTCTGAAAAGCTGGGAGGCTCGGCCGTGCGAAGACGGTGTCGACCTACATGGCGCTCCTGGCGGAAACGGGAGGACGGTCTCGAGGTGGTCGTTTGGGGGGTTGGACCCATGAGTCATCTGAAAAATAATCGTCGTGGTCCCCGTCCCTCAAACGGCCCCTTGGGAACTGGTCGTGGTGCGAGAGGATGGGAGGGAGGTGACAAGGTTGGCCCGATGAAGTGTCATTGGGAGGAAGAGCTGGCGGAATACCCGTTTCCTGGTGAACTCTCGCCAAGTGATGAGGCAGTGGCGCACGGAAGTGGATTTTCATAACTTGAAAGTCAATCTTCTCCCTGATAATGTATCTGTTGATCTCTATATATTCTGGTCAATCTTGCTGAATAAGAATGTGATCAATGTCAATTACCGTTTCACTCTTTGCAGAATGGTTAGCCCATTCAAGGGAAGTCTGAGCTCCTCCAGAATGCATCAGACCCATAGAGTCTGACATATACCTCTTGCAACTATTCTAGACTCTCCTTCGACATTGGGCCTGGCAAAAACCTTCATTTTTTGTTCTGATAGGTAACGACATTGCTAGCCAAAAAAGGGCAATACCCTGTGGTTTTGCACTGATGAACAACAAAGCCAGCATAATCTGCATGTGTAGATTTCTGAAGCCAAATCATGATCTCATAGAAGTAGTAACCCTTGTCCCATGGTGTTTTCAAATAAGCAAAATACCTTATAAGCTGCATCGATGTGTAATTCTCAGGAACTGTGTGCGAACCGGCTAAGGAGACCTACTTTAAAATCAATATCAGGGCGTGAAGCGGAAGGACTTAAGGCGTCTACAGATGGAGCTATACATGAAGCGGAAGGACTTAAGGCAGCATGGTCCTCGGCTGCGAAGAAAGATTTTGAAGATGATTGAAAGGAGGTGAAGGGTCTGTAAGGTCCTGATGCGAGGTTCACCGATTCATCGGGTGTTCATCCCTTGTTATAGTTAAAAAAAATATATCAGGGCGTGAATGATTCAAAAAAGGCTACCTCAACATCTGATATGACTCTTTATTCAAGGGGTGTCATCTTCACAGGGTCTAAATTGTTGATTAGGTTGACATGCGACACTGCATGGCTTATATCCAGTCATCTTTGTCTCTTCTAACAGATTAAGAATATATGTTAGCTGAGATATAGAATTCCGTGATCTGAATAGGTGACTTTGATGCACAGGGAGCGTTTAATCTCCCCAAGGGTTTTATCACTTCCGATCACTGTGAAAGGCGCTGATTTCTACCCTATCATCCTTTCTAATGATGACATTGTCTACATAGACGACGAATATAGCTTTTCAGCACAGTGCGACATAGTAACTGTTAAACCCTGTGACTTACTTTTAGTCTTTTCCTTACTTTCTTTATTGTAACTGTACTGGTCGAATGTGATGTGGCCCATGGGGTCTTTCTTCTTCCCTTGCTGGCATTTATGCCTGTGAACACTTAGTAATCAATAACTTTTTCTTCTCAAACCCTACAGTGCCTCCCCAAGGAAGAACTCTGCTAGGTTTGATGTGATATCAAAGCCTGGCTTGGCAATTGTCATCCGCATCCCTGGCCGTTGTCTCCACTATCATCACCGTCCTCTGTCATGGGCTACCTCCTCCACGAAAGTCACCTTATGCCATCGACGTGGCCTTCGTGACAAATGCCCCCCTCTGCCATGGCTGTCAGTCTTCCTCCTAGGTGATGTCCATTCCGCCTGGCCATTGTCATACCAACGTCCACCCCAGCATGTGTCCCTGTGCTGACGACCATTCCAGCATCTTCTTCTGCCCTACCCCTCCCCTCGGGATATGAACTCATGGGTTCATAGCAGCACATCTCCTCATCAAGCATTTGGTGGAGGATACTGTGGCTTACCTCTCCGGCCTTTGAAACATGGATGCCAATGAAGCTTTCATCCATAGCTGGCTCCTGGGTACCATGAATTTGTAATTGTATGTCAGTTTTGGCACATGGATATATACAAGGAAGCATTTGTGGGATCAAGTCCACGAGAACTTGTCTTGGAAGACTAACATCTGGCGGGTCTACAGATTGATTTACCATTGCTATCATCCTACCTCACAATGGTTCTACATCGCGGTCATTGAGTCCAAGGTCATCTCTCAGTGCTTATATGATGATCATATGGTCCTGATGTATCCTCCGAATGACCATCTGGTGAGGGACAGGTGTGTTGAAGAGTCTGGCCCTCCTGTTATCAGCCACAGTGAGAGCCACCCAGCTGGAGCAGTTTCATACCCATTTGCAAATGGATCCCTTTCCCCAGTTGAAAATGTTAAAGCTCTGAGTGCTGATTCTCTCTGTCAGCATAACCCTTATTTTCTTTCTCTGTTTATTTTTATTATGTTTTGCTCTTTATGTGTAAATGTGGGCCTCAAACATAGGAGGCCCATTTATCTGCTAGTGCATCTACATGGGCCATGCCCATTTCATGTATTTCACAGGTTTAAACCAGAGAAACCCTAGCTTATTGATGTGAGGTATTTTTTCTTGTGTTCTCTCATTCTGACTGGTGGCTAGGTCAACAGCCAACCAGCGGGGGAGCTTGCTAAGACTCTCTCCAGGGTTGGAGAAGAGCCAGGTGATGATGATGAGCAGACATATTGGCTTATTGCATTGTGCAAGGGTATTCACAGTTGTACAAAGTAGTCTCTTTTCCCTATTTCCAACTTCAGCTCCTCCAAATGACTTTGTATGTCATATCAAAGCTTCCTGGCTAGTGTGAGTATAGTCAAAGTTTCATGTTCTGTCAAACAGACATTAACAAGTGAACTGTGGTCTCAGGCGATGGGTACCAAACTGAGGCGCTTGAAAAGAGTAAGACAGGGGAGTTGGTCGCTTATCTCTAGGTAAAAAGGTGGTTGGGCGCATATGGACCTATACTCCGAAGTATCACGCCGATGGCTCCTTGGACTGTCACAAAGCCCAGTTGGTGGCAAAAGGTTTCACTCAGTCATATGGCACAAACTACTTTGAGACCTTTCCATTTATGGCCAAGCTGGATGCTATTCAGAGCTGGATTGTTCTTGCAGTGCACCTGAATGGGATTATCCAGGGATACATTGTCAAGAATATTCTCATGCAGGGAGATCTTCATGAAGATATTTACATATTCTTACCCCCAGCTACAAGCTTAGTAGCTGGCATGGAGTGGTCTGGTTTGGGAGGTTTGAGAGGTTCTCTAGGGAAAAAGGCACCCCATGGACTAAAGCAATCTCCTTGATTGTGGTTTGGGAGGTTCTCCAAGGCCCTACAATAGTTGGGTTATTGGCAAAGCAATGGCGATCACACAGTCTTCCTGAAGCACAGAAACTCTAAGCTTACTGCTCTTATAGGTTAAGTTGACAGTATTGTCATCATCGGCAGAGATATTGAAGCAGCTTGGCATCTCAGTATGTCACATGGCTTTGAGTTTTAAATCAAAACCCATGTAAATTAAGATACTTAATGGGAGACAGCTAGCCCACGAGAGGGAATGATACTTTTATCCCAAAAATATTTGTACTCCCTTGATTTGCTGAAGGAGGCTGGACAAGGCCCGCAAACCTGCAAGTGTCTCTTTATAAGTAGAAGTTCAGAATGTCTGCTCATTGGCTTGAGAGAGAGTATAAAAAATAGTGTTTTATTTGCCATGTTGCATCTGTATCACTGCAGTTAATTGTGAAAGATTGTGACACCCACAGAGGAACAAAACTGATTAAATTTTTGTTACAGATACTTGGAGATAAACATGGAGGATGTTATATTCTGGATTGATATTGCAGATCGTTTGATGGTTTAGAAGGTCATAAAGGAAGCCACCGAGCAGAACTAGTTTTCTGTCCATTTAGGGCTTCACGAGGAAGACAGAGAGAACAAAAGCAACTAACTTATTTGGACAGTGTAGATTCTGGATTCTCCATCATAATGGATTTCATCCGGATCTATAAGTGGAACTCCAATTGCATAAAGGGTTAATCTGTAAAAGAGTATTTGGTGACGAAGTGTCTGCCAACATAATTGAAGGCAGATGTGAGGAGCCTGACACTGATGGAGGAAGAAAACTGGACTCAGCTGATTAGGGTTTGATTATGAATATTTAATGAAGAAGAGAAGATTTTATCTGCCAGTACACCATCACCTAGTGGGGGGGGATTATGACGAGGCAAAAATTAATAAGATAAGAAAGACCAACTTCAACAATAATAACCAATCTATTAGTGGACTTCAACACTATGTATAACTCTCTTGGAAGGTTCTAAAACCCTTTGGATTGAACCCATTATCCTTTACTGAAGCTATGTGCCCACTAAGCTGTAGAGTATCGAGATTTTACAGAAATAACACCAATAACTTTCTTTTTGATAAGCCATAGAAAACACATCTTGCGGTGGGCATCACATTATTGATATAAAATAATCTGACTCTTAATTCCCTATTAAAAACTATGACATATCATAACCAACACTTCGGTGTTTAAGGGGAGGACGGCTTCGGTGGAGAATGTCATCCACGACATTCAAGCGCTAGTGTCATTGTGGGTTGGATGGGGCTGAACGGCAGACTCTTTTTGGGTCTTGATTGTATATGGAAGACCGGTCCCAGGTGGTCTTCCATATTTTCTTTCAAAAAAAAAACTATGACATATCTTACATTATTATGAGACGCTTCCTCTGGAAAGGCACTGGTACCGATCAGAGTCAAGGGCTCACACTGGTTGCATGGGATAGCGTATGCAGGCCCACCAAACATGGCGGACTAGGAGTATTGCATATCTAAAGCATGAATACGGCATTATTAGCAAAGAGGGTGACTAGGATCATGCAACCAAGCGATGACCTCACCATATGGATCTTGAGAGACAAGTATGGTCGGGGATTGAACTGGGATAAGAAAATAGCCCCAATCAAGGGGGGGCGTCAGCATTCTGGCAAGGCCTCAGAAAAATCTTCCCCAAGGTCCGGGAGTTCTACTCTGTCTGAATAGGCGATGGCTCTCTCTTTAAATTCTGGACGAACCCCTGGTCGTCGTGCAGCCCCTTAAGAGAAGCATTCCCTCGGCTATTTGCACGCGCGCAATGCGCCGAGGCTACAGTAGGTGAATGTTGGGATAGTACCTAGAATGTGAGGGTTGAAGGTGCCTTGTCAGACCATCGACTAACTGATTTCTTGGGCTTTCAACAAGCTCTAAATCAGATCCGCCCTAACCGGGGGGAATCAGATGGTTGGATTGGACAAGAGCTCCTTTCTCAGCGGGGAAAGCCTATGCACGGATCCGACAGGGCAACGAGGAAGACAAAAATATGATCCAGGCGTGTCGAGCCATCTGGCATCTTAAGGTTCTGCTTAAGGCCAAGATTTTTGGGTAGCTCTTGCTCCGAAAGAGACTGATGACCCGCGTCTTTCTTAAGAGGATGTATCCAAATGCCCCAACGGTGTGTGTGTTGTGCACGAAAGATGACGAAGATTGTAATCATTTATTTTTTGGGTGCCCTTTTGCACGCACAGTTTGGGCCACCCAAGCACAGTTGGCGGTGAACACGTCATGAGAGGAGGCCTTTTGGGAGTCCATGCATAGGACCGGGCCCGGACATAGAGAAGTGGGGGCCAGAGCGCTGACAGTGCTCTGGGGAATCTGGCTACACAGAAATGAGGTGGTCTTCCGAGGGGGGAAGGCCTCTACAGATGGGCTCGCCCATGAGATAGAAGGTCTCATAGCATCATGGTTTTCCTCGTGACGGGGATGAAGAGGGAAGAGGAAAATGTGTACATGTAATAGAGTCCTAGGGCTCGAACCATGTACTTGTCAGATGGTTACCGATTTGTTCGGGTGACTGCCTCATATGTTTTCAAAAACAATAAATTATTATGATGTAGTTGAGGGTTTGCAGAAGTAATATTTTACCTTTGCGTAGTGAGAAGACAAATCCAGTGTACAATAAGGTTAAAAATCACAGTCTAGTAAAGAACATCCTGATTGTATATCACTGGGTAGTCGGTAACTGGGTGCGTTAGCCCTTGTTTTGTCATATTTGACCTTCATTGATTTTTTTTTGAATAACATTTGACCTTCATTGATAACATTCAATCATTTTTTTAAATCCCATTCAAGCTTCATTTGTCTAATTTCTTCACACTATTTTTGTGCAGCTGCGCCCTCTCGAGAGACCAATTAAATGGGAGAGTGTTGTGACATTTTCATCTCCCTCAAATAAAACTTTCAGTTTTCCTGTAAAGAGTGCTCTTACAATGGAACTGACAGTGTCCCAGTTCTGGTCTAGTGGGGTCGGAAGCATTGAGCCAACCATGGTTGATTTGGAGGTATTTTAATTTGTTTGTTACGTGCAGTGGGTATAAATATTCTTCGTAGGGTTTTATTGCTTCTGGCCCTTGACTTTCATTCCGTTTGATACGTGTGCATGATATAAAATGATGTTGAGACATTTAAGTACATATATACTATTTGCGTTTCTCCCTCTTTCCTTCTCTCCCACTGACTCTTACCCCTCAACTCACACATAATGTTGCTGTATTTTTCTATTTAATTCATGGACATTTCATTCAGTATATTTCAACAATGTATTTCTCGGGGTAACCATTTTCACATATTCACTTCACTGTGGAGCTAAAACTTGAAGCTCAAGGTTTTTTGTGCTGTGCAGAGAAACATCTCCCTAGAGTATCATCTTTTCATAATTTATTTAAATAATTAATGATTCTTTTCATGATAAATTGATGTCGTCGATAGATTGAAAATTGTAGCTTTGCTATTAAATTGTAATATTCTATATTTATCTTACTTTTTAGGTTATGTTTCATGGGATTAATATAAGTGAAGAGACTGTCCTAATTGATGGAAGTGAGGGTCCAGTAAGGATAGTTGCTAAGTCTATGTTAACATCCGAGAAACTCACACCTGTTGCCACTCTTCAAACGGTAAATGGTTTCTTTCTTTTTCAAATGCAATGTTATCATGTGGGTTTGTTTTCTTATCATGCAGATTGCTGTCTTCTGTTTCTCCATTACAGGTAAAGACTCCATACCGACCTTCTGAATCAAGCCTTGCAACACTCCCGGATAATCGAGACAGGCTGCCATCTGGCAAGCAGACACTTGCTTTGACATTGACGTACATCATCTAACACTTTTTCTTCACTTTGTATGCCTCCTTAAATATTATTTACTTTTTTTCTCTCAGCTATAAATTTAAATTGGAGGACGCTGCAGAAGTGAAGCCTAGTATCCCCATGCTCAATGATAGGATATATGACACAAAATTTGAGTCCCAGTTTTATATGATTTCAGATTCCAACAAGGTTTTGTGTATCATGTATTTTTTAGCATTATTGACATCATCTCACTTTTCACTTATTCCTGATATTGGTATTTGTTTTACATCAATGCTGTCAATAAGTTTTATTTTCTTCCAGCATGCAATTATATCAGAACCGATTACAAATCAGACCCATCCTCCTCTTTTCCAGAGGAGCAAGATGATGTATATCAAATTATTTTAGTTATTTTCAATTTTAGTGATTTTTGTATCGCAGTGTTTCAGCAATTTAAGTAACATGTGTACACTGATATTGGATAAACTTTATGATACAATCCCTGCGGGGGGTCGTAACAAGACAGGAGGAGGGAGCTGACCCTGGCGGAATAGACGAAGCCGAGGGACAAGGGTGCTGCAGGTGCGGCGAAGTGGGTGTCGCCAGAGGGAATGTGACCTGACAGAGTGGACGTCGTCAAGGAAGATGATGGCTACCTAAGGGGAAACACTACTTGTAATCCAAATCCTGCCCTCCAACGAGGAGGGCTACATATTTAAAGGGAAATGTAAGATGGAAGTGAAAGACGATAATGGCCCTAGTGGGCTTACTAGAGGGAGTAGATCATAACACTTTATTAAATGAATATAGGCCATTTGACCTTGATTGAGCATGGAAAAAGGCATCACAGTTTATGGAGAAAGGGGTGCACTATGGGATATCTTTACGAGAAGAGAGAGAAACAAATATTTGTACCAAGGGTTAGGTAAGTTGATACGAGCAAAGTCGATAACTATTTCTAAATCAAAAGATATTGCCAAAAATGGATTCTGGGAGATCTCTCGGCGAATTTTTCTTGATTCTTGGAGGAGAGGGAGCTATGGCTTCTTGATTCTGGGAGATCTCTCGGCGAATTCTCCTTGATTCTTAAAGGAGTGGGAGTTATGGCTTCTCAATTCCTGGAGATCTCTGAGAGAATTATTTCTTGATTCTTGGAGGAGAGGGAGCTACGGCTTCTCGATTCTTGGAGATCTCTCAGCAAATTCTTCTTGATTCTTGGAGGAGAGGGAGCTACGGATTCTCGATTCTTAGAGATCTCTGGGGGCATTGCTTCTTGATTCTTGGAGGAGAGGGAGCTATGGAATTTTTCTTGATTCTTGGAGGAAAGGGAGGTACAGTTTTCTTGAACGAAGGAGCGGATACCAAAGCCCATGAGGCAGCATGCCACCTTGCTCAGGAGCTTTGGACCATCAAACATGACTATTAAAAATCAAGGTGGTCACATAAACGCCGAGCAAAATGTTGCTCTTAGAGGAGGTCGAAGGCTGGGTGCAGGTTGAACCATGCAGGAGGATTGTGAGAAATCAGCCCAATATCGAATATATGTTACAAGTGTCTAAAACAAGGGCATCATGCTTGGGAATTTCAAGGTCCCGTAATCTGCAAAAAATGCAGGAAGGCCAGACATCGGCAGGCGGATTTTTAATATAGAAAAAGAGATATTACTGACACAAAGGTCCCCACTGTGAACAGGGGGAACCGTGGGATGATCCGGAGACATGAGGAAGGCCCAGAGAGCAAGCAGGATTTGGAGGCCCAAGATAGTATCCCAAGGGGCTGCTTAATAGGAGACGTCCTGAAAGGAAACCCAGATTTCGAGGAGGTGAGACAGGGTTTCTGGGAAAAGTGTCCAAGCTTGGATAGGGCAGAGTAATTGGCGCTAGAAGATGGAAAGTTCTTTATCCGTGGAGCCTCAATGGCGGCCTACATCATGGCCAATGGCTGGAATCAGCAAGTCCATGTGGGCTGCAATGGCGTCGCGTACTCCCAACGGATGGAGCACCAAAAGGGGTGCGTGCTACAACCATACTGGAGGCTCAAGATATCACAATGGGTTACAGGATCAAGCCAGCCTTGGAGGCTATAGTTAAGCCATTTAGCACACTCCGACGCATCCTCTCAACTGGACTTATACCGGGGGACCCAAATTGTGTGATAGTGGAAGTGGAGTGTTTCAAGGTTGCCTTAATACCACCTATGATCAGATTGTGGGGCCCAAAGGGTATTTTTGAGGTCAGGATGTCTACACGCATGCTGCGACTACCACCAACAACAGGAATGAGAAAGGAAGAGGTTGAAGCAAGTAAAGACGTGGATACATCATGGGAGACAAGGACCACAACATCAAAGGAGAACGACGTTTATGAAAGTCAACGGCAAAACAGTGGGCAAAAAATATAAGTGAACGAGGCTGGAAACCAGGGAGAGAATATCGCAGAAACAAAATCCAGGGATGCAGAAGACATGCAGATAATGGCCACAGGAGCTCAGATTGAAAATGAGGAGAACATCAGACAAGGGGAGGCATCGCCAGAAGAGAAAGCACCGCAACATTTCGAGTAGGGACGCGAAAGGGCCACAACCACATGTCCGAGGACTAGACCCTGACTCAGCAAACTTTTTGTCATTCATAGCCAATGCAGACTTACAAGAAATGGGGCATGTGGACTGTGTGTACACGTGGAGGAGCATGGCAGGAGGCGAGATGAAATCTAGACTGGACAGATTCCTATGTTCAGTCGAGGTAACAGAAAAGTTCCCAAATGCGATAGTGAGATCACTGCCAAGACCATTATCTGATCATACTCCCATCGTGTGGGCGTCAAATGAGACATTCATGCAATCCACATATTTTAAGATAGATGAATCATGGTTCCATGAAGATAATTTCAGGGATGAGATAGAGCAAGCATGGACTGCACAACACAAAGAGGCGTCAGATTTAGAGACAATGGCTCAGAGACCGAAAGGGCTATGACAACATTTGACGGGGTATCGAAAAGGGGTGTGGAAAATCAGGAGGAAGACGAGAAATGAAGCTCTAACCAGAGCAAAGCAACTGGATAAGTTGGAAGACATCAGAGCTCTAGAGGGAGAAGAGGCTCAAGAACGTTGAGGATGGCAAGAGGTGGTGAAATTAGAGATAGATTGGAGACAATGCTCAAGACAATTATGGCTACGAGCAGGCAACTCAAATACGAGATTCTTCCAGCTGGCGGCAAATGGCAGAGGACGTACAAATCAACTATTAAGAATAATGGTGGGACAACGAGGCCATTGCAGACCACTTCCGATCCTTCTCCAAAAAAGGGGAAAGGAGTCGGTGGAAGTGGTGTGGGAGGGGGCCAAAGATGGTGAGCCCTGAACATCAAGCGGCATTAATTCGTCCGTTTTCAGAGAATGAGGTTAAGGCGACAATCAAGGGGTTGAATGGGAAAGGAGCTCCAGGTCCAGACGGCATCCCAGTATTCTTTTACAGCAAGTGTTGGAATGTGGTTGGACCAGATGTGATGGCCACGCTTGAAGAATTTAGACAAGGACATGGGAATATGGAAAAGATCAATAGATCTTATTTGTTCCTCATGCCGAATTGTCAAGAGGCGAATAAAATTGAAGATTTTAGACCCACATCTTTGTCAAACTCTATCTATCTCATTATTGCAAAGGTGCTGGCAAAGAAGTTGAGGGCCCGGATAGGAGAGCTTGTTGGACCCTCTCATTCAGCATTCATTCCGGGTAGACTCTTGGTTGACAGCGCAGTAAATGCGAGAGTAATACTAACAACATGGAAGAGGAAGGGTACTCAAGGGTTCATTTGGAAGGTTGATTTTGCCAAAGGTTACGATTCATTAAACTGGGATTTTCTGTGGGTCTCTATGAAAAGAAGAGGGTTCCCTAAGGAATGGATCAGCTGGGTGAAGAGATGCATCACAACACACTCCTGCACGGTGTTGTTGAATGGATGACCAGAAGGAGGTCAAATTCAGCCACAAAGATGGGTGCGACACGGATGCCCACTGGCACCATTATTGTTCATCCTGGCAGTGGATTCACTCGCAGTCAGTATCGATCAAGTATGCTCACAGGGATTGTTGCGAGGCTATCAATTGTCTAACCACCAAAATGGGATTCCACTGCTCCAATATGCTGATGACACCACCTTCTTCATAGAAGGTTCTGCGAGGGAAGCGAAAAATTTATCTATCATAATTGATCTATTCGCAGATTTTTCGAGACTACAAATTAACCGGAGCAAATCAATCTTTTTGTGCAATGGCATATCTCCAGAAGAGGAGAAACAATGCACAAAGATACTGAGAACACCGATTGGGAATCTCCCAATGAGGTATTTGAACCTACTCCTAACAAAGAAGAGGATGACAAGGGCAGATTGGCAACTGGTCATTGAGAAGGTGGAAAGACAACTAGAGGGGTGGCAAGCTAAGGTGTTATCGAGAGGGGGTCAACTGGTGTTGTTGGGATCGGTGCTCTCATCCATTCCGATATTCTACCTCCTAGTATTCAAGATGCCAGTGGGAGTCCGGAAGAGATTAGAAGGCATGATGACACGCTTTCTATGGAGAGGTTCTGGGCCAGAACAAAGTAAGGGACTTGCGATGAAGGCTTGGGACAAAGTATGCTGTCCCACCAAATTGGGAGGTCTGGGGTCCTGCACATGTAGAGTACGAATATTGCATAATTACCCAAATGGGTGGAGAGAATTATAAATCAGCAGGATGATCTTGTCATCAAATTATTGCGAGACAACTATGGCAGGGGATTGAATTGTGAAAGAAAGTCAGATCTGTATCATGGGGCTTAGCCATTCTTGCAAGGGCTTCGACAGATCTTTCCACGAGCACAAAGATTATTTTCTGCAAAGTTAGGTGACAGGGTGACGTTTCAACATTGGAGGGACGCATGGTCAGCACGAGGCATCTTGAGTGAGACTTTCCCTCGTTTGAACTTGCTCGCCCAGAATCAAAATGCCCATGTTTGGGACTGTTGGGATGGATGTCAACGCCGATCATACAAGGTGCCTTATCCGACCAGCAGGTGTCTGAACTCATGGATATGCAGCAATCCCTAATCTAATTAAGACCAAATGACGGAGACCAAGATGGTTGGGTATGGACAAATGGCCCTTTCTCAGTCCAGAACGCGTACGCAAGGATCCGGAAGGGCCGAGAAGAAGATAGGTCGTTAATCCAAACATGCAGATTCACATAGCGACAAAGAGTTCCGCTGAAAGTGAGGATCTTCGGCTGTTTGCTAGCACGAAGAATACTAATGACAAGAGTTTTTCGCAAAAGGCTATATTCGAACACATCATCAATGCCTGATATGCTTTAATGGGGAAGAAATCTGCAATCATCTCTTTTTTGAGTGCTCATTTGCTCGTACAATTTGGGCCAGCCAGTTATTATCAAGGTTGGCGGTGACATCTGAAGGGATTTTATGGGACTCAATCCAGAATTGCAGAGGCATAGAACATGAAGGTGGACAAGCATCGGCGGTATTGTGGGCCATCTGGTTGCATGGAAACGACGTGATGTTCAAGGGAAGAATGGCTTCTACAGATGGAGCCATACACGAAGTGGACGATTCAAAAGCAACATGGCTCTAGGGGGCGATTGACTGAGAGGGAAGGATTTAAATTTGATCGGATAGATGGTGAAGGGACTGTAAGGTCTGATGAGGGGTTCACCGATTTATCAGGTTTCACCCCTTTTATATTTCAAAAAAAAAAGATTTTGTCAAACTCATATCAAGAAAACTGCGCTCGATAGTTCAGAAAGCCAGGGTCCCTAATGGAGATCAATAGCCAAAATGGAAGAGAAATAGAATCAAGAAACGGATGACAGAAATGAATAGCTGGAGGTCTCTGGCGGAGATCTACTCTCTGGAAAGCAGGCCCAATCCTATGATGTCAGCCACTATGTTACTCCCAACCACTTCTTGAAAAGACTGAATGTTCCTGCTCCTTCCCGATCTGTTTATTAGTAGGTTCCCACTCATGCTTTATTAAGATGCATGTGTCTTCTCATGATTGGCCTTTTTTTCCTTCTTTGGTACCTCTTGCAGAAGAATCATTTTATATCATAAATTTATTTGAATAATACCTCTTCTCAATTTGGAAGAGAGATGTCTGTCATACGCATCAAGCTGGGTACGTAGAAACTCTACGTGAATTCATGTTGGTGCCTTTGTAAAAACAAGGGGTTCCCAGGGATGCCAACCAAGTCATCACACCTAAAAGTGATATTGGACACTAACATCACCAATAGAAAGCAAATGATGAAGTGACTGAAGGCATGGATTGTGCTGGTCCTGGAACTAAAGGGGGCACATGGATAATGTGTTGTGATTTTTTCATTGTGATGCCAAATTTGATATGCCTTATTAGATAGACTTAGTGGATGCTCCATGTAGACTTCTTCCTGCTCTCCATGAAGGAAGATGCTCTTGATGTTCAGCTGACATTTTGGCAAAGAAAACTGGATAGAAAGTGTAAGAAGAACTCAAAGAGAAGTAACCTTCGTCTCCAAGGAAGCATTAGAATATAGTTGTTTGCATTTGTAGAAGTTTTTTTAAAATGAATATATCGAAGTAAACACCCACACTTTTAAACAAGCCAGTGAGCTATGACGTCCGAGCTTCACTGGAAATACCAAGTATCACCCAACAATAAACTAGTGACATGTCATGGATGAAATCATCCCATGCACCAGTCTGGTCCCGATGTTTTATTTTCCCTATGCATCATGCCAACCAAGATGCCATAGAACCTTAAAGACAATCCACAAAATTAGATACATAATTGACATTTAGGAAATGTAAGTGGGAGGCAATGAAACCGCTAGTGTCAGAATAACATGAATAGAAAGCAGAATAACATGAATAGATTGGTTGCAGTAGAAAATGTCTCAGTATAGTTTTTGGCATAGGTTTTGGTAAACATGATAAACTAAGTGAGAACTAGAAAGGTTCACCTCAACATAAGGCTAACTTTGGCAGTGTTCACCCATCTTCATCCAACAACAAGGATCAAGAACAAGCTGTGAGGTCTGGATTTTTTCCCCCATGGCCACGTGCCAGCTAGGATGGTGCCTAAAAATGTGTGGGTTAAAGCAGATGATGGTGGATCCTTCTGGCATGCTATATGGTGTTGAACATCGTCTGGAAGGGAGCAAATGGTAGTGGACTAGTAGATGGCATGGGAAATACTGAGAAGATTGAAGCCTAGAACTGGTCTCGCCACGAAGTAACAAAGAATCCTTTAACTTTTGGTGCTGATACTTGTTTTTTGAACTATCTTTTGGTGTTGATACTGTGATAAAACATGGAAAAAGTTTCATATGTGAAAGAGAAAGGAATATCTCGTGGAGTATAAATGAGAGAGAGAGATGGGCTGAGGCCCAGATAAATGCATATGCATAACAAACATCATATTTGTCAATTAGTGAGTACTCATTTTTTCATTAAATGGTCTCTTAAATGAAAATTTTCAGATTTTTTCATCACTATCCATTTTCCATCAGTGCAGTACTGAATATTTTCTTTGTTCTTGTCTCTTAAGCAAAGGGCAACATGTAGTGATATATTATTTTTGTGTTTTGAGTGGCAATTTATGAAAAGAACTCTGCGTCTTGGAATCACTGGCTGAAACAATTCATTTCATTATTCTGTTCAGCGTGTGTACACTGCTGGCGATGTGTACCCCAAGTATGTAAAAATTCCAAAAGGGGATTACATCCTGCAGCTATATTTAAGGTATGGTTTCCTTGTGTGACATGATGTTCTTTGGTCTTCTCCCTGTATTTTAGATACCTTTGCTCCTGTTTATACAAGGTCACCTACCTATTTTAACTTTGGTATTTGCAGATCTTTTAGTTACTCCGGTACACAATTTATTGTTCTTTTTAATGCAATGGGTTTGTGCCAAATTGCTTGTTGATTTTTCTGATTCCACATTAAACATGAAAATTTTCTGTTATGTTTAAGAAATACTAACAAATTTGAGAAATAAGCTTACGAGTATGTTAGGCCAAGCTTCGCTAATTGCCTGAATTTTTTACTGACGTACACTAAGAATAAGAGTAGCAAGCTAGCTATGGTTTGTAGAAACGTGATGCGATATTAATTTATTTGCATTTAGTGTTGTTTGTTGTAGCATCATCTCAAGTGTTAATATAAGAATAATTGTGAATGTATGTGATCAGAATCGTGGTCATTCTTCTTGATATACATTTATTTCCAGGCACGAGAATGCACATCTGCTGGAGGAAATGAAACAGCTTGTTCTATTCATTGAAAGGAAGTTGGAAAGAAAGGTAAAACATTTCGTTAAAATGATAAGTAGGGGAATTCTACTTTTAATTCATAATCAGTAAAGTAGGGGGATTCTACTTTTAAACCACCGAGAATGTTTTTTGCGTTTATTATTGATGCAGTTCATGTTATGAGGATGAGTATCAATTCTATGATGAAAGATGTCATGACCGAATCAGTTTGTCACGTGATCACATAAATAGTTATATAGAAAATAACACTAAGGAGTAGGCTGTCTGCTCAAAAATTCAAATAAGGCATATACCCTTTGTCCCGTCATGTGTAATTCTGTAACATTTAATGGATATCATTGATCATCCCTATTCAGTAGACATCGTCTTGTGTTTCAACTTTCCATCAGAAACCTTGATTATTGTTGCTCTCTTATTTTGTTATCTTCTCTTGGTCGATTTTTTTGGAACAGTATTTCATCATTAGCTGTGCTTTGAAAGTGAACTTTTACAGCGTAAGTGAATGTTCAATGTTTTCCAATGCTTGATAAATTAGCATCAAACTACAGGACTTCTTAAAGTTGAATTTTTTCTCTCAACCTGATGGCCTGCTAGCAGGAGATGCCACCTTCAAATCATCAATTCTTATTCCTGGGTAAAATTATCTTGTTTAAACCACTTTTTGAATGATTACACTGTTATTCTGCCTTGATCATTTGGGATTTGACATTCTTAGAGGGGAAGAAGCGTTTTATGTGGCAGCGCCAAGTGGCGAGATACTTAAAAAGGTCTTTCTTCTTGGGACTTATATTTTCTAGTGGTAACAGTATTTGTGGGGATCTATGACATTCGCTACTCTTCCAGAACGTTGCTCCAGGATCAGTTTTTTGTGGTGAGATTTCATACGGGAAGATATCAAATGGTGGCAAGAATGGTGAAGGACCAGCTCCAGTATCCTACCAGATTCTGTGTATTGCACCACCTAGTAAGGTAAAACGTTCATATTGACTGAAATTCAGTTGTCTCGTTGAGTAGCATTTTCCCTTGTACCATCGACAGCCCTAAAACATTTAGCACCGGACAATCCAACCCCTTCAAATTGTTTTTATATTTCTCTGTACTAAGCTTTAGTATCATTTACTTTTTGAAGACGAATGGGAGCAAAGGAAGGGAGTCTGCTTCATTCACCAAAAGTGTTCCTGAGAGATTACAAGAGGAGGTGATTATCATCCTAGATTTCTCTGGTTTTTTTAACCTAATAGGGCTAGTGTTTTTGCATGATTGCTATATATTGAAATTCTTCAGCTTTTTTCGGCATATATTACTTATATGTTCATCATGGCTAAAATCTCCCCAATTTTCAATGACATATTGCAATTTAAATAATACTGAGACATCCATTTTGTCGCTCCAAATTGATTTCTGCCTTGAGGACCTCTATATCACTCAATGATATCTAGGTTTTTATCTTGAATTCTAAAAACGAAGTGTCAGATAACATTACACTTGAACTCTGCCTTATAATATTTGGTTATTGACTTTGTGACTTCAATTTTTTTGTTTCAAAATCCTGGACAAGATTTTCTGAACTCGTTATCCCCCAGGTTCGGGATGCAAAAATAAAATTTCTTTCAAGTTTGAAGCGGGAGAGCACAGAGGAAAAGTTAGCATGGAAGGAGTTATCACTTTCCTTGCAGGTATTATTACGCCCTTGTTTATGATGGAGATGCTCTTAATTGTTAAAAAATTTTAACTTTTAGAAGACTAAGTATGGTTCTCTTATCACTGATATGTAAGTATTAGATTGTAGGAGTTTGATCTCAGAATAGTCGCTGCATTCTGTCACCAATGTTTGTCAACCTGAGCATGCTTTATTTCATATTATTGTATCTTCATTGCAGTCAGAGTATCCAAAACACACTCCACTGCTTGCCAAAATTTTGGATGGCCTGATCTCTCAAAGCCCTGATGAGGACAAGATTAGTCACGAAAAAGAGGTATTTCTGGTGGAGGTTTTCCGTATTCAATTAATCGCAATCCATGGGTTTGTCTTTTCATGGATAACGATCTGAACATCTGTCCTTTCTACAAGTCTGATGTTTGTCAGCTGTTCATCTCTAATATCGTTTTACATGATATCAAATATTTACACAGATTATAAGTGTGGCCAACAATGTTATTGAAAGCATTGACAAGGATGATTTAGCAAAGTATTTTTCCGCAAAATTTGATCCAGAGGATGACGAAGCAGAGGTAGACCGCCTTCTTGCCACTGTCATTCTCATTTTACCTTCCGGTGACGATTTTCTTCGAAGAATAGTTCTCTAACATATTAGTGGCGCTGTTCTTTTGCACAGAAGGTTAAGAAGAGGATGGAGGAAACGCGTGACCAGTTGGCGGAAGCATTATACAGAAAAGGCCTTGCACTTGACAAGATTGATTCCGCTGAGGTCAAATCTTAATCCCCATCTTTCAGATACAATAAATAATTATAATCTTGAGTCTCATGTTATTAAACTATACCATTAATATATAATGCTATAAGTCTTGTATTACAAACAATCATTAAATTTAATGATGCTCATATGACAGAGGACTCCTGCTGATTCTTCTGAGGCAACTGAGGAGAAAGAATCTGATTCTCCCCCCAAGGATCTCTTCGAAGAGAACTTTAAAGAATTAAAGAAATGGGTGGATATAAATACATCAAAGTATGGCATTCTTTCTGTTATACGTGAGAGGCGTCGTGGGAGACTTGGAACGGCATTGAAGGTAGCTTTACTCAAAAGCAGCTTGTTTTCTCTGATACTTTGTATAATTATTTTCCAAAAGTTTAAGTTACTTTCCTTTTATTTCAGATTCTAAACTCTGTGATAGAAGACCAGGGAGAACCTGCAAAACGGAAGCTTTATGATCTCAAGATTGAGCTGTTGGCTGAGATTGGATGGAACCACGTGGTGGAATACGAAAAACAATGGCTGCATGTTCGCTTTCCGCAGAGCCTCCCACTTTTCTAGCTCTTAAAGGTGATTTATATCTGGCAGACGAAATGTTTTAGATGAAGTCTATGATGTTTTCCCTCTGCTCTTGGATGGATGATATGTTGACCCTTTTGGATTTTCATCATCAACTCCTGGGGAAGTCACGAAGATGAGAAGAGAGAGATAATAAAATATGTTTTATACACTGGGAAGTCATCCCAAAATGTGTGTGTCTCTCTCTTGATTTGTTTGACATGTTATTGTTTCATTTTCTTTAAGTTGGTTGTTCCATTTCCCATTACTTTCCACTTGGGGTTTTCTTGATGAGCGAATTATATCAGGAGGTCCGTTCTCATGGTAAGCCAAGATCAAAAGTCTGAATTTACCCTCATTTTTTATCCCATATTTTAGCCTTTAACTAAATAGACTCTTAGATGAAACAAGAGTAAAAAAGCTTCCTTCTGTGGACCAATAATATTATCAGCCCAACTATTCATCCAAATCATTTCAGCTATGTTCTAGACACATCTTGTTCAATTGTTCATTATTAATAAATACTTGCCTCAAATGAAGACAATGTACTTCATAGATTAATTAAACATTCTCCATGGATGGATAACACATTACGCAACATGTTTTAAAGAAGAATAGTAATGCAACACCATGCATAATAATAGTCCTGAAAAAAAGGTCAATATTTCTATTCTATTCTAGAATTGGAGGATTTGCAGAAGAATCTATATCTATGTTTCTAGAGACCAATAAAGATGAAGATTAAGAGTAAAAAGTGATGATACTACACATCTTTTAGGAGGTACGGGAAAATTTATAGAAAGGTGAACAGAAATTTCATTAATAGCTTTTGAAATGCAAATCAAAACTATATTTCGACTATCTTATAAATACTTTTGGGAATAAATAATATCAGCTTAAATTTCATCTATACATTGATACTTAGCAAATGATTATCCTGGTATAAAGCAGATTATATTAGGATAAATATACCTAACAAAAACTTTAAACTATTATTTTTAATAAAAGGACGAATCTTAACTTTTACTTCCAAAAAGAAGAGTAAAAAATTATTTGAAGTACAAGAGGGGCCCCTTTCACCTTAGTGACATAGAATTCCTAATTCCTGAAAATAATAAAAAAGAGAAACTCAATTTATAATTAACATTAACTTCTAAGAATAAAAATAAGTTTTATTTGGAGGGATTTAATCATTTTAATAATCATTATAGTTAGATTTATTTCATTAGTGTTTTCTTAATATTCGTGTGATTTTCTATCGTTATTATTTCGTTTTAATGTATATTTAATGAATGGATTCAAAAGTTTAATCCTTATCCTTCATTATTTTTTACTAGATTATATGATTTTGTTTTTATTCTTTCATAGTAGATAACAAAAAATAAGAAAGTGTGGTTACAAGTGGGTAAACAAAAACAGTGCATAAAATTCCAATTATAATGTATAAAATGTCATTCTATGACAATCATAAATAATATTCCCTAATTAATTTAATAATTATTTTGTTGCATATGAATGATCGTAACCTTTATAGATTATATAATCACCCCATTGATTAAGTCACCAAAAATTGTAGAGAAGTTATATGTGCCCATTTATGTACTTCTATTGAAATTATCCATGACCTAATTAAAAACTAGAAAAATTTTAACATTTTATTCATTTCCTAAATGATATTTCATTATCTGAGTAAAGGATAGGTCTTAAATTATCAGTAAAGGAAAATATATAATTGATCAAAGGAATTGAAAAGATGTGTTTGAGTCGTACTCCCATTGTGCCAAATTATCGAGTTCTCTAATGAGAGTATGTGTTTTAAAGTATCTAATGCCATTTCAGGATTAGTAATATTTTACATTTTCGGAACATACTTTATTCTCCTTGTAAATATTTTGATAATGAGAATAAACCAAATATAGAAGAGGAGATTTAATTAAATCATCAGAAAAGGGACTGGGAATATTTAAGGTGTGGGTTGCCTTTAATATCAGTACTCTATGTATGTAATTTTTTGTAATAACTGTATCAATGCATGATTTAAATCACATAGAATCATAAAATGGACACCTATTTCAAGAAATTATAAGTTTACATTGTCTCCATAAAAATGTCTATTTTCGTGCAAACAAAATTAAATAAAATGTGTAAGAGTTAACTGCTGAAATGACAGGACCGTTGAGGGAACCAGTTATGGAACCATAGGGGACAGTTTATTAAGCTAAGGTGGAATGTCACTCCCACAAGGGAAACGGGGCACAAAGAGGGGTCTGCCTTTTAGATGGTTCCTTGTGGGTGACCACCAGTGAAGCCAAGCTTCTTCAATCTATATTCATGCATCAATGAACTGAATTCACTGTTTAACTGACTCATATTGTACTATAATATTTGAACTAAAATTTGGTGGTAATTTTGACTATAACTTTTTCTTATTTTACCTCATTTTATAAAATAATTGGCATCATTTGTATAAGTTTATTGCATCATCGAAGATGCCATGCTACATGAAAAAGGTAATGGGATGTTCATATAGTTTAATTGCTACTTTCAAAAGTGTGCAGCAAAAATGTTCTGATAAATTCACTCCCCAATAATGTCACAATAACTCTCAAAATCACTAGCATTCACATTGTAAAAAAAAATGTGATGAGTATTTTTGGATTTCTATTAAAAAAATAAAAAATGAAATATATCCCATTTGTATATATCAAACAATATAGTGATGGCCTAATCTGCATGGCAGGCAACTAATACTACTACATCACCTAGGACCACAACCTTCATCAACAAGACCAGTCGACATGACCTGGCGAGCAAGATAGGGATTTCTCTAGTGAACCCCTGGTAATTAAGTGACACCTTAACTTCGTACACGAGAGGAAACATGGGCCCAACCAATAGAATTGGTTTCTCATGAAATTTACAAAGGGATAGCTTGTTTTCTCATGAAATTGGTTTCTCATTAAAATAATATGCCCCCTAAGTGTGTTTTACTTGTCATCGATATGTGTCTGATTTTTTTTATTGTTGTCAAATGAGAAAATGCAGAAAATTAAGGATAGACTTAGTTTAACCTAATTTCAATAAAATATTTTCACATAATTTTATTAATCAAAATAATACTTCAGATTTAAATGATGATAAATCATTAGTGTAAATCAAATAACGTATGTCTACATAATATAACACATCGAAGCTTATCAAATACGTTTTGATTTTTATATCAGTAATGAAGGATAAATAGTGGAAATAAATTGTCGTGTATGGCTTTGTGACTCACCATAGAGATTTCCCAACAGCAAGAAATTTCTTCATTACAATTCATAAAGCATATCTTAAAGATAATGATCAACATATCCTGGTAAAATATAGTGAAAGAAGTTGAAAACTAATATGTACACCTAAAATGATATTTAATTCTGTATAGAAATCCACTGATGCCCATAGAGTTCAGAAAAAAGCACATACATCTGAAAAAACTTTTCCTTTAGGCTGCTGAATGCATTATTTGATTTTGATTTGAAAATATGTGGTACAGTTCATATTGTTTGCAATCTCATTGATAATTACACAGGGGAAAATTTTTTGACATTGTGAATTTTTTTCTCAAAGAATATAAATGAAGATCAAATATATGCAAATAATTTTGTTTTTTATTCATAAATATTTGGAATCATATCTTGATATTTCTATCTTTAAAAGATGTCTATAAATGATCGTAGAGAATATGTCCAAATATTTGTATCCTGCTATCATTTTTACGAACACAAATGTATTTTAAAAAATGACAATGTTATTAATCTCCGCTCCTAAGAGAAAAAATAGCATAACCCTGAAGAGTGATGCATTCTGAAGGAGATTTTTAAAATCTTGCAGCCATTCTGTGATTCTACGAAATTCTCCAGTAGAGAAAAAATATGATTAAACATTTCAACAAATGCACTATTATCTTTCCTAAGAGTTTCTAAACAGACAAAATAGTGAACATCGGTACACTTGTTATGAATTCCAATGAGTATAACATTCTCAAAGCATATTACGACATTTAAGTGAAGCTAGGAATTCTGTGATTCCATAAGTGAAACTAGGAATTCCATCATCTACTATTCAGGGTAATTATGATGTTGCCTAATTTATTCCCCTGTCCTTTCTTATCGCTTTCTAATTGGTTCGGAACTTCAAATTTTGAATTTAGTACTTTTATTTGAGTAGGGAAGTTGAGAGTGAGTGGGTTGAGTGGCTGATAACACCCTAATTTCGGTCTTTATTTCATGTTATTAGCATGATTTATGCATTTAAAAGGCTTAAATTTGGGTTGTTATCATATATTTACACAAAAATAATGCTTCCAAGTAATTTCTGATTTTTCCCTAATTTTCTGTTAATTATATGAATTTTTAAGGATTTATTGAAGCTCGAAATAATTATTTTTGGATGAAAATGGCACATTAAAAAGTTTATTTCGACATTTATCAACATGGGAATTAATCAGGGAATTTTCTATAATTTTCTATAATTTTTTACGAATTTTTAGGAATTTTTTGGGATTTATTTCAAGAAGAAATGCATTTATTCTATGAAAAAAGGGCATATTTATAAGAGAAAAAAATGTATTTATGCAATTTCTAGACTTTTCGGGGCCTTTTTGCAACGTTTCGTTGCAAAAAGACCCTGAAAACAGCTCTCGCCACGGCAGGCGTAAAGATCCTATTTAAAATCATTCAGGGTTTTATTGCAATTTTTAATATATATTTTTAATGTTTTAGGAGAAATCGGAGGAGAGAGAGTGCGCCAGGGGCATTTTAGCAATTACTTTTGGGCGGCGTCCAAAAGCAATTCCAGGATTTTTAAGGACTTTTCTGTAAAAATGAGGATTCAAAATGCGCCAGCCAATGAGAGAGCGACACGTCATTGCGTGTTTAAAAACGAAACTAATAAATAAATCAATTTTAAATCCAATGGATTAAATTGGTTTAAAATTGATTTATTAATAAATTTTGATCCTGAAGTCCGATTGAGATGATTTTTTTATGGATTTGTTCGTCTTGATCCCCTCTTTCTATCTGTACGGTTAGATCATTCAGATCTAGCCTACATTGATAGATAAATATTAAGTACTAAACGGGGGTAAAATGGTGATTTTTACCCTATAACCTAAGTATAAAAGCTAAATTTCGAGAGGGGGAGCTCATTCTGGAGGGTGCTTCATCACAGCTGCAAGACAGAGAGGAGTCCCAGCCTGTATCAACAGTTTTGGTATTTTTTTCTTTCATTGTATTCAAACTTTTGTGCATTTTGAATGAAATAGGTTAAGTTGTTTGTTTCTTCATCTCCATTCTAGTCTGAACTTCTAAATCGCTTGGCTTGAGCGGCATGTACAAGCCCTGATTAGGATTGAGAGGAGAAATTGAGGAATTTTACCTGGGCATTCAATTGCATTACAAAAGAAAATTATAAAAAATTTAGTTTTAATTTTTAGAAGTCTCAATTTACCCCATTTTAGTTCTGAATTATCAATCTGAAAAGTCAACCCAACTCATTTTAAGAACCCTCTTTCAACCTCTCTAAATGATTTCTTGGATCCTTTAATTAGGATCAAAGAAGGAAATTTAGAGCTCTTAATTCTTCTAATCTTCCCATCTCTCCTACCCCCCTCTCTAAATTCTCACCTAATTAGGGTGACTTGATCCTCATTGAAGATCAAATTCACTCTAATTAGGATCTAAAACACCAAAAATTAAATCAAATTGAAATTCCTACTTGCCTCCCTTGGACGACACTCATACTTATCACTATACATATTAAGTAGAGTTTTATAAATTTTATTGCATAAGCCAAAAATTCACAACGACAAGGGCTAAAAATTTGCGTAATTTTCACCCCTATTTTCGGCTTATCAGTGGCGTTGTCCTCTAATCATTTTCTTGAAGCCCTTTTGATATTTCTCTCTCTTGTCCCTTTCCACTCCATTGCGCTCCTTATCCAATCCCATATCCCCTCAAGATTCATTCGACCATGAAAATGAATTATGACAAATAATTCTACAAAATGACAAATAATTCTACAAAATGTTCATGGATAATTAAATCCCCTAACCTCTGTGAATTCAGGCATGTTCATTCATTAAAACTGATGAAGATGAGCATGTTGTGCTCAATAGGATGTAATTACATAGAATGGCATAGGCTGTTATTCTTCATTCCACCATGAAAATGAATAATGTTTAAAATATGATAATTTAGTTGATTATATCAGTGTTTTATTGTGTGTTTAATAAAATGATATTACACTTATTATAACACTTAAAAAATTTTACAAAATGATATTGCATGCAATATTAATAGTGAATTTATAGTGTTATTACCTCTCTCCTTCTCTCTCTCTCCCTTTCTCCTACCTTTCTCTCTCTCCCTCTCTCCCTCTCTTATTCTCTCTCTTTCTATCTATCTCTCTCATTCACTCACACACACGCACACACACACTCCCTCCCTCAAAGAAATTGTAATCCTCTCTCAAGAAAAAGAAGATGTGAGTGTAGGTGTACAGATAGAGAGAGGAGAGGAGGAAGTTAACAGATCATTGTTATTAATCCCATGAAAAGGTCTTAACTGTTGGTTCATATTTATACTAATGTATAATAACCACTAGAATATGTAGTTTGTATAACTTCCATAGTCTTCATAAAAAGTTATAACGGCTATGTTAAGATGCAATCCTAGCCACTAAATGATTTCCTATCTATATTTAATCCTCATTCTCTATCTTTAATCCTAAGTATCTCTGAACTTATATTGAATCATACCTGCTAGTTTTCATAACAAGTATAGGGGTATGTGTTTGATTCTTACTAGCTTATCTTTATTGAAGATTTCATTTGGTCCTTTGGTGCTGATCTGACGGCGGAATGGGCGCTGGGTTTCTGGCTCCCTTATCACCTCCCATCAATTCCAATGGCAGATCTGAGGCATTAAGCTTTCTCTCGAGAGTTGCAAATCTTGTCATGGATAATGGCTTTGTCAAAACATCTTGAAGTTGGTTCTCGTTCCTGATGAACCTGATTTTGATATTTTTGCTCACCACTTGTTCTCTAGCTAAGTGAAAATCAATTTCTATGTGTTTTGTTCTAGCATGAAATACTGTATTTGTAGAGAGATAGGTGTCTTCAATGTTGTCTCACCACAGTGTTGGTTGTTTCTTTGAGCAACAATATTAATAACCTTCAGAAGTGACTATACCTAGATGATTTCACAAGTGCAATTTTCTAATGTCTTGTATTCAGCCTCTATACTTGAGTGGGCAATAGTCAACTACTTCTTAGAGATCCATGATATGTGAATTTCTCCTATGTATATTAGGGAAGCTCACGTTCACCATTTATCAGTGCTATCCCCTGCCCATTCTTCATCGTTGAAGGTACTAACTCTGAGACATGAATCTTAATGAATCAATGGAGAACATAGAATACTCCCTTTCAAGTAATGTATAAGATGATTTAGAGCTTGCCAGTCACGGTTGGTAGGTGAGTGCATGCTCAAACAAGCCTTATTTACCGCAAAGGCAATATCTGGACAGGTCCTAAATTTTTAATAGAAAATTCAGATTCTAAATGATGCACTTTTTGAAATTTCAGATGTGTTCGGACATATGATTAAAATATCATCAATATAAAATTAAAATAAAGATAAGATCATTTTTAGTCTAAAAAACAACGAAGTATTTCTTTTTTACCCAGTAAAGCCAAGAGTGAGAAGATACTATGTGAGTTTTGTGAACTATGCTCTCAGAGTTTTTTTAAGTCCATAGAGTGTTTTTTTAAGATAACATACATGATTAAGGTAGAGTTTGTTTCAAAATTGGAGATTGCTCCATGTAAATGACTTCATTCAAATCTCCATCTAGAAATGCATTTGATTATCTAATTGATGTATCTTCCAACCACTGCTTACAGCTAGAGTTAACAAATAGTGAAATTTTGTATGCTTGAGTATTCGACTGAAGGTTTTGTTGAAATCGAAACCTTCTTGTTGGGTGTATCCTTTGGCAGCTAGTCTGGATTTATATTTTTCTATCTCACCTATGTGTTCATACTTTAGCTTGTATACCCATTTATATCCAATGACATGACAGTTGAGAATTATAGGAACCAAGTTCCTGGTATTAATAAATAATAATGCCTAATAGTACTCATGGCCTACATCCAATGTTTATTTCTGGATGCAGTTGGGATGAGGTTGGTTATACTAATTCATTGACATAAGATGTGAAATATTGTATCATGGGATCTCAAATGGAGTTGAAGTTGACATGTTGAGAGTGAGGATGAGTTATTTCAGAAGAATTTTAAGTTTTTAAAATTCTTCATATGGTATATGTTTTGGAGAGTTTTAGTTTTTAAAACAGCTCCAGGTTCAGGAGTATAATCAAGAGTAGGGACAAGTATAGGATGCTTTTCTAACAGAGTATGTGAACTCATTTTGAAACTAGAATGAGGGGAGGGTGGTTTATTTTTCTCAGATTTAAGTATCGGAGAATTATAATCCAAGGTATTATAAGCAATGGATGCTTCAGTACCAGATTCTGTGAACCATTGAACATGTGGATTATCACATGTTTGTGGTGTGTAGTTTTTAGTGGACACATGTTTTAGTACTCCATGACACTCATGGTTTTCATGATAATCATGGGAGACTATTGGATGTACTCCAAACAAAGTACAATTGTTATCTTGAGGAGCAAAAACAAAGGGGAAGTTGTCTTCATAAAATATCCCATATCTAGATATAAATATCTTACCTGTGTGAAGGAGAGGCACCTGTATTCCAAATGAATGGAGCTGTAGCCCATGAACATGCATGTTTCTGAGCTGTACCAAGGAGAACCTAATTGAGATAATATGGTCGTAAGGGTAACAAAGACATTCAAAAGCTCTCAGTAAGGAGTAGTTTGGTTTAGCTTTAAATAAAGTTTCATTGAGAGCTAAGGGATCCCAAGTTCCCAAGACACAAACTTGGCCCCTCCCCTTTCCTATCCTAGGTTCTCTCTGGTGCTTGAGCAGTTCGGACGGCCAGTAGGGAGGATAAGGGAGACTTCAGCAAGTCTGTATACTCTCTATTTTCCATTTATTTCTCATCTTCTCTCTAACTCACATGATTTATTAATCTTCAATTCCGTGTCATTAATTTCACTCAGCGTGAAAACATTTATATGGTGTTCCAGCATTCCTGTGAGACATTGAGCTGACATTAGGCTCTGACTAAAAGGATGTTCTAAAACAAACTTCTCTTTGGTTCTTGATGTTTTTTTTCTTAGATGGTCTGAAACTATAAATAGCACATCCGATTAATCAGTACAGGTTTAATATGGTTGCTTTTTTGTTCATTTTTTAACTTCATACTTCCATTTTAAAATTTTCTTCAAGATAGGCCGATATCTTTCCAATTACCCATTGAAAATCACCTTTATATTTTACAACTTATCAATACTTCCTAAATTGATAAAAAAATGATGAATTGATATTTCCGATTCATGTTTTTTTCAACAATATCTTGATTTGCTAACTTTGACACAATTCTATGTTCTATTGCTTTGATATTGCATTCTCCTATCAGATATACAATTTGCCAAAATGCTGAACAACTGGATTAGAAAACCGTTTCTATAGTCTCAGTTTAAGTATGAATTAACTTCAATTTTTAGCGTCTTTGAATTCAATATCATCCCTATGATGTTATCTCAGGTACACTCTTGTGATGGCATCTAATTTCATTCTTCTTGAAAATCTTTTTGATATCCATCAAAGTAAATATGTATATTTGTACTGGTACATTGATTCATATAAGAATTTCTTAAATATAGGCATTCTCATTTTCAAAAAAATCTAAATATTTTATTGTCAAATGCAGAGTTACAGTTAACTCAAAAATCTCTAAAAGTATGTTATACTAATATCAAAAAGTATGTGATAAATAATAAATTGGGGTTAAATTGTCAGTAAAGGTTTATGGTCCATGCAATTATACTTATCAAAGTCCTCACAAACATAGAGAAAAGGTTGAATCCAAAGAGGGAAAGTCTTGAGATAAGTGGATTTTCAGTTTACTTGTATTTTTTGGGATACATATTCTTACGAATCAAATATGATTTAATTCAATCAAACTAGAGAATAAAAATCAAACATAATTCTAATAAGGTAAGAAAATATTTAGTCATCAAATCAAAATCTTCCAAAATTTAAAAAAATATGTTTGGGACTTCTAGGAGGAATTCTAATAAATACCTCAACTATTTGTCAAACACCACATTGTTTTTCAATGGAAACAAATGGAATATAAGTGCTGGTGTGCAGCAAAGAGGAGAAAGAGCATGCATGATCAACATTGATAACATCAGATATGGATGGTAGATGCACACAGAATAGTTATAAAAGTGTAATCAGACTTTTTTCTAAAATTTTGGAAGAGTAAAGAGCAAAGAAAAGAGTAAAGAAATCAGACTGGAAAGGAGAGAGAATATCACAGTAAACTCATTGTCACATGCCCAAAGTACCAAGTGGTATTTTTCTTCTGCTTCAATCTTTCACTCTTGATGACTCAAGAATGAACCAAAAGGACATTCTGAATGAGAAATTCACTCCAGAAAACTTAAATGAGAACAACATACAAGGTCGCCTTTTAGTTTGACCGAGGGGGTTTATTTATAGATTGTATGTCATGGATGGATACATGAGAGAGACAAAGATACCTTCAAACTTTCACCCCATAATCCGTCTCGAACCAATATTGCGTTTGAGAATTATGGAAAGCTGGTTATTTTTCTCTCCCCCTTGATCCACATCATGAATCACCAACATGGAAGTGTAATCCTTTGATTCCCCAAAGATTTTGTATCAACATATGCATTTCAAAGTTTTTAATCTGATGCTGATGTGTGTCCTTGAAGTCTTTAAAAATATAGTGATGAATGGAGTAAAAATGTGTTTAGGCCTTTCCTCATGGACCACAATGACAGTAAAGTCAAGGTAGCAAGAAATATTTTAATGTGTTTTCTCTCATCATAGAATTACATTACATCATGTGACTTAGTATAATATTATGTAGATTTAATTATAATTTTAATCCATCAGCCCACATCCTGCATGTGAGATTTCATAGATGAAAATTTATCCCTATTTTTGTATTTCCCACATTTCTATCACATGATAGAATTTATTGAAATTTGATTCCCTAATTTTTTTCCTTTCACCATGTGTCCTTGAACACAAAAATAGAGAAATAATCAGTGGTTATTGGTGCATCATAGCATCTCAAATTGCAAAGCATAAATGGCACCTTTTCATAATCATTGAGGAGACTCAAAATTAATTGCAAGCAAAAAATCTCCACGATCTGAAAAAACCACTTTGCAACTAGTGGCGGAGCAGAATAAATCATATTAAAGTGAATTTAAATCCATAAAAATACACTGTGACCTAAAATTTTCATTTATTTATAAATTTGATATCAGAAGCTTCTTTAAGAATAACAAAATAGGTGGTATTTTTAAAATCATTATAAATTATTATCAATTACTTAAAGTGATCATAACATGTATATATGATCATTATATTGATAACAAGCACGTAAAATGTGTGATGTTGCTAAAATAATTAGGTTGTTATTTGTGACTATTTGTATGCGACTACATTTTTTATTAACTAATATTACTATTTATTCACTGATCAATCAAGAGAATTTCTATCCAATTTTATCCAAGTGATGTCATTAATAATTTTTAAACTAAATTTAAATATTGTTATCAAATTAATTAATCCAGTTATTTAAATGAATCATATCCATTTTATTTCACTTATTTCTTTAACTCTTTTGTCTTTGCATTGCACAATATCATGAGCTTCTCCTGATATATGCTGATAAGATTAAAAAACCAACGATTAATTAAAGTTGACTAAAACTACTTTATAATTCATCTATTGTATTTTCAATTGATCTGATTGCATCTGATGTTTACGTAGGATGTGGACGGTTACGCAACATGCATTAGAAATTCCACTCCAGAGGGTTTCAGCAGCACAGGAAATTTGGCCATCTCTCTTCTATACTGCAAGGTTTCTCCACCACAAATACTATCATATTTCCAGGTTTAATGATGCTTTAAGTTACACTCTTTCTTTAAAGCAAAAACACGGTGCCAGGTACGGCCGACCCAAGGCTCATGCTCGTAGACCCATCAAGTTACGCACTTTCATGCGTCAGCAGATACAATGGTGGGAGATAAATCTCATCCAGGAAAAAAAAAGATTCGTAGTTCTATAATTATAGTAAAATAAAGAAAAAATCTCCTTTCAGTCTTAGGTGAATAAACCCTATCTGTCCAACTCAAATATTATTGAATGAAATAACATTTAAATAAAAGTCATAGTGGAAAAGAAGAGAGAGAGAGAGTAAAAAAAAAAGGGCCGTTGCCACGTGAACAAAAGGGAATGACCCAACTACCCTTGGCCTCTTTATAAGGCGCAGTATGACTAGAAAAGACTACTTTACCAAAGAGAGAAGATTAAAAAAAAAGGCACTTTGTGCGTTTGCGATCACGGAATTTCAAGCCACTTTGGTGGGGTAGGGCAGCGAGGAAGAAGCCAAGGAAGCACGCCCAAGAGGAAAGTTTGCTCAATGCCCTCGCTAATTGCCTGAAAACCAGTCGCAGATCAAGCTCTCCTGCCAGAAGATCCGCCAGGAATCGCCGATCGTTTCCGCGACACTTGGTAAACTCGATTTTTATGTTGATCTACGTAGGTTTTGCTGTCGTGATCGGCGCCTCTCGGGGTCGGAATTTGAACTGCGTAATCATTTTTTCTTTCTTTCTTTTTCCTGATTTTTGGATTGATGAAGATGGAATGAATTAGGTACCTCTTCCGTGGGATTGTTCCATCGTGTTTCTTTCAGTTGTTCTCTTTAGCTGTTCGGATTCATTTGGTAGATTGGAGGACGAGAAGAATGGTCGAGGTCTCTGATAATGTGGTGTATAATGAACCAAAAGTCTGATTTATATGTTCAAGGGCTGAGCATAGTTCCATTTCTCTTCTGAATTCCCACTTGATATTACTTAATGCTGATATATTTTTCAATTATTATATGGGGCATTTTCGTGTGTGATAAAAAAATTAATGAGTAGTTTTCTAAAGTGTGTTCTTCCAAGGGCTCATGCAGTCCCTCTCAACGATGACAAAATGTCGATGATAGCTCCTGGGATATAAATGATAGCATTAAATGTTGATGATAGCTCCTGACATTAAAGATGCTTGAGCTAGAGTTAAAAATGCATGGTTTTAGTGATTATTTATTCTTCACACGGATTCTGTGGAAAATTGATTGCTGCGTTCGGCTAGAGTCACTGACTAAATTTTTATTACTTTAAATTGCAGTAGAAGAAGAGATTAACCATTTGATTACATTATTTGAATGAGCTTTTAAACCTTTGACAGATGCTCTCGGACGTGTTTCCTGGAGTCATTTCAGAGCCTGATGCGCTTCTCATTTGGCGCAACCCAGCATTTTCCATGGGAGTAGACTTCAGTGGAGGCCATGAAAGCGGACGAGTGGCAAAGAACCCAAGCAGTGAGAGATGTCCAGACGAAAAACCAAAGACAAGATCAAATCATTTGAATGGCCATGAACTTGGATTATCAAAGAAGAGCCCTAATCCGAAAAGCCCCTCTTGCATTTTTAACGAGGTGAAGGTGGAAAGCAGTGGCGTACTGGAAAGAGATTCCATTTACCAGAGCTCCTATGATATTAGAAAACTGATGAACCAGCAGAAGCTTGAAAGATATCAAGCATCAAATTTGAGTGCTGACTCCTTCATATCGTTTAAGATTACCAAATCGTCTTCGAAAAGTTGCCAGTCCAAAGAGACTCTTAGTGAGCACAAGAGGAGGAGACCGCGGCGCTTCATAAACATTGAGTGTGATTTAAGCTCTTCTGAAGATACTCAAGCAGTGGCAGAGAACAATAGAGGTTTCCTGGACTTTACTTTTTCAGTTCTTCCGGAAGAGAAGTCGAAATCGAAGAGCTCATGTTCTGAGGTTTCACTTGCCGCACAGACCTCGTCGTGCAAGCAAATGGAGAAAAATCGAGTAACTTATGCAGAAGCTCATGAGAAGTTACCCAGATCCTTCTCTGCCAAGGTTGGAACACGCAAAACTCTACTCCAAGAGGACAACAGTCCATCTACAGGAAGCCAGAAAAGCCGAGGTACCCCAATTATAAAGATGCTGAGCCCAATGAAGAAATCAAAGTCTCAGAAGAACCCATCAATGGATAAATCATCACAATACATCCACAAAGGGCAAATGTCACCAAATGCAACTTCTGCCGCTCATCTGCACACCACCCTCAAGCTAGTAAGAAAACAGTTTGCTTCTCCAAACTTCGAGTTCTCGCTAATGGATGTAGAGAATTGTCTAAGTGCCAAGACTTGGAGACCTCCAGACGCACTCAACTGGGTGTATACATTTAATAGTAGCTTAGGGGACGGGCGTCCGGCGGTTGTGGGCCAGATGCATGCCTCATGCTATTTCTGCTCTGAGTTAGGGACCAATGGTTTGCTTGATAATTTCGCTATTATGGAGTTTGTTTTACAAGATACTTCCCCTCTAAAGAGCAGAAGTATCTCTCCACTGCAGCTGGAAACACATCCTCACCTTGAGATTGCGGCAGTTGTCGTTCAGATACCCTTTGGCAGGAACAGATCTTTGAGAGACAAGCTTAGAGCCGACGCATGCAGCAACAACGACCTCGTAGGCTGCCATCCAACCAACTCTCGACATGTCAACGTGAAGGCGGTGACTTCCCCTGGCCGGCACGGACCCCCCAATGACGGCGGCGAAACCGGCCCTTCGCCTTTACTTGACAGATGGCGATCAGGCGGCAGCTGTGATTGTGGTGGCTGGGACATGGCTTGCCCGATTACAGTCTTAGAGAGCTCTGATGCAACCCAGATCAAGGGAAACAATCTCTCCTTGAAGCTTTTCTCACAGGTATGACTAAATCATAAAACCCACAAATTAAACTACCAACAGTGAACTTTGATACCATTTTTGGGGATTTTGATCAGGGAACCAAGCACAAGATCCCGGCGCTGAGCATCAGCAGTGAAGACGAAGATGGCCAGTACTCGGTCCATTTCCACGCACGGTTGTCCAAGCTGCAGGCCTTCTCCATCTGTGTGGCGGTTCTCCATGGCCTTGAAGCCTTCGAGCAGAGCCTTCTATTTTCCAACTCTGCCAACTTTTCACTGGAAGAAGAGCTGAGGCGTCTTTCAGAAACCGCAGAGCAGAAGCCCTACCGCAATTCCCACCAGGTTCATCTTCCCCACTCCCCTATTGGACGGGTGTAAATCTTTTCTAAACTTATGTTAATATCATGTTTATAAATTCAATCAAACCAAGCAGTTACATTGTCAGTCTCTCTGCTTAACGACTATAGACAAAAGAACCAATATTGCACATGTTTATAAAAGTCAGATGGTTAGATTGTAGATATTAACCAGGTTATATGATAAGGTGCATTCTAGGAATTTGGGAGTTGATCAGAGACTTCGGGATTTGAGACCTGAAAAATCACCGATATATAAATCGCACAAATGTAAAAGAGAAACTGTAGTTTAAAGAGAAAACACAAACGGGGTATGGTTTAATCATGAATTGAATGCGATGAATGCGACGAGCAAAGTTGAAGTTCTCGGTCATATAAGAATGCATGGTCACAGTTTCATCCAATCGAGTGAAAGTGTGACCATGTTTATTTCAAGAGAAACAGTAATTTTTTCTTTTACACGGAAGATAAAGACGAAGGTTCTTCATATGGCTGTGAGAACAAAGTCGTATTTCCTCCACGGACCTCCAAAAAAAAAGTATCATCTCTTCAGTAGAGCAGCTCTTCAAAAATGGGATCCACGCTGCCCTTCCAACTTCCATGGTACAACTCGAGTAGCTTCTCTGCGGGAGTCACTCCTACAAACGGTAAATCAAAGTTTAGAGAGAAAATAAAAAGAAAATTATGGCATCTTACTAATGATCAGATTTATGACCACTGGTCTCAGAGATTAATTCTCTCCGACAATATGCGGAGAAACACTGCTGGCGATTTTTTATCATTTAATTGGCATTGTAATATATTTTAGTAGCCATATATATCCAGTTTATTAAACAAAGCACATGTTTGTGCTCAATCAAAAACAGACCAATGAGTGACTACGAACATGCCCAAGACGAGATCTGATTGACTGCTCCTGCAACAATAGTTCATATTCAAATCATGCGAGTCAACTTATGACTGCTCCTGCAACAATAGACACATTCATATGGTAGTCTTCCTTACATACATTGTAATTAATCCAAGGTTGAGGAAGAGTAATTCTTTCCGTTAGATTCAGGCTCTTACCAACTGTTCTAAAAGCTAAAGCTGATTGATAGCAAGGGCATTGTTTATTCATCTTTAAGCAGGATGATGTGCTTTAACACTGTCAAATGATAACTCAAAACCACTAATCTGTTACCTGTGTTGACAATCTCGGTCACCTCCTTGAGAAACCCAGCCTCTTTGTAGCCTCTTCTTTCCAAGCCGGCCTACAGAGTCCAAATCATCAAGGATGAGACTAAGTATTTATTTCTTGAAGACTTGAAAACTATTTCAGGGAGGAAGGAGACTAAGTTTTCGCCTACTTTAAATACCTTAGACAATGCCAGCACATCTTCGGCAATATGTTTCACAAACCCGTCGCGGAATGATGTTTTCAAGCCGCTAACAGGTACCTGATAAAAGCCAAGATTTCAAATTCAAGAAGCTGACTCCAAAAATTACTTCAGGAAGCTTATGGTATTTAATCATTTATGAAGAAAAAGCTGAAACTTCGGAAACATTATAAGGAATTTAGTAACCTTTCTCCTCAGCATCTGCCTTTCTTCCTCAGTCCAGTCTGATATCATGTCGGTCACTGCTTGCAGAGAAACTTCATCATAGAGCAGACCTACCTACAAGGGAATATAACCGATTAAACTTATGGTTAAGACAAAATTTCAAAAAAAACTTATGGTTAAGACAGAACTATAACAGATGCTCCTGGACAGTGGAATCCCTTGAAACATTGTAAAGTGACCGTTCATGTCATTCATCCATGAACTTTTTTACGGAGAATTATTCATCCATTAATGTTAAAAAGACGCTGCGTACCCAAAATGCAGGTAAAGCGCACAATCTCCTCCAAGGTCCGCCATCTGCACCCCTCATCTCCAGGTACCTTTTCAGCCTTACCTGGGACACAGGAATAATCGCAAATTCATCAATAATCGAAAAATACTCTCATTTAATCACTACATCAGATCATAATAAAAGTGTTCTTTGTGATGCTAACCTCCGGAAAGATGGTGGTCAAATGGTTCTCCCAATCATTTAAAGTTGGAAGTTCCCCAGGAATTTGAGGAAGTTTACCAGCTAGGAAATCCTATGCGAAATAGGATTTTTTCAAACTTAATATTTCCGGAAATGAGGATGTTATCGAAAATAATTGATCTATTTTTTTATTGAATAAACGAAAATACCCGAAAGGACATTCCAGTGCAGTCAATATATCTCTTGTTTCGGTATACAAAATACATTGGGACGTCCAGAGCATAATCCACATACTGCTCGAACCTGCATTGAGGGTAAAGAGGAAGAACAATTAGTCTGAATGATAATATATTCAACTAAATAAATAAAACAGGGAGATTTTGAGGCACCATGCGATGCACGATGCTCTAGAAAAAGTAGAATTGCTTAATATGTCATTTCCTCATCCGGCAGATTAAAGAATACGCTGTAAAACATTTATGAATAGTAAAAGGCGGCAGGGATATCGTATTTTTTTAGGTATATAGCGCAAAGGATGCAAAGAAAAAAAGAACTCACCCAAAAGAACTGTCAAAAACAAAAGGAAGCATTCCTGCTCGATTGTTGTCAGTATCAGTCCATACATGGCTGAAGCCAAAGACAGAATTGCATATCAGATAAAGGGAGATAATCGATAACAGAAAATTTATTATTAAGGATTAGCGTGCAACTGCAAACCTTCTCATACTGAGAAAACCATTTGGCTTTCCTTCTGTGAAAGGTGAGTTCGCAAATATTGCAGTGACGATCTAGTCCATGACAATGGGGTCAGACAAATGGAATAATATTACAGATTTCTTCAAAAAATGAAATTAATACACAATTGGAATTAATATTGATTCTTACTGGTTGCAGCGCAAGACCAACACGGAACTTTCGGATCATATCCAATTCAGAGCTGAAATCCAGGTTAACCTGTTGTAAAGTGTATAATCATTCACCAAGAATGATTATAAATTAGCATCATAGCTGAGATTACTCATATTCCAACCTGAACTGTGCAGGTACGAAACATCATATCGATTCCCATCGAACCTACTTTTGGCATATAGTTCCGCATAATCTCATACCTTCCCTGCATAGACATTTGCGGAATAATTAAATCCTAAAAATGCGAAGAAGACAACAAAGAAAGCTTAGTATCGCATCAGTGCTTCTTGGTTTTCTCAGATTGGCAATGTATCCCTCCCAAATGTATAATATAATATTTGAGGAACTTCAGTGTAATAAAACGAAATCAACATAAAAAATATCCACAGATAAATATTGCAAAGGAGCACACAGATTCAAACAAGTTCATCGGTGAGAGCACATCAAAAACTCCTGTTTCTCCAGACACCAGCCCATGCAGTTAATTCGATGTCTGTAAAAAGATCTGCGAGACATGGTTGAGCATATAAAAGCATTTGCATCTTCATTTTGTATTCATCCCTGCGCTGACTGGAATACACACCAGGAGAATATTATCAATAAAGAGATCAATACCTTAGGCATGACAGGAATATCTTTGAGTCCCCACTTCGGCTGAAAACCAACTCCTAGGAAGCCAATTCCCATTTCCTCAGCTACGGCTTTCACCTGATAAACATTCCCTTGATCAATTTCATAATCAATTACTCCTGTTGTCGTCATATCTAGCAGCCATTAGAACCGGCTTCATTGTTAATAATATTCTTCATCAAAATAATGGATAAGATTTTCAAAGAAAATTCACCAAGTCATGAAGCCCAGTTATGACAGACATTTATACCCAGAAGGAAAGATATAAATGAAAAAAATAAAGGTAAAGTGAGCGAGAAAGAATGAAACAGATTCTTTAAGAGGTAAAATAATATGGTGAGACGAGAACACAGAAGATACAGGTCATTTTCTTATGTTTTTTGCATTTCGAGGGATTTTACAGGTCGTCGGATGATTTCTTACCTGGTAGAGGTGAGAATTAACTTCCGCACAAGTTTGATGCAGAGTCTCGAGCGGGGCTCCGCTCAGCTCAAACTGACCTCCGGGCTCCAAAGAAATGTTTTGTTTGCCCTGGAAATTTGGATGTTTTAAATTTTATTAGGGAGAAAAAAAAAACAGGACAAGAAAAAATATATATTAAGAGGTTGGTAACAAAACGAATATCAATCTAGGGATGGAGGAGATGAGCAGATGGTCCGTGAAAACTAGATATGTAGAAACATGTTAAAGAACCAAAAGATATCTAGATTGAGAAGAGTTTTTGTGCTTCACCTGCTTTAGTCCGATAACATATTCACCTTCCATTATTTTCTCCCACTCAAATCTCTCTGCAATTCCATTGAGTAGCGCAGAAATTTGCTCATACGACATTGGACGTAAGGTTGAAAGTTCAAAACCAAATTTTTCGTGCTCTGTTCCAATCCTGCACCAAAGAATAATTCAACAGTCGTGATCATTATTTTCTGATCGCAACATCTGTCTGATACGAAGAGATGCATTGTTAAAAAAACATCATAACGATAATTGTCTGTATCTACATTAATAGCCTCAGGTTGATCACCGTTGTCGGGCGATCTTCCACATTTTTTTCTTTTTCAAAAAAGGAACATCATAACGAAGAAGTCGAATGGAGGAGTGACGATAATGTAAAATGACGCCCAAATTATGATGAACTAAACAAGAAAATGTGCTTGAAGATGACGTTATGATTTTAATGCAAAGTAAAATCAAACCAAAACTTCATTAAAAACATCATAAATTAATGATGCTAATATTCTCCAGGAAAGGCTTCTTCCAAATATTCAGAAATCAAAAGATGACTAAATACCGAAAAACTTCGAAAACGAAACGGGTTCGAGATAAAATCCCCAAAACGAACGATGAATACTACGCACCTCCAATCTTCCACGGGTTTACATCCCGATGAAAGATAATTAACAAGATCCTCCTTGGTCAAAGGCTCGGCGGCAATCACCATTTCTTCCGTGGGCGGGCTCGCAGCAACAACCATCCGATTCCCTCGTCTATTCCTCAAATCCCCCACGAACGAACACCGCACCTTCCTCTTCACACTAGCGGCCGAAGACGCATTCCTCGCCAAAGCACGGCACTCATCCACCCCGTTCGATCGCGAAACCTCCGCGCGGAAAGCACGAAAATGAACCCCCCGCGAATTCACGCCCATCATCTTCGTTTCCCCCAACCTCTCCTCCTGCCAAGAACAACAAATTCGAATCAATTCCCTCGGATGCCCAAGAATCGAAGCAAAGAAAACAACAGAATAAGAAGAATCGAACCAAAGAAAACAACAGAATAAGAAGAATCGAACCAAAGAAAACAACAGAATAAGAAGAATCGAAGCAAAGAAAACAACAGAAGTAGACGAAGTGAAGCAAAGAAAACAACAGAATGAGAAGAATCGAAGCAAAGAAAATAACAGAATAAGAAGAAGTGAAGCAAAGAAAACAACATAATGAGAAGAATTGAAGCGAAAAAACAACATAAGAAGAAGAATTGAAGCAAACAAACAACAGAATAAGAAGAATTGAAGCAAAAAAACAACAGAATAAGAAGAATTGAAGCAAAACCGAAGGGAAAAACCTGGCAGAAACGTCGGGGGAGAGCGAAAGAAGAGATTGTTCTTGGCTGGAACGAGCGAGAGGATGGTTTATATGCGTCGTTGGCCTCGTCTCTATCTTCTCTGGCCGCCTGGTTGAGTGACAGAGGAACGCGCGACGGAGATTAGAAGGCGGCGCAGCTCGATGACGACTATTTGATGTTTATCGCTGTCTATGTCAACTGTCCACCAGAGAGGATGACGATGACGTTGACGACTTCTCACGTGTTTTTTGTATGTTTCTGTGTCCCTTGTGCCTGATTATTGAATTTTTGGGGAATCCTTTTTTTTATCTGGTTGATGATAAACAATGATTATTGACAGGAACATGAAACAGTTGTGAAGGTCTGTTTATGTGTGTGGATGTGGATGAGTGGGGGTAGATGAGCTTGGGTTGCTTGGGCAGATATGGATTATGAAATGCGCATTGGCAGGAACATGGAAGAGTTGTAGAGATCACATATAGATTGTGGAATGATTTTTATGTTTATGTGTGTGGATGTGGATGAGTGGGGGCAGATGAGCTTGGGTTGCTTTAGAGGCATAACCGGGCACGCGAGGAGATCTGCATGCGTATGTAGCAAATGATGCCGAGAATGATATTTAAATCACTCTTGGAACTATTGCACGAGGGTTGCGCAAGAAATATGATATACTAATAAAAGTGTAAAGAGCCTTTCACGCAGATTGTAAGATGCTTTGAATATAAAAAGATGTTGTGCCATCATAGCTAGGGAACATCATGGTCAGCTTTGGCTACCCGTTTTTTGCAAAAACCTAAACCTGGACCTGACCTTTGGCCTGTTCAGTCTCAGCTTGGTCAGGTTTACTAGTCATTGTCAATCCAAATCAAAACCGCCAATCTACAATTTTAGAGTGGACAATCAGCCACTCCAGCTTTGTTCTGAGGTTTGAATCAGACTAAGGACCTGGCATATTCATTAAAATATTTATTAAAAGAGTTTTAGATATCATGAATAGATTATGGAATGATTCTGGCATGGTTTATCTGTTTATGTGTGTGGATGTGGATGAGTGGGGGCAGATGAGCTTGGGTTGCTTTAGAGGCATAACCGGGCACGCGAGGAGATCTGCATGCGTATGTAGCAAATGATGCCGAGAATGATATTTAAATCACTCTTGGAACTATTGCACGAGGGTTGCGCAAGAAATATGATATACTAATAAAAGTGTAAAGAGCCTTTCACGCAGATTGTAAGATGCTTTGAATATAAAAAGATGTTGTGCCATCATAGCTAGGGAACATCATGGTCAGCTTTGGCTACCCGTTTTTTGCAAAAACTAAACCTGGACCTGACCTTTGGCCTGTTCAGTCTCAGCTTGGTCAGGTTTACTAGTCATTGTCAATCCAAATCAAAACCGCCAATCTACAATTTTAGAGTGGACAATCAGCCACTCCAGCTTTGTTCTGAGGTTTGAATCAGACTAAGGACCTGGCATATTCATTAAAATATTTATTAAAAGAGTTTTAGATATCATGAATAGATTATGGAATGATTCTGGCATGGTTTATCTGTTTATGTGTGTGGATGTGGATGAGTGGGGGCAGATGAGCTTGGGTTGCTTTAGAGGCATAACCGGGCACGCGAGGAGATCTGCATGCGTATGTAGCAAATGATGCCGAGAATGATATTTAAATCACTCTTGGAACTATTGCACGAGGGTTGCGCAAGAAATATGATATACTAATAAAAGTGTAAAGAGCCTTTCACGCAGATTGTAAGATGCTTTGAATATAAAAAGATGTTGTGCCATCATAGCTAGGGAACATCATGGTCAGCTTTGGCTACCCGTTTTTTGCAAAAACCTAAACCTGGACCTGACCTTTGGCCTGTTCAGTCTCAGCTTGGTCAGGTTTACTAGTCATTGTCAATCCAAATCAAAACCGCCAATCTACAATTTTAGAGTGGACAATCAGCCACTCCAGCTTTGTTCTGAGGTTTGAATCAGACTAAGGACCTGGCATATTCATTAAAATATTTATTAAAAGAGTTTTAGATATCATGAATAGATTATGGAATGATTCTGGCATGGTTTATCTGTTTATGTGTGTGGATGTGGATGAGTGGGGGCAGATGAGCTTGGGTTGCTTTAGAGGCATAACCGGGCACGCGAGGAGATATGCATGCGTATGTTGCAAATGATGCCGAGAATGATATTTAAATCACTCTTGGAACTATTGCACGAGGGTTGCGCAAGAAATATGATATACTAATAAAAGTGTAAAGAGCCTTTCACGCAGATTGTAAGATGCTTTGAATATAAAAAGATGTTGTGCCATCATAGCTAGGGAACATCATGGTCAGCTTTGGCTACCCGTTTTTTGCAAAAACCTAAACCTGGACCTGACCTTTGGCCTGTTCAGTCTCAGCTTGGTCAGGTTTACTAGTCATTGTCAATCCAAATCAAAACCGCCAATCTACAATTTTAGAGTGGACAATCAGCCACTCCAGCTTTGTTCTGAGGTTTGAATCAGACTAAGGACCTGGCATATTCATTAAAATATTTATTAAAAGAGTTTTAGATATCATGAATAGATTATGGAATGATTCTGGCATGGTTTATCTGTTTATGTGTGTGGATGTGGATGAGTGGGGGCAGATGAGCTTGGGTTGCTTTAGAGGCATAACCGGGCACGCGAGGAGATATGCATGCGTATGTTGCAAATGATGCCGAGAATGATATTTAAATCACTCTTGGAACTATTGCACGAGGGTTGCGCAAGAAATATGATATACTAATAAAAGTGTAAAGAGCCTTTCACGCAGATTGTAAGATGCTTTGAATATAAAAAGATGTTGTGCCATCATAGCTAGGGAACATCATGGTCAGCTTTGGCTACCCGTTTTTTGCAAAAACCTAAACCTGGACCTGACCTTTGGCCTGTTCAGTCTCAGCTTGGTCAGGTTTACTAGTCATTGTCAATCCAAATCAAAACCGCCAATCTACAATTTTAGAGTGGACAATCAGCCACTCCAGCTTTGTTCTGAGGTTTGAATCAGACTAAGGACCTGGCATATTCATTAAAATATTTATTAAAAGAGTTTTAGATATCATGAATAGATTATGGAATGATTCTGGCATGGTTTATCTGTTTATGTGTGTGGATGTGGATGAGTGGGGCAGATGAGCTTGGGTTGCTTTAGAGGCATAACCGGCACGCGAGGAGATATGCATGCGTATGTTGCAAATGATGCCGAGAATGATATTTAAATCACTCTTGGAACTATTGCACGAGGGTTGCAAGAAATATGATATACTAATAAAAGTGTAAAGAGCCTTTCACGCAGATTGTAAGATGCTTTGAATATAAAAAGATGTTGTGCCATCATAGCTAGGGAACATCATGGTCAGCTTTGGCTACCCGTTTTTTGCAAAAACCTAAACCTGGACCTGACCTTTGGCCTGTTCAGTCTCAGCTTGGTCAGGTTTACTAGTCATTGTCAATCCAAATCAAAACCGCCAATCTACAATTTTAGAGTGGACAATCAGCCACTCCAGCTTTGTTCTGAGGTTTGAATCAGACTAAGGACCTGGCATATTCATTAAAATATTTATTAAAAGAGTTTTAGATATCATGAATAGATTATGGAATGATTCTGGCATGGTTTATCTGTTTATGTGTGTGGATGTGGATGAGTGGGGGCAGATGAGCTTGGGTTGCTTTAGAGGCATAACCGGGCACGCGAGGAGATCTGCATGCGTATGTAGCAAATGATGCCGAGAATGATATTTAAATCACTCTTGGAACTATTGCACGAGGGTTGCGCAAGAAATATGATATACTAATAAAAGTGTAAAGAGCCTTTCACGCAGATTGTAAGATGCTTTGAATATAAAAAGATGTTGTGCCATCATAGCTAGGGAACATCATGGTCAGCTTTGGCTACCCGTTTTTTGCAAAAACCTAAACCTGGACCTGACCTTTGGCCTGTTCAGTCTCAGCTTGGTCAGGTTTACTAGTCATTGTCAATCCAAATCAAAACCGCCAATCTACAATTTTAGAGTGGACAATCAGCCACTCCAGCTTTGTTCTGAGGTTTGAATCAGACTAAGGACCTGGCATATTCATTAAAATATTTATTAAAAGAGTTTTAGATATCATGAATAGATTATGGAATGATTCTGGCATGGTTTATCTGTTTATGTGTGTGGATGTGGATGAGTGGGGGCAGATGAGCTTGGGTTGCTTTAGAGGCATAACCGGGCACGCGAGGAGATCTGCATGCGTATGTAGCAAATGATGCCGAGAATGATATTTAAATCACTCTTGGAACTATTGCACGAGGGTTGCAAGAAATATGATATACTAATAAAAGTGTAAAGAGCCTTTCACGCAGATTGTAAGATGCTTTGAATATAAAAGATGTTGTGCCATCATAGCTAGGGAACATCATGGTCAGCTTTGGCTACCCGTTTTTTGCAAAAACCTAAACCTGGACCTGACCTTTGGCCTGTTCAGTCTCAGCTTGGTCAGGTTTACTAGTCATTGTCAATCCAAATCAAAACCGCCAATCTACAATTTTAGAGTGGACAATCAGCCACTCCAGCTTTGTTCTGAGGTTTGAATCAGACTAAGGACCTGCATATTCATTAAAATATTTATTAAAAGAGTTTTAGATATCATGAATAGATTATGGAATGATTCTGGCATGGTTTATCTGTTTATGTGTGTGGATGTGGATGAGTGGGGCAGATGAGCTTGGGTTGCTTTAGAGGCATAACCGGGCACGCGAGGAGATCTGCATGCGATGTTGCAAATGATGCCGAGAATGATATTTAAATCACTCTTGGAACTATTGCACGAGGGTTGCGCAAGAAATATGATATACTAATAAAAGTGTAAAGAGCCTTTCACGCAGATTGTAAGATGCTTTGAATATAAAAAGATGTTGTGCCATCATAGCTAGGGAACATCATGGTCAGCTTTGGCTACCCGTTTTTTGCAAAAACCTAAACCTGGACCTGACCTTTGGCCTGTTCAGTCTCAGCTTGGTCAGGTTTACTAGTCATTGTCAATCCAAATCAAAACCGCCAATCTACAATTTTAGAGTGGACAATCAGCCACTCCAGCTTTGTTCTGAGGTTTGAATCAGACTAAGGACCTGGCATATTCATTAAAATATTTATTAAAAGAGTTTTAGATATCATGAATAGATTATGGAATGATTCTGGCATGGTTTATCTGTTTATGTGTGTGGATGTGGATGAGTGGGGGCAGATGAGCTTGGGTTGCTTAGAGGCGTAACCAGGCACACGAGGAGATCTGCACGCGTACGTAGCAAATGATGCTGAGAATAATATTTAAATCACTCTTGGAACTATTGCACAAGTCTTAGGCATGAAATATGATATACTTTTAAAATTGTAGAGAGCCTTTCTCGCAGATTGTAAGCTGCTTTGAATATAAAAGAAGCTGTGCCATTGTAGCTAGGAAACGTCATGGTCAGCTTTTGCTGACCGTTTTTACAAAAACCTAAACCTGGACCTGTTCTTTGGCCTAGTTCAGTCTCATCCTTGTCAGGTTCCCTAGTCAATGTCAATCCAAAGTTAAAAAGTTAGACTAAAGCAAATCGAAACCGCTGGTCTACCATTTCAGAGGGTAGAATCAGACTGAGGACCTGGCATGGTCATCAAAATAATTACTATTAAATATATATATATAATAAATTAAAATTTTAAAGACATTCTACTCCCCCTACCCCATTCCCATAGAGGCACAAGCTTCCCGCACTCCCTTTCTGCGAGGTTTAGGTTGGCCAATTACCGTCGCCATACTGCTGCCCATTTTTCATTTTTTTCCCTTTTCAATTTTCTACTCTATTACATGTAAATGTGAATCATATTCCTCTTTAATTTACCTCCTGGTTTTCTTTCTTTCTGGTTTAAATTTTCTTCATTACTTCTCTACGAGCTTCTCTACCATGATTTATGTATTCCAATAAACTCAAGCATCATTGATGAAATCAATATTTTTCTTGTGTCAGCCTCACAGAACAAGTAATGATCGATCAAGGGTCCTTGGCTAATCCTTTTCATTGATTCAATGATCTATTCTGGCTCCTTTGTCATAAAACATAAATATAAATTATATTATCCCTGATTTGTTACTATTAAGAATTCATAAGTATTCGTATCCAATATGGTCCAGACCAATTTAAACACTATTTTTCCATCAAATTAATCTATTTGATGCCACCTATTTTGTTGACTAATTGGATTTTCCCTTTGCATCCTGATCACATCACTGAATCAAATCTAATAAGAGGATTATTATTAGATTTTCGCATTTCATCAGATCAACAACTCAGTGATCCAACCAGACCGATAAATAGGATCTAGGATTTTTTTCGTTCTACATATAGACTGGTTTTTTTCCTCGTGATCTTTAACATATTTTCCATTTTAATGTTTGTCATCATCTTTAAATTGTTCACTGATTCAATGATTTTTTGTAGATATTTGGATATATACTCAGAATAAAATACCAAACATCTTTCTTCCTTTTAAATGTCATGTTTCAACAGTTCATGTTTTAAATGATATATGACAAGTGAGAGTTATGAGGTTTTTGTTTCAACTTTTAATTTTTCTACTAAACTATTTAGCATCAAATAATTTTTTGAAAGATTTTTTACCTATCACATAATTATTTTTTTGAACAAAGGAATTTTTTTTTCAAGTCGTTTTGGAAGCATGAACAAACCACTAGGGAGATCTATCTTTGTGAAGCCAAATTTAATTGAATGGAATATATGAAAGGTTTTTGAAAATTCAGAAATTGCAATCACTTGCACGAATCAGTGGAGAACCAAATCGTTGCCTAAAAAAGCTACAAATATTGGTTTGAAATATTTTTGTTATTTATCTGCAATTCTAATTTTTCAATAGTGTGAAATTTAGAGAACAATTCAGATTCATCATGATTAGAATAATATATATTATTGTAGGGGTTAATCTTCCATAAAAATAAATAATAAGATAAAAAAGGATTCCCTTCCTAAAAATTTACAAAATGATCTCTCCACATAGATTTAAATTATGATACCAGTGTTCATATGTTATAAAATTGGTAAAAAATATCCCACCTATAACCCATAAATGATTCATGTACATATGTCACAGAAATGTGAATTCAAAGTGAGTTTTTAGCTGGCGGAAGGCATGGTAATATGGGTATATTTTCCAAACTTTTTCCTCCACGATAAATGCACTATTTACAAGATGGAACCCTGGTTGATATGTTATTCAACCCTTTATGAGTACCCTCATGAATGAATGTTGGACAAACATTTGAATGATTTTGCATCTTAGGAGGAGATAATTAAATAAATACAAGTTTTGGAAGAATATCATGTGACAGATTATATCAAGTTAAAGATAAAATTATTTGCATAGTGATAATATGTGTCTTGTTCATTCCTTTAAATCATCATTCACTAATTTGAATTCTTAATTATCATTTTTAACTTGATGCATGTTATCACTCTTTTATCATATCTTCACCATTACCATCCCATTCTTCTAAGTCTTAATATTTTATATTATCGTATGTTTAATTATATCATTTAGTCATATTTGGCATTCTTAAGGTCAAACCATCTGGAATTTACTACATTTAGTGGGGTCACTTATTTCAGGACTTAAGTGCATGAATAAGGGGAAAAAAGAAGAAAGATATTAGAAGAATCCAAGTCAACTTTCAAAGTTTAGATAGTTTAACTTTTCAATTCAAACCAGCGATTCATATAAACTAACCCATTTATGTCTACTAATGTATTCAAGGTGGAATGTAGTTAAATAAAGGAATGGATAAATTTCAATTAAAATGACCTTATAAATTAAAAGATATGAAAATTGGAAATATAATTTTTGGATTTTGATGAATTTTTAAGAATTAAAATGGCCAAAAAATAAAATTTATGGTGTGACCTACAACAACAGCTGACATGGATGTGCCAAAACGTAGAGGCATGTCAGAAAGCCAGCACTGCAAAAGAAGTTATATCCACTTCAGCCATTATATACTCTTCTAAAAAGAAAATCTTTCTGTTTGGGATTAATATTTTCAAGTTTTGTGCATGTATCTATGGAAGAATAACATATATCAAAAGAAGATCTAACACTCAAAGCTTGCACGATGAGGCAATCACTGTGGACCCCATAATGTGGCATTGTCACGGGTATCCAATCATCTAAAGAAGCAAAGAGTTGAGATATATGACATTCAATTTGATGTGTTATGTTACTTTTTCTCTATAAAACTAACATTTCATTAAAATCCGTAGTTGATTGAGTATGTTGATGATACACTAATTATTAGGTTAATTTCACTAAATTTACATATTTAGTTTCATACTAGGTTAATTTACAGACATTTGTCTGTAAATGTGTTATCGAGCTTCAGATAATTAAATCTATATCTTTTGATTTTGTGATTTTTTAGGGTATTTTTTAGAATTTTCGGATATTAATTTCCGAAGGCCTTAATATCTATTATTTATTTATTATGAATTATATCTTATTTTATGTAATTTATTTAAGGGTTTTCTGGTCTTAATTAATTCCCCGACACTTGTGAGTATGCATTTAGTCTCTGAGATATCTTGTCTAATTCTTGTAATTCCACGTGGCTGCTAGCTATTGGACCAAACCAAATAACGTGAGATGTAGCACATAGAGCTGTGTCATCATGTCAGCCTGCATGCTTATCTATTTTCTTGGATATTTCATCTTATTATGGTTCCATAAAGTCGTTTGCTATTGGACTGAAGCAAATAACATGAGACATGACACATAGACACATTGCCAGGTCACATTCATATTTATTTAATTATTATATATGTATTTTTCTCTATGCATGGACAAATGGAATTTTCTGAGCCATATATAAAAATTAAATGATAAATTTCAGCCAATGATTTCAATAGTTTTAGCAAATCTAACGAAAAAAAACCTTGGACATGATGCGACAACAGCGATGGCGGAGAAGAGAAATTTTTTTTGTTAAATCAATGGCCATGATGGCACAGATGTGTCATCTGATTTATGGATTTTCGTATTTTTTGGAATATTTTGATGTCATATTCTTGTTGAATTTAGTGTTCTCAGTTGGAATATATTTTTATGTTTTGTTTTTAGACATGAAGCTCATAAATGTAAAAATTTATTTTTTTTGTTGACTTTATATTTAATGTTATGAATTGATGAAGGATTTGTAAGTTTTTATGAGTGTGGTGCCATGTGTCACCATTCAATTCGTCGAATGGCCACCAATTGGAGTTTTCTGCAATGGTTAGAGTCACCAAAATTGTAAAATATGGCAACTATGTCATCACAAATTGTGATTCCATAATGGCCAATCATTATTTAACGTCAGTTTATTTTTTTCACAGTGATGATGTGACATAAATATAAAAATTACAGATGTAAATCACAATAAATGTGATGTGAATATCGAGTGAATAAATAATTAAAATTCAATTTTTTAGAGCTTGAAAAGTCAAAGTCGTGGCGGTACAAATGGCATCTATGCATAATCCCATCATTGGTTAAAAACTAAGTTATGGCTGATGTGGCACACGAGAACATGTTGCTTCGTCATGCATACTCATTACTTACATGGAAAATTGTGTGATGTGCCATGTGGAAATTCATCGCCGTGTCACACAATCATTCGAATTCTTTTTGTCATTTCAAGTTGAAATTACATGGGTCAGCATGTCATGTAATAAAATGAAATAAATTTTGATGTGGTATGTGGCGACAGATTGCCACATCAAACAATAACTATTTAATAAAAAGCGTATTTTTTTACCTTCTTCTTCTATGCAGGAAACTTGACACTCTCAGAGCTACTGATCACAAAAGCCAAGAATATTGCACCAATAATTAAACAGAAATATAGATACGATGTTTTAAACGCCGACAAAAATGAGGAAGTGACAACACCAATGAGATAAAAAATGGACAACTTCCTTGACCTTCCGGCACTGGGCAGGCGTCAGCCCCCATACATGGTCTTACGACTTTGCGGAGACTTGTGTTTTTGGTAAACAGCCGCCCGGGCCTGGTCACTGAGACCTCCTTTGTGAGGAGGCACCCCTTCTCCCGAAGTTACGGGGCTATTTTGCCGAGTTCCTTAGAGAGAGTTGTCTCGCGCCCCTAGGTATTCTCTACTTACCTACCTGTGTCGGTTTCGGGTACAGGTACCCTCTTGTTTAAGGTCGTTCGAGCTTTTCCTGGGAGTATGGCATGGGAGCCGAGATTTATCCAACTTTAGAGGTTGATAACTAAAAATTTAAAAGTTTGATTGAGCTGTACTTTTACAAAGATCCATGAACTATGATATGTACATTGAGCCATAGATATTTCAAAAAAACTATCCATAAACTTGCTTCCTACTAGTGTATGATGCTTGAAAGAGAGCGAGAGTATATGAGATTCATCAATCTTGTTATTGGCAGCTTTGGTGTTTGAGAAGAGGAACCACAAAAGAGGGGGAGCTAACTTATACTCAAAAAATTCCATGAACTATGCTGAACATAAGGATCTATGGTAAGTGTCATTGCATTACAATAGTTATTTTCATCATTAACGTTAGTGTACATCCATTTTTTCATCATGTTACACATATCAATCATGTCCTACGCCATTCACATCACTATCTCTCATCATCTTAACGGCATCCCCCTAACACAAATCACCTCTACTGCTCCTCACTTTATTATATCACTATTGTCACTCCCTTCTCACACACTTTTTATTATAATGTCATTTTTATTAGTATGTAATATAATCATCTTAACTGTACACATAATTATCACACTCTCACATTACATTTTCTCATCTCTTAACCCCATATTTTATATGTATCTCCCTCAACTCACTGATAACTATTTAAAAATATTAAATCCTTAATTAACATTTCATGATGAGACCATTCGTACTCACCACTAATTAGATTAACTTGGGTGACTATATATTTTTCTATTTTGTATAGATTAAACTCAAAAGCAACAAATAAAATTTAAAACCCTGATTTGGGTTTATTAATGATCATTACTCATCACTAGATATAATTGTTTCAGTGAGTATAGAATTATTTCACTAGATAGGTTTATAAATGTATTGATTAAACTTAAAATTCACCAACGACAATACATTCAAAGCCCTCATTTGAGTTTATCATGTGGAGTTACACTTTTGTCAGAATTAGAGTGACTTACAAATGTTTTACCTTCGTCTTGGCACAAAAATCTCTTAAATTCATCAAAGTACCAGGGAGAATCATTCCCAACCCATAGGAAGTCTCCAAAAGTGAATAATCATGCAATCAATGATATTTGAACTCAATTTAAGCCCTATTTTTGGGTTTTGGGATGGAATTATGTTATGCTTGTTGCTTTCAATTTGAGGATAAGTCAACTTCTCAATCAGATTAGGAATTTATTGATATTTGAATTGAATTATTGTCATGCTTCAAAAAATTTTAATGATAAGTTCCTTCATGGATTTGTCCCTTGTTTCTCACCAGAGTTTTTACAGTGAGTACAGCCATTTATTTCTCTCTTGTTTCTCACCCAAATACTATGATTTTTGGGTAATAGATACATAATTGATTCCTCTTTATGTTTGTGTAATTTTCATACAATTCTGCAAAGTTTGGACCCCAAAATCTTTGTTGGACCACCACATCCTCATTTGATATGCATTTTTTGGGCACTTATTTTTTAGAGTCATATCTCGATACTCAACTCTAATTTGAATCAGTTTTATGTCTTTTTAATTATATCTTATTAGACTTCCATTCAAATCTAATTCATTTGATTCTGATACCAATTTTTTGGTCCTGTCTTTGAATTTGACCTGATTCATGATTTGAATCGTTTTTCAAGCAATGACTTTGAAATTGATAATAGTTTCATAACATCTCTAAAAATTTCTTTCTTTAAATGCTTATTATATTTTAAAATTATATTAAAAATCTCACCCTTGATTCACCTAAAATCGATGGGTAGATCAGAGTCCGTGCTTTGAATTGTCCATTGATTGTCCTCTTGTTAAAAAATATGAAAATGACCAACATTATGTTTTTCAATCCTTATATTATCCTATTTATGAAAACATATGAATTCTAAAATTCACCCTAAAAATTGAACAATTGACTTGGTCTATGCATTCACATGATTTGTATTGCTCACTGATTTTTCATTTGATTCTTATTCCTTTCTATTTAGAATTATTTCAAATATAATACTTACTAGATATAATTATAAAAATATTTTAAAATTATCATATTTTTCTTCAAACAATTTGACCTATTGTGTCCAAGTCGACCAATTTAAAAGTCAAGTATTGATCTTTATAGAGTTGACCCGTATTCACCAACATACATGAGGTAATACATTTGACTGAGATCGACATTGTCTTTTATTGACAAAAAGGTGTGATAAGATGACCACCTAATTTTATCCCATTACCTGGTAATTATAATATTACATTAAATATGCCTTTATGGTTTTATGAATAATTAGAAATGATAGTATGAAACATGTGTACATAAATTTAACAAGCAAATGATTGGAACACGAGAAAGAAATCCATGATGTGTCTTTAATAAAGCAATAGTATGATATCCAAATGAAATATTTCTTGGGTAATTTCAAAAATTAAAGGTGGGAGAGATCAAAAGAGAAATAGTGAGGAGGGATAGATATGCAACTTACTTGAGAGCTCTGGTGATGAGATGGGTGGAAATCAGTTGGACGATAGTATTTAGGGGAGAGCTTGTCATTATGGACATTTGGGAGAGTCTACAGCTTGTCAAATTATGGGGTGTACAGGGAACTTTATCTTCCATACAATGTAATATGAAATAATCTCACATCAATATATCTTGGGTTTAGTCCGGTCAGGCACTCAAAACCAAAAAAATACTGAAATTTTAGTCTGGCCTAAAAATACATACTAAAGACCTCAGTTAGACCCTCTGTGACCAAACGTTGGTGACACCATGGTGTTCCCTAATTGTGGCATCAACCTATAAGGGCAAGAAAATATATAAAGCAATAGATTGGTTTTCTATGTTTTAAATAGCTTATTATATTAATATGAATGACTAATGGAGAAACTTTTAGCTCCATTGGAATCCTGTCAAAGAGAAAAATAAATTAATAGAATCTCATAACTAGATTGGTCTACAATGAGAAAATTACATATAGGAAAAATCTTGAGAAAACAATTTATTTGATGGAAACCTTTGTGGCGGGAAACTCAATCACACATTCATTATCTTATTCTATGTTTATAAGCCAATGTATCCATTATAATACACATGTGATGCTTATGATGAAGTCATGAATACATGATCCAACTTATTGAATTATGATGAGATTATAATAATGCAAATACTTCGTCTTAAGCATGTGTTCTAAATATCCCTATTTAAACGATACTCTAGAAGGACATACTACTATCTAATTCCATTCGGATGTGTATCGCCAATACCATAGCCCTCGTTGTGGAGAAATAAGATAGTGGGATCTCTTTCACATAATGAGTTCAATGAATTTATCTGAATGAATCACTCAATGATTTTAGACCAAATTGTTCATTAGATTGATTCCTGTCATGCTAATGTAAGTTGTATTTAGATCTAACACGAAAGGCATCTTGTGGATGAATACTTGTACTTAGACTATGATATACTACTTCCTTTTCATCAAGTTCCAAACCATGTTAGGTTAGCTACAACAATGATTTCACAAATATGATTGATCATTGAAGATGCGATCATCCACCATTGGTTTAAGAGGAAATGGCTTAAGGAAGAAAATGTGATGAAGTCCTTGGCCAAGTTAGTGGAATATCAGTAAAAATTTATCTGTTGATTTCTTATCACATCAGTACTAGGATGACTGATTAGGGCTTGAAAGTTGACCATACCCAAAATTATTCTAAATATGTCAAGCAGATGGACTATAAGAACAAAATATTCAAGGACACAAAGGTGATACCACGTAAGTTATTTGATTATTTCTCGGATATTTATGTTCCTTTATGCATGAAATTTTTAAATTTGTTTATCAACCTTTAAATGATTTAACCTATTTTTAGAGTGATCTTCTGATTTTTATGCATTTTTTCATATTTTAGAGGATATTTCCAACATCATATTCTTAAGGATTTTAATTTTTTCATTCAGAATATATTTTGATGAATGTTTTGACCTTATATTAATGAAGATATGAATTTTTCAATGACAATATCTATTTTTATTATAGTTTTCTAACTTGTTATTTATTTTATAATGATTTATAAATATATTTTGTACTTGAGTATGCACCTGCCACATGTCACCATTTGATTCATCAAATGGTGACCAATCAAGAGTATCCGCAATAGTTAGTTGCACTCATCACTGCAAAAAAGAACAATTATGGCATCGCAAATGGCGATGCTATAGTGCGCCACTAATTATTTGATACTTTTTTTATTTTTCTGCCTAGGGGCAATGTGGACCAATAGAAAAAAGTGGTGATTTAAATTGGAATAACTTTGAGGCAATAATTGAGAGAAAAAAGAATAAAAAGGAAAAAGAAAAGTCAACAATTGTGGTGGTACACATAGCACACACATGTATTCCCGCAATTGATTAAAAGAAAGAAAGAAAAAGCTAAGACGGCATGCAAAAACGTGTGCCACTTCAGCCGATGCTATTGAAATATTCCCCCTTTTTAATGTGCATGACCTGCATCAGCATGTCAGTCACTATAAAATGGGGAAAATGGAGAAATCTTGTAATGTGGCTCATGGCAACGTAACACCACATCACATAATTAGCGAATAATAAATCCATTTTTTGTCTTTTCCTCTACATAGGTACACATGATGTTCTTGAAGCGTGCGATCATGCAAGACGAGGTGATCGTGCTAAAGATCAATAGCTGATGATTGGACGAGTTAATCAAAAGTAGAAAAAGAGGAAGCATAGCGCCGCTGACAAGGTGAGATGAAATATGGACAATTAGTATTTATCCAACTTCAAACCTCAATATCTGATGGTATAGAGGTCTAATTGAGCTAAAATTTTAGGGGTGCTTCGTCTTCGCCCCCTCTTTCCATCCATTCCTTAGGTCTATAAGTAGAGTGAGGATCACTGTCAAATTCATCCTTCAACTTTGTTCCTACAAATGTGGGCTGATTGAAATAGACTGAGTTTTTTAGATCCATAAAGTATGTTCTTTGTGTTTTGGGTGTGTGGGAAGAAGTAACAAATAAGAGGGGGAGCTTACCTATATTCACAAATCATCCTGATTGAGATGGAACGTAAGGATCTATGGTAAGTATCTTCCCCATACGTTGTTCTTTCTCAACATCATTAGCTTATATTAATTTACACTACCACGTCTCACCATGACATCACCTTAATACACTCTCTAAATCTTCTCTTACCACCTTCACATCATCGCCTTATCACAAACTTGATTGTCCTTTTTCGTATAGGTCTCATCATCTACCTAACTCCAGTCATTCTTCGTGTCATCACCATTTCATTCTCACATTTACTCAACCTTCTCAAATCCTAATTATCATTATCCACTAACTTATGGAAATATATGTAGCAAGCAAGCCAATCACACATTCTACATCTTGTTTCATGTTCATTAATAGAACATGCTCATTATAGTGTATGTGTGATGCTTATAATAAAGCGCATGAATACATGATCTAACTTAGTGAATTATGATGAAATCATAGTATGGAGATCACTCGTCTTTAAGTATTTGTTCCAAATATTCATATTCAAAGGATACTCGAGAAGGACATTAAAGTATCCAGATAGTATAACACTATCTAGCCTCACTCATATGATGAGTATGACTGTTCCCGTAGTCATAAGTGTGGAGACACAAAGGACAGATAGTGGGTGCTTTTCAACATAAAGATTTCATTGAATTAATCCGTATGAATCTATGAATGGAATTATACCAAACTATAAATCTAGTTAATTTATGTCATGGTTGTGTAATTGTTCCTTAAACCTAAGACACCAAAGACGTCTTATGGATGGAGAGTTGTACTTTGACTATGATGTATGAATTTCTCATCTTGGGATTTCAAATAGTCTTAGTTTGGGTGCATCAATAACTTCACAAAGTTGATTGAAAGATCAAGATGGGATCGTCAACCATCGGTATAAGAGATGACAGCTCAAGGTAGGGAGCGACCTCTCATATAACAGATATGAAACTGGCCGCTGGTAACTGAATACGAAATGTGTTTCCTTCAACATTCGTTCATTATCTGCATTATCGTAATCAATATCCAATATCCGTTCTCAGATATCGGAGTCAGATTACGAAAAAAATTCTCGACGTTATCCGTAATGGGTCCATTACCCATCTCTATTCAACGAAATAATGGTTTTCATTATTTCATTATCTGATATCGAGTACGGACATCGAATAATGGGAAAGATATTCATAATGGGCCAACAATGTTTTTATGTTTTGTTGGCCAAATATACATGCGTCCAATTTGTTTTGCTCAATAGGGCTCTGATTCTGACTTGAACTAGGGCTGTAATTTTGTTGGTGGAGCTAGAGGTGGTCAAGGAGCTGGTGGAAGAGTTGTTGGTGGAGGAACTACTAACGACGTAGGTGGACATGCTGGTGAAGAGTTACTTCTCGTAGAGCAGCTGAAGGTGAAGGTTTGTTGCTGAATACCACCTGTTAAAGACAACTCTTGGAGCTGTTGAAGACGCTGGTGCTAGATCCATACGATGACAAGGGTTCTCCTCGCCTCAGGTATGTCCTCCACCCGATAATGGTTTATCATGCATCGATCTGTACATATGTATATTTTTTCATTATTCATAATGTTGCATTAATTACCGCTGCACAGGCATCGATCTATATCACCAGTACTCACTAGCCTTGCCACTACTTTCGTGTGAGCTAGTAGAGACTCTCGTGATCTCTTGATCTTGAGGTCTCACACTCTTGGTACGATTTATATGCCAAGCAGGTGATTTATGGTGCATCCTATAAATTTTTTGTTCTTTTTCTAGATAATTATGTGAAATTTGTTCTACGTACCTACTGAATGAGATAGATGAACCGGTATACTTAATTTTTTTATGCTGCTTAGGCTATTCCTTAATGATATTCAAATGTATCCGGCCCGAGGTGATGATGAACCCTAAAGAATTTCATGTGAATGCCCCCCGGGACCAATGCATGGGAATGAGGGTAACAATGATATGCAAAAAAAATTCATAACCCTTTTTCATCCTCATCCTCCAAATTCTTCCATAGATTGATGATGTCTTTCTAATCATCTTTGACCCCTAGACAAAGATCAGCCAATTTTGGCCGAAGAGTGATCTCTTCTTCTTCTCAAACAACTTCAGCCTTCACATGAAGATATCACTGGAAATAGTAGACAGTCTATGATAATTTGTAATCTTATTTATGGCAATATTTTGTTTTTCAAATACTATTGAGTGTCCCTTTTTTTAACATCCATACATTACACACACACCTTACCTGTCACCCAAGCAGCTGCCATGTCAACGGCGGAGAGTGCTTCACCTCAAATAGATGAGGAGTCGGCATTTGAGGAATTACCATCAGAGCATACTGCTGATGTGTCAGAGCCTCGTGGATGAGAAAAACAGTCACCCATTCTAAAGTATTTCACAGTTGTTGGGGATTTGACATACGAGTGTGAAATTTATCACACGAAGAATGTGACAAAGGTGGTCCATCTAAAGTGCCTAGTAGACGGTAGTACAAGCGTCTTTTGGTATCATTTCAAATTCGTTCATCCGAAAGAACATGATGGGATAAAGGGCAGCACTAGTACGCAATGATGTATAGATGACTTAGCAGACGACGAACATCAGATCTCTTTGACAGAAGGCGACCATTGAGGGGTCAAACACTAAAAGAGACCAAGAACGTCATTAATCGATGCCGGCTATTTATGTCTTAAATATATTCATCCCTGATGGTCTGGGTATTCATACCATGAATGTTCGGCGCTATTCATGGCAGATGTGCACGATGACATCCATGAGCGATGACTACATCACAGAGCTCTCTACCAACAACATTTGATCAAGGAGATGACATCACATCCTCTCCAACATTTGTCGCACAGGCTTGCCATGGCGTTGGGTTGATACAGATGCTTCGAAGGCGACATGGTGATTTGCGACACAGAGTGAGGTACCTCACCGAGTACCCGAGTCATTAAGGCATGGACGATGAAGTTGTTTAAGAGGATGAAGGCAAAGATCATTTGCACATTACCAGATGTCGACTTTGTGGTGGTTGATAACATCAAAATAAAATCCCAATTTTATCATAATAATGGGCTTTTAACGCTTAAAGACATTAAATTTAGTGCATATTATCATGATTTTATGTTAAAAGAAGACTTTTCTTAATTTTCAGGAGAAACAATACTTTTGATAAAAATTTAGGTTAATTTAAACATTTTAAATGTTATAAAATTGAATGTTATAAGAAATTAAATGTTTTAATTTACCTATTTCTATAAATAAAAAGAAGTTAACAATAAATTTTAAAAGTTAATGAAGCATTTTTATTTGCATTAATATACAATTTTTTTTTATGAAACTTGCCCTTATTGGGCCAGTTTAAGTGCTAACACTATGTTAAGTTGCACAGCCCATACGTGGAGAGCGCTGGCGAATCAGAGATACGGTAGGCATTTTCAGTGCGTGACACGAACGTACACAACATCGTGTGTGTCGTGTCCTGTGCGAAGTCAGACGTGGACCAGTCCCGTGTGACATTACCCATTGTGTGCAACGCATTGAGTTAAGCCCGTGCAAAGCAAGACGTGGACCAATCAGCAGAGGCAGATTGCATGCTGACCAACATGCATTGTCCGTTCAAATCATACGTATGGGGCATTGTGCGTATGTGGAATGACGCGCATGCGGCACCATGTGGACTGATTGCGGCGCTCCGTTCAGCCTGCGTACAAATAAAAAAGTAAGGTGATAAATTAGTAAAAATGAAAACTTAGGTGGCGTTCAGGATCTAGAAGTAGAGGAGAAGTCGCCTAGCTCCCTCTTTGACTCAAGAATAGCTCAGAGAATGATATAGGCATGACTGCCGATATGTATGACAGTGAATCAGATGTGGAAGAGGGCAAAGAGGAAATCTCATTACATCAGCATAGCGGTTCGCTTGGGGACATAGTGACCAAAGTGAGAACAATAGTTTGAGCTATTCATCGATCAACGAAGCGACGGATATACTGTGCTGATCTATGCAGGACACATAAATTAAAGCCAAGGTTTCCCTCACTTGACTGCCCGACACGATGGAGTAGCACACACGAGATGCTAGAAGAAGCTATTATCAAAAGGGATGTGAGTTATGTAGGGGCTACATTCTTCATGACACGGGGTAACCATATGAAGATATCGCGTGATGAATAGGAGTTGCTTAAGGAGTTTGTCTCTACTAGGACATTTAGCATACACAACGGATCATGTTAGCAGATCGAAGGTATCTGTCATTGGGGATGTCCTTCTCCTCGTGCGGATATTAGCACGACATATGGACGACATCATGAAGCGGATTGCTAAGTGCACGCTGTTCACCAGCAAGAGACTGCCACAAGATCAACATGCATCATTGTTTCATGCAGTTGTCGCCATGCAAACGAAACTAGCCGAATATGAGAAATTGTTGTGGTACAACGATGCCGTCCCAGCTGCCTCATTACTTGACCCATTTCGCAAGGGGTCAATGTTTGACAAGGCATCCTATTTGAAGGCCGTATCCATTATTCGAGGAATTCTCCCTATTACACCGGCATCTTCCCATGATCGACGCGACACAACCATGCCCCCGTAGCAACAACCATCAAAGACTTGGGTCAATCAGACCCTTAGCAATGAACCATCTATAAGAACAACCTCACTAGCTTCCCCTTTGGAGGAAATGGAGACATTCCTATGTACAACACATCAAGGAGGGGGAGACTATGCACGTGCCTGGTGGAGAACTAATGGTGTTCTTGTCTATCCAGCACTATCGAAAATTGCACGTGAATTCTATCAGTGCCTGCTACAAGTGCTCCCTTAGAGTGGCTATTCTTCTCTGGTAGAGCAGTTGTCACTTATGAGAGATCACGTTTGGAGGGTGACGTATCACAAATCAGGCATGTAAATCAACATTCTTTAAGGAGTTGTGAAGTCATTTAATGAAAGTAAGTAACATTTTTATGTTAAATTCCATTTTCATGCAATTATTCAGTCATGATGTAAAATGTCCTATTTTTAATGGGTTTTTGCATTGATAAACATAGTATGAATTTTTTTGAATAAATAGAAAGAAAATAAACAAATAAATATTAATAGGAAAAAAATATTAATAATAATATACAAATTAAATATAAAAAATGGGCCCCTAAAGAGCCACTAAGGCGCAACCAAGGCTGGCGCACCATAGGCGCCACCCGCAGTAGCAGCCAAAGCCGTAACCACAGGCGGCACCCGCTGTGCAGGCGCAGTCCAACCTGAGCCTCAAATCAGCCAATAGGTTAGTACAGACAACGCCCAAGGTAAGAGGTTTATTTTGATTCATTAGGATTTGGTATTCGGCATTTATATATTGATTCATCTTCTTAAAACGAGCAACATGGGATTGCAAACTCATATCTTAAACAGGATCGGGCAGGGTTTTATTTTCTTTTATTTCAACTCTAATTTCTTTTCTTTTATTTCAGGTCGACAGCTCATCACGGCCACCGAAGTGGATGAATCAACAAAGAACACGTGGCAGCCGATGTTGTCTCGACAAGAGCTGATGGAGCAGGGGTCCACCAAAATAAAAGGGGTCCACGGTTACAATTTAATCATAGCCATTGAACCCCCCAATTGTGAGATCTAACGGTCGAGAAAGACTCAACCAAAATCTCTTCTCCCACCACCATTACCGTCACCGGCGACGTCAATCTGGTGACGAGAAGGCAGATTTCCACCGATTCATTGCCGTAGACTTCGTCGGAGTTGTCCCATACCACTCAAGAAGGTCTTCGGACCATTCCTGACCTATAAAATGGCTGTAAGTCTCCAGAAAACTATCTTTCGTCACCGAACTCAAACGCTTCTTTTGAAATAAAACTATGGGGGAAGATCCTCCTTCTTTTTCATTTTCTTCTGATTCTCTCGGTCAACGACAGTGACAGTGCCGCGACCTGAAGGGAGAACATGAAGAGAATGATAGAAGAAGAGAGAATTAAGAAAATTTACTTGGAAGGAATACTTTGACAGGTTACGGAGTCTGAAGCAAACGGCGACTCCAAGATCACGAAGAATTCCCGATCCTCCATCTTCTTCCTGTCTCTTTTCGGTCTCTTGTTCAACGGTGGTGACAGAGCTGTGACTTTAAGGGAGATTGATGAGGGAGAAGAGCGGAAGAAGGAAACATTCAAGAGAAGCTTACCTGAAGGATGATGCGGCCGGAGCAAGGTCATGAGACGATGACGACCTCCATCCACTGCTAAATCCAGTAAGTAGTTTGATTTCACTTAGTTTTAATTCATAATTCATTTAGTATAACGAAAGGATTGAGGAGTCATCCTCAATCCATTTCTCAAAATTGAAGTAATTTGATTTGGAGAAAAAGAACAAAAAACTCTTTCCAAGCATTCCCTCAAGCACTTTGTGTGCATGTTTTCTAAACGATCTTTAAACAACCACTTCAAACTTTTAAACTGATTTAAAATATCTATAAATATAATAAAATATAGGAAGATATAATTCCTATCATACATTCATCTTAAAGTAAAATATAGTGAAATTTGCTCTCGTTTCTTATAAAAAAATACACATAAAATACATTAGGCATTTTACCAAACACTTTGACTTCAATATTTAACCCTTAAAATTCTCCTACCAAACAACCTTTAAAAATTCTATAAAAATTTCCTAAAATCCCTAATTGACTTTCAATACCTATGTATAAAATTTGAGGTGAAAATTAAATCTGTAGGGAGAACTTCCTTTATATATTTGCATTAAATTCTTCCTTTTTCTCACTTAGAGATTACAACAAACACCTAGTGGTGTCTGTTGATCCTCCTACTCATTCTACTTCTAAGTGCCAATCCCTGTGAAGATGATCCTACTCAACACTACACATATCTGAGTAAGTTTACAAAATAAAATTTTATTTGATTGTAGTGAAAACAACGACGACAAAATTACACCCATTTTCGCCTTCGTCAGAGGGGATGACTTTTGAGGCACTTGTCTATGTAAAGTGTTGGTGTCGAGGAGAAAAAACTAAATGGTATGACATATGCCTTGACGATAACATTGATGTTGACCCAGATACATCAGGTATGATTCTAATTTATCTTTAGTTATATTATACATATTGATGGTAAATTGACATGGCTTTTATTTCAAATGTCGTAGTAGCTTTCGAGCGGTAGGGCGCATGTGATGATGTATTACATGGGATTTCTGATGAAGTCTGTGCAGTGTTGTGAAAACAAATCTAACCTTTTCCAAACACAAAGAAACACTTTTTTTTCAAAACTCTTTTCTTACTACAAGTACATTGTCTATAGCTTGTTTGACATATGATACTTTTTACTTTATATTTGAGTGTTATAGTGAATAGTACCTAAGCCATATAGAGCATGACAGGTTCCATGACGTCAGATGATGAACCACCAACACATCGAGACCTACCATGTCGGTGTATGTGTCTACTCGTCCAATTCCTGATGAAGAAACCAGAAGACTCAATTGTGCACGTCATCATCTCTGACTCTGAAGATGATGGCAATAGTAATGGACGGTTTGGCAAAAATAACGAAGACAAAACTATCAATTCCCCTCAATTCTTATCAGAGCAAATTTAGTTGATTGATGCCAGTACAATATGAATCCTTGCAAGCCTTCACTTCATTCTAACTAGCCCATACTAGAGCCGCACATCGCAGTGAGCCATGATCCATTTTTCTAAGCCATGGGCAAACCACACCTATTGGACCCGCTACAACTTCACTCCATCAATGATTAACTTTATCGACTTTCAGGTCACCCATAGCATCTATAAAAGGCAACATCCATCACTAAAAAGCAACAACGGGGGAAACATATGGCTTGTGGAATGAGAGCCTATGATGTTTGTTATGTTTGGTTGTTCATATTATGTGTCGGTTGTTGTCCGTTCTGCAATCCATACTCGGCTTCCATTCTTCAACATTTAGTATGTTTTTTTGTATACAACTTCGTATAATAAATATTATCAACATAAGTGAACCATGTTCGTAATTCGTTTTCTGTTCTGATATCGTAGACGACATTATATCCGTTATCCTCTTAACGATACCAATAGCCAACATCGTTATCCGTTCATTAAGTCATAATCGATATCTGATACCAATGTCGTCCGTGTTCGATATTTTTTTACGTATGGATAACGCGTTATGTGATTACGGACAATGCATACGGATATCGTTAGTTACACCCTAGCTCAAGGAAGATAATGCAATGAAGTTCTTGGCCAAGGCAGTGAAATATCATAGAATAGTTCTCCAATAATTGAACATACCCTAAGTTGTCCTAGCAACATGAAGTGGATAAAGGACTATACGTGCACAATAATCGATGACGAATAGGTTCCATGACTGAGTCAATACACACTCTTTTGTATCTTCTTTAGCAGGAGGTGTAGGTAGTACTCCACGTGTTTGAGACTCAACCTATTGATTGGGTAAATCGATCTGAATTAATTAATATATATGATTATATAAATACTTAATTTGGAAGGCCAATAAAGGTTATTGGGCAGCTGGAATTATTGATTAGACTGTTACATGTGCCTAGAGGGTAACACGCAAATTGTCTTTGGATGTCATAAGATATACTTAAGTTTCAAGGGGTTTCATAGGAAATACCCACTTAGTATAAATAGCGGAAAGCCCTGAATGAAATTCACCTAGGCCAGAATTGTTTAGGGGCCTTTCCCTTCTTCTCCCTTCTCACCACACCTACTCTACACTTTGATGCAATGGGGATGACGTAATGATGGCGTTGGAGGGTGAATGGATTTTGCAAGGGTGAAGAATGAGATTCGACATGCCAAGGATTGCGTGGATATGTCTAGAGGCTGCATACTTGAGCAGCTTGACTCATCTCACTCTAAGATACAAGAAATCACGGAGGTGATCCATGCAAAGGTTCTTCATTTCAATTTTTTGTTGATGTCGTTATGATTCTGCAATGTGTCTTCTATTACATGCAATCCTTATGTTCATCCAGATATAGGCCTCTAGAACCCAACACTAACTACTCTCCTCAACTTAATATTATTATCTTGCCCCAAAATTTCATATCACTATATTTCATAATTAGTATGTATCCCATCTCAGTAATCACTATATCAAGAATGTTAAATATTTAATCATTGTTCCTTATCGAGACGATCTGAACTCATCACTAGCTAAGATTACTCTGTGAGTACATTTTTATGTTTTTTAAAGAATCTCAAAATTTTCCAACAATGAGTTAAAACCCTTATTCCATGAATGAGTCCATACACTCCTTTATATCTTCTAGAGTGCAAGGTGTAGCTTAGCACCCCATGTAGTGGGTTCTCAAAACATTAGTTGGGTTAAATCAAGTTGCAACTAATTAAGTTCTCAAATGATATAAATAATTAATTTTTAAAGTATGGAAATTTTATTGGGCCACGTGAGTCATTAACTATACTGATACAAAGGTGTAGATGGTGTCATGCAAATAGTCATTGGGATTCAAAGATAAACTTCAATTAAAGGGAGTTTATGAAAATCTTTTACCTAGTATATATAGTTAAAGGTTTTTGAAAAAAAAAATCACCGTAGTTAAAACTATTAAGGGTCCATCCCTTCTCCCTTTTTCATTTGGCTACTCTCAACTCCTGAGGAATTAGAATGATGTAAGGATGGTGATAGAATGAGAACGAGGCTTGTCGAGTGGAGGATATTTGATGTTTTAGGGATCATGTAGATGAATCTGGAGGCTAAACATTTGAACATGTAAACTCATCTCTCTCGAGGAATGGAGATATCATAGATCTGATCTATGCACATGTGACTTCAACATCTATCAGGAGGTACCATTGGGGCTCCATTTTTCACCTTTTGATGTGTTAATCATTTTAGCTACATCTCAATCGAGTTCCTAGAAGCCAACAGTTATTTGATCATTGATGTGCAAACTTCATATCCATTGTGCCTTAATTTATTTTAGAAGGGGCATAAAAACCAAAATTAAGTGCAAAATTTATTTTTTCATTGAGCATCATGTTGTGTTCAGTGGAGTTTTTTAGTAGACTTATACAAGGGCCTAGAGGGCCAGATTTAAATGGTCTGTTTCACATTAGTAGTTATACTTAAATTTTAAAGGCTGTATAAAAAATCCCCTTAAGTATAAATAGGGGAGTCCCTAAAAGAATTCATACATGATAAAATTATTCAGCTGCACATCCTCCTTCTCCCTTATCCCCTTAGGTCCTCTCCAATCTTGACGGAATCAAAATAGTGGACCAATAACAATGGAGGAATGATCAGGATCACCGTAATGATGAAGGAGATTTGTCGTGTTGGAGATCAGATGGATATATTAAGAGGCTGGACGCACGAATAGCTAGAGACATCTCACTTGAGGGAATTGTTGATCCGTTACATGAATAGGGAATAGGTGTTATGACTATTTTATTCATCTTTCAAAACACAAATCATTTAATTTTTGTCTCAATCAAGGCCTAATAACCTAACACACATCATCTTGTGGGAACCAATTCCACACCTAAACTTCTCCCCAGAATAGTTCTCTTAAGTCATTTATATGACTAGCCTCTAGACATCCACTCGATCGATAAGATCATGGAACCTGTCTTCTTGTCTAACTAATCTTGATGATATAATAGATATCCTCATCATCATGTCTCACAATTGGAATGGAATGATAAAAAAAAATGAAAGGGATGCCCAAGTTTGTCTATCATGGGCACCCAAAATGATTGCCTCATATACTTACAAAATTTTCATAAAAAAATCATTGTAGCTTTGGTATAAACAATATCAGCCATAAATCTTATGGGTGTGATCCTCTGGGCCCATGTATCAGTTAAGTTAATAATTTTAATAGAACAATAACATTTCTTGAACAGTCTTACTATTTACTTCATATACATATAGATTTTTTAATTAAATATCAATTTAACGCAATCAATAAGTTCGAATTATAGGCCATGGCTGAGCTACACCAAGTGCTCTATTAGATATAGAGTAGCGATTTAAATATCTCATAGAACATTTACGTTCATTGGTTATTGTATAAATGAAATCTATCATCCATGCAAAACTCTTTAATGACTTAGGGCATAGTTATCTGTTAAACCTTAGTACATTGTTCAGCTTAGACTGATGTACAAAAAGGACCGTCTAAGAATAAGTTCTCTAGTATTCCTACTACCCTAGCGGGGGATTTATTGCATCTTCTTTCTGATGTATATTATGCGGTCGTCACACTTCCATGATTTTCTTAATTTTATTAAAATAAATATTTATCCATTATTATTCTCATATGAGGTTTATAATGAAGTCTAATCGAGGTGCTCATGAGGACTTAAAGTACTTTAGATAATATAATTTATTTATGAGGACTTTCTTGAGAGTTCCAAAAAACTATATACTAAGGGGGGCACACATTTAAGGTAATCATGCTAGTAAGATCTCAGCTCCCCCCTCTTTCACATCATTTTTACTCTCCACTCATTCCATAAGAGAGTCTTGATGGTGAGAATATTAACAAGATATTCAAGATGAGGTTGAGAAGAAGAAGAAGATATCCAATACTCTCTTGATTACATGGACGCATCTAGAGGTCGGGCATGTGAAAGGCTTGAGAGGACTCTCCAAAGGATGAACAACTTCCCCACAAGGTATAAAATGTTTACTTTATTTTAAATATAAATTGAGAATTTGTCTTCACATTATGTTGTATAGAATATTGCTTCACATTAAGATCAATTCAACGAATTCTTTCTGTAAAGATCACCCACCATCTTTTCTTAGTTTCTCTACACTAATGCATGGAGTATCAACCATAATTATTGCAACAGTAAGATCAGGAAGAGATATCAGTTCTTAATAGGTTGATGGTCGTATCGATTATCCATCTAATTGGAATATTTGGAACATATATTTTAGAGTTCAATGATCACTATATTATGATCTCGTCACAATTCACTATGTTATTGTACATATTCAGGGACTTCATTATAAACTTCACATAGTAATAATAATAGTTATTTCAAAGAACTTAAAATTACAAGGAAGAGTCACATGATAGAAATTAAAGATAACCTGACATAAATCATACTTTTAGTTTTTTATAATTGGGGCTCTAGTCATGACCCTCTAAGGATTCTTTGGAAGATCATTCTCCTTGTTGGAAAATGTTTATAAATAGCTTATAAGGATATAAAGAATTTGGGCAGTAATTTTCTTTTTGAAGCTTGAATTCATTGTACAAAATTCACTCTTGGTAGATGAGGGTAGTAAGATTTTCCCATACCAAATGTGAGACGTAGAATAAGTATTGGATCGCCATGCGACCTTGGAATTTCGTAGGTTTCCTGAGTAGGTTGCATGTCCGATTCACATCCAGATATAGTTCTTTATTCACCTTTACACACCAATAGATTATTCTCCTTTCAGAAATTCAATTTAAGATTTGCAGTGAGATTCCTTTCTTAACATGGAAGGCAAGATGAGCTGAAGGCAGCTGGAGGAGAGAGAAAATGAGGGTATTTTTATTTTTTCTTGCTATTTCCATCTACCGGAGGAATTTGTAAAATAATGTCAGGAAGGGGGGAATCACTTCTAACGTGCCCCAAACCTAGTTGGCCAAGAAGGACACATCAAGCTTTTTAAGTCAAAATTGTATGCACTTCTTGACTTAATCTGGTGAGTTTCTTCTTCCCCACTTGATCTTCTTCTTGTTTTTTGCCAAAACACCAAGCATGGGAGAAATATTCATGCTCTAGGAGGAGTTCTTAAGGGGAGAGCATCATCTTAGTTCAGGAGTACAAGCTAAAATCGAAAATAAATTTTATAGGTCATCTACCATTGCTAGGATCTCATTCTATTAGTGCCTACATCCTTTTTAGCACTTATACTCAGTTTCCCATCAGGATCTTGATTTCCCCAAGGGAAAATCAAGATAAATAAGGGGTAGGATCTCTTCCATCCATTTCATCACTTGGGTATTGATACTTTCAATAGGATAAAGGCCTAAACACCAAAATCATTATCATCATTCATTCAGATGATCTGAATCTTCAGGAGAAGCTTCAGATTGCTTGATCCCCCTTCTCTCATTTAGCATTCTCCTTATATTTATTTGGCATTACATTCCTTCATGCAATTTCAAGCTCCAAGAACCATAAAATAGATTCATATTTTAAGGACATTTTCCTCCCTGTGGATCAACCCCTTTCTTATTTTATACTTTCTATATTTTGAAAAGAGGAATTTTATAAATTTATTGCATAAGCTTAAATCCAAACGTCATGATTAAACTTACATTTAATCACGCCATTTTTAGGCTTATCAAACACATGTCACAGTTTTCATTGAATATCACAACTGATATAAATAATATCATCTAGTTAAAATTAGAATATTATCGGTAATTCAATGCAGAAAAACATTAGTCTTTATTGATGACCCAAGGAAATATTCCAATTCCATAAAATGGTTTATAAGAATATAAAAAAACTTTGCCAAGATTGTAGTCGTCATTTCCCAGTCTTTGCCAAGGACTATATTTTTCCTGATGTACTGAAAGATAAAAAGAATAACCCAAGATGAAACAAAAAGTCAAAAAATCTTCTTTCTGCTATATGTAATTTTGAGTGAGTACTCAAAGTATTTTAATTGTTATTTTTCATTGATTCAAAGACATTTTACTGTAATCAAATTTTAATTTTACCCCATTCATAAAAATAAAAAAATGAGTTCATCTGGAAATCAGTCTCAATTTTTACCCAATATGACTTGACTTGTGAGTTGACCTCAATGAATTCATCAAAAACATTATAATTGGCTTATGAGTCTGTTTCAATTAATATTTTAAAATATGTGTTGTAAAACTGCATAAATGTTAAAAAATGAAAGCAATATTATCCTTTTCTTTGACTTATAAATGTTTCAAAAAGAATGAAACATAAATTTTGTAAATTCATTAAGCGTCTTTAACTTAATTGAAAATTGTTAAATGATGTAATGGATATTATAGAAGTATTATGTTACATAATTATAACATCAAATACAAGTGTCCCTCTCTTTTGTGTTAGCTACAAGTTTCCCCAACTTACCAATGTGGAAGGCATGGTTCTTCTAAAGAGTCCTGAATGTTTATCTATTTAGGAACCACTAATGTTAGATGGTGATACGTCCATAAGAAAATGGACTGTCATTTTCTGAAAAGTGTGGTTGCAATCAATCTTCATCATTTCCTTGGTAGTACTAGGCTTGCCATGAGCTGGTAAAACATATCTATTTTTCCTTTTTGAAGATATTAAAAATTTTTAACTCCTTTGAGTATGTTAAACTCCATCAAATTTATCAAAAAAATATAAAACATGATCAATGAAACCATCCAGAAACTAAAACAAAATATCACAATAGTAAGGAATAATGGGAAAGCTAAGATTTGATGAAGTAATATATATTAAGCATGTAGACTAGGTCATTGTTTCTCAAATTGATTTAACTAACATGGACATGTGTAGTCGTTTCGAAATAACTAGATGTTAAAATTTATCCTTGTAATGAAATAATGACATGATGTCAAAATATATCGATTGTAGAAGACAAGACATCTCAAGGGAGAGGACAAATGAAGTATTTCAAAGAGCAAGTGAATGTTGGGTTCTAGAGGTCTTAACATGGATGAAGAAGAGGATTCCATGCAGCGGAAGACACATAACGGAATCACAATGGCATCATTAAAATTATGAAAGAAGTACCTTTGCATGGATCGCATCCGTGATTTCTTAGATCCTGGAGTGAGACGAGTCGAGCTGCACAAGTGTGCAGCCTCTAGACGTATCCATGCGATCCTTGGTATGTCGAATCTCCTCCTTCTCGTTGACGAGCCCCGTTCAATCTCCGTCAGCGTTGTTACGTCATCCCAATCACAGCGGGAATGGAGAGGGGATGTGGGGAGACGGGAAGAAAAGGGAAAAGGCCCCAGAACAATTCTGGCTCGGTGAATTCCGTTCAGGGCCTTCCCCTATTTATACTAAGTTGGTATTTTTTATAAAAAACCCCAAAACTTAAGTATATCTTTGGCGTTCAAAAGACCAATTGCATGTGACCCTCTAGGCCCATGTATCAGTTTAGTTAATGAATCTAGTGGCCCAATAACCTTTATGGGTCTTCGAAATTAATCAAATATATCATCATATAGATTAATTAATGTCGGATCAATTTAACCTAATCGATAGGTCGAGTCTCCAACACGTGGGGTGCCAAGCTACGCCTCATGTACTAGAAGATACAAAGGAGTGTGTATCGACTCACTCATGAAACTTGTTCGTCATTGGTTACCATGTACGTATAATCCCTCATCCACTTGACGCTCCCTGGATAACTTAGGGTATGTTCAATTGTCAAACCATAATCGGTCATCCGAGTTAATACTAATGCATTCAAAAATCATCGGAGAACTCTTCTCCGATATTCCACTGCCTTGGCAAAGGACTTCATCGCATCATCTTCCTTGAGCTGTCCTCTCTTATACCGAGGGTGGACGATCCCATCTTGACCACTAAATTATCTTCGTGAACTTCTTGATGTACCCGAACTAAGACCATTTAGAATCCCATGATTAGAGACTCGTTGGCCATAGCCAAAGTACAACCGTCCAACCACAAGACGTATTTGGTGTTTCAGGTCTTAGGACCACTTACACAACCGTGACGTGAATCAACCTGATTGATGGTTCTGTATAATACCATTAAGGGATTCGTACTGATTAATTCAGTGAAAATTTTCCACTAAAGAACACCCACTATCTATCATTTGTGTCTCCACACTAATGGATACAGGACCGGCCATACTCATCATATGAGTGAGGCTAGATAGTGTTATTCTACCCGATTACTTTGATCTCCTTCTCACGTATCATTTCGAATAGGAATGTTTAGAACACATGCTTAAAGACTAGTGGTATCCATATTACAATACCATCATAATTTACTAAGTCTGATCATGTATTCATGGACTTCATTATAAGCATCACACGTGCACTATAATGAATATGTTCCATTAATGAACATGACACAAGATGTGGAATGTGTGATTGGCTTACCGGCCACATACAATTCCATCAGTGAATATATTAGGGAAATATTTATACAATGATTTCCAAATGCATAATTCATAATTTGGATGAATATTAGGGTTTTATAGTAGACCATACCATATAAACTCATATTTAGTTTCTCCTTGACAATCGATTTAATCAATAGACTTGTACATGGCCTTGAATATAAAAAATATGATTAGCTAGTGATGAGAAAGGATTTTCCTTATTGGAAAAAATGACTAAGGAATTCATTACCTTTTCAGTGGTGATGAGGTGATACACCAATGTTTTTAAATGAATTAATTTTTTTAATAAGTTATCTTTATAAATTGATGACCGGTAGGATGATAAGAGTGTCGATCCACATGGAGGAAATTATCCAAAAACGATACGAACTAATTTTTTATTAAATAAAGCGAAGGAAAGTGTAAGGAAATGATTAAGAAATATTTTGAGTGATCATTTTTAGAAATGTTGATTTTATATGATTTTATAAACTATTTTGTTCATAAATATAAGAAATAACTAAATATATTTATGTTTTTAAATGTTGGAATGAAATTATATGAAAAATATTGTTGTCAGATTTAGTCTATGATTGCATGAGCATCACAGGGGACAGAACACTTGCAAACCAATAAAAGTTTGGTAACCAATTGGATGTCAAAGAGAGAAATCCTGGACTTGGCCAATATTTGGATAAGTTCAGGGATAGTTCTCAGAATGGAAGTATAGAATGTGAAATTAAAAAGGAAAATGAAAAAATCTGAAGAGATAGGCAATTGAATATACACAGAACAAAATTCTAGTCTAAAATAGAGAAAACAGAGAATTTTCTAAAGAGAAATAAAGTACATTGGCCTGAGAGATATTAATTTTGAATCAAAGAATATAAATTATGGATATTTATCAAAAATATTTTAGGCTAATTTTTACACAATTTAATAAATTTTTGAATTGAAAATAATTTTAGTTAATAATTAGGATCTACCAAGGTATGTACTTGCATCCCATCTCTTGGAAAGTTTGCAACGTTCAAGAAAGGAAAGAAATGAATAAGATATTTGGAAATTGTGACTGAAATTTTGCATGTATCTTAATCATTTTTTACTGAAAATTAAGATCTACTAAGGTTGTGTGCTTCCTGGCCAACTAAGTTCACGTAAGCTTTCAAGTTGTTTTTTAAAACCTTTTTTACTTCTCAAAATAGATACAATCATATAAATAGACTGTGGGTCAAAAGAAAAGCTACCCCTAAAATTTTGGCTGAATCGGACTTGTAGATCGCAAGATATCACAGTTTTAACACCAAAAATTCTAGAATGTTTAAAATAATTCATTTTCATCCATGTCCCCTAACCATTTTAGGGCAATTACATCCTTAAATTTATTTCCCGATATTATGATTTCCAGTTTTTAACACCAAGAAGCATCTGGTCGCCAACGCCCATGCACTATGCAAAAAAAGAATAATATTTCAAAGCATAGTTTTTTACCCTTTATGGCCCTGATTTCAGCATCAATAAGGTGCCACTTTCAAGTCTTTAATGATCCCAATTGTTCCATAAAACTCATTTTCTATTTTAAACCTAATGTGTACTTTGGCAAAAAAGATAATAGATTATTTTATTCAGCCAAGTGTCCCCGTTTTTATTTTAATTTTCATTTATTCCTAAAAATTTATGGATTTTTTTTTGTACCACATGTCCGTGTGAAGTTCAAATTATACTATGATTGCCTTCGTAGGTTAATCATGGCATTCGAAATCATTGGCTGAAAATGGGTGAAAGAAAGTACAAATTTTAATTCCTGATAATGTAATGTAGAATATTAAAAAATAATATTATATTCTCACTTTTTATTTTAAGCACCAAAGGTATGTGCATCAACAAATTTCTTTCAAAGGGAAACGTAGAGGAGAAGAGCGACCACATACAGGGATGTACTGCTTGATAGGATTAATAATTACATTTACTAATCATACCATAAATAGTATGGTTCCAACTTTAATGGTTTTGTAACACGATTAACAACCATTATTATCTTAAAAAATATGGTCAAAATAATATTTAATCAAACTCCATAGGTCAAACCTTTGAAATTCTCTGTTAATCGGCTGGTTCCTCAGCGTCCAAGTTCAAACCCTTATTACTTTTTCAAAACTCAACCTAAATTTGAGATTCCACATTTTATGGATTTTTTTAGTGTTAAAAACTAGTTACAAGTTAAACAGAATCTCAAGCTTGACCTAAAACTTATATTAAAAAAATCAAACTTATCACAAGGGTTGAGGAAGTGTGATATTTTGAGGTCAGTTTTTCCGTTGAATCTTCAATCACCCCGCACCAAAAACATGATTCTCAATCCTTTGGGCTCGGAATGATGTTAAAAAAAATTTACTCTTGCAGAAATGCTGAAATAATGCTTGAAGATAGCTTCAGGATTAGAGATATTTGAAAAGTATTAGAGCATAGGTTTACTTCATGCCATAGAAAATTCAAGTCTTAATCAGTGATCTGACTCATTCACCATACAGTTAAACTTAATAATCTTTAAATATACCTAAGAAGGCCATTTGGTCTTCACTTACAATGTTTCAAACAGTTGACTTAGGACCCAATGTGATTGATTACAAACATTATTAAGGCGTGCATTGCTTTGAACATTCATCAAAACATTTATTAAGGCAAGTTAGTAAAATTATCTTGAGGATTAATCTTCAAGTTGGATAGGGAATGACAAATGAAGGTTTTTGTCCCTACAGATAACCTACTCCCAGTAATTTGAAATTTATGAACAAGATAGAAAGAAGTAAGGAGGATGAAAATGGTGTATAAATTTCCTCACTTAACTCATTCGACACATTAATTTTTATTCGTGAACAAAGGCTAGGCCCATGGTGATGAGAAGAAGAAAAAATAGAATATCTCAAAAAAGAAACAATCCTCTTTTAAATATTTTTATTCTTCTATATATATATTTATTTTACTGCTATTTTTTTCTTTACTTTTTTTAAAGGGTTGAACCAGAAGTAGAAAAGATTCATTATTTATTGTAAAAAAAATAAAAAAGATTCATTTTTTATGGATGGTGAAAGAGAGCAATGAGACAATTTATTGAGGACATTAAAAAATATGGTTAATAAGATGAAGAGTCAAATTAAAAGGGTATAAATCTTTCTACCACACACAATAGTCTGGGAGAAAGATTTATATTATATCATTTAGTTATTTCTACCATACTACCTACACTAGTGTCGATCCAGTCCAATCATTCCATTCAAGACTTGATGACAGAAAGTTGATATCAGAATCATATTATGGAAATGGTGATAAATACCCTTTGTCAAATGGCTATCACTAAAGAGAATTTGGTTTACTGGTCGATTAAATAAGAAATTATGTACTTTTAGGACTTGGAGAGTGACTGCCCTATACCCCAGAATAAGATTCATATAGAGACAGAGTAAGACACCTAAGCAGAATCATCTAAAGAGAAGAAGTGGTGCAGTTGGAGGTCCACAATTCACTCATCTCACCATCTTTTGAGTCATATGACTTCAATCTTTTGATTATCCATTGCATACACACCCCACAGGGTAGCCTAGCCACCTGGATATTGACTCGCACATAATCTAAGATCATGGTTTGTGGAATTAAAAGATAATCATGATAATAACTAAGTGCCTAAATTCCCCCAAAAAGTACATCTAAGATAAATGGTCAAACGTGTTACCTAAGTAGGGGCAATAAGTTGTAATTATGTTAACATGACATGCATATCCCCCTACTTCGATTAAAACTTGAAATGTTCCCCTTCCCAGTAAAATATTTAGTGTCCTCAATGCCTTTGTAAATATATGTTTCAAATTAATTTCATTGGTTTGGAAATGGAAACTAAGGGTGGAAGGGCTATTAATTGGTGGAGTTAACTAATGCAAAGCTGCTACTTGTCTTTGAGTGCAGTCAAGTTCCCTGCTATATTTTCTTCATGTTTAGTGTTGAAAACTTTTTAAAAGCACAAGAAAATGTAAGAGTGGGGCTAGTAAAATATCTCCACTTCCATTAGGGAAAGTACAAAATGTGGTAAAGAACCCTACCTAAAGAAATAAAAGTTAAGAAACATTAAATACTAATGAAATAAATGGCACAGTGCAAAACATTCTTGCATTAGATATTTAAAAAATTACATGAAGATAAAGTTAGATCTTTCTGAGCTGCTATTTTTTCTCTCATCCATGCACGTGTCAGATCACAAATATGTTAGTGGAATCATGAGATTTTGCAAAAAATCTGCTCTTATCTTGCATTGATCATCAGAATTTAACACATATCAAACTACATCCTCGGATTTTCCAAAAAAGAATCATTATTTTACATTATTTAATAATTACATTCCACTATATATCAAAACACATTCAGAAATCAATATCCATTGTTAACATGATTTAAATAACTGAATTTTATCATGTTCACACATGCCACTCTTTCTATTTTATTTATTACACTTTTAATCCTCAGATTTTGTACTGCTGACTAATGTTTGCCTTTTGCATTGTGTTTGAAGGTGTCCAATATTAGAAAATATGATGTCTTACACCTTGGAAAAGAAATATGGTATGAAATGGCAGATTCAGATTGAGATTTGGTACAAGTTTAAGACATAAACCTAGCTTATTGATGTAGTAAACATATGTGGACAGCAGGACAATTCCACATTCCGCATTGCTTTCAGTAATTTATTGCCTGTATCTTTCAATTTTTTACCATTTAAGCTGTTTAACACCCATGAGAGTAGGGAAGGACACTGTCTGACCGAACTTCGGTCAGACCGGACCGAACCTGACCGTCGGTCAGCCTTTTTAGGGCTGACTGAACCCTTCCGGTCTGGGTCCGGTTCGGACATCGAACCGGACCAAAGACCGTTAGTCTATTACTCTCTCTCTCACCTGCTCTCTCTCCCTCTGTTCTCTCTCCCATTCTCTCTCCCTCTCTCCCGCTCGTTCTCTCTCTCCCGCTCATTCTCTCTTTGCCTGCGCGTTCTCTCTCCCTCTATCTCTCTCTCGTTCTCTTGCTGTCTCTCGCGCTTGTTCTTTCTCACTCTCTCCCGTTCGTTCTCTCTCCCTCTCTTTCTCTCTCTCTGTTCCGGTTGTCAAAGAATTGAATGTCAGAGAATCAAAAGACAAAGAATTGGGCTTCCAGACTCTTCCACCATTTCGTAATCATGACACGACTGTTAAAGCATCCACCTGCCAGGACATTCCGCCATCTCACGATCATGATGACCTGGCTACGAATATCAGAGTGGGGTACGGCTCGAGGCATAACGTATCAAGGAAGCTTCTAGAGAACCGTACGGACACCGCCATATGCCTTGATTGTTACCCTGCTGTGACGCAAGTCCAGAGCTCGAGGGCGGCTACCGCGACTTCCCAATGCGCTGGACACCTGCTGTCAGAGCCAGAGGTGGCCACCTGTGTCAGTCATCATGCTCGACAGCATGATGACGGACATCGCAATTTATATCTTTGTTTATTACATACCGCCTCTCATTCCCTATAAATACTGGACTACGGGTTATGGTTTGATCTATGGGATTTCCTCCTCCAATCCCGATTCCCTCTTCTTCTCAATCTCTTTCTTTTGCAACAACTCCTTCCTATACTACAAATACCGGTCTCACTCTCCCTCACGTTCGCTCTCCCTCCTTCCCTCCCTTTCGCCCTCTGTCCCGTTCTCACTCTCTCCCTCTCGTTTTCTTTCCCTCTATCCGTCTCCCTATCTCATTCTCACCCTCTCTTTCTCTCGCCCTCTTTCCCCGTCTCCTTCCTCCCTTCCTCACTCTTTCACCCGCTCTTTCTCTCTCTCTCTCTCCCTCCCTCTCCCTCTCTCTCCCTCGCTCTTCCAGTCTTACTCTATCTTGTTCCCTCTCCATCCCTCGATCCCTCTTTCCATTGCTCCCATTCTCATTCTCTTCCACTCATTTTGTTTCCCTCTATCTCTCTCTCTATCTCGTTCTCTCCCCTCTCTCTCACCTTCTCTCCCGATCGCCCTCTCCTCCGCTCTCTATCTCGTTCTCCCCTCTCTGTCTCACCCTCTCTCCCAATCTCCCTCTCCACCTCTCTCTATCTCGTTCTCTCCCTCTCTCCCTCTCTCCCTCTCTCTCACTCTCTCACCCCGCTCTCCCTCTCTCTCAAGGCCATCTCTCTCGCCCTCTCTTCCTCTCTCCCTCTCTGCCTCACCTTCTCTCCTGCTCTCCCTCTCCTCTCTCTCAAGGCAATCTCTCTCTCGCCCTCTCTCCCTCTCTCCCCTTCTCTCTCAAACTCTCTCCTGCTCTCCCTCTCCTCCTCTCTCCCTCTCTCTCAAGCCCTCTCATTCTCTCTCCCTCTCTCTGTCACCCTCTCTCCTGCTCTCTATCTCTCGCAATCTCTCCCTATTGAACTCCCTCCCTCTCGCCTGCTCCCCCTCACTTCCCTCTAAGGCTCTCCCCCTCTCGTTCCCCCCCCCTCCATCTCTCACTCTCTTCATCTTTCTCTCTTGTACTTTCCTTCTTACCTTCTCCCTCTCTCCCTCTCTCCCTCTCTCCCTCTCTCTCACTCTACACTATCTCAGTGTCACTCTCTCCCTCTCGCACTCCCACACTCTTTCACCATCCCCCTCTCACTCTCTCATTATTCAACACTGCTTCAGCACCAGAGGCTTTAGATGCAGCGAGAAGACCAAGTCAACTTAACATTGACTAGTCCACATGACCGACTGAAGACCGGACCGGACCGAGCCCAGACCGAGGTCAAAACTGGAACGAACTTCAGGTCTAGGTTTAGGTTTTGGTAAAACCGGACCGAGACCGGACTGTGTCCTTCCCTACATGAGAGTCACCATGAGTGCACCCTTTTTTTTCTTCCTTTTCCTAGGTGCTCCTTCTGTTGAGACTAGATGGAGAGGAAATCATATTTATGGCATCATTGTTTGATGGAAATAATTGGAGATACAGAGCTTGAAGTAATCTGAACAGATTGAAGATGCTTACTTGAGGAATCAATAAATCACATATTCAATCTGTGCAAAGGTGATGCTTTTGATTTTTCTATGTTTTTGGCTTCTAGACCGATCTTAAATTTGATCTTTTGTTGTGAAATTGAGATTGAACCATGAAGACTGAGGCTGAAATTCCTAGCAATTCAGACATAGTCCACTAGGGAATACGAAAAGACGATTATTCTCATGTATCTATCTGGAATATGGGTTATTTCTATAATTTAGACTACTTTATGATGCATGTAGGCTTACATCATGGATTATACCAGTTCAAAGCCTTATTTTGAACATTCATAAAAATTTAAAAATTACTCCCAATAATATATAAATGAAATGATCTTAATGTAAAATAAAATAAAATAATATCTTGAATTCAAGAATCATAGCCAACAAGAAAAATATGTGAAGAAAAAGAGATCTTAGATCCAATAAACAACAAGATATATAAAACAAATGAATTATACTATTGTAGTTATATGAACATAATGTATTTATGCATTTTTATTGAATGGGTTATATTTAAAATAAGTCAGATATTGTAAAAAATGATGTCTGCGATTGATATCTGATATCAACATCTTGACCCCCAAATGAAGGCATATACCGATATGAAAACAGATATTGTTGCTGTAGCAGCTGATATCAAATATCTTCATATGATATCATGATATCGCTAAACGGTTGGAATCAGATATCACCCTACAGATATTTTATTCGACATCTGTTTTGATATTAGCATCCATATGGGTGAATCCTACTATTGACACATGTTTATCGTGTGCCTCTCATTTATTGAAAATAATGTCCAGCCCTTGGTTCTTATTGCCACTTATCCTTGCACATTATAAAAGTAAATTCATGCCATGATTTTCCTGTTATGGCATCATGATTTGTGATGCCATAATGACCAATTTATATAATGATTAGTGCATTTAATCATTTAGGATAACCAATATTTTTTTGGATCTGAATAAATGACTTCACAACATGTGGCACAGCATAATTATTAGCAAAAAAATTCGTTTAGAACCAAATCAATGTATTACTAATTGCAAGAAAATGTGTTTGATCTAAAAAAATATTTTATTGATGACTGTGGTGTCAAAAAATTTCATAGCATACCAAAAAACAAAATATAATTCCAAATATATATTTCACCACTTTAAGCTTGATCATACACAAGCACACGCACAATCGTTTTAATGTAAATAAACATGTAAAATTCATGATATTAATCTAAAAAATTATCATTTTTTTAATACCCTCAGTTGTTTGAGGAGTGTCACATACATGAGGGACTTTGAGTAGACTATTACTTATGAACAAATGCTCCATGAAAGTGTGGATGAGTTCCTTGTTCCTTCTTGAACTTGTTTTGTAGCTTGGCATCTTAGGCGTTGGTGACTGGAATCATCGATTGATTAAATAGACCCATTGTTAATTAATAAAAATTAACAAGTAAAGAGGTTATTGACAAGTACATGGGTCGAGAGCCTCACCTGTATGAGGTTTATTAGACACCGTAAGATACATAATGAATACAAAGGTGCACCCCTTCCCCGCCCACATGAATAATGAGAAGATCATCCTCTTGTGATGAGTGCTCTTATTGAGTAGAAGACAGGTTACTTGATGGTCTGAAGACACATGGACACATCTAGAGGGTGAAGGCATGAGCGTCTTGTGAAAAATCAATTAGAGAAACCGAAATGGATAGCAGATTCAATTGAGTGCAACTGATTTGATCATAATTTTTTTTGATTTTTGTGTCAAGATTTGTTTTATTTCACCTAGAGAGCTCTTTTGGGATTGTCAATCACGACATCAAACGTAACATTAAGTATATTACACATATTTGTCACAAATTTATACGTTAGGAAAATTTTAAGAGTACTAACAAGTATGTCAATTAGTGAGAGGCTAGATAATATAAAAATATAATTGCGTTTTCTGATTAATGATGAAAAATCTCATATAAAAATAATTATTTCAATGTAGGAGGGGATTAAAATATGCCACACAAGATCTATGGATTTTGTGTGCCCTTGAATCATCAGATTGGATCTGCTTAATGTACCATGTAGTGACAAACCGAGGACTGAGGACCGGTCAGACTGGAGCAAATTGGGACCATATGTCCCCCGTTTTGGGGTAGATCGGTAGGTCGGCCAGATTGGATCGTGAAACCGGATGGGAATCAGAAGTTAATTATTAAATTTTTATTTAATATGTTTATGTAAATTTCTAAAAAATTTTAAACCCAACTCAACGGAGAGGTTTCCATTGAGCTCATCGTAGCCATGGCATATTTGACTGACTGTAGGCACCCACTTAATGAAGATGAGTTTTTTTTTGAAGTTCGACTGCAAGAAACCATCACAAGTTCTTCCTCTTTTGAATGTTTATTCCTTCTATCCACCTTGACAGAAAGAAATGTGATGAGGGAGAAAGACCCAAAGATGATGGAGATGGAGTGAGAGGGGGAAAGAATGGAGGTGCGATGATTTACTTCACGGACGGGGTCTATGGTTCAAATCCAGGATGGCCCAACGGCGCTAGGGAGAATAATAGAATATGCATCTGACTCCTTCATGCATGCTCCACTTGGTTCGGGGGGATATAGCTCAGTTGGTAGAGCTCTGCTCTTGGAATTGGGTCATTGCGATTACGAGTTGGATGTCTAATTGTTCAAAAGAGCTCCACTGTTTTGCGCTCTTGAATGTTTGTTCCTTCTATCCACCCTGACAGAAAGAGATGTGTCAGGGACACGTTTAATAATAACAGTTCTAAAGCTGGTTATCTTGATAGTCAATGCAAGGATCAACATAAAATTTCTACTTTGACTTTGACACTGACTAGTCAACCTGACTAGAACAGGACCATACCAGGACTAGACCGGGACGGAACAAGAACGGACCAGACTTCAGGTAAGGTTTAGATCTTTGCCAAGCACGGAACTATGAATCAAACTCTGGTACTGGTATGTTCATTGTAAGTGCGTGTGCCTCTAATAATAGGAACTATGAATCAAAAGCAATTAGGAAAACACCAACATGTTTATTAACCTTCGATCGGGATATTTCCTTAATAATAATTTCCGTTGTCCTAAATGTCGTGCAATAAATATATCATAAAATATTTTTAGGATGGTTAGCACGTTAACCACTTTCTAAATATTTAAATGAAGCATGACAATGATGCCTATTTGCTTACGAAAACTAAGCCATTACCATGGTATAATATATGCATTAAAGTCAAATTTTTAATAATGTTCTGTTTTTGGTAACACAGAAATGTGACCAACAACACACTTTGAATTCCTCGACTCAGGGGAAAATAATACATTCATAAACTAATTAAATCAATAGAACGGAATAAATTTCCGCGTTTCATAAAAACAAAGTATCCTGAAAAAATAGAAAAAGGTGGAAAAATCAGCCTATAATAGCTCCCCGACCTTCAAAAGGTTTACTGTTCGTCAATTTGTTCATCGTCTTCCTCTCTCGCTCTCGATCCAATTCCCTCTCAGGATCTGATTCCTCTGCAGAGATCTGCTTCCAGTTCTGGTTTTTTTAGCGTTTCGGTTACCGTAATCTCTACGACGAGTTCTTTCCATTCTATTTCTCCTTCAGATCTACACTGCAGATCGTTTTCGGCGATTAATCGAAGAAGAAAGATCTCTTTTGCGAGGTGAACAAAGTCATGTGAGTTGGCCTGCTGCCAGAAGGAGAAGTTCGGGATGATGGACGAAGATCGAGAACAAACTACCGGTTCTTCTCCGGCGGAGCCGCCTCCTTTTGTCGTTACAGCATCAGAACAGGGTATTTCGGAGACTGATATTTTCGAGCCTGTTTCGTTGGTCGACTTCGATCGGACTTCCGAATCAGAACCTAGATCGAGTTTGTCATCTGCTGCGCACTCTGAGATAAATCCTTATCTGGATTTAAGAGCTGATCGTGGCGGCAGCCCATCACCGTCTTCTATGAGTTTTAGCTCGTTCTCTTCCGTGATAGACTCGTTTGCAAAGCCGAGATCAAGACCTGCAATTCCAAATCTTTCAGGTGAACTGAATCATCTCGTGGAATCCGCGATCTCGGGCTCGGCGGAGAGCTTGGAGAAGTTGAAGGAAAAAATCGCGCATGAGGAGATCTCATTATCCTTGGTGGATGCCATTCTTTCAACTATGGGCGTGGAAATCTTTGAATTAGACAGCAATGAGCTATCTACACCTTCTGTGATGTTTAGCTCGCGGGCTGCAGTTGTGGGTGCAGAGCTCATTCCGTTTCTTCCCTCGGAAGGAGGTTTAAGAGCAAGAATGATCAGAGGATTGCTCTTAGTTTTGCGCGCTTGCACAAGAAACAGAGCGATGTGTTCTTCGTCTGGTTTGCTCAAAGTGCTATTGGGATGCGTTGAGGAGTTGTACCTTGATTCCTCCAGTGAAGCGTCTGAATTGTGCGAGTGCATACTTGTCTTGGCTCAGCATTCTACGAGTGTGTCTGATCTCTACCATTGGCTTCTTGTTACAAAGAAAACTCTGGGGACGAGTTTGGCAACTGGTATGATTTCAGCACTGGAGAAGGCTATCTCAGGTGAGGAAGGGCGGGGGCCAAGGTGTAGCTTTGAGTTCGATGGGGAAAGCTCTGGCCTGCTTGGCCCAGGAGACAGCCGGTGGCCGTTCTCCAATGGCTATGGTTTTGCCACTTGGATCTACATTGAATCATTTGCTGACACTCTGAATACTGCCACCGCTGCCGCCGCCATTGCGGCGGCAGCAGCAGCTAAATCAGGGAAATCTTCTCCCATGTCTGCTGCTGCGGCCGCTACTGCGCTGGCAGGAGAAGGAATTGCTCATATGCCCAGGCTCTTCAGCTTCTTATCATCTGATAATAACGGTATCGAAGCCTATTTTCATGGGCAGTTCTTAGTCGTTGAAGTAAGTGGTGGGAGGGGAAAGAAAGCTTCACTTCATTTCACCTATGCTTTTAAGCCTCAACGTTGGCACTTTGTTGGTCTAGAACATACATGCAAACAGGGTTTGATTGGGAAATCAGAGAGTGAGTTGAGGCTTTATGTGGATGGGAACTTGTATGAGAGTCGTCCGTTTGAGCTTCCCCGTATATCAAAACCCCTCGCTTTTTGCTGTATTGGAACGAACCCTCCTCCTACAATGGCTGGCTTGCAGCGTCGAAGGCGCCAGTGCCCACTGTTTGCTGAAATGGGACCCGTGTATATATTTAAAGAAGCCATTGGGGCAGAAAGAATGTCACAACTTGCTTTCCGAGGAAGGGATACATTGCCTAGTTTTAGTAGTGAGGTTAGATCAGTTCAGTTGGCCAAATATGAACAGATTAAGAATCTGGGCGAAGACAGTTCAACAACATTAGATCCAGAGATTGGAGGTAGTCTATATCTCTTATATCACCCAGTTTTGCTCAATGGGAGATTCTGTTCAGATGCTTCCCCTTCTGGTGCTGCAGGTTAGACCAATACCCTACGCCGTCTTCAGTTCCTATGACATTCAAAGAATGTTTAAAATATCGTCATGACTGCTGATAGTCGAATTTGAAAAAAACTGATGCCACTTTTTTAAACGTCCTTGAGGTTCTTAAAATCATTTATCACAACTAGCATTTTTTGGCTCCTCTATGGTATCTCTCTGACGTCAAACATGTAGGTTTTTGATGTTGAGGCACCATCTATACTTCCTGGTGGGAGGAAATTGTGCACTTTATTTTGCATTGATCACTAGAAATTCTTTAGACCCTCGCACCAAATGTAGCGGGAACGGATGAATGAAATATCCTCCCATGAACTTAACCACATTCGTGTTATTTTTCCAGTCCAGTAGACTGAATAGTTTTCTTTTATCTCTAAATGTTACCTCTGAGTTGTTCTTTATTTTCATATTTTATTTCCGCAGCATTTCATGTCTTCCTCTCTTATTCAGGCTGATGCGATTTGTTTGAACCTTATGCCTCCTCATTATCCTTGGGATTTTATTTGATGAAATTTACTGCTGCATGATTTTATTTCTCTATTGGAAATATTCACCAACTCAGCTAAGGGATACATTGTAAATATAAGTGATAGAGGAGAGAGAAAGGGAAACCAACAAAAGTGGGCTAAGGCCCATATAGGTCCTTGTATTCTAAGACACACCGAAAAGCTGGAGCGTGGATATCATATACGCTGAGTTACAGGCTGAGAGAGCCACAAAGGGCCTTTCAAAAGTCAAACCATGAGCTAGCTGGTCATATTAGGAAGCTGGCCTTTCAAAAGTCAAACCATCTCTCTGCATGCAAGATGCCTACTGGAATCGACCAGAGACTCGAAGGCTGTTAAGACTCCGTAAGAACTCAATGGGGTAACCTCTCAACTGGTAACTCTCGACTGTGGACTATGGAGAGAGAGACGTGAGACGGAAGTGACGGCGTCGTCGATCAAACCCAAACCGAATGTAGAAATAACAAAATGAAAGAGTAGCTCAACGAGTACACTGACGAACTACAATGAAAGATAGTTTCCCAAGGAAGGACCGGATCGGCGCCTCCCCTTGGTGGATCGTTGAGAGCTGGATCAGCCTCCCGAAGACGCGGGAATCTCCTTGCAACTGTTCCTGGCGAAAAGATGTCGCTTCCTTCTCCTGAGATCTCCCTTTATTCTGCTTTCTTGTTTCCCGCTTTCATTCTGTTGGGCGTCCACAGACCAGGTGGCCACGTGACTTGTCCTCCCTTCTTCTTCTCTTGCTCTGATAGGTCCTTGGTAAGTCTTTAACAAAGGCTTGATGAGACGCTTCCTCTGGAAAGGCACTGGTACTGACCAGAGTCGAAGGCACTGGTTGCATGGGATACCGTATTCAGGCCCACCAAACATGGCGAACTAGGAGTATTGCATATCCAAAGCATAAATACGGCATTATTAGCAAAGTGGGTGACAAGGATCATGCAACCAAGCGATGACCTTACCATACAGATTTTGAGAGACAAGTATGGTCGGGGATTGAACTGTGATAAGAAAATAGCCCCAATCAAGGGGACGTCAGCATTCTGGCAAGGCCTCAGAAAAATCTTCCCCAAGGTCCTGGAGTTCTACTCTGTCCGAATAGGCGATGGCTCTCTCTTTAAATTCTGGACAGACCCCTGGTCGTCGCGCGGCCCCTTGCGAGAAGCATTCCCTCGGCTATTTGCACTCGCGCAATGCCCCAAGGCTACAGTAGGTGAATGCCGGGACAGTGCCTGGAATCCGAGGTTTGAAGGTGCCTTGTCAGACCAACAACAGACTGATTTCTTGGGCCTGTAACAAGCTTTAAATCAGATCCGCCCCAACCTAAGGGAATCAGATGGTTGGGATTGGACAAGAGCTCCTGTCTCAGTGGGGAAAGCCTATGCACGGATCAGACAGGGCAACGAGGAAGACAAAAATATGATCCAGGCGTGTCGAGCCATCTGGCATCTTGAGGTTCTGTTTGGGTGGCTCTTGCTCTGAAAGAGACTGATGACCCGCGTCTTTCTCAAGAGGATGAATCCAGATGCCCAGACAGTATGTGTGTTGTGCACGAGAGACGACGAGGATTGCAATCATTTATTTTTTGGATGCCCTTTCGCACGGACAGTTTGGGCCACCCAAGCACAGTTAGCTGTGAACGCGTCATCAGAGGAGGCCTTTTGGGAGTCCATGCAGAGGACCGGTCCCAAACGTAGAGAAGTGGGGGCCCGAGCACTGACAGTGCGCTGGGGAATCTGGCTACAGAGAAATGAGGTGATCTTCCGAGGGGGGAAGGCCTCTACAGACGGGCTCACCCATGAGATAGAAGGTTTCATAGCATCATGGTTTTCCTCATGACGGGGATAGAGAGGGAAGAGGAAAATGTATACATGTAATAGAGCCTTAGGGCTCGAACCATGTACTTGTTAGGTGGTTACCGAATTGTTTGGGTGACCGCCTCATATGTTTTCAAAAAATAAAAAAACTAGGACGCTGACAGCGAAAAGAGATGAGTTATCAATTTTCTCAAGCACAAAATGACAATATACTTAATGGGCTATTGTTAAAAAAAATATACTTAATCGGCTTGTGGAGAAACAGATTAGAGACTACGTGGCAGGCTGCATTAATGTCACGATAACTCCATGAATAGGGAATGAGGAAAGCCCAACTTCTCAAGAAAGTCACGTTCACCTTTAGCATGAGGCATTCAAAGCTACTCAGCTTCAGCGCTACGGCGAGAGGCCAATAACTGTTCTTGGTTTTCCAAGAACTTTATTGTTGTCAAGAAACCCAGCAGTCAGAATGGAGTATTGATCAATATGGGGGCTTTCTTAGTCTACAGCACAATAATCAAATCCTATTAGATGTCCCAGATTTCAATTGTACAAGCTCCCATGCTATTTCTGCATGGCCGAAAGATTTTAGGAAACAGAAAGTGTATCGTAGAGCTACACCAATTTAATGGCTTTATCAAAATACTTAACAAGGCGGTGTTCCCCGTTCGTATTGCTGAAATACTGAATATTCATACCAGACATTAGGCTACGTTATCCGACTAGTCCTACACTTGCTAACACATAGCTTAATATGAATTTCTATCAGAAAAATATGGTCCTCAGGATTCCAAGAGGCACCCAACATTCCTAAATTCTTGCATTCCCATATGAGTCTTCTCTTGGTAACTTGAATACAATTAGCTGAAGTGCATCACTGCTTTTTTTATATGACCTGAAATGGGTCGGTTATCGTTCCTTTCTATATGGCCCCATTAAGGTGGGCCATTGTGTACCCCATTCCTTATTCCATTATATATGGATAATCGTGTTTTTTTTTCTTCTCTGTGTCTCCACCTCTCCATCAATCAGAAGTGTCTGTTAAAGGTGAGACTGTATCTTCTCCACCTATTGTTTTGACATATATCATCACATCCTTACTCCATTGTATGTCATTCTTATTCTTGAGATGACATTGCATGGTTATAAATAGGCTGCATGTGAGAGACTGGTTAAATGATCTCATTTGAAGATGAGGAAGGTGATATGTTCTTTTCAAGAAAGTCAAATGTGAGCCAAGAAAAAAGGCAGGTCCATGTCAGTATGTGAAGAGTAAATGAGGCATATGAGCCTATAGATAAGGACAGGATAAGAGGCAAAAAGCATTAATCCAGATGTTGACAGATCCCATTGACAAACCCTAGAGAGTTTGGAGGAGAAGAAGGGTCGATGGAGGTTGAGAAATGAGAGAATAGATTGACATAAGAAAGTAAGTGGCTTACATTAGGGTATTTATACCCTATGAGAGAGAGGAAATAAGAGCTCCTAAAGGGCTTATAGAATAGGGCCCAAGAGGAGGATAAGCACTTAACTAACACCCCCCCGCAAGCGAAGTATGGATGTCGTCCATATTGAGCTTGGATACAACACGTTGAAGCAGCGGCCGGGACAGTCCCTTGGTGAGGACATCCGCTGCCTGGTCAGCAGAGGAGACGTATTCGAGGTCGAAGAGGCCCTCGTCCATACGTTCCTTGAAGAAATAGCGGTTGCGCTCCATGTGCTTGATGCGCCCTTGCTGTCCGGGGTTCTTGGCCAAGGCGATAGTGGATTTGTTGTCACAGAAGAAGTGGATTGGTCCCACATACTTCACGTGAAGATCGGCGAGGATGTTGTGGATCCACTGTCCTCGGCTGCCCCATCAGCAAGAGCACGAAATTCGCCTCGGCACTGGAGCGGGACACCTTGTCCTGCTTGCTACTTTTCCAGCTGACGAGGCTGCCAAGAACGAACGCAGTACCCGTGGTAGACCGACAATCCACAACGGAGCCAGCAAAATCGGCATCGGTGTACACCTTCACCGTCTTGTCCGAGCTATGAGGAAGAGGAGTCCTTGCCCTGGCAGCCCTTGAGATACGAAAGTACCCGGTGGGCGGCTTGACTGTGGATCTCCCTCGGTGAGTGCATGAACTGACTGAGCAGGTTGACCGCGAATGCAATGTCGGGCCGAGTGTGAGTCAGGTAGAGGAGTTTGCCCACCAACTGCTGATAGCGGTGAGCATTCGTCAAAGGAGAGTCTCGCCTTGCCCAACTTGACGTTGTGGTCGATAGGAGTGTTCACTGGCGCACACCCGGTCATTCCTGTCAAAGTCAGCAAGTCGACGGCGTATTTCTGCTGTGAAACAAAGAGGCCCCGTGAGGAGTACGCCATCTCAAGGCCGAGGAAATATCGGAGAAGGCCAAGGGCCTTGATCTCAAATTCCTTGGCCAGGGCGGTGCTAAGACGAACGGCTTCAGCAGCATCTGATCCCGTGATGAGGATGTCGTCGACATACACAGCAAGGATGGAGATCCCGGTCGGACGGTGGCGGAAGAACAAAGTGGCATCTCCGTTGCTCTGAGTGTACCCTTCGGCTTTCAGAACAGCGGAGAACCGGCCGAACCACATGCGCGGAGACTGCTTTAGTCCATAAAGGGACTTCCGCAGTCGGCAGACGTGGCCAGGGGGGCCGAGAGAGTAACCCGGCGGCTGCTGCATGTACACCTCCTCCGTCAAGTCGCCATGCAAGAAGGCGTTCTTGACGTCGAACTGTCGGATAGCCCACCGGAAGTGAGCCGCGAGGGCCAGGAGGAGGCGAACGGTCTCCATCTTCGCCACAGGTGAGAACGCCTCAGTAGTCCACTCCGTGAAGACTGGGTGAACCCGCGAGCCACAAGTCGAGACTTGTAGCGCTCAAGGGTGCCATCCGCATGATGCTTCTTGGTGTGGACCCACTTGCAATCCACCGCCCGCTTGCTAAGAGGGAGGGGGATGATGTTCCAAGTGCGGTTTCGGAGTAGAGACTGCATCTCCTCGTCCATTGCCGCTTTCCAATGAGGAGAAGCGATAGCATCGGCTAAGCTGCGAGGGATGGGATCCGACTCGATGCGAGCAAGAAACAGCCGGTAGGGAGTACTCAGCCGGTCGAAGGAAAGAAAATGCGAAAGAGGATAACGGGGCGTCTGAGTGCACTGACGAACCCCTTTCCGGAGGGCAATGGGCCATCCCAACTGGTCGTCATCGTCGAGAGAGGTTGAGGATGGCTCGGCCAATGGAAGATGAGCGGAAGCAGTGGGGAGGGGGAGTCCTCGGGGAGGACGAGAAGCCTCCACGGAGAATCAGATGACGGAGCAGGGGAAGAAGACTCGTCATGGAAGGGAAGGAAAGGGTCATCAAGGGGAGGAGGCGCAACGGGAAGCGAGGAGGATGACTCGAGAGGGGACTGATCGGAGGAAGGAGGAAGAGGAGGAGCATGCCGGATGGCGGGAAGCAAAGATGGGGAGGACAGCACGCCCAAAGGCCCTCGGGGTCACCGACGGAGAAGAATCAAAGGGAGAGGGATCATGGAATGAGGAAGAAGATGCGGGAGCGGTGGGCTCCAAGAAAGGAACGGGCCCCAAGTGGGGAGCCGAGGGGGCCTCATCCAACGGGAGGCGGGATGAGGAAGAGTGGTCCCCAAAATAGGGTTCATGCTCGGCAAAGGTGACATTTGCCGAGATGAAGTATCGCCGAGACGGCGGATGGTAGCACCGATACCCTTCTGAAGAGAGGAGTACCCAACGAAGACGCACCGAACAGCACGAGCGTCAAGCTTTGTCCGGCCCGGAGACGTGTCGTGGACATATGCCGTGCAGCCGAATATCCGTGGCAAGAGACCCGTCCGCAGGCACGTGTCGGGGAAGGCCGCGCTCATCCGGTCCAGGGGGGTAGAGAACGCCAACAGCTGGGTGGGAATGCGATTGACGAGATGGGTGCTCGTCAGGACGGCATCGCCCCAATACGGCCACGGGGCCTTGGCGTCGATAAGGAGCGTCCGGGCCGTCGAGGTGACATAGCCGATGCGACGCTCGCTAGTCCGTTCTGCCCGGGTGGCAGGGCATGAAGATTCGTGGAGGATCCCCCGGTCGGCGAAGAAGGCGTCGAGGTCGTTGTTGAAGAAGTCGCGGGCATTATCCGAGCGAAACCGCTGGATACCTCGACCAAACTGCGTCGCCACCATCGCACAAAAATGACGGACATTCTGCTCAACTTCCGACTTCGCGGTGAGGAGGTAGACCCACGTATAGCGAGTTGCCTCGTCCACAAGTAGAAGGAAGTACCGATGACCTTTCAAGCTAGGTTTCGGGGCAGGTCCCCACACGTCGCTATGCACCCGGAACAGCGGGACAGATGTGTGAGCCGAGGACGGAGTGAAGGAAGAACGGCGATGCTTCGCCAACTGACAAGCGTCACACACCAAGGTCTTAAGGTCCAAGCCAGAACATAATTCAGGGGAAAGACGGTGAAGAGTCGCAAAAGGCGGGTGGCCCAGCCGCTGGTGCGTCATCAGGAGTCGTCCCCACCGCTGCTCGCCCCGTCCGAAGTGTCCGATGCACCGCAAGCACTGCGACCGCCCCCATCATCCAGCAACAGCAGCCCGTTCTCCCGCCTAATCCGTAGTCCGCCGACCTTGTCAGACAGAAACATGCCGCCAGGTTGGAGATGAAATGAGCACTGGACGGCATCAACAAGGCGTTGGGGTGACAGAAGTACAGCCCGCAGGTCGGGAACGTGGAGGACGTTGCGGACCACACCAAGGCCGTCCACATAGACTGCCCCGATTCCAGCCACGCGTAGTCGTCCACCCCCGGCCGTGAGAACAGTACGTGCACCACTATGCCGGACGTAGGAGACGAACCGAGTGTTGAGGGGGGTCATGTGCTCAGTGGCCCCCGAGTCAAGCACCCAAGTCGTGTCCGATACGACCGGCGAGTGAAACGCCGTATGGCCGCAATACCAAGTGTCGGCAGGGGAGGAAGACGCACCAAATGTGCCGAAGTAGGCAGTCGAAGAAGGCTGCATGGCTGCCACCTGATCACGGAGCCGGGCAAGCTCGCTTGATGCTGTCCAGAGCCGTGGTAGACGTGCTCGGGGCCGGGGAAGATTCAGATTGGGCCAACATGGCCTTGCTGTCCGCCTCTTTCTTCTTTCGCCAGTCGTTGAGACGTTTAGTGCACTTGTTCTTCCAGTGGCCCGGCTTCCCGCAATAGGTGCAGACGGGTGTTTTTGCAGGGCGGGCAGCGGCTGCCGGAGTCGGTAAGAGGGCCGAGGACTGCCCAGCGGCTGCAGCAGGTGCTGCCAGAAGCGCAGAGGACTCAGCCGGTCGGAGGTGGGAGTCCCATGGAGAAGGAGATGACTCTCTTCCTCCTGGAGCTCCTGAACCAACGTCTCGAGATCCGGAGGGCCATCTTTGTTGTGCAGGGCCCGACGACGAATGGCCTCATATTCCCGGTTTAGGCCGTTGAGAAACCCCATGATGCGCAGGATAAGCATGTTCTGATAGGTCTTGCACTTGGGGTCGTCCGTTGGCAGGTAGTGGTCCACTTCATCCCACGCCTTCTTGTGTGCGAGAGCATAATCGGAGATCGACAGAGAGCCCTGTTTCAGGTTGGAAGCTTGAGCAGCGAGGGCGTAGATGCGCCACCAATCATTCTCCCGCCGCAAAATTTCGTGGCTTGGTCCCAAAACCCTTTGACCGTTTTCTGATGGGGAAAGCGGTCGCGGAAATCGGGGGCCAATGTGAACGTGGACAGCCACCCAAGAATGAACTGCTCCTCGGCGTCCCAAGCCGCATAGTGAGGGTGATCGGCGGTCAAGGGATGCTCGGTGCAGTGCTTGTACAGTTGACGGGATTTGAGGGTGGTCTCGATGAAGCGAGACCACTGCAGAAGATTCGGGCCGCGGAGAAGAGTTGATTCGGGACCAGAGGCAACGGATGAGTGATCTTGTAGGAGAGCGGCTTCTCCGCAAAGTCGGCTCTGTGTAAGGCATGGTCTCTGTGTCGGTCTCGCGCGCTGACTGCGCGCTGGCTGTGCGGCTGGCTGCGCGCTGGCTGTGCGGCTGGCTGCGCGGCTGGCTGTGCGGCTGGCTGCACGGCTGGCTGTGCGGCTGGCTGCGCGCTGACTGCGCGCGGGCTGCGCGCTGGCTGTGCGGCTAACTGCGCTGCGGGCTGCGCGCTGGCTGCGCGGCTGAGCGGGCTGCGCGCGGTTTGCTGCTGTGCGGCTGGCTGGTCGCGCGCGCGCTTGCTCGCGCGCGGCTTGCTGCTGTGCGGCTGGCTGGTCGCGTGGCGGCTGGCTGCTGCGCTGCTGGCTGGTCGCGCGGCGGCTGGCTGTGCGCGGCGGCTGGTCGCGCGGCTGGCTGGTCGCGCGCTTGCTGCGCGGCTTGCTGCTGTGCGGCTGGCTGGTCGCGTGGCGGCTGGCTGCTGCGCTGCTGGCTGGTCGCGCGGCGGCTGGCTGTGCGCGGCGGCTGGTCGCGCGGCTGGCTGCTGCGCGGCTGTGCTGGCTGCGAGGAGGGAGGGAGGGTGAGATCAAGGGGATCTCAAACCCTAAAGGGTGATGTCAAACCCTAGAGAGGAGAGGGAAGATCAGGAGCCCTAGAGCTCTGATACCATGACAAACCCTAGAGAGTTTGGAGGAGAAGAAGGGTCGATGGAGGTTGAGAAATGAGAGAATAGATTGACATAAGAAAGTAAGTGGCTTACATTAGGGTATTTATACCCTATGAGAGAGAGGAAATAAGAGCTCCTAAAGGGCTTATAGAATAGGGCCCAAGAGGAGGATAAGCACTTAACTAACACCCATTCTGGAAAAGAATATCAAAGGCTGGAGAGCGGGAGCCTGCATCCAGAGAGAAGGATCTCTTGATCCTTTGGTCTTGGTATCTCTTGAGTTGGGAAAGGTCTTGTATTCATCTCTTCCTTTGACTCTGTCTCTCTCTCCTTCTGATTCAAGAACAGTATTGGTTTGATATTGAATTCTTTCAAGAAGGTCGTGCAAGGATGAATTGACTATTCTGATATCACGACGGTATCGGAAGATTAATATTCAATGTTAGTAATGGGCCCTTGTTTTAGTTATTCAATGTTAGTAATGGGCCATGTGTCACTTTTTATTTCTATTTCGATGAACTCACATGACCTTTCCCCATTTAGTGGACTGCAGACCAATATGATGTACATGGGTATTTAACCAGTTTTCATGTGAATAGTTGAGTAAGGATCTATCCCTTCAATTAGTCAAAACGGTAGTGGGGGAGCCGGCGGTGCACCGACTGCCGAACACAAAGGACAGAAATTTTTTTGATGTCATTAGCCATAACTTTGTGACTCCACCGAGGGGTGATACACATTCCGTGTATCAAGCCCATACGATGAATCTGGAATGAATTTTGAATTGCAATTCCTCATTGGCGTAGTCAATACTAAGATCCAGAACAACAGCGAAATGTGTGAATGTCACTCGAACAGAAGAAGAAAAAAAAAGATAGATGGAGAAAGATCTCCCTCCTGGTCTATCCTCCCTTCCTCCGGCTGTGGGCGTCTGCTGTTCCGGCCTCTGATCTCTCCGACCATCCCAATCTTGAAAACAACCCCTGTCCCAATCTTGAAAACAGTCTTGACTATTTTACTTGCAACAGATCTATGTCTTTTTTTTTTAATCTCGTCCTCCCCTATGGCTGTTTTTTTAATGATCTGATGCATGTTCTTTTACTCTTGTTTTTTTGCTTTTTTTTTTTTTGAAATAAAGTAGGGCAGACCACCCGGAAACCGGTGGTCCACCTGTGCCATTAAGAAATGCGAACAGTATGTACACAACATATACATGGCCACGTAAGGCCTTCCCTCTAACCACCCAACCCCCAAAAAGAGAGTAAAATCGCAACATCCGAGATGAGGTTGTCTACCGATGCTGTCCCTCCTTTGAACACTAAATCATTTCGGTGCATCCATATCGCCCAAAGTACTGCCAATATTCTCCCCCAGTCTGCTCTGCTCCGGTATCTACCCGTCGTGACTGAGGCCCAAAACTCGGCGTCGGAGGAAATATTCACCCCGGGAACCTGCTGTGATGCCCATACACCCCTGGCAAACGGACATGTGAAAAAAAGGTGTGAGCAGTCTTCCTCACCCCCGCCTCACAGAGGGCACGAGACGAGCTCCGTCGGCGCCCATTGCCTGCGGTATACCCGTGTGACCAGTCTTCGTCTCCTCAACAGCCACCCAAACAGTCGCACCTTTAGGGGGAGCTTTTGCTTCATAATAGTGTGGCATGTAGTACTGGTAAAGATGTCGTCCCTCCCTTCCCCCCAGATTTTCAAATACGCCTCTTTTACTGAGAAAGGCGGCCCCCGCCATACCCACCCATCCCGGGAAATTCCCGAGGGGCTGAGAAGTAGGATGATCTCATGCATCCCCAGCAACTCCACGAAACGATCCTCCGACAGAGTCCCAGGAAGGTTAGGGACCCACGCCCCGTCCCAACACTCGCTGACGGCGATATTGGGGTTCCTTGCCAGGGCAAAGAGTCTCGGAAACTGGATCTTCTGGGGGCCATGCTTCGTCCAATTGTCGGTCCAAAACCGGAACCTTCCCCCATCCCCCAACTGGGGGTCAAAGAACTCCCGGATGTGCGGAATGGTTTGCCTCAAACTACGCCAAAAAAGGGATTCCCCCCTCCTATGTGCCCACTCCCAATTCAACGGTGGATCATGTACGCCCCTTAATACCTTGAAGGCCAGCCCCTCCGTCGATGACACTAGCCGTTCCACCCATTTAGCGAGTAATGCCAGGTTCATGGATTCCAAGTGGAGAATACCCAGTCCTCCCTGTTTCACGGGTCTACAGACCACATCCCATGCGACCAGGGGTATCCCTCCTCTACCACCTTCTCCCTTCCCTCCCCAAAAAAAACGTCTCATTAACCCTTCGAGTGGATTGGTCACTCCTACTGGCGCCTTAAACATCGACAGGTAGAAGATAGGGATAGCGGAGAGCACCGATCTCAACAGTACTAGGCAACCCCCGCGTGAAAGTACCTTGCTTTGCCAGCCCTCCAACCGCCGCTCCACCTTATCGATCACTGGTTGCCGTTCTGCGGCTAAGATTCGTCTCCCCGTGAGAGGGAGCCCCAAATATCTCATCGGAAGCGAGCCTCGCGGTGTACCTAGTGCCCGGGCGCATAGATTCTCCTCATCGGAGGATAAGCCGAACCCCACGAACGCTGACTTATCCCGGTTGAGGCTTATTCCCGAAAAATCCGTGAACAGCTCCAACAGAGACGATACGGTGTGAGCTTCCTTTACCGAACCTTCCATAAAGAAAGTTGTGTGTCTCTCAAAAATCGGTTTTTTTGCTTATCTCTCATTAAATATTGACTTTCATAATCAAGCTTTATTAATTTATGATATATTTTTTCAGGTACACAGCGTAGACCTGCTGAGGTACTTGGCCAGGTCTATGTTGCTCTTAGAACACGTCCGGTTGACTCGCTATGGGCTTTGATCAACGGTGGCCCAATGGCTTTGCTTCCGCTTACAGTTAGTCACGTACAAAATGATACATTGGAACCAGTACCTGATGATTCTACATTTTCCCTTTCCCTTTTCTCTCTTGCTGCTCCCATATTCAGGATAATATCTTTAGCTATTGAACACATTGGGAATAGAGAAGAGTTTTTCCTATTTCATGGTCATAAGGTATTGTCAAGGATTCTGCATTATCATCTGGAAACTTTATCTTTATCTCACTGTAGAGGTCAAGGTGGATCAAATGAGGAGGAACTTGTTTCTGCAGTTGCGTTGCTTTGCCAATCCATCAAAAATCATTACCTCAAGGTTCAACTTTTTAGTTCGTTGTTGTTGGATTTGAAAATGTGGAGCAGCTGTAAATATGGATTGCAGAAGAAACTTTTGTCTCTGCTTGCAGACTTGGTATTTACAGAATCATCTGTTATGCGTGATGCCAATGCTGTGCAGATGCTGCTTGATGGTTGCAGGAAGTGCTTTTGGCTCATCCGTGAGAAGGACTCTATAGATACTTTCTCACTTGGCGACGCTCCCAGGCCAATGGTTGAGGTGAATGCGTTGGTTGATGAACTCTTGGTCGTCATTGAGCTTCTTATTGGTGCAGCTACTCCATCGTTGGCAGCTGAGGATGTTTATCACCTAATGTGTTTTCTTGCAGACTGTCAACAACCCAATCTGGTAGAGCACAAGGACAATATTAGCTAATTCAGCTCAAACATTTTGTATTTATTGCCAGATTATGTAATTATAGATCTCTTGGGTTTACTTTTTATACTAGAGCTTTGTGCTGATTATTTTTTACATACCTTCCTCCATTCTCTGCTGTGTTTAGTGTTATCAGTTTTTGTGGTGGCAGCTTTATTGTGTAAGAATTTCTGAAGCATTCAGACTGTGAGACTTTTTGGAGCATGAGAACTTGAGAATGTCTAAAGGACTTTTTAGAATAATTTGTTATGGTGTATTTGACTTTATTTTTTATTCATGTCCTTTCTTTAAGAATGTTTGTCATCTTGTAGTCAATGATCCAATTACCTTCATATCATATGAAATAGCTGGATTACTTTGGTGTCCTTCGCCTCATGATTTGTTTATCTTTCTTGTTTGATGATGAATCCTGACAGCATTCAAATCCTATAAAATCTAGTTGCCCAGTGAGTTTTTTGTTTGGCTGTTTCCTGTCTAACAATATTGTTTTCCTATAGTAGGCAGTCTCTTGATATTCTGGTGGGTAGTTAGAGTCTACTTTGAGATTTTGGCTAAGAATTTATTGTTCAGATTTTGCAAGATTTGTATCATATTTTATTTTTGGGGAGGGAGGGAGAATGTGGACACCAAGCTCACTTACGTGCCAGTACATTTAGTTGTTCTTGGGGCAATAACACAACATAATTCTTTAAAATCAAGTCCTAGAAAACTTAAATCATGCTATGTTTGTTGGAAATGAATGCGACATGTATTCTTGTAACAATGAATCAATGCTATCAAATTATTTCCTAGAAAAGTTCATATCCGCTACTAGTTCAGATCTAGAGATCCACAGACAAGACAAATCCCCAAGAATCAGATTCAAGAACAAGACACAACAACTAACAATCGAAACCCGGATGGATTCTCCCTCGTGGACAGCAAGTGCTCTCCCGTTATTCCAGCTCTCAATTGTTCTGCAACCGCCATTTTTAGGAAATTCTTGAAGAAATGTCGAATGAAGTCCATGCTTCGCGCTTTTGGTTTATTTCTATCTTCTACATGTGCCACTTTGGTGCATGTATCTGTAACTTCCTTGCGCTTTTGCCTTCTTCCGTAAGATTTTGTAGATAATGTATAAAAATGTATGCAAGGTAGCCCAACTAACATGTGGACATAAACCCAGTCTGATACAGTTCCTGATAATGATACAGTTTGTTCCTTTCCTCTTGAATGTGATTCTTGAGGACAATATGGTGCCTCTGTAGTCCTTCAATTTTCTGAGCCAACAATTGCATAGCCAATCCCTGCTCAGATTGTGCAGCCACCATCTCACTACTTCCTCTCTGAAACCACCCTCCTGCACCCAAGATTTGTACACGGGTCTACCAGATCCCTCCTGTATCTGCCATATAATGAGAGAGTGGTCTGACAAAGGTCTATGGAGCAAATGCACGTCTACCATTGTGAAGGCTCGAAAGTTCCACTGAACATAAGAATCTATCCAGCCAAAAAAGGGCAGTGGGACCCACAAACTCCTCCAGGTACATATGCCATTCATGAGCCCCATTCCTTGCAACTCCACCTCGATATGAAAGACGAAAATGTCTCTGAGCCTGGATCCTGCCCGCCTACTCTTTCGGGGCTATATCCTATCTTCCCTGACACCACCCCTACCGACTCCCCCAAGATGGCATCCCAGCATTCAAGAGGCAGTAAACCGAAACTCCTACCCACTCAAAGGCATCACTGCTCCTCAACTTCACTGCTGCTGCAAACTGTGCCGTCCATGAGTCCTCCTTGGAGAATAGCATCCCGTTCAGGCAAACAACAAACCCCTAGAGAGACTGACAGCATTCACTGCCAGAAAACCTTCCAGGAAGCCTTGCCCCACCACATTCCAGTCTGGTGCCTCACAACTCTGTAAAGTAGTCTCCTGCAAGTGCACCACCATTGTGCCCGCATTCACTCAGGTATCCTCCTAAGACTCCTCTCCTCTGCTTATCCCGAAGCGCGTGAAAGTTCTACAAAACATACTTCATGGCTTACCTGAGCCTATCCATCCCTCTGCAACTCCATTGCCTCTGCCTGACGGTTTGTGAGAGGATCCTCCTCCACCCCATGATCCTCCCCGCTACTCTCAACCCCCTTCTCAGTCACCTCCTCCTCGTTGTCCACCACTGGGTTGGCCTCCTTTTTACGGCCGTGGCACATCCCAGCATCCCAGTCAGTACCTCCATCCTCCCAGATTTGCAATCTTCTGGCCTTCCATGCAACCACCCAGGTCTTTACCTCTGTGGTGTTCCTCAAACCCAACTTTCCCCTTTTGAACATGAAGCCTGTGCAGCACAGATCCTTCTTTTCAATCAGCCTACCCACCTGAGGCCTTTGCAGTCTCCCCTGAATGTGGCCCCCCTCTGATCAACTTTTCGCCTCTTCTGTCACCATCGTGGATAGTGGTTCTCCCTGGGGGTCCATCACCGTCCTTCTGTGGCTGGCCTAGCCACAACCACCAGCAATTGAAACTAATGTTCTGACCTTGCCTGCAGATGTCCATGCTTCCCTGAGTCTGCTGTCAATTGGAGTGACACAGGAAGCATCCCTATGTCGGTGAAACCCCAAGTATCATATCCTGCTGCCCTGCCAAGATTGTCTCTTTCCCAGGGTGGCCCTTCAGCTCCCTCAATCTCATGGGAAATGATGGCACTAGCAAGGGCAGCCACAAAGATACAAAAATCTTGAAGATATCCTCTGGTACTTTAAGACTGACCACTGATGGCAGCGGGAGGTCTCCGAGTGTGAATTGTTCATTTTAGTAAATTAATACAGTAAATTATGCACACAATTATAGTAGATCACGCATTTTAGTGGATTTTGATACCATAAAGATTTAATGGTACAATGCCATAAAGGCCATGTAATGACATATCATAGATATAATAAGCATCGATAGAATTTTCCTGACTGCACAGTTGTGCTTGTGTGGTTCATACTACGAAATGAGAAGAGAAGCCATAAAATGATAGTATTGATGACGTTAAATCCAGTAATATGCAAAATCTGCCCTAAAATGTGTTTATGCTTTCATTTACTCTCCTGAATTGAAAACTATTCTTTGGTTTCTCCGTTGTAAAATGGCTCTTTAGCCAGCTACCTTTTTGCTTTCATAGTTCACTAATATATTGTGAAATTCCCTTGATCTGAAAATATTACTGATGCATATCTCTCTGTCATTTAGTCTTCTAAGGGAATCCTTGCAATTTATTGACTGTAGAAGTATAAGATTTCTTTTATAATTTTTTCTTCTTAAAGAAGGAAAAGTTCAGTTCCTTTTTTTCCTGATTTTGAATAGTTTCTTCTTTTTAAGTTGAGCTTTAAAAATGTCTTTCTTACAGGTGCTTTTTCTGATCAGTGATTTGGTTTTGCAGATTTCTAGGATATTGCACTTAGTGTACAGACTTGTTGTACAACCAAATGCTTTCAGAGCTAATGCATTTGCCGAAATGTTCATTTCCGGAGGAGGCATTGAAATACTTCTTCTTATTTTACAGCAAGAGGCAAAATCTGGTGAGCAAGATACAATTGATGTATCGAAAGCAGATATGGTTGGAACATCGTACCCAAATATTGAAAAGGTGGTGGGATGCCCCACAAGTATCTGTCCTGAACTCACCGCATCCATCAAGGAGTCGGGCATTATTGCTGAGGATGGTTCGGGATCGGAATCCTTCAGTTGTCATGGATTTAGGACTTCTACTGATGGACAACGGTTGAACTTAAGTAGTATAGGTTTCTCAATAAATGCTGGGAGTGCCAGAAATTATTTATACAATGTGGATAATGGTGACAGCATCCTAGTCAGGGTGATCAGTTTGCTAGGTGCTCTTATGACATCTGGACATATGCCGTTGGGTTCATCAATTTCTTCTCCTAAAGAATCGAACAATGAAGCAAATGTCGTGCTAACTGAAGATGGTCATACAATGTTGAATGATAAAGTCTCCTTATTGCTTTTTGCCCTTCAAAAGGCCTTTCAATCTGCCCCGCGAAGGCTGATGACTTCAAACGTCTACTCATCTCTATTGGGTGCAACTGTATTTCTCTGATTTCTTTTAAATACCTATGGATTTTTCTTCAGAGTTTTACTCCCAACATGTACCTGATAAATAGGTTTATTTTTATTGGGTTCGGAAAATTTTGGAGGCACTTATTCAGCCCTCTTGATCTTTTTTGGCTGTCATCTAATTCACATAAAGTTTTGATTTCAGATTAATGTTTTGTCAACGGATGATGGACTGAGCCTCTACGATTCCGGTCACCGTTTTGAGCATTTGGAACTTCTTCTTGTTCTCCTGCGTTCACTTCCGTATGCTTCAAGAGGATTTCAACTTAGAGCAATTCAGGTAAATTTTTCTGGATGTTTGTTAAATTATTTTTTTGTGATTCCTATCTGTTTGCAATAAGGTTTATATGTAATGTGTACTATGAATTCCCTCACCATTAAAAGGATAGGGAAACCGCCTAAAATAATTGAGTTAGGTTTTCTGTTGTCCAACTTTGCCTGACTCCCTGTGCTCTGCTCCCGCACCCTCTTTCACTCTCTCCTCATCTGCCTCTCTTTCTCTCTCACTTTTGCTTTCTACCCACCTTTGAGTGGAATCTGATACACTGCTGCTCGTTTTAAAACTTCTGACTTTGACATTTTGAGTCATAGTCCATGTTGAGTGTTGCTTCCATTTTAAACTTTTTTCGGGACGGATGATGTTTCCTCATTTCATAACTCATGGTCGTATAATAGACTTGAAAATATCTGGCGGAAGGGCAATATGGTTACTCTTTCGAGCGTTGTGTTCTCTACTTCTGATGTGTAAAAGAAAGATTACCTTCCAGCCTTGCAAGGCTAGATATTAAATAACAAAAGCTCAGATTTGGCAAACCCTCCTAAATGAAGGAATCCCTCCTAAACTGGGAAATCAATACGTTCTGAGATGTGATCATATCGTGAAAGGGGTTTGTCAGCTTCTAGCTGATCTTGTAGTTGTGGAGCTTCTCCACTTGTTCAAGCCCTAGCCGCCAGAGAGAGATAGAGGAAGGGAGAGACAGATTCAACAAACATTCCAGACCCTTAATCGTTCAAAGAGATAGCCCAGTATTTAAACTGGGTTTACAGTTATTGGGTCTTGCAGACCCAATACGATGGATCTGCCATCATAAGGGCATTTATACAATATTTAGAGTTATCAGGTTTAGTAAAGGAAAAAAGAAGAAAACAAGAAGATGAAATGAGGAAAGTGGCTACCTGCTGACAGGGTTGACCCTGGCGTAATGGACAACGCCGAGGGGATGAGGGCGGCGGAGGAGCAACAGAGTGGGCGTCACTGGAGGGAAAGGGTTTCAACGGAATGGACATCATCGAGCGAGAGTAGGGTTCGCCCATCCCGATACCGGTACCGGATGCCGGTATCGGGACGGATGCTGTATCTGGATACCGGATATCGGTATCGGATATCGGTTACTACAGTGCCGATATCCGATACCGATATCCGTCTCGATGTCGGCATCCATCTCCGTCTCAACGGAGCAGATGACGATATCGGATATCGGATGCGGATATTGAAAACCGATATCCGCATCGAATTATAATAAAAATAATTTTATTTATTAGATATCCCGCATTTCGCATAGATAACGTGGGCACGGGTGAACCGGAAGAGCTTTCTATTTGGTCATACATCTCAACTATTATATACAGTTGCGGATTTTTAATTTTTTCTATATGGGATAGAAGGATTTGGGTTTTGTGTTAAACTCGGAATCCCTCTATCCCATATGGAAAGATATAGAAATTTTTGTTTCTATCATTAATTAAATAATTTACATATATAACGCTCTTAAAATATAGCGATAATAGATATAAATATTATTTTAATATTAAATAATTTATCGGCCTCATTTAATTTATACAGAGAAAATTTTCTAATATCTTCCATGTGGGATAACGGCATTCAGAGTTTACATTAACTTTGAATCCTGTTAGCCCATATGGAAGAAAAAAAAAATTGCACACTATATATTAATGGGCATTCATCATAAATCAAAAACCATACAATGCGTTTAAAACTAACAGGTAGAATGTGAAATATAGTTTATTTTTATCGGTCGATACCGGTTCCGATATCCGGATTTCGAAAACTGATATCCAGCATCCGGTATCCGTCTCCGAAATCCGGATATCGGAAAACCAATATCCGGTATCCGATACCCTATTTGTCCTCACCCCCCGATATCCGATACCGATATCCGTCTTACCCCTTCTAGACGGATATCGACCAATATCCGATATCCGACACCGTCCCATTTTTTCCCGGATATCGGATATCGGTTGTCCGATACCGGATGACCGACTGATATCGGTTGGGCGAACCCTAAGCGAGAGAGAGGACCTACCAAGGGGAAACACTAACTTGTAACTCCTGCCCTCCAACGAGGAGGGTTACATATTTAAAGGGAATAGCAAGACAAAAAGGAAAGACAATAATGCCCCTGGTGGGCAGGGAGTAGATCGTAACAGAAATATTTCTCGTCTGCAAAATCCCCTATATCTACTGTTTTAATTTAAGCCGGTATTGGCTCCTTGTGCTTGTACTTTTTAAACTACTGTTTTAAACTGTATTTAACAATAATATATTTTTCTCATCAGGAGGGTCACCAACTTTGTGTGATCTCCCCTATCTTTCTTTCAAAAAAAAAAACCTGAAGAAACTGTGAGAAGAGGATGGAGATCAAAATAAACTGTATTTAACGATAATATATTTTTCTCATCTGGATGGTCACCAACTTTGTGTGATCTCCCCTATCTATCTTTCAAAAAAAGAAAAACTTGAAGAAACTGTGAGAAGAGGATGGAGATCAAAAAGTGTCACAAAGAGCCAATACCGGCTTACTTTAAAAGAGTAGATGTTGGGCATTTTGCAGACGAGACATATTTCCCACTTTAGGAGGAATTCCCTCATTATATTATCTCAGCTTTTGTTAGTTTGTCAAATATTTCTTTTGTATTTAAATCTGAGCTTTTGTTGTTAAATATCTACTTGTCTGAAACGAGTCCTTGATTGCAATAGCATAAATCAACGTGAAACACTGGTATTTTGCTTCTTTATTTGACCCAGGTCTACTTTCCTTAAATATAAATGATTAGTCTGCTGCAATTGATGTAGCGCAAATTTGAGTTCACTGGTTTCGTAAACAACAGCAATTGAAACTAGTGACAGTATTTATGCTATTAGATTAATGTATTCAGTGGTTTATGGAATTTGTGAACTCTCTCAAGTTTATCCATGCCAACTTCATTTTCTAGAGTATTTTTATATTATTTCATACTTTCTGTTATATTTTTTTTGAAGAAATATTCTTTCCATTATATTGATATGTTCCCTTATGGATTATCCTGTTGGAGTCTAGCATTATCATACAAAAGACACATGATCAATCAAGATGTATTGTCATTGGAATAATAAATGTTTGTCTCGTATGAAGAAACTATTTTCGTTTTCTTTGTGCTTTTTGGTCATGAAAAAAAGTACTTGCATTGTTGTTTAAACTTAGCTCGATGTTGTATCACGTTGACTGAGCTCATATTGAAGAGGAAACATATTTATGCATTTCATTGATTTGAAAAAGCCTTTCATTTTTTCTTACTGATTTGTTGTGCTTTCCGATTGAGGTATACACTGTTCTTTCAGTTCTTTATGACTTATATCAATCTATTCGTTGAGAAACTTGCAAGATTTCATTATATTTTGAAATGACAGTGCCTTTTCATTATTCAAGGATATTTTGTTTTTGGCTTGCTCTCGCCCTGAAAACAGAATCATTCTAACCTCCATGGAAGAATGGCCAGAGTGGATTTTAGAGGTTCTTATTTCGAACCATGAGGTAGGTCTGGTAAATTTGTCGTTAATTTTTTTTTTAACGCACTGTTAACCATTTCCTGTAATGGCTAATTATGTAGCTTGGTATTGCAAATGATTCGTCTGGTGCAACAATTAGGGAAGTGGAAGATCTCATACATAACTTTTTAATTATTGTGTTGGAGCATTCAATGCGGCGGAAGGATGGTTGGAAGGTTTGTTTAATTTGAAATTTTTTTTCTGTTCTTCTGGTTCTTATGATTTTCTTTACAACTTTCTAATCTCTCTTATTTTACTTATTTTCCTATTCTTCATGATTATCCATGTTATGTGTTTTCTAAACATGATAAATATGCATAGACCTTCTGTTCTATACTTCAAACATCAGTCATCGTTCATGAATATTCTTCTTGTCTCTTGAGGAATTTTTTTTTAAAGAGTCTGTACTATTTTTTTAGATTCTCTTGAGGAATTTTAGAGTCTGTATTATGTTTTTGAGTCTTAATTTCGAGAGAGAGGAAGATGGTAATGAGATTGGATGGAGCCCATCTAGCTTCAGGGTAAACAGGTTCAAGAGTCTCTCTTTCTTCGTCTGTTGGACATTGATTTCACCTAAAGCTGTTTCTATTTTCTGAACGTGTGGAAACTCTCAATTCTAGGACATCCCTCTCAGGATGGAATATATATGCAATCTATTGTCAGATTAAAAACATTATTACAGTTAAAAATTCGGGGTTGGTAAGTTGCAGGTGAAATGACTATGTATGATCATGAGGTATGAGATTTCAGTTCAAGAATGGGATGGATAAATTTTCCTGCTAAATCTTTGCTACATTCTCCAATCCGCTTAAGTTGATCCTGCATGACTGAACTTGTGATTAGCTTCAATAGGTCAATAAGCTGATGTAGATTTGAGGGATACCGATGAGTGTGCGATGTACTATCAGGGTGATATTGAACGATGCAATGGAAATGAGGATGTAATGTAACGATGTCCTCAAATTCAGGACAATGAGCCGTCCCTACAGTCTCTCACAAAGGCTTGTGGACTCCTAGCCAATGCGAATAGTCGGGGGAAAGCCTCTCGCATCAGACCTCTTGTTGACCAGTCGTCGAGCCAGTATTGAAAACACGCTCCATCCCCTAACTTGGGTACAAATAACCCTTGGCTTTGCTGGAAAATTGGGCCCAATCCCTGCCAAAAGCCGGAGGCCTCTCTGATTGGGATCGATTGCTGCTCCGAGATCAACTGTGTGCCGTATATATCTCTTAGCACTTTCATGACCATCTCCTCCGGTTTCATAATCTTGGACACCCATTTAGTTAGCAATGCCGTGTTCATGGATTGCAGATGTGGTACTCCCAGCCCGCCATTTTCAACTGGTTGACACACTACCTCCCATGATACCCTTGCTGATACATGACCACTTGTCGATCCAGGCCCGTTCCAGAAGAATCGCCTCATCAGAGTTTCCAAACCATGTTTGATCCCCTTGGGCAACTTGAAGACTGAGAGGTAAAATATTGGTATTGCTGATAGAACCAATCTCAACAATATCAGACGCCCCGCTAGTGATAACACCAGGCTCTGCCATCCCTCGAGTCGCTTCTCCACCTTCTTGACCACCGGGTTCCAATGCGTGGATGTAAGTCACCCCCTTTTCTGGGGTAACCCTAGATACCGCATTGGAAGTGTTCCAATGGGAGTTCCCAGAGCTTTTGAGCATTAGACCCCCTCTGGAGTAAGGCCCAGTCCTATAAACGCAGATTTATATCGGTTGATATGTAGGCCGGAGAAGTCCGCGAAGAGGTCTAAAAGCGTCGACAGATTTCGAGCTTCATCCACAGAGCCTTCCATGAAGAATGTAGTGTCATCTGCATACTGAAGTATCGGTATACCCGTCGGGAAGCTTGCGGTTTGGAAGCCCTTCAGCTTGCCCCGTGCGCATATCTTTACTGTACAGATGGCCAGGGCATCCACTGCTAGGACGAATAGAAGGAGGGCCAGTGGGCAACCCTGTCTAACTCCTCTTTGAGGTTGGATCCACCCTCCCTCTGGTTTACCATTCACGAGGACCGAGAACGAGTGTGATGTCACATACCTTCTCATCCATTGTATCCATTCCCTTAGGAAGTTCCTTTTTCTCATCGAAGCTGTTAGTGAGATATTACGCCTTATGGACTAATGGGCCCTATTCTATAAGCCCATTAGCCCTCTTATCATTCTCTCTCTCCTAGGGTATATATATACCCACACATGTACTCCATTGGAGTTATGTCATTATCTTCTCTCTTCCTCTCTTAACATGGTATCAGAGCTCCAGAGCTCTTCCATCTAGGGTTTGACATCACCCTCTTGCTGTTTAGCCACAGCGCGAGTTGTAGCCAGCCCGCGGAGCTTCCGGAGAACCAGCCCTAGCCGCAGCCGCAGCCGAGCGCCAGCCGCAGCCGTGCACAGCCAGCAGCCGCAACCGCAGCCCTAGCTGCAGCCGCAGCCGCGCACAGCCGCAGCCGCAGCCGCAGCCGCGTGCCAGCTGCAGCTGCAGCCGCGCGCCAGCCGCCGTGCGCCAGCCGCAGCCGCGTACAGCCGCAGCTGCAGCCGCGCGCCAGCTGCAGCCGCGCACAGCCGCAGCCGCCGCAGCCGCCGCCACAGCCGCAGCCTGCAGCCGCCGCCGCAGCCGCAGCCGCAACTTGCAGCCACAGCACGAGCTGCAGCCCCAGTTACAACAGCAGTCTCAGTTACTGCCACGGTTCCGATGTCGGAGGAACTTTACTCCACGGGTCAGACTCGTCAACCGGCCATCACAGCCGACGGCTTCACCGATGCAGATTTTCAACGAGAACCCTTGTCACACAAGGTTACTCATTCCCTGCCGGCGGTTCCCGACTCGACGTGTCTCCAGGGCCCGAATTTGCTACAGTGGCGTCACTTTGTCGAGACCACTCTCAAGGCTCGCCAATTGTTCAAGCATTGTACGCAAGCCCCTTTTCCACCGACCCATCGGCACTATGCGGCGTGGGAAGCCGAGGAACACTTCGTCCTTGGTTGGCTCTACACGACCTCCTTGGGACCCTCGTTCCGTGACCGGTTTCCTCGCTGCTCCACCGTGAAGGGCTTTTGGGACCAGGCCAACACCTTTTGCGGCCGCGAAGGGGACAACTGGCGCCTCTTTATGCTAGTGGCCAAAGCCAGAAACCTTCGCCAGGGCGCACTGTCCATCTCGGACTATGCGCTGGAACACAAGAAGCTGTGGGACGAGGTGGATTACTACTTGCCGACGGATGATCCGACGTGCAAGTCATTCCAGAACACTCTTCGCCTCCGCTTCTTGGGGTTTCTTTATGGTCTCAACAAGGAGTATGATGACACTCGGCGCCGTGCCCTACATCGCAAGGACGACCTTCCGTCCATTGACGACTTGGTGAAGGAACTCCAGGAAGAGGAGAGCCATTTCCATGTTCTTGGCACTCTCTCCCCGGAGGCAGCTCGTGACTCGACTGCCCTCCTCGCCCGGCCTCCCTCGCCCGCTCCTGCTCCCACCGCGGAGGTGGCCCCCTCCATGCTGATTTGCTCCTACTGCAGCAAGCCTGGACATCTTCGCAAGTGGTGCAAGAAGCGTCAGTACGACAACCGGAAAAAGAAGGAGACTACCGACGGGAAAGCTATGGTCGCCTCCTCCTCTTCCCCCTCTACCAGCCCGGCGACTATCGAGCAGCTCCAAGCTGACTTGGCCCGTCTCCGTGACCAAGTGGCTACCGTGCAGACTCTGACTCAGTCCACGGCACACTTTGGTGGATTTGGTGCGTTCTCTCTCTCTCAGTCTGAACAGTGGTATTGTGGTCACACGGCTCCCCACTCGCCTCTCGTATCGGATACGAGCTGGGTTCTTGATTCGGGGGCAACCGAACACATGACCCCGTTCAATGACCGGTTTGTATCCTACGAAAGGCATAGTGGGGACCGTACAGTTCTTACAGCCGGTGGTGGACGGTTGCGTGTTGCTGGAATTGGGGCAGTTTTTGTAGACGGCCTCGGAGTGGTCAGCAATGTTCTTCATGTCCCCGCCCTGCGAGCTATCCTTATGTCCTGTTTGACAGTCTGTCCTGTTCCTTTCACCTCCAGCCTGACGGGATGTTTCTGTCTGACAAGGTGGGTCGGACTACACCTATTAGGCGGGAGAACGGGTTGCTGTTGTTGGACGATGGGGGACGCTCTCGGTGCTTCCTACTTCACCGCCAAATCCGACCGGCGGATGTGCAGCGTATGGGACGTCTCCAGTTCGCTCACCAACGGCTGGGTCACCCGCCATTTTCAGTTTTACAGCTTCTTTTTCCTTCGATGTGTACTGGATTGGAACTTCAGACTATTGTGTGTGAAGCCTGTCAGTTGGCAAAGCACCGTCGTTCATCTTTTTCTCCGTCCACCTCGCACTCATCCACTCCATTATTTCGCATCCATAGTGATGTTTGGGGACCCGCCCCGCAGGCCAGCCTCAAGGGCCACCGATACTTTCAGATCTTTGTTGACGAGGCCAGCCGCTACACATGGGTTTACTTGTTGACCGCCAAATCTGAGGTTGCTCCGACGGTCCGTCACTTCTGTACCATGGTTCGTACTCAGTTTGGCCGGGGAATTCAGCGGTTCTGCTCCGATAACGCGCGGGACTTCGTCAACACCGAGCTGGCCACGTACTTTGCTGACCATGGGATTCTCCACGAGTTCTCCTGTGTGGCCACCCCTGAACAGAACGGTATGGCGGAACGTCGGATCGGGTATGTCACGTCGACCGCCCGTACCCTTCTGCTGAACTATTCTGTTCCGTGGGCGTATTGGGGTGAGGCGGTCTTAACGAGTACCCATCTCGTAAACCGTCTCCCCTCCCAGCCCCTCGGGTTTGTCACCCCACTGGCTCGTCTCATCACGGCTTTCCCCCATCTCTCGCTGCGGACTGGACTACTCCCTCGCATCTTCGGGTGCACGGCGTACGTCCACGACACGGCTCCCGCTCGCACGAAGCTTGATGCTAGAGCTCTTCGGTGCGTCTTCGTCGGGTACGCTTCTCTCCACCCTCCGTCTCGGCGCTTTTTCATCTCGGCAAATGTCACCTTTGCCGAGCATGAGTCTTATTTCGGTGACTCTACCTCGTCACGCCTTCCGCTGGATGAGGCTTCTTCGACTCCTTCCTTGGAACCCTTTCCATTTGTGGGACCCATTCCTCCACTGTCGCTGTCTCCTGCCACGTCCACTTCTCCCTTGCCCCCTACCGCCTCATCTCCCCGTGCACCGTATTCTCCTCCTAGTGCACCCCCTTCCCCCGGGGAGCTACCTTCTACTCTCGGTGCACCGTATCCTTCTCCTAGTGCACCTCCTTCCCCCGGGGAGCCTCTCTCTACCCCCGGGGAGCTAGCCTCTTCTCCCCCCTTTGCTTCCGCTCCTCCGTCGGACGATGCGTCTCCCTCGCCTACTGATAATGACGCTCAGTTGGGATGGCCCATCGCCCTTCGAAAAGGGGTTCGTCAGTGCACTCGCACACTTCTCTACCCCTTATCTCACTATCTCTCTTTTGACCGGCTAAGCCCTTCCTACCGGTCCTTTCTTTCTCACATCGAGTCGCATCCACTTCCTCGTCGCCTATCCGATGCTCTTGCTTCTCCTCATTGGAAAGCGGCGATGGATGAGGAGATGCAGTCCTTGCTCAAGAACCACACTTGGGAAGTCGCTCCTCTTCCTCCTGGCAAGAGGGCGGTGGATTGCAAGTGGATTCATGCCAAGAAGCATCATGCCGATGGTACTCTCGAGCGCCTCAAGTCTCGACTTGTGGCTCGGGGGTTTACTCAGTCGTATGGCGTGGACTACTTCAAGACATTCTCTCCTGTGGCGAAGATGGAAACAGTCCGTCTCCTCTTGGCGCTTGCGGCTCACTCCTACTGGCCGATACGACAGTTTGATGTGAAGAATGCATTTCTCCACGGTGACTTGACGGAGGAGGTGTACATGCAGCCACCTCCCGGGTATACCCTTGGTCCTCCGGGCACCGTCTGCCGGCTGCGGAAGTCTCTCTATGGACTGAAACAGTCGCCGCGGATGTGGTTCGGTCGGTTCTCTTCGGTCATGAAGACCGAGGGTTACACTCAAAGCAATGGGGATGCCTCCCTATTCTTCCGTCACAGTCCCGTGGGTGTCTCCATCTTGGCCGTGTACGTCGACGACATCCTCATCACGGGGTCTGATTCTGCAGAGGCCGGCCGCCTCAGCTCTGCGTTGGCCAAGGAGTTCGAGATCAAGGCCCTCGGGCCTCTTCGCTACTTCCTCGGCCTTGAGGTGGCCTACTCCCCCCGGGGGATCTTTGTGTCACAGCAGAAGTATGCCGTCGACCTACTGGCCTTGACAGGCATGATCGACTGTGCGCCGGTTAGTACTCCCATCGACCCTAACGTCAAGTTGGGTAAGGGGGAGAACTCAGCACCGGTGAACGCATATCAGTACCAGCAGGTGGTGGGGAAACTCCTGTACTTGACCCACACCCGCCCCGACATCAGTTTCGCCGTCAACCTCCTCAGTCAGTTCATGCACTCTCCGCGGGAGATCCATCGTCAGGCGGCCAACCGGGTACTAGCGTACCTAAAGGGCTGCCCCGGGAAGGGCTTGTTCCTCGGAGTATTGAGCGGACCGTGAAGGTGTACACTTATGCGGACTTTGCCGGCTCAGTTGTGGACTGTCGTTCCACCACGGGGTACTGCACTTTTGTCTTCGGCAGTCTTGTCAGTTGGAAGAGCAGCAAGCAGGACAAAGTGTCCCGCTCCAGTGCTGAAGCCGAATACCGGGCACTTGCCGATGGGGCCTCTGAAGGCCAGTGGATATACGGGATCCTCCATGACCTTCGTGTGGAGTATTCAGGCCCGATCCACTTCTACTGCGACAACAAGTCGGCAATCGCTTTGGCAAAGAACCCTGGCCAACAGGGACGAATCAAGCATATGGAACTCCACCGCTACTTCTTCAAGGAGCGCGTGGACGAGGGCATCTTTGACTTGGAGTTTGTTCCATCCGCTGATCAAGCTGCTGATGTCCTCACCAAAGGACTATCTCGCCCTCTCCTACAACGTGCAGTGTCCAAGCTCGGCATGGATGACATCCACACTTCGCTTGCGGGGGGTGTTAGTGAGATATTACGCCTTATGGACTAATGGGCCCTATTCTATAAGCCCATTAGCCCTCTTATCATTCTCTCTCTCCTAGGGTATATATATACCCACACATGTACTCCATTGGAGTTATGTCATTATCTTCTCTCTTCCTCTCTTAACAGAAGCCCATAGAAATTCCCAGTCAAGTGTATCGTATGCCTTAGTGAAATCAACTTTGCACATAAAACCTTTCCTGCCTTCTCTCTGCCAAGCTGCTATGATTTCCCCTGCAACTACTGCGGTGTCGATCAAATGTCGGCCCAGTATGAAGGCGGATTGAAAAGGCCCGACCAAATAACCAATCACGTGTCGAAGTCGATTAGCCAATACCTTGGCCAATATGAGGTAGATGGAGTTTGAGAGTGCTATAGGCTGGAAATCACTTATTTGAGAAGCCCCTTGGCATTTGGCTAATAGGAAAATATGTGAACGATTTAATCTCTCCATGCCATAATTGCCATGAAGAAATTCTGTCAACGTGCCCATAAACATCTGCTTCGGGCATATCCCAAAATTTGCTAAAAAAGAAGATCGAGAATCCATCCGGGCCTGGTGCGCCTTCTCCATTTTACCCCTTGATAGCAGCTTTCACTTTCTCCACGGTGGAAGGTCTTGTCAGTTCAGCTTGTTGGTTCACAGTCACCTTGGTGACCCCATTACCCTCCCCCACCCCCCCCATTTCCATTTGCTAGGAGGTCCCCGTTGGGAAAAAACTCGAAAGTGTTCTGCTAGTGCAGTCCGTTTGCTGTGAGTATTCACATCCCCCTCCTTCAGCCACAGCTGTCGAGATCTTTGTCTCTAGTCCATCTCTACTTTTATAACCTCTGTTGCGATAGTTTCTCTAAAATATGATCTCTGTTGTATCCTCTCCGGTTAAGGGTCTTGTGTCCTCCTGGCTATCTAGTTGTTTGATCCCCTCCAGCGCCTCCGAGCGACGTTTGTTTCTCTCTATCCGAATCCTCTTCCATGTCACTATCAGATGTGCTCGAAGTCCCTCCAATTTTGCTGGCAGTCTAAGTGTGGCTGACCCCGGTATGATCTGAGACGGCCACCATTCTTTCACTTTATCTTTGAATCCCCCTTCCTGCAGCCATAAGCGATCCATCTTGAAGTATGTAGATCGTCCTCGACCTTCCTGGCTCTGGCACCTAATTGGTGTGTGATCAGACAAAGGACGTGAAAGAGCCATAACATCTGCAATGGGAAATCGTTCCAACAGTTCCACGGAACAGAGGAATCTGTCTAACCGCGAGCGCACATTAGGGGATTTTGTGCTGCACCTCGTGTAGACGCAATTTTGATGCCCCATTTCCTGAAGACCCGTTTCCGATGTGAACGTCCGGAGCTCCTCTGAGCCCTGGTCTAGACCACCAGGACCGCAAGGACGGTCCCCTGTCAACAGCGTCACGTTGAAATCTCCTCCTACCAATAACGGGAGTCCTGTGAATGTGGTTACCACTTCGTATAGTTCCCTCCATAGAGAAGCTCTTTGAGCTGGATGCAGGGCTGCAGACTGAGACGACTGCCCATTCATAGCCATCCCCGTGTTGACGTAGCTTCACTCCTGCCAGAAATCGACCCAACCATTCAGCCTCTATTGATAGAAATGTCTCGTTCCATGCAATAACCTGGCCCCCCGATCGTCCGACTGCATTCACAGCTGTGAACCCTTCAAGATATCCCCCCCACAGAGTACGCCATTCCCATGTCTCCCACTCCTCTTTCATGGTTTCTTGCAGACATACTACTGTGGCGCTCCATTCTCGAAGATATCTCCCCACTATGCTACGCCTTCTGGCATCTCGGAGCTCGCGTACATTCCATGAAATGCAATTCATTCTTGGTCTCCTTGATCCCCCCTCTGTGTCAGCCGCTTCCACAACTCTGTATCTATGGCCAACCTGCATGCCCTCTTGGTCGTTACTGGGTCGCTCTCCTTCCTCTCCGCATGACGCACTTCCTGTATCGTGTCTTTACCCTTTGTTTCGTCTTCCATGTTCCACTCTCCAGTCATGTGATGGTGTGTGCTCTACGTCCCCTCCTCCCCGTCTGTTACTCTCGTGGTGGTAGCGTCTACCCTCTCCATTTTCACTCCCACGAGTGAGAGTTTGCCACTCTTTCCCACCTTAATCCAAGCCCGTCCCCTTGCATCATCCTGTAGGAGAAGCTTTCCCCTTTTGTAGACCAAACCTTTGTAACGTCTTATATCTCCTAGCGTGAGTCTGTGCAACCTCTGTGGTGCCCCTAGTCACCTTCTAATGTGGATGTGGTCCCCCTTGGGATCTGCAAGGGACACTAATGGAGGTTAATCGTCCCAAAATTAATAATAATAGATGTATCCGTAGAAAGTACAAACCCGGCCAGCCTGGCTTCTTTTCCCTCCACTTTCTACTGAACCAGTGGGATATACAATTATCCACATCATGTAGCACCGAGTCCAGCAACACAGTCTTTCCCTTAAATACCACCGCACTACGGTGCAGCCATAGCACTCAGAGCACCATGAGGACCCTTCCCCATTTGGAATGTCCTTTGCACGCAACCCCTTAAGTGATCTTCAGCATGTAGCATTTGATGTCACGTCCACCTTGCTTAGCTTTTGTGATCCCCAAGTGACATGCACAAAAGGACACTCGAAAAACAGGTGAGAACAGTCTCCCTCTCCTTGGCCGCACATGAGACACAATGGAGACGTGTCCGGGATTATCCGCTTTTGGAGAGCACGTGTCATAATTCACCTCCTATTAAGCAACCATCCAAAAATATGGACTTTTATCAGGACTTTCTGCTTCCACAGGCATCTACATGATGTATGGATAAATGTTTGCATCTTCTGTGATACTCCCCCTGATCTTCTTGTAAACCTCGTGGACTGAAAGCAGTACGCCCCTCCACTCTCAACTGTCCCGCATCCCAATGATGGGCCATAGATGCACTATGGTCTGTTGTGTGTTCAGGAAGTTTTCCAATCTTTGATCAGACAGTGCACCCTGCATATTCAGATTCCATGCACCATCCCAACATTCTCGCACCAATACCTGAGGACTCCTTGCCAAGACGAAGAGGCAGGGGAAAGCTACCCGCATTTGCCCTCGGGCTGACCAGTCATCTATCCAATATCTAAAACAGGCTCCGTCCCCTAGTTTGGGTTCAAAGAACCCTTGAGTTTGCTGGGAAATCTCGCCCATGCCCTGCCAAAAACCGGATTCCCCTCTTATTGGGATCAATCTCAGTTCCCAACTCAACCCTGTGCCGTACATGTCTCTCAAGACTTTCATAACCAATGTCCTCCTCCGTTCCCATAATCTTGGACGCTCGTTTAGTCAACAGTGCCATGTTCATGGCTTGCAGGTGTGGTACCCCCAGCCCGCCATGTTCAACTGGTCTGCACACCACCTCCCATGATACCATAGCTGCTACACAACCGTTTGTCGACTTGGGCCCTTTCCAGAAGAAGCGCCTCATCAAAGATTCAAAACAGTACCCTACTTCCTTGGGCATCTTGAAAAGTGAGAGGTCAAATATTGGTATTAAGAACAGATCTCAATAATACCAGTCAACTAGCTCGAGACAGCACCAAGCTCTGCCTGCCCTCAAGTCTCCTCTCCACCTTCTCGATCAGTGGTGCCCAATCCGTGGTTGCCAGTTACCCCCTCTTCAGGGATAATCGTAGGTATTGCATTGGGAGGGTCCCAATGGGTCTGTGTAGTGAGACAGGCACATGAGCTTGGATAACATTCAGATTGATACGAATTCCGGGTGGTCTTCCCTCTTTTAATTCAAAAAAAAAACATTCAGACTGATGCACTTGAAGCAGAAGACCCAACTGCAATTCTAAGAATCATCCTTTGCGAAGCATAATCTTCTTCTTATTTGGATAACATTATAATGATGGCATTGGGAGTCTGTAAACCGGCAGTTGAAAAGTTTGAAATTTGCTAGGAGAAAAGGTTGTGCTTCCATTGTAGCAAAAAAAAAATAATTGTGCATCCTTATCTTAGAAAATTTGGGACAGGCCAATATCATCAAGGTGGTAGTTGGAGGTAATTTAAGCGGTTGTCTTCTCTCAATCTCTCTCTTTCTCTCTTGCTTGGAATTTACAGACCTGTATTTCTTCTACTCTCTGGTTTCCTTTTCATCCACTCTCTCTGAATTGGACTCATATATCTTGCATTTTTCATCCATCCGCAGAATCCCATTATTCTTATTGAAGGAAGAAAGAGAAGTGAGCTGCATGGCTGAACCAGGAGAAGAACCACCATTTGATGCAGCAGGGTGTGGATGCAGCACGCTAGGTCACCATTTAGAGATAGGCTGATCACATCGTGTGATCAGAAGAAATCCTTCATTTATTTCTTAGAGTATAGCTATTTATACAATCACAAGTCCTAGGGTCAAGTGCCAAGAGGGTATAAATGTAATATACAAGTTTGAAGGATATAAAAAATAATAAAAAAGGTTTTTCCTCCACCAACACTTATCTGGTTGGAGTTGTAGATCATGCGAGGTGCATGCTTTCCCGTGGCATATGAAATCCCAATCATACAGCAACAAAAAGAATGGCATTCTTACCAAGATCAAAAGGCCCGGAGGCTTCTCTAGTCAAGCTGTACCATCCTTATGTGTGCGCTCAAGGTTGGCTAACCCAAATATCCAGTGTTTGATGAGTAGCAGAGGTGCACCCCAAGAAAAAAGGCCCTCGCTGAAATTTTTCAATGAATGTGAGGCTCCCATTAAATTAAAATGCTTCAAGTACTTCACCTTTTAATTCTTCTTCATTGGAACGCATATTTTGGTCAGGCAGCAACAGGTTGTCCAAAACCCATTTATAAATTGGTCAGAGTTATCAGTGCATAAAGTTCTTTTCAGTGTGCCACAATTTTAGTGTACTTTTCGCATGCATAATATCCATGTCCTTTTTAATGGTGCCAGTGCTTCAGATCCATAACCTATCAGAGGATGATTGCTTCAAGGGGACACTTTGTTGCTAATAATTACTGTTAAGTTGGATCTTATTATCTCATTAGTCATTATTTCCTTGACTCCATCCTGAAATTCTTTCATAGCGTTCAATGTTACAAACAATGAAGATGCAAAATAATGGTACAGCATAACATTTTTTGCGGAGACCATTCAATTACATAAAAGCTCATTATGATGACCTTTCAAAATATTACAAAATTTTGATCTTTTGATGTTGTTCAATGTTAGGCAGTAGTATATTGAGGTGAGGTATTTGTTTCTCTTCCAAATTTACGAAAAAAACTGCAATTCTTTCTATCTACAGGTTCTCTGCCCACTGTAATCTTACGATCTTTTACTTTTATGCAGTATGTTGAAGCAACCATTCACTGTGCAGAATGGTTATCTATGGTTGGTGGATCGAGCACTGGCAACTTGAGAATAAGGTACACCAGTTTTCAAGATATCTGATGGCCCTTTATCATACAATATTAGTCGTACACTTCTATTGATTCTTGATCAGTACGGTTTGTCTGCACTGTTATTATCTCCCCAAATGTGCTCATTTAAGATTCATATCTTCAAAGGAGATCTCCACTTTCTTTCTTCAAAAATAAAATCTTCAAAAGAGATGAAAAAATTCTCAACAAAGTCTGCATTGTGTGCTGTCAGTACAATTCAGAATATTATTTATGATAAGTTTTCTCTGAAAAATATGGCAATCAATTTTCTGAGTGTTCCATTCACCTTTGTTCAAAATGGTGTACTTAGGATGTGTAAGATCATCACAGACAAATCTCAAAGATTGATCTTCAAGTAGACTACTTTTCTTACAAGTATATTATCAAGTTCACTCAAAATAACCAAGGGACATTAATAAATTTTGCCAAATGGAACAGACCTACATGGCCCATATTGTTTTAAACAATACTATGCAAGTGGGCGCCAACATCTTTAGATGGGAGTGATCTGGCAGATGCTTTCCATGAGAATTATCAGACTTGCCTGACATGTATGACAAGCTGTTTCAAACCTCCCAAAAATGTACAAGAAAAGACCAAAAAAAGAATAACAGACAGGCAGCTGTCTGGGCGGGAAAGAGACTATATAAATAAATCCCTGCCCAAAAGCATTAGAGGGACTTCGAAGTATTCTCTAGAGGTGGGCTGGTCGAGAGATTCTCCGACCAGAGCGGGAAAGGAGGGCTGATGCAGCTGAAGATCCTTCCCAAGAACCTATTACTTCTTTCTTTCTTTCTTTTCTTTTTCCATTTCCCCTGAGTGCCTACATTCTTCTTGTATCTTTGAGGGGAGACATCTTGGATTGGGTTTTTCTTATACATTCTTGGATTTTGGTTGAGAATTTGCCGGGAATCTATATCACAAGCTATCTTCCAGAGTTTGCTATATATATATATATTTGAACAATAAAGATCACCCAGCTTGGTGATCCTCTGTACACGTGGATGTGGAGGGGTGTAGGCCAAAAAACATATGGCCCATCATGCCCCCCATACCCTCCACCTCAGCCAGGAAAAACCAACAGAATACAAGTCTCTCCACATCATTAGTAGCCCTTTCCACCGACATTGCCGCTCCCTTGAATAAAACCTCGTTGCGGTGGGACCATATCGCCCAAAGCACCGCGAATCTCCGCCCCCGCTCCTTGTCAAACCCATGTTAGCGCCGCGCCAGTGTGGCCCATAAGACCGAGCTCGACGTAATCTCTGCTAGCCCCTGGCTAGCCCATAGCGCCCGAGCAAGCCGACATTGGAAAAGAAATTGCTCACACTCCTCTTCCTCCTCTGTACACAAAAGGCATAATGATGGTTCAGCCGAAAAAAACCTTCGACGTCTCACGCGGGTCATTGTCCGCTTCCTGGCGAGCATCCAGGCAAACACCCTAACCTTTAAAGGTATCCTTTGCCTCCAAATTGAGCGACATGCCCCTAAGATGATTGGGTCCTCATTGTGGTGTGTTCTCAACCTTTGGTATACTCCTCGACTGGAGAACGGGCCCGATGCCCACACCCACCCATCTGTCATCCCCTCCATTGGCCTCCAGTTGCTCAGTGTTTGTTGAAGGCTTAGGAAATCCTCCACCCGCTGATTAGATAAGATGGCCGCAAAAGTTGGACACCACACACCATCCCAACACTCCTCCACCAACGCTTGCCGATGACGGGCTAGGGCGTACAGGCGAGGGAACAGGTCATGGAATCGTCCATGTGACGTCCAATTATCCATCCAAAACCTAAAGCCGGCGCCATTCCCCAATTGGGCCCAGAAAAACTCCCTGACCACGGGAAACACCTTCCTCATCCCTCTCCAAAAAGCTGACTCCCCCTCACCTTGTCCATCAAATTCTCCCAACCCAAATTGGAGCCGTATCTGTCCCTCACTACATCTTTAATCAAGTCATCCTCCGATCCCACGATCCGTTTAACCCATTTCGTCAGTAGAGCCACATTCAATGTATCTATGTCAGGTACTCCAAGTCCACCCTGTTTAGTTGACGTGCATATGTCATTCCATTAAACCAGCGCCATGCCACACCCTCCCCCTGCATTTGCCCCCTTCCAAAAGAATCTCCGCATGATTCCGCACAAGCATTTCTTAACACCCACTGGAATTTTAAACACGGATAGATAAAAGGTTGGTATCGCTGATAATACAGATCGCAATAACACAAGTCTCCCCCCTCGCGACAACACTCTCTGTTTCCATCCCTCCCAGCGTCTCTCCACCTTCTCCACCACTGGTTGCCAATCTGTTTTTTGTAGGTTAACGACAGATAGGGGTAGCCCTAGGTATCTCATAGACAATGATCCCACTGGCGTTTCAAGCGCACTGGCACACTGGGTCTCCTCCTCCAACGATAGACCAAAACCCACAAATTCTGATTTTCCTCTATTGATGTGCAGTCCCGAACAATCCGCGAACACCCGCAGGAGTGCCGCCAAATTTTTTGCCTCCTTTACAGATCCCTCGATGAAGAACAGTGTATCCTCGGCATACTGTAACAAAAGGATGCCCAATGGCTGGCTCGGCGTTTGGAACCCTCTAATACAACCCCTTCCACATACCAAGGATGTACTTATGGCTAGTACATCAGCTGCCAAAACAAAAAGCATCGGTGCTAGTGGGCACCCTTGTCTGATCCCTCTCTGCGGTCTAATCCACCCCCCTTACCAACACCGCAAACGACTGAGACGTCACGCATCGCTTCGCCCATTTGATCCAGTCCTCCGGGAAACCCATCCTTCGTAGCGCTGCCCATAGGAATCGCCAATCCAAAGAGTCATATGCCTTCGCAAAATCTACCTTCCACATGAACCCCTTGGTCCCATTCTTCTTCCACGAAGCAATAATCTCCCCTGCCAAGACTGCACAGTCAACCAGCTGTCTCCCCGGGACAAAAGCAGACTGAAACGGACCAACCAAGTCCCCAAACACCCCTTGTAATCGATTAGCCAGTACCTTTGCAACTATAAGATATATGGAGTTGGATAACGATATGGGCCGGTTGTCGCCTACATTTTCTGCCCCTTGCTGCTTCGGTAGTAAAAATAGGAAGGATTTATTTATCCTTTCCATATTTGCTTGAGGGTTTCTGAGCTCCCCCAATGTGGCCATCACATCCTCTTTGACCTCATTCCATAACTCCTTATCGAAAAACACCGGTATGCCGTTTGGTCCCGGGGCACCTTCGCCATTCAATCTTACCATAGCTGCCCGAACCTCCGCCATATCAAAAGGCCGCTCCAAATCTTCTCTCTGACCTTGAGTTAAATGAGACGCCCCTTGGTCTGTCCACCTCCATCTGTTCTGACTCCCCCGCCGTGACATCGAACGAAAGTGCTCTGCCATTGCTCGACCCACTGCCTGTGTCCCAGTAAAACTCTGTGATCCGACCTTCACTGATAGAATCTGATTCACCCTCCGTCGTCCATTTGTTACAAGGTGGAAAAACCTCGTGTTGGCATCATCCTCCTTTAACCAGAGCTGCCGGGACCTTTGTCTCCAATCCATTTCCTCCTTTCTATCTTCCTCTGCCACCACACATCTCCACCTCTTTCGTACCTGAATCTCCTCAACCATTAATGTCCGATTGTCCTCCACCTCGTCCAGTTCTCTAATCCTTGTGAGGGCCTCGATTCTCACTCTACATCTCGCCTCCCTTATCCTCCTTCTATAGCTTTTCAAGTGATCTCTCAGCCCATCTATGCGAATTGCCACTCTACTCGCCCCCGGCTCCTGCTTCGAATGTGTCCGCCATATATCCTTTATCTCCTCTCTGAACCCCCCTTCTCGTAGCCATGACTTGTCAATTTTAAAATATGTGGTCCGCCCATGGCCCTCATGAGACTGCCACATGATCGGTGTGTGGTCCGATATAGGTCTAGACAAGGCTCGTACATCTGCCCCTGTGAACCTCTCCATCATCTCCACTGAGCATAGGAACCTATCCAGCTGAGACTTATATGCCGCTCTCTCCGAACTCCTCCATCTGTAGCAACAATCAACTGGGCCCATCTCCTGCAAACCTGCTGCCGCCAAGAAAGCCCAGAACTCCTCCGACCCTTGGTCACGCCTCCCCCCCTCCATTGGGCCTATCATTGGTCTCCAGCGTACATTGAAATCCCCCCCAAACAAGAATGGCATCCCTCGAAACTTATCCACAAGTTGCGCCATCTCCAACCATAGCCCCTCCCTCAGGCTGGCGTTCCCTCCCTCGAAACTGAAGCTATGACCACCCCCAGACCATCACTTCTTGTCAACCTTGCTGCCGCCGTAAATTGACCACGCCACGCCTCCTCCTTCTAAAAGATCACCTCATTCCAAGCAATCACCACCCCCCCTGATCGCCCACTTGCATTCACCAAAATGAAACCCTCCAGCAAACTCCCTCCAACACCACGCCATTCCCCTACTCCACAATCCTCCAACATCGTCTCCTGCAAGCACACCACCGTGGCACCCCACTCCCTTAAGTATTTGCCCACAATCCCCCTCCTCTTGGCATCCCGGAGTCCCCGCAGATTCCATGATATGCATCTCATGGAACCTGGCACAAGCCCCTCCCATCCCTTTGAGTCTCCGCGAAGTCACCGAGCACACCCACAATTCTGTCTCATGTCGCATTGTCAACCTCGTCCGCCACCGCCTCCCTCTCCGGCTCGAGTGTCTCCTCGGTCACAATCTCCTCCATTGCCCTGCTTCTCGATTTGTTTGCTTTCCTCTCCGTCTTGTCGCGCCTTGTCTTTCTCACTCTTACTGCCATCCAGTCTCGGGGGAAATGCATCTTCCCACCTTTCCCAACCTCCAGCCATATATCTTCGCTCCGTCGACGTTCTTGATATAAAGTTGCTGCCTCTCATAACCAATGCAACGACCCAATAAGTCTCCCTTCAATAATCGCCTCCCTCTTGGCAATCGCAGTGTGCCCTTTCTCCTGGCCCCTTTCTACTCGGTCGCTCCAAAGGATGTCCCGACGTAACGACGCCTCGCAGCCTCCCAAAGGATCGGACTAATGCTTCCATATTCCGGGTGGATCGATAAGCGGCTGGTACCCCCCTGACATCAATAACAGCCGGCCTCGCCGCTCTATCCCTGACCTTTCCGGTCCAGATGATGCGCTGCCTTTTGATTCTTGTTTCACCAATCACCTGCCTCCACCCACACACTGCGATGCATTCAGTCGCCGGAACTTGTCGGACCAATATCTCTCCCGTCTCCATTCTCTTTACCTCCGACCCCTTCATCTCCGGGAATTTCCTCACCAATGCGTCTCGTACTTCCTCCTTTCTCACTTCACCGGCTTCAATCTTCCCAACAATGCACGCGGCCTGGGTAAGACTCACCCGCCTCGCATTCAGTACCTCCTTTGTCTTTCTATGGTCGGAGGCCGCGTCTGGGCATTGCGCTTGTCGATGTCCCACCCCCCGACATCACCTACAAACGAGCGAATTTCGACATTCACGTGCATGATGCCCCCACCCCAGACACCTGAAGCATTTTTTCTACGTCTCTCGACCCCTCTCCTCCACTGCCTCATTCCTCCTTCGCCATGGCTGTCCACGACCATTTCCATGCTCCTCCCATCCTGACCACCTTCCCCCCGCTTTCTCACTTCCGTCCACCCCTTCTCTTGCCCCTGCATGTCTATCTTGCCCTTCTTTGAACCTCCTTGCGCAGAGTTTGGGGACCCTGCGAGCTCTGCACCACCCTCTTCTGTGTGGACCTCCTCCGACGTCCCGAGAGCCTCTCCGACGATTCTCCTCTTCAAACGTCCTGGTCCTCTCCTCCTCCAAACGATCTTCCTCCAGTGATCCTCCTCCGACGCCCCTTCTCCCTTCCAGAGTTGGCTAATGTCAAATCCTTCAACTATGTTCAATGATCTTGTCTTTTGATTGTTGTGTAAATGGACCTCTATGTTTTCCAGTACCACTTTTTTGCTCTCTCCTTTGTAACAGAAACCTCCTCTAGTAACAATAACACTTTAGGATACTTTCTTGAGAGCACTTGGTTGCCTTCTTCGGTTGCCTTCTGCTTCTAATTCCGCATGTGTCATCTTCTATACACGAGCGTGTAGCTGCCTAGCCTTGTGCTTACGCCTTCTATGGTATGATCTTGAAAAAAATGTATCAGTAACCTGCACAGAGCATGTATTGTAATACTGCCAAACAATATACTTCAACACATTCCATTCTTCTCAGAGAATTCCACTCTTTGAGTGTTCTCTAGCGAGAGTGTGCTTCTGGATGCTGGCAAAGCCCTTGTGGACTCGAGGGTTGAAGCAGTTGGTTCTGTTGACTCAGAACCCAGCTCTTTCAAACATAATAAGGCTTGGATCTTTGATATTGTTCCTTAAAGTAGAGATTTTCTATGTCTGCCTCTTCTTTCTTAATGTTGTCCATTTGTTTCACTTCTTGATTGGCTTAACTGATCGAACTGTCTGGCAATCATTTATAATTCCATTTATTTATTTTATGTTAATATAATCATCCTTTCATTGTGATGTTTTTTCATGTGGTTATGTACTTCTTCATCCATAATATCATAAAGCAACCTGGTCCACGTTGCATATCATTTCACGATTATCGTTTTGAATTGGCTAAAGTTAATAATTTGCAGACGTGAAGAATCGTTCCCAATTTTCAAGAGAAGGCTCTTGGGTAGTTTGCTCGACTTTGCCTCCAGGGAATTGCAAGTTCAGGTAAATAATTTTTGCCCTAAAACTATGAGGTTAACTTATTTCAAGTCATCTGTTCAGATTTAAGTATCATGTCTTATACATCTCTTGATTATCACATTCCTGTTGTTTCAGTATTATTTCCTGTACATAGACCTAAAATGGAAATCACAATCAATTTCATGGACTTATAATTATAAGATTCCAAAGATGCAGTGAAATTACTAGACTCGACTTTGATTATATTCATCGTATCACCTTGAATAGCCACCTGCTACAGAGCTGGATCCATGTTTTGGAGACTAGTGATAGTCCGCCAGATTTTTTTGTCGACCTGTTTATCCATAATTTTGTCTGTTATTTGCTTTGAAGAGAACTGTCTCCAGTGGAAATAAACATTTGTGTAAAACTGTATTATTGGATTTAACAATAGTTGGAAATATTTTCATGCTAAAGTCCAGGGCATATACGTGATTTCTGCTTTCCTATCGTTTTCTTATAATGTGTGCCTTCCCGCCATTTTCTTTTGCGCTACAAATGGAAATTTCATATTTCAATGTCTCCAGATGGAGATGTATCAGAATAACAGAGGATTCAAGAAGAGAGAAAGAGAGAGAGATGTGGAGAGGAAGAAAAATAATCCATTGAGGGCCTATTCACTACGGTTTATGGTACATTTATCTTTATTCAACCAAGAAACTGATGGCATCGCTTCTTGCCATTAATTGGGTTTTCTCAAATTTCTACTCTGATGGATGTGGTTATTTAGGTTTTATGCTAACGTTTAGCTCGTCTTATAAATGTACTAGTTATGCACACCTGCATTGATGTTTCCATTTTATGATATTGTCACTTTTTGACTTCTTTAATTATATTATTTTTATCCAAATTATTAGATCCAATATTTTCAATGGTGCAGACTCAATTTATTGCTGCAGCAGCAGCAGGTGTTGCAGCAGAGGGTTTGTCACCACAATTATCTAAAGCAGAAGCTGAAAACGCTGCTGCTCTTTCTGTGGCTTTGGCAGAAAATGCTATTGTAGTTCTGATGCTTGTGGAAGATCATTTACGTCTCCAGAGTCAACTTTTTTCCTCCTCATATTTGTTGAACAATTCTTCGTCTTCTGCTGTTTCCTCTTACAGTAACACAGAGTCCTTTGATAAAGCTGTAGCCCAAACTTCAGATCCTCCAGTCTCGAAGCAACTGCAATGGTCCACTAACACTGGATGCCTTCCATTGGATGTATGTGTGTAATTTTTTATAATTTTCTTTCATTCATGTTCTCTTTCACTGCTGTGTAGTTGATGCCTTTGCATGCATAAATATTGTCATTTTCAAAACTAGATCCTTGCCTCAATGGCCGATGCCAAGGGTCAGATCTCTGCGGCGACAATGGAGCGTCTCACAGCTGCCGCTGCAGCAGAACCTTTCGAATCTGTTCGATGTGCTTTTGTATCATATGGGAGTTGTGGAATAGATTTAGCTGAAGGTTGGACATATAGAAGTCGGCTGTGGTATGGTGTTGGTCTTCCGTCCAAAAATTCTCCGCTTGGTGGAGGAGGAAGTGGCTGGGAAAGATGGAATTCTGTTTTGGAAAAAGATTCCAGTGGAAATTGGATTGAACTTCCCCTGGTGAAGAAATCAGTTATCATGCTTCAGGCTTTGCTGTTGGATGAGAGTGGCATTGGTGGTGGGCTTGGTATAGGAGGGGGCTCTGGCACAGGAATGGGTGGGATGTCACAGCTATACCAATTGTTGGACAGTGACCAACCATTTCTATGCATGCTTCGTATGGTGCTTGTGTCAATGAGGGAAGATGACAATGGTGCACATGATATTTTTGTGGGAAATATCAATGCTAGTGATGGAAGCTCAGAAGAAATATATTGGTATGGCGGAAAAACATCTGATAGTTCTTGCCGTTTGTCGATGAGAAAACCTCGGTCGGCACTTTTGTGGAGGTATCTATCTCTATCATACATTTTTATTTTGGTTTATTGAAAAAAAATGTCCAGAGCACTACCATTTGCTATTTTCTGCCAGATATTGTTTTTTTTTAATTTTTTCCACTTTAAGATTGACGGTTTGGCCTATCTACCTTGTGACGAGGGCGAGAGAGAGAGAGAGAGATGATTAGGTAGACAGAGGAAGAAGCAGGATTGAAAGGAGAAAAGGTAATTTTTTATTACACAAAGTAGGTATTTATACAAGTAGAATAACGGCTAGTTTAACCGTCTCTAACGGCTAGTTTTTCTAGCCGTTATAAGCCCGATTTAAATCTGGTAGTGGGCCCCACGCTTGTTAGCCCGTAGAAAAATACATCTTATATCTAACACTCCCCCTCAAGTACAGGAATGTATACTAGTCATTCCAAGCTTGGACACCAGATATTGCATATTCTTTATTGGTAACCCTTTGGTGAAGATGTCGGCACACTGCTCCTCAGAGCTGACGTGTTCTGTCTTGAGAATTCCTTGCTCCAGATGATCTTGGACGTAAAATCTATCAATGTTCACATGCTTCATTTGATCATGATAAACTGGATCATGAGCAATGCTGATGGTGGACTTGTTGTCGCAGCGGATAATGATTGGTCTTGAATACGTAACCTTCCAGTCATCAAGTAGGCTTTTGATCCAAATTGCTTCATCGATTCCCTTTGACATTGCTCTGAACTCAGCTTCAGTACTTGACTTTGAAACTACACTCTGTTTTTTACTTCTCCATGTTACTATGTTTCCTCCAAGGAATGTGCAATATCCAGTTGTAGACCTGTAATCAAGACGAGACCCAGCAAAGTCAGAATCGGTGTATAAAATAAAGTCCAACTTACCTGTCCTTCTGTATGTGATGCCCAATCCTGGGGTTCCCTTCAAGTACCTGAGAATTCTGTTAACTGCCTGAAAATGAGAATTTCTAGGTGAATGCATAATCTGACTAAGTACATTTACCGCATAACATATGTCCGGTCGCGTATGTGAGAGATATAATAATTTTCCCTCAATATTTTGGTAAGAACTAATTTCTACCTTAGGGTCGTTCTCACTAATGGTTAATTTGTGGTTGACTTCAATTGGAGTTTCACTTACATGACAATTCATATGTTTAGTTTCATTTAGGATATCTAGAATATATTTCTGTTGTGTCATTAGTACCCCTTTACTTGATCTTGCAAATTCTATGCCTAAGAAATATTTTAGAGGTCCTAATTGTTTAACTCTAAAGTCTTTGTCTAAATGATATTCAAGATTCTTGATTTCTCTAAGATCGTTTCCAGTAATGATAATGTCATCCACATACACTAATAAAATTGTAATCATTCTTTCAGTTTGGAGTTTAAAAAACATAGTATGTTCACCATTACTTTGATTGTAGCCAAGACTTTTCATAGCTTGGGCAAGTTTTCCAAACCATGCTCTGGGTGACTGTTTCAAACCATACAGGGCCTTGCAAAGTCGGCATACCTTACACTGACTTAGTTGGTCTTCATATCCAGGGGGAATATCCATGTAGATTTCTTCCTTCAAATTCCCATTAAGAAAAGCATTTTTAATATCATACTGATTTAGTGGCCAATCCAAGTTCACTGCCAAGGAAATAAGAATTCTAATAGTATTAATCTTTGCGACTGGAGCAAAGGTTTCTTGATAGTCAATTCCATATGTTTGAGTATACCCTCTGGCTACCAGGCGTGCCTTATACCTGTCTAGACTACCATCAGACTTACACTTTATCGTGTACACCCATCTACAGCCTACTGATTTTTTGTCTTTTGGTCGATCAACTATCTCCCATGTATTATTCTGTAGTAGAGCCCTCATTTCCTCATCCATAGCTTACTTCCATCTTATGTTCTTCATAGCCTCAATTGGAGATTTGGTATTTGAATGTCTTGTATTGTGATGAGAAATACTTTATATTCAGGTGAGACGTGTTTAAAATTCAAGTAATTTACCAATGAATATGGTACACGTTTCACACAGGCTCATTTTCCCTTTCTTAGGGCAATTGACCAGTCTGTCCCAGCATTATCCTGTTCCATTTCAGTAAACTTGTCTTCTCTTCCCCATTCATTCAAATCCACAAATTCTGTTGATTTTTCCTTTTTCTTCCTCTCATAATATTTCGGATATGAGGTCAATTGATGTATCCCTTCGAATTGTCCTGTCGTGACTCCTATTTCAGTTTGTTGACTCAGATCTGTAGATTCTGTTTCATGTGTAGTTTCTGGTTCATGTGCAGCTTCTTCATCTGGTCCAGTAAGAGAAGTATCAAATCCATTTTTCGGTAATCTAAATTCGACACATGACTCTTGGTTGGTATCCGTACTTGGTGTTACTTCACTTGCACCACTCTTGGTTGGTGTTACTTCACTGGTGAGTAACTGAATTACGTCTTTATGGGCCTCGGTACCGTGCGGCTTATAGTAAAATGATTTCTCATCAAATTTTACATCCTTGGATACAATGTACTTTCGGGTAATTGGATGATATAACTTGTATCCCTTTTGAGTAACAGAATATCGAATAAAAACGCACTTCAAACCTTTTGTAGATAACTCGTTCTGTTTGTGTATGATTGCATACGTAGCCAACACATCCAAATATTCTAACAGGTAATCCAGTCTTCAACCGCACGTTGGGATAGTACATTTCCACTAGTTCAAGGGGACTTTTGAAATCTAGGACCCTAGAAGGAAGTCGATTTATCAAGTGAGTAGCTGTCATGATTGCAAATCCCCATAGGTTTGCTGGGACATTTCCCTGGATCAGTAGGGTTCTTCCCTTGTCTACTATATCTCCAAGTTTTCTTTCAGCTACTCCATTTTGTTGTGGGGTATAAGGACATGAAGTTTCATGTTTTATGCCTTCAGTAGTAACAAATTCTAGAAGTCCATTGTTCAGGAAATCTTTGGCATTGTCTGTGATAGGATCCTAGGGGTAGTTTAGTCATGTTGCCTTTGAAAATGTTGCACTTTGCAAGTACCGGGAGGTGTGTCAGCCATCAATCAGGGACTATCAACTGGTGCCCGGATGATGCAGTCCACACAACAGAAGCCTGGAGCTTCATTGACTCATCAGCCATAGCGCCTCGTGATCGAGATCCTCCCGTGGGATGATCCTGGCTTCTGCAAGTCGAGATCCTCCCGTAGGATGATCTAAATGTAGCAAATAAACTCGAAACAAAGTAACAACCAGGCCTGCTCTGATTCCATGACGATTTGGCCTATCTACCTTGTGGCGAGGGCGAGAGAGAGAGAGAGATGATTAGGTAGACAGAGGAAGAAGCAGGATTGAAAGGAGAAAATGTAATTTTTAATTACACAAAGTAGGTATTTATACAAGTAGAATAACGGCTAGTTTAACCGTCTCTAACGGCTAGTTTTACTAGCCGTTATAAGCCCGATTTAAATCGGGTAGTGGGCCCCACACTAATTAGCCCGTAGAAAATACATCCTATATCTAACAAAGATTATGAGTCTTTTGTTGTAAAAAAAGATGAGTCTCAGTTCGTCATTAGTTTTGAATACCAGTCATATGGTGATTTGTTTATTTTTTGAAAAATTATAGCAAAGATTTCTTAAATTTTTCTTTTTCTTAAATTATAGCATGAGCGGTGATAAATCTGATGTGGTACTCATAAAGTTATTTTCGTGTGAATTTTGAGTAGATTGTTTCCTGATCTCATGTGCTTATGATGGGAATTATTGGAATCATATTGTTCCCTTTGTTAGGTTGATTATATATATTTTTTTGTGTGCACAATTTCTAGTATTTTGCTCCATGGTCAATTATGAAGTATTGAAGACTGCATTTACTCAATTATTGCAGCGTTCTTGCTCCCATTTTGAACATGCCCACATCAGAAAGCAGGCGGCAGAGGGTTTTGGTTGCATGCTCCATTCTATATTCCGAGGTGTGCTACTTTTACCTTGATGAACCTGTTTTTCCCCCTCTGGCTTTCCTACTGGATGAAAAATGTCTGATAAAGAATTTCCTAGACTTCATTTATTTTGATTCTGTGATGCCTCATTGTGATTTATGTTTCCTCCATTCGGTAGCATTTGAATTTATGTTTTTTGTCTTTCAGATTTATCTAGCTCATTGTTCCATTACCACTCACAGGTATGGCATGCTGTAGGCAGGGACCGTAAGCCGATACGCAAACATTATTTGGAGGCAATTTTGCCACCTTTAGTTGCTATTTTAAGGCGTTGGCGACCACTGCTTGCTGGTCTTCATGAACTCACTTCTCTGGATGATCAGAATCCCTTCCTCGTTGATGAACAAGCATTAGCAGCAGATGCCCTCCCTCTGGAGGTAAGCATTATTTGGCCTGACTTCGACCTCCATTTGATATTTTGGTTTCTCATTCAAAATTTTGATCGTATAAAACACAATTTGTTGTTCAGTAGTGACTTATAAGAAACTTAAAACTTTGACTGATATGATCGACTCTCTCATGATTCCTGTTCTCAACTTCATGCAACATGTTAACTATAATTTTAGTTAGCTATAGATGGTTTGGAGTTTTGTTTGTTGCATTGGAGTTCAAGGTAACCTCCAATACGTCTGTACACAGACTTTTTAGTTAGGGAAAGATATATATAAATTCAACTAAACTCAAATTTCGAGTTATTTCGTATTTTCATCACTTTTGAACTCATCTTTCCAATGATTTGGGGTTTTGGTTTTTTGTTGGAATGACAGAGTTAGGCATCCATGATCTATTTAACATTTCTTTCTTGGTCCCTTACTTAAAATGTGTTTGAAAATTTTGAACCATCTTTTTTGACTCTTGTTGGGTATTCTGAGTTTGCTTATTCACAATTGCGAAATCTGTTCTGCCAAAATTTCTGTGTCTATGTATTCCAGACTGCCATAACTGCGTTGTTAAGATCGTGTGAGAATATGTACGAGCCAACCTTGTGCTTTATACCAATATTTCCCCTTTTTTAATTTTGTATCGGTGGTCACTACCTTTTTAAAGTCAATTGGATAGGGTCAGTAATCAACAGAAAATGTTACGTTCGGTTTATCTTGATGAATTGAATTATATTTTTCTGACAAATAATAAGTTTTTACTGGTATTCATAATGATAACAAGTATGGCTCCATCATTGTTGGGAGTGCTTGGTGGAAGTATCTGGTGTCTTTTGTAATGATATTACAATAGTCGCAATAAAGTATGAAGGGAGATCTTTATTTATAAAGTCACTGTGATGGATGATAATTCTTTCTGTTTTAACACATTTTCTGCTTTATACTTTGAGAATGCGTTGTTATCAGTATTTTCTTCTTTTGATTTTAGGCTGCCATTTCAATGATTACTGCTGGATGGGCTGCTGTCTTTGCATCGCCTCCAGCTGCAATGGCATTGGCAATGGTTGCTGCTGGTGCTGCTGGAGGAGAAACAGCAACCCCTACAAAAAAGGAAATGCTTAGACGTGATTTTTCTCTAATTGATCAGAAGGAAGTCAGGTTTCAGACAGTGGCCAGCTTCCAGAAATCTGTCGTTCAATCTAACAAATTAGCTTATGCTCCAAAAGATAGAGCAGCCTCAAATGCCGCTGCACGTAATCTTGAGAGAAACACCAGAGTTGCTGCTGGGAGGGGTCTAAGTGCTGTTGCTATGGCCACATCAGCACAAAGGAGAAATCTGAGTGATAATGAACGTACTAAGAGGTGGACTGTCACTGAGGCAATGGTAGAAGCATGGATGGAGTGCCTACAGTTGACCAATTCGGCATCTGTTGTTATGAAGGATTTCTCCGCTTTGGCAGATAAATATGTTGCCGTGCTAGTTGCTTGCTTTGCTAAGGCAAGGAATATCCAACGATCTGAGGTAAGACAACTTTTCCACTAGTGTTCTTCTAAACTTAATTTTTTATTCATCTCGTGTCTGTTTCCTTGCAGATGGATAGACGTGTCCAACTTGATATCCTTGATCATCATCGAGCATGCCTTGGAATTTGCGCGTGGAGAAAACTAATTCATTTATTTGTTGAGTCGGAAAGATTTTTTGGTCCCTTTGATGACCAGTTAGCTGATCCAGAAAGAGTATGTAAAATTTTGCTTCAATCTTTTGAGGGCTTTCAATATCATTTACTTAATTTTATTTTAAGGTCATAATAAGGTTGTAAAAAAATATCAATGCTCTTTTAGTAAGCTTCAAGAGTTTTACTGACCCTATGTTCCCAGGCTGTCGCTCCAAGAATGTGAAGAAGCACCATAAATAAGAAAACTCATAAGGTTCTAGAGTTGATTCAGATCCCCCTATAAAATATACAAATTGGATTAGTGTAAGATCTTCAAGGATGACTAGATCTAGAAGAATCTACAAGTAAATTAGTGACACAGAGAAGTGCATTCTTGATACTCTTCGGCTGGTGCGTGGATATTTTTCTATGTTCCCTTGTTAGTCAAATACTTGAATGTGTGAATCGCAATCATGTGGTGAAGATACCTGCCACCTGTTGTGAGGAATGAATATGATCTAGATGACCCTATGTTCACCTTTTCTTACACGAAGTGCCTTTCCACTTTGAAATGCTTCATTTGGTCTTGTTGCACAGGATTGTGCCCCATATGAATAGCCAACCAATTGTCGCATTCTAAAACAATTGAGTCCTAATATTGGATGCACTGTGCTTCAAAAATTCTCAATCCTATTTATCTGCACTCTGCATCAACTCTTGATCTTAGCCTGACTCCAAAAAATCTCTCCTCTCTCTCTCGTGGCACTGCCTGAAGCTAGGGTTTCAGAAACAGATTGGCGGGAAAAAGCACTTTCACTATCCCAGCTGCTGGTTTAAATACCAGCTTACAGATTAGGGGGCCAAGGCCCATTAGCCTTAAGTCACTTATTCGCTCGTGGGAACAAGTGTCTCAGGATTCTGAGTGGGCCACTCATAGAAGGTGGCCCACTATTCAAAATAACATAAAGAACTTAAAACAGGGAAAAGGTGTGGGCCACTTATATTCGTGGCCCATTTTCATGAGATTAAATTTATAGAAATAAAGGTTTCAGATTAACACTTGACCTTGCTGCCAAATGTTACATTCTTCTTCTCTTGGTTACAAGATTCCCTCCAATCAATGTAGCATTTCCTGATGCAACCCTCCAGAATATTCTAATGTATCCTGATCTTCTCTTGGTTACATGATTCCCTCCAACCAATGTAGCATATCCTGATGCAAACCTCCTCCAGAATATTCTAATGTATCCTGATCTCTCAGTTACAATGCCGACCACAGTCTGTGATTTGTATTTAAAAAGCTAATGTTGTGTAAAGAGCTGCTCTTTACACAGCATGCATGCATGTTGTGTAAAGATGATCCAAGAGGTAAACATGCATGCATGTTAGGGTTTGGTCAAGTCCACGGTCTGGACTTGACCAAACCCTAAGCAGCGGCCATTATAACAAGATGATTCAAGAGGTATGCCCAATGATCTTGCTGGAGGTGCGAGATATCTGGAACAAGACATTGTATGCATGATCATAGAAGCATGACAATATATCCTGCTGGACTGGGAGAGTCATGCAGTTGCAGTTTGGTCAAGTCCAGGAATTCTCAAAGCTAAGCTAGGGACGGCACAACATTCCTTTTTTGGCTAGACGCATGGTTGGCTCTGGGCACAGTAAAAACAGAACTCCCATGCACGTTCGGCCTTATAAAAAACCCTGATGCCACGGTTTGGGATGGCGCAAGGAATCGATGCTTCGTCAACGCACTGCCTGACCAAAGAGTGGAGGACAATATGAGGATGCAGCAGACCCTAATCCACCAACGTCCACTGAGAGGGACATGGGAGGGATGGGCTTGGATAGGCATATCTTCTATGTCCAGGATGCTTAAGCATGACTTGGCTGCAGACGCATAGGGGAAGAACCACGGATCAACTGCGCGTGTCGCACCTATGGAGACAAAAGATCCCCTTTAAAATGAGGTTCTTTTGTTGGCTGCTCCAATGAAAATTGCTCGTGATGAAAGTTGTCAGGAAGAGGTGGCTTCTAAAAGCCTTGGCTGAGTGTGCTATGTAAGCAAATGGTAGAGAAAGCTGGGCCATCTCTTCTTTGAATGTTCATTTGCTGGATCCGTATGGATCTACCAGCCAACCGCAGGGTTGGTGTCATCAGAGGAGTCTTTCTGGGACTCTATACAACTTAGGGGGGAGAGGGGCACGATTGACCCTTCATTGTGCTCTGGGCAATATGGCTGCATAGGAACAAAGTCATCTTCAACGGATGGGAAGCATCAATGGACACTGTTGTACAAGCAGTGATGAGCCTTGCATCTGGATGGTTTAAAAGACCACGAACAGGACAGGGCCAGCCCATTAGGCTTAATGTGTACTTAACTGTCATATTTATTTATCATATTAGGATTGTCACTGATTTTGCGTGATCTCCTTTACCTTTCTTCAAAAAAAATAATAGAGCATGATGAGTACCATACTATGTTCCATCTGTTGAAGGACAAAGACCTTCCCTTCAAGAGAAGTGCCAAGTTATCTGTCAGGATTTATACTAAAAAGATCTGCAGGTAGATTCCCAGATGGAATAACAATTGGAGATGTTAGCTGTCTATGAATTCTCTCATGAGTGAAGAAAGTAATGATCAACCTGGATGTGTTTCATTTTCTTGTTAAAGAAAATATGTTTCATTGTAGGCTATGCAAACAGCTACCTGATTATCTGAATAAAGAGATGTTGAGTAGGCTTCTTTCTCTATGTAATAGTGGGCCAACTTTGTATTCTATCTCTTTCCCATTATAAATATGCAGTAGAACCCTAAAACAGATAATGTGGGTAGAGAATCTTTTGTTCTTGATTTCTTCTTGGTATCAGAGTCAAATCTTGGAGGTGCCCTCCAGATTTGATCTCCAAACATCTTCACGGCGTAGGATCATCTGTCCCAGCTTTAGCTACAGTGTTTATTGCTTCTCATGCTGTCTTTCACTTCCATCTTTCTGCCTCCGCTCTCGTTGGCTCCACCATTTCTCATGTTGGCTGCACTGGTGTTGACCATGCTGCAATGCCCTCCAGATATGTGCAACTGATCATTCTTGATCTTCTGTTAGGTTATTTCATGACCACTGATGGCTTAGCTACATCGGCTGCCAATCTTCTCTTGGGCCATGTTCTCTATTGACACCAACATTGAGTCACTGGCGCTATACTCTTTCTCAGAAACCCCTGAATTTGATTTTATAGGATTGCATCTTCTTCAATGGTGTAAGGACGTTAAAATCACCTTTAAAAAAAGCATATGAAGCACCTGTTGGAAGATCCGCCACTTCTCGCTGCTTCCCATTATGATCATTGTCTAGAAGTTGAGGGTGTTGTTCACCACAAGCTCGTTAACAGAATCACTCCATCCTTTGCTGGTGAATTATTATTTCTCAACTCAACCAAGGAGATAGGAACACTGCTCAAAAATTCCATTTGTAAAATAAGTTGGCCAATTATATATAATCTTTTGACTTGCTCCACAAATTTGTTCCAAGGTCAGCAATTTTTTTTGGAACAAAGCACTGGATTAACTTCTTTATGGCCTGAGTTGCATTACTACATGCCTCTGATCCCAACTCGGTTGATCATGGGTATGTTCTTCAACTCCAATTGTCCAAATTCCTCATGCGATTGAATCTGGAGTATGAATTTTTGCCCAACCAACTTATCCATCAGGAAAAAGTTTTGACCTATCAGTAGGCCTTTCATATTGTTTGGATTGAAGAGGCACACCTTTGCATATTTTACTCTAAACCAGCGATGGCTCTCCAACGATTGAGAAATCTTGGCCTATACCTATCTGAGGGTCATCTCATATGCCATCCCATGGAGTGATGTAGCCACACATGGCTCCCTCAGTCTTGAAGTCAGCATTGCCTGGTAAAGGAACCAATGGAGTTCCTTCTCTTTGAAATGTAGCCATGCCATGGAGAATTGCTTCAAGATGCAGCCTAAGAATACCCACCAAAGCCACTCAGTGACCAACCCGGCTTCTCCAGTCTCTTTACTTACAACATCAGTACCAGTTATGGCCATTCCTCCTTGCTCACTTCATCTTCTTGTTGGGATAGCCCAGCCATCCGCAGTTGATCCATCATCTTGTGTGGGAGATCAGCTCAGTTGCGAGGAAATCAATCAACTCCATCACTTCAGTCCAACGCTGTTGGCTCTACTTTAATGGTCTATGGAGCTATCTTCTTGGATGCAATAGATAGTTGACTAAGGTGCCACTGTACGTATGATCCCCGAATCTCGATGTTTCATCACCTACACCCCCTCTCCTAGTTCTCATAAAGAATCATTTTTCTCAGAACAAATTCATGTGGATCTGATCCCACATCTGCTTCATAGTACCAATGTCAAGAAAGTTATCATACGCTTTGGAGGCTAGGGTGCCAAAGATCCATGTTTGGATAAAGGCTTCCTCAGTGTCTCATGCTTCAAACATGGGGCTATCTTCTGCCACTGGGTCATTCACCAGATGCTTACTAAGCACCTCTCCTTCATTGTCAGCATTCTGCCACTGATAGAAGTTCATACCAGAGAATTTAACTTTCTCAGGTACCTTAGACAATTGATGTAGAATCTTCATGGAGAGTGGCTTCTCTCCATAGTCCTGCCCATCTGAAGTTACTCCAAGGCCAGTTGAACTATTTTGCTCCATCATGGTATTTGAAGGAATTTGACTGCCGTTCTAGATAGTATCCCACTTAAAAACTTCCTTTTCCCTCTGGTGGAGGCTTATGATGATCAGCAACATATCAGGAACCTTTAAGCCATGGCCCTGATACACTGTCAGTTCTGCTGGAGCAGAACAGAAAACTGCCAGCATCCATGCGTTAGGTTTCGAAGCAGAAAAACATTTTTTTACTAATATTACAAGAAAAGCATATTTTTTACTTAGAGTCAGGGGCTTAAATACACTTAAGAGACAATTTGAAGTGACATTATACAGACTTTCATGAATAAGTCACTTAAACGTAGGTGCAACAATAAGAGGAAGAAATAAAACATCAAATTAGAAGTAATGTCCTCCGCTTAACAGTTCCTCTGGTTAAGATTCTTAAAATATTCTGATAAAAGTATCCAGAGTAGTACTAACAAAGGGAAAATATGAATAATAAAAGTAAATACATTTTTACGGGGAGCATTTATATTTGGGAAGTTCCGTGGTACTTAGTAGTTTCTTAAGAAGTTTAGGCAAACTAAGCCAGTTGCATGGGTCTGACTTTCTGATTTTAACCACCCACGTAATTATCTTTTCTGGCTTCTTCTTATGCCCAAAACAAATATGGAAAAGTTTGGAATCAACTTGAAGTCTGTTTTTGTTGATTTTACTAACATCATTTGACCTTCTTTACTTAATAAATAATATGCAGGTGTTCTGGAAATTAGACTTCACAGAGAATACATCGAGGATGAGAAGATTTCTGCGGAGAAACTATAAAGGTTCTGACCATTTTGGTGCTGCAGCTAATGATGAAGACAGAGGGCCACTGTCACCTCCTGATGATCCATCAGATTCATGTCAAACCATCATTGAATCTTCAATTCCAACTGAATTTTCTTCTTCCACATCTGCAATTGTTGCCAATGCAGAGTCTGTGGCAGAAGGATATGAATATGATGAGCATAATGAATCAGAGCTTGTCAGCTCAAGCCCGAATTATGGGAAGCAAGAACAATCTTATGAACAGAATCAAAGAGGCGATTTGCATATTTCCCTGGAATCTGCAAATGAGAATCTCTCTGCCAAAGAATCAGTAGTCGCCTTTGGCAATGTACCTAGTGAATCAGAGGAAATAATGGTACTTGAACTTTTATCTTTCATGGTGAGGCCATTAAGGGTCATACGTGGTATGTTCCAGGTAAGTTGAACATCTATGCTTTAAATTAATTCATTCATCTTTGTTTGGCACTCAGTATGGGACTTTCATGATAGTTTCGACTCAGAACTGTATTTTTTGTAAGAATAAATTGTTTCAATGTAAAACGTCATGCTCATCATGTGTAACGCCAGTTATTGTGTGCATTGTCTGTTAGTTTCTTATGTACAATCTTCCCCATTTGACCTAGAGAACATTTGTGAATACATGTAGGAAAGGTTGTGAGAGAGAGAGAGAGATAGTGGAATTAGGCCATGATGAATAAAGATTTGGGTGCCTATTCAGATGTGAGATTGTTTGTTCAACTGTGTATTTGGTTGTCATAAATCTACTCAAGGTTGACGCGGATTTTTTGTTTTAGGCAGAGGAAGAGGAAAACTTCAATGTTGAGTTTTTTTAAAAACATTCAATTTTTGTTTGAGTTAATTCCTAAAAAATATTCTTGCATGATTGATTTTTCAATTTTAACATATGAAACGGATCCTATGCAGATCACTACTTCGAGAATTAATTTTATAGTTTCTCGTCAAGACAATAATGTAGATGATCGAGGATCTTCCACTGAACAAAGCGACCAACAAGACAAGGACAGGAGTTGGCCATTATCGTCCCTTTACCAAGTTTTCAGTAGAAGGTAGTCAATATTTTTCCGTATTTCATGTCCATTCCCAAGAGTAATATCCCACAGCTGTTGGTTTTCTTTTCTCTCTTTAGGCAGGCTCAACCTGTATTTCCAGTGTTCTTTTTTTGTGTCAGTTATCATTATTCCTTTATACAACCTATCATTTTTGCAGGTATCTTCTGAGGAGGAGTGCCTTGGAACTATTTATGGTTGATCAAACAAACGTTTTCTTTGACTTTGGGGTATAAGTTGAATTGTGGCTTTTTTAAATTATTTTCCTTGTCCACATCCAAATTTCTAAGATATCTTCTGCTTATCTGTAGAGCACGGAAGGACGTCGGAATGCATATCGGGCAATTCTTAGGGTGCAGCCACCTCATTTGAATAATATATTTCTTGCAACTCAGGTTTGTTTAAAGTGGTTTCATTCCCCTGTTGTCTTATTATAGGAAGGTTTACTGTCCCCTTATTATGATGACTGTAGAGGCCTGAGCATCTTCTCCATAGAACGCAGCTTATGGAACGCTGGTCCCGATGGGAGGTAGTGAGAGTACTTGAGAAGCTCCTCTGTGAAATTGTTTTGCAAACCTTTTATTTTGTGTACTTGTGGTAATCATTAAGTGAGCTAGACTGGATCATATTTTTCTGACAGTTGAGCAATTTTGAATATCTTATGGAGCTGAACACTTTGGCCGGGCGTAGTTACAATGATATCACGCAGGTTGACTTTCTGGACTTGTTTTCAAACACTAGTAGTAATAAATTATATGTATTTCTTGTGGATTATTTGCAGTATCCAGTTTTTCCGTGGATTCTGTCAGACTACACCTCAAAATGTTTGGATCTTACAAATCCTTCTTCATACAGAGATCTCTCAAAGGTACACTGAAACACATAAATGCAAGTGTAATCATAGTTTTCATTATGTTGTAGCTCTATACATGGTCTGCATGCTTGCAGCCGGTCGGTGCATTGAATCCAGAGAGACTAGAGAAGTTCATAGAGAGATATTCCAGCTTTGATGACCCAGTCATTCCCAAGTTTCACTATGGCTCACATTACTCCAGTGCAGGAATTGTAAGTTTGATCTTGAAACACTTTTTTGAAATATTACTCATTAAGCCAGATTTTTTTCATGAAAACCATGTGGGTCTCCTTTCTGTAGATGGGAAGTAAATTCTTCTTCAAAAAATCTCAAATTGTGGCAAAATCTCAGCCTTATATATTAACATTCATTCTTATGTCGACATCTGGCATTTACAGGTGTTGCATTATCTTGTTAGAGTGGAACCGTTCACTACTCTTGCCATCCAACTCCAAGGTGGAAATTTTGATCACGCCGACCGGATGTTCTCTGACATTGGTGAGACCTGGAATGGTGTTCTCGAGGACATGAGTGATGTGAAGGAGCTGGTATTACTTCTTTATGATTCATTCAAAAAAAACTTTTTGATGAATGATTTTTTTCCCTTGGAATAGTATTTTTTCTTGCATGTGTTTTTGCTTCCTCGTCAGCCATTATTATTTATCTTGTATTTTTTCTTCATTTGTTATATTTTTTAGTTATACTTTTTTCCATTCTATAATCTATCCTTACATCCTACATTATTTTTCTTATGTCTTATGAGTTATATAGTTATTTGGCACTAATGCCTTCATCCTAGGTTCCGGAGCTGTTTTATTTGCCTGAAGTTTTGATGAACATTAACTCCATTGACTTTGGGAAAACACAACTTGGAGAAAAAATAGGTGCTTCTTCATCTTAGATATACACAAGAGTGCTGTTATGATGTCGTCCTTACTTTCCCCATTTCTTCACATATAGACTCTGTTCATCTTCCTCCTTGGGCGGAAAGTCCAGTTGATTTTATTCAGAAGCACCGGATGGCTCTTGAGAGCGAACACGTTTCTGAGCATTTGCATGAATGGATTGATTTGATTTTCGGGTAGGGTTATTTAATATTCCCAATCATTTCCTGGGAAGCGTTCTTATTGTTATCACCTTTTCTTTAACCAATATTTGTCACAATCTGAAACACGGCACAGTTTCAAACAAAGAGGGAAAGAAGCTATTGTTGCAAACAATGTGTTCTTTTACATAACATATGAAGGAACGATTGATGTCGACAAGATTTCTGACCCAGTGAGTATTCTTTTTAGAGGTTAAATGTGAACCTTCAAATTCATTTTAATGACCAGAATTATTTGGGTTTTTGTTTGGCTAAACTCTCTGCGTAGATCCAACGGCATGCTACACAGGATCAAATTGCGTATTTCGGACAGACACCCTCGCAGCTTCTGACAGTTCCACATTTGAAGAAACGACCACTAGTGGAAGTTCTTCGTTTACAGGTATATTGATCATTTTTTGAAAAAATTATGCTCGTGTTAGGTTGGTCATGTGATGTTATCCAAGGCTAGAAACTGCTCTGTGATGGATTTTTCTATGAAGTTGCTCTTTTTAAGCATTAAAAGTCGGTCAACATTATTCATCCTTCATATGATCATATGATCATGTGCATACCTTATATGAATGAAATATTGAACTCTGTCCAAATACTTCCAAAAAAATTTGGGATAATTTTTACTTTTAGGAATGGTATACTTCATTCTTCACCCATCCTGAACTACTGATTTTTAGACTCTAATGTTGTCCAGACAATCTTTCGAAACCCAAGGGAGATCAAACCCTACACCGTTCCAAATTCAGAGCGTTGCAACTTGCCTGCGACTGCCATTTTGGCATCTCAGGACTCCCTTGTGGTCGTAGATGTCAATGCTCCTGCAGCCCATGTGGCTGTCCACAAGTGGCAACCAAACATGCCAGATGGCCACGGGCTGCCTTTCCTCTTTCAACACGGCAAACCCATCGGTGGATCCTCCAATGGAGCCTTCATGCGCATGTTTAAGGGGACCAGCTCAAACCCAGAAGAGTGGCAGTTCCCTCGAGCATTTGCGTTTCCAGCGTCAGGAATCACAAGCTCGGCTATTGTTGCCATAACATGGGACAAAGAGATAATCACAGGTACCATTCTTTTATTTTCATCACCTTATATTGTTGTAAGAATTTTATTTTCATTCTTTTTAAAAAAACTAGCGCATTTTCTTCAAAAAAAAACTAGCATAAAGTCACGGGAAAATTTGAAACTGACGTATCTAAGTGTAAGAACTTGAAAGACAGCTGGTTATTTCAACATTTGCGAGCATGACTTATGGAATAGTCTAAGTGCAGTTGAAGGCAGACTACTAATGACAAACCACAAATAAATGTAATCAAGTAATTTTGAAATGAAGTGAATATATCGTTGACGGTGGGATGACAATTGTGATGATGATGATGATGATTTTGTCATCATCATTGTCATTGCCCACTTGTCATTATCTTTGTTGAAGATATAAAACCTACGCAGAAAAGCTCTGCAGATGGATGGCAGATTCGATTCACCTTCGTCATTATCACCCACAGATTTTGTCATCATCACGATCTATGTTTTTCTTGAACGAATGACAGCTGTGATGACAAACTCATCTGTAACAGATAGATGAAGATGATGATAACCAATTCATCATCTTCCTCGTTGACACTAAACCCTTATTCTAGCCCAAATCTGGTCAGAGATTGCTGCAACCTTGATTTTCCCTCTTTATTTTCTGTCTATCTACGCAACCTTCTAGTCACTAAATTTGACAGAGTCTTTGAAAGGTAGTGTGATGGAGGATATTCTTGGTTCTCCAAGAAACTACTCATTCGTTGCTTTTCTACAGTTTGTCTTTTATCTTCATTTCTCTTGTCTTACTATAGAAGGTGAATAATTACTGGAACATATAATTCATGAAACAGATCTATCTCTATCATCTAGAGATAATAGATCAAGCTGAGGCGGTTTACTTACTGGAACATATAATTCATGAAACAGGTGGGCATGCAGACAATACTGTAAAACTATTATCAGCAGCCGGAGCAAGGACCGTTGAATCAGCCTCCGCCCATTGCGCACCCATTACATGTCTATCTCTATCATCTGATTGCAGCTATCTTGTAACCGGATCACGGGATTCAACTGTCATACTCTGGAGAATACTTTCAAAATCCACTTCTCATATGCCCAAGCCTTCAAACCCGCAGTCTCCTCTTGCAGCCCAACTGTCAAGCCCTCGACTGCCATCAGAGAACAGTGGTCTGCATTGTCTCGAAGGCCCGATGCACGTCCTCAGAGGCCATCTCGGAGAAGTTAAGTCCTGCTGTGTGAGCTCTGAGTGTGGCCTGGTGGCTTCATATTCTGAATCTTCTGGGGTCCTCCTCCATTGCCTAAGAAGAGGGAGACTGATGAAGAAGCTGGACATCTTCCACGTGCACAGTCTCTCTCTCTCCTCAAAGGGCATCTTGCTGGTTTGGAATAGCATTGACCAGACAGTCAGCACCTTCACAGTCAATGGCCTCCCCGTGGCAACTGCTCTGCTGGCACCTTTAAAAGGCAATATCAGCTGCATCTCTATCTCCGCGGATGGAGAGAATGCTATTCTGGGGACCAGCTCTCTTCTTTCTAGAATACCTGCAAGCCAGGCTGCAAAAGTTGGGGAAGTCCAGCCCATTCCTGTTCCTTCTGTCGTCTTCATCAATCTGCATACTCTCAAGGTATGCTTCATACATAAATTGATAGAAGATTTTCTAATTTTATTTTTAAAATAAAAGAATTTACCAATGTTTGCAAGTTGACGTAGGAAATTACCATCAAAATTAGTTCAAGTCAAAATGATACGAACACTATTCCATCCTAGGGTATTTCTGTCATTTTTAGTTGTTGATATGATTATTACGTTTCTTTATTTTTCTCTCTCTTGTTAGCCCATTAAGGGCCCTATCTCTAGTCAGCCCATTAGGGCTCCCTATAAAACCCTGTAATCTCTTTCATTTCATTATGTAGAAGTATTGTTTTCTTGTTCACATTAGTGTTCTCATAAAGAGAGGGATAGAGTAATTTATAGGTAATGGGCAAACTCCCATAGTGATAAAAGACACAAAAATCCTTTTTTTGAGCCAAAATGACGGGAATGACCATGGAGGGGATAGGATTTGTATCACAAAACTTATTGATTCATCAATTATTGTGAGCAGTACTAAAAAGGTAGGATGACAATGATTGACGAGACGTGTATTATCGTTCAACCTCATGGACGGGACAGTTTTTTCGTCCCAGGACGAAAAAATGGTCCCATCCATGAGGTTGGACGTAAACCGGGACGGAAATTCATCCCGAGACCAACGGACAGGATGGTTTTTGTCCACTCAGATGAAAAAACTGTCCCGTCCGCGTCCCTGCACTGATACCGGATGTCGGACAGGACAATATTCGTCCTGTCCCGTCCATCGTCCACGTCCCGGACGATCGGGAACTATAGATACTGATGATATTTGTGATAAAGATCTTGTTTGGCTCTCTTTAGCCCTATCTCTGCTGACTCTCCAGGATTTCAACTGCTGTGTCATTGATTCCTTATTGTTTTATTGAAATAATAACTTGAATCATTCAATTATTTAAATATTTAATTAAATAATTATTTAATAATTTCACAATTGAATAATGAAGTGTGAAACATCTAATTATTCAATTTTAATTGGATGAGCTTTCTGCCTCTGTTTGATCTTACTCCTGCTGCAGGTATTTCACACTGTGGAGCTCGAGCGGGGTCAGGACGTCACTGCTTTAGCCCTGGATGCAGATAACACGAATCTCCTGGTTTCAACTGCTAACAAACATCTTCTGGTCTTCACTGATCCAACCGTAAGTCTCCAGAGCACCATTCATAATCAATTAAATATTTAAATAATTGAATGATTCAAGTTATTATTTCAATAAAACAGTAACTTGAATCATTCAAAGACTCGTTTATGGGCTTGACAACGCCGATGACAGAAAATATTAGCCTAAACCATAGGCGTGAATCCCTCAATAGTAATCCTTAGCCCTAAACCATAAATCCCTAAACTGCAGACCCTAAATCTTAAGCCCTAAAACCTTAAACCCCCGAACCCTATACAAAGAAGTTCTTCTAATTTTTTTCAGTCAAAGCTTAATCCCTATGGATTAATCTTATTTCCTCTGTCTGAGCAGTTGAGCCTGAAGGTAGCTGATCAGATGCTGAGGCTTGGTTGGGAGGGAGATGGTCTGTCCCCGCTTATGAAGTGAATAAGCATGAAACCAGAGAGAGAGAGGAGAGAGAGATGGTGTACTTGTGCAGCTATTCTCATTTCATGTATTTCTTTTTCTTTTTTGTTGTATAAAATTAAATATTGGCCAATGTGAGTCACACACTGGTTGAAGTTATTTCATGTGATGTTCATTGAAAGTATACGCTTTGTTTCTAGGAGAAGGCATGAAAGTTAACCGTCGATTTTGGTGCAGACAATTGATTTTTTTTTTAACGATAGTAGACAATTGATGATGTAGAATATATTTACTTAGCTGGTTTTCTCTTTGTGGTTCCCACATGAATTATGGTCTATTAGTTATTCAATATTATTTTTTTAATGTAGGACGTGGTTCTTATTTTAGTCTATTGAGCTATCTTTGTTAACATCAAATAATCTCACTAATCAAATGAAGGATTTCAATTTTCCATCTTAGTAACAATTAGCTTATCATGTCTCATTATTTTCAAAGTTCAAATGAAAAAATATGTAAAAAGTGATAATTTTGCCAATTCATTTGGTATGACATCCATGAAACCTTAATAGCTGTAAAGGAAAATAAATATTGATTTATCCTTGGTGGGGAAGTTCATTAATCATTTCAAATTCTAGCTTTATCTGGTCATTTACATCGGTTGCTGATGAGATACACCAAAACTTCTTTCCCCATTAAGTATTTCTCCCAACTCAGGACCAACTTAATCAAGACAATTAAATAATTGAAACTGGGAAATTATATGAAAAATAGTACTTTTTCTTCCAAGCTATGACCAAATAAAAACAAAAGCATTCCTGATATACACTTTGGAGAATTCACGAGGTCATTGCATTATCAAAAAAAATTCAATTTTCTTGATCCCCCAGACTATACAAACTTGAATTATCTTAATAATTTTGTAGGATGCATAAATATTTAAAAAATGACATTCCCAATATCAGAGAAATGTGAATCTCAAAAAAGAGTTTTTTGTATCCTCATATAATCAACAAAAGTTTGCCCCTAGTGGGCAAGTGATCCTTTATCATTTTTTCTATTATTTTGATTTCAATGATCCGTGACTTCTTATAAACTACGTGGATGGGGATGGCTCAGTGGTTATTTCACATTTCCTAAATTATTTCATAAATTATGTCAAAAGAAGATGACTAACACATGACTCTTGACCCTCTCCTTCATTATTTATTAAATTTTGGTTTGTAGTCTTATCTCGTCGCATCTTGAAATAAATTATATGAATAAAACAAGTAGAAACATTCCTTAATATTGGAGGAAATATACATGTTGTAGTTATGCAATGCCACTGAGTACATCATAGAGTGGTGAATAAGTATGCATGGCCACAAATGATTAATTTTAATGAGTAGGTGGTTAATTTCACAGTGTATATTATTTAAGAGAAATTATATCATGTTAACTATGAGGTTCCAGGAGTTGTTCACGAAACTACTACAAAAGTCCAAATATAAATACATATATAAATTTAAGTTAATGTTCACTTGTTCAGTATTTTCTTCCTGTGGATTCGATCCCTACCCGACATATGCTCCTAAGGGAAATAAATATTTTGTGCATAAATCAGAAGCCTTAAACAATATTTCTAACCCTAATTTCTAGTTCATCAGAACCTGCAACTCGTTCTTGTGGAATAGCAATCAACATTTTATCTGTTAATATTAGATGCAAGCGAGATGAAAATTAAAGTCCAAAAAAGCCACATTTTACCTCAAAATAGGATAGCTCCACTATGTTGCGTTGAATAGATCAGCACATTAAGATGGAGGTATGATGTTGAATGAATCCCCCATTATGGCAAGCCCTACTTATGTTCCAGCAGGGTTTTAAGAGGCAGCCGTTTAGAATTTTCCATTTTATGGAAAATGAAGAGAATCCAAGATATAGGTCATGAAAAGGATGTTCTTTCTCATCCAAGTGCTAGACCCTTGACTATTCTATCTTCCAAACCCTGTTCTCATGATCCAATAAATAGGCCCCCCTTCTCCATTGATCATCTACCACATCGTTGTTCTCTCTCCTCTTTAAATGGATAAAGCACATCTCGTTTATTACCTGTTGATATGTTCGTCCACTTTTAAAGCGCTATACTAACCCCATTACAGAGACAATATTGCAACAAATATTTTGTATCAGAACAAAACACCGAGATTTTCTCACCCATTTCCCATTATTATAACCATAAAATACGAAGAGTTGTGCCCACCATTTCCGAACGCCGGATAAGTAATTATTTAGGCAACTTTTATCACTGTCTATGAAAGGAAACGATTTCTTACCATTTGCAGACTTTGAATGAGGAGAAAATCAAGTCTTCTGACGGAAGTTATTGCCATAAAAGACCTTATCATTATTTTTTATCATGCACTGAGGAATTTATCATCGTTTACTGGCTACTAGTTCATGGTACCCGTCATCCTTTACCTTCATTTTTTCAAAATTTGTCATCTAAGAGACACATCTGCTTTGGGTACATATCGATGTCAGGTTACAGAGATGTCTTTGAAATATACAAAGATGAACTGGAATCAAGAACGTAGAGCTTCCGGGGGGACCTTTTGCTAACTGGAAAATCGAAATATCATTCCGGTGGCAATAGCTGTCTAATTATCTTAATGATAGTCAAATCCTCGTAGCTCCTCACAACTGGTCATTAAGTTACGTTTAAATAGCACCGAGATTCATATTTCTATTTCTTTGAACGATGTGCCGAGCCCAATATGCACAACACAATGAAGAATATGAGAGAAAGTCATCTTCCGAGGACTGCGCTCGCCAACCTCCTCTTGAGCTCCTTCCTGCAGCAAAAAGAGAAAGAAGACAAGTAGAGAGAAATATCAAGTTTAAGTCTTCCAAACTGGAAACGAGTACAAGTTACTGTCGATTATAAGCTAACCATCTAACCACAATAAAAATAAATCAAAACTGTAGAGGATAAGTCTATCCTTATCATAATGATGGGATTATCTAAGATCAGACTAAAGAAGATTGCGAACTTATCCGAGAGACGCAAGCAGAGACATACCGAGTTGAACCAAAAGAAAACTTCGGCGATGGATTCAGGTACGTATAAAGTTTTGTTTATTAATTTTGTCCGTGAAAATTTAAGCGCAAGCGACTTACGAGATGAGATGTCTATCCACGGAGGAGGAGGAGAGGAAGCCTCGGTTTTCCTGGGCTCGGCGGAGGAGATAAGGGATGACCTTGTGGACGGGGCCAAAGGGGAGGTATTTGCTGACTTGAAAGCCGGCGTTGCGAAGGCCGAGGGAGAGCCCCTCGGCCATTCCCTTGAGCTGCGCGAACTGCACTCTGGCGTTTCCCCTCCCGATCCCCAGTTCATCCGCCTTTGCTGCCGCCACCTTGCCTGATGATGATGATTTTCAGGATTAATGAAGAAGTTGATGATGGTGGTGAGGATTTGTGCAGAAGAAGATGGTGATGATGGTGAGGATTAGTGCAGAAGAAGATGGTGATGATGGTAAGGATTAGTGCAGAAGAAGATGGTGATTGTGGCGAGGATTAGTGCAGAAGGACATGGTGATGGTGGTAAGGATTGGTGCAGAATAAGATGGTGATGATGCTGTGGATAGGTGAAGAAGAAGATGGTGATGGTGGTAAGGATTGGTGCAGAAGAATATGGTGATGATGATGATGATGATAGTGAGGATTAGTGCAGAAGAAGATGATGATGGTGGTGAGGATCAGTGCAGAAGATGGTGATAATGGTGAGGATCAGTGCAGAAGAAGATGGTGATGAAGATGATGATAGTGAGGATTAGTGCAGAAGAAGATGGTGATGGCCAGGATTAATGGAGAAGAAGATGGTGATGATGATGATAATGGTGAGGATTGGTGCAGAAGAAGATGGTGATGGCGATAATTATAGTCAGGATTGGTGGAGAAGATGGTGATGAAGATGATGATGATGATCTGGATTAGGTAAGAAGATTATGGTGATAATGATGACGATGATGATGATCTGGGTTAAGGATGAAGGTAACGGCGATGCGCAGTATTACGGAAAAAGAATAAGATTATAATGATGCCCGTGGTCAGGATCGACATTATATCATTATGACCAGAATACCTGTGACGATTGTGAAAACAGCAAACGACTAGAAAATGATGATGACGCTGAAGACAAAGACGATCCTGCACCTCGAAAAGAACTAGAAGAAGCAGACTAAGACGCAGCATGGGAGCAATATGATGATGATGATGATGGTCTGAATTAAGGAGGAAGACAAAGACGACGTTGATGATCTGATTGGTCGGTATTAAGTATGACGATGATGATGATGAGTTCCATAAACGGAGGATTACAACGATGTCAACGAATTAAGGATGAAGGTAACGGCGATGGGCAGTATTACGGAAAAAGAATAAGATTATAATGATGCCCATGGTCAGGATCGAGATGATATGATAATTATGACCAGAATAACTGTGACGATGGTGAAAACAGCAAACGACTAGAAAATGATGATGACGCTGAAGACAAAGACGATCCTGCACCTCGAAAAGAACTAGAAGAAGCAGACTAAGACGCAGCATGGGAGCAATATGATGATGATGATGATGGTCTGAATTAAGGAGGAAGACAAAGACGACGTTGATGATCTGATTGGTCGGTATTAAGTATGACGATGATGATGATGAGTTCCATAAACGGAGGATTACAACGATGTCAACGAATTAAGGATGAAGGTAACGGCGATGGGCAGTATTACGGAAAAAGAATAAGATTATAATGATGCCCATGGTCAGGATCGAGATGATATGATAATTATGACCAGAATAACTGTGACGATGGTGAAAACAGCTAACGACTAGAAAACGATGAAAAGAAGCAGACCAAAACGCGGCTCGGGAGCTATATGATGACGACGATGATGATGATGATGGGTTGCATAGACGGAGGACTGCATCATGGATGAGAAGTTAGCTTACCAGACTCCACGTTGTGGGTGGCGAGAACGACGGCGGCGCCGCCGCGCGCCGCCTTCTGAAGTGCGAACATCGCACATCGATCATAACAGCGGTGCGTCTCTTCGATGCTCTCATGGACCGGCGACGGCGCGCCGCGCGCCGCCGCCGCCGCCGCCTCTCTCGCCATGTAAGCGCCTCTCACCAGCTTAATTCCCACCGACACTCCTTCCTTCTCCGCCGCCTCCGCCGCCAAACGCAGCCGCTCTTCCGAGTCCTTGAGATACGCCTGCACCGTCGTGTACACGAGCGGCGCGCCGCCGCGGTTGTACGTGGCGGCCGCGGAGAAGGCCACGTAGTCGATCGCGGGTTGCACCGCCGTGTACTCCGCATCCACGAGCAAGGGCAGGTCGCGCTCGGCGCACTTCTCGCAGAGGTCGCTGAGCCGGTCGTGAGCCCGGTTCAGACCCTGTTCCTCGGCCTGGGTCAGCGGCGGCACCGCCGTGTGGTGGACCGGGCTGGCGGCGGAGAGCACCGGGAAGTGGTGGCGCCGCCAGGGATAAGTCGCGGAGGAGTTCTTCGTCTCCCATCTTAGCAGGTCACTGACCCGCTCTAGCAGCGAAACCGGACAGATAGCCGTGATCTTCACGCACGCGAAGCTCACCTGTAGTAAAAAAAAGGAAAATTATCGTCGCCCGGAAACGAAAATCAACTGGGTTTTGTCCTCTTCTCGATAGTCTCCATCAGTCCTATCGTTTTACCATGATTATCGGAATGTTCATCATGGTGATCTTCATGCGCAATCATCATCCTTAAAAATTATCGTAACGTGATCTCTAAAGATGGTATCGAGAAGATTCCGAAGATCATATCCCCATCATAGTCGAGATAGTCGCCAAGAACGACGACGATCAATCCTATCGTTTACCAAAAATCAACTGGGTTTTGTCCTCTTCTCGATAGTCTCCATCAGTCCTATCGTTTTACCATGATTATCGGAATGTTCATCATGGTGATCTTCATGCGCAATCATCATCCTTAAAAATTATCGTAACGTGATCTCTAAAGATGGTATCGAGAAGATTCCGAAGATCATATCCCCATCATAGTCGAGATAGTCGCCAAGAACGACGACGATCAATCCTATCGTTTACCAAAAATCAACTGGGTTTTGTCCTCTTCTCGATAGTCTCCATCAGTCCTATCGTTTTACCATGATTATCGGAATGTTCATCATGGTGATCTTCATGCGCAATCATCATCCTTAAAAATTATCGTAACGTGATCTCTAAAGATGGTATCGAGAAGATTCCGAAGATCATATCCCCATCATAGTCGAGATAGTCGCCAAGAACGACGACGATCAATCCTATCGTTTACCAAAAATCAACTGGGTTTTGTCCTCTTCTCGATAGTCTCCATCAGTCCTATCGTTTTACCATGATTATCGGAATGTTCATCATGGTGATCTTCATGCGCAATCATCATCCTTAAAAATTATCGTAACGTGATCTCTAAAGATGGTATCGAGAAGATTCCGAAGATCATATCCCCATCATAGTCGAGATAGTCGCCAAGAACGACGACGATCAATCCTATCGTTTACCAAAAATCAACTGGGTTTTGTCCTCTTCTCGATAGTCTCCATCAGTCCTATCGTTTTACCATGATCATCCGAATGTGCAGCATGGTCATCTTCGTGGGCAATCATCATCCTTAGAAATTATCATAACGTGATCTCTAAAGACGGTATCGAGAAGATTCCGAAGATCATATCCCCAACATAGTCGAGATAGTCGCCAAGAACGACGACGATCAATCCTATCGTTTACCAAAAATCAACTGGGTTTTGTCCTCTTCTCGATAGTCTCCATCAGTCCTATCGTTTTACCATGATCATCCGAATGTGCAGCATGGTCATCTTCGTGGGCAATCATCATCCTTAGAAATTATCATAACGTGATCTCTAAAGACGGTATCGAGAAGATTCCGAAGATCATATCCCCATCATAGTCGAGATAGTCGCCAAGAACGACGACGATCAATCCTATCGTTTACCAAAAATCAACTGGGTTTTGTCCTCTTCTCGATAGTCTCCATCAGTCCTATCGTTTTACCATGATCATCCGAATGTGCAGCATGGTCATCTTCAGGGGCAATCATCATCCTTAGAAATTATCATAACGTGATCTTTGATGATGGTTTCAAGAAGATTCCGAAGATTATCCCCATCCTAATCAAAATAGTCACCAAGAAAGACAACGATAATGATGGGATTACCGAGGAAGGGGGGAGCAGCGAGGTCATGGCGATGGTGTTGAGAAACTCGGCGAGATTAGCGTCGCATGAAACGTCATCCTCGGCGTCTTCAAGCCCGTAATCAAGAATCCCGCGGAGCCCATCTGCCCAAAGCTTCTGCAAAGTCTTCGTCGCCTCGGCTAAGTCCTCGCCGGCGCAAAACTGACGATAGGCCGTCGCCTTGATCGCCGCCATTACCAGAGCTCTCGCCATTGGGCTTTGCTGAGAAATTCTCGAATGAATAGCGGCCATGGAGAGGTCCACAGCCGGCTCCACGGCCAAGCATTGAAGGGCGGTGAGAGTTTTTAACAGGGTCCAGCTGTGGGCGGAGGCGAAGAGTTTTTCGGTGTTTTCCAAGTCCAGGGAAGAAGACGCAGAAGGAGATGAGAAGGAGGAGGGAGAAGAAGAGGATAGCGTGGAGGAAGCTCTGAGGAAGACGGGGGGGATTTTTGAAGGGAGGAGCTTTCTCGCGACGGCCATGGCGATGGTGTTTGTTTTCTGGTTGGGGATGATGAGATTATTATGCGGGGGGGCTTGGTTTTCTTGAATATGGTACGTGGCGATCGAATCCCCGGAGGAGTTTACGAGTTTTGGTCTTTGACGTCTTTGGATTGCTGAGCTGAGGCCCTCGTGTCGTTCTCTCTTGCGGATATGGTCTCTACCTACCTATTTAACTATCTCTCTATCTATCAATATATATCTCTATTTATCCATCTCTCTGTCTACTATTTCTCTATCTATCCATCTACCTGTCTGCTGTTTCTCTATCTATCCATCTCTCTGTCTACTGTTTCTCTATCTATCGATCTCTCTGTCTACTATTTCTCTATCTATCTGTCTATCGATCCATCTCTCTGTCTACTATTTCTCTATCTATCGCTCTATATATCCATCTCTCTGTTAACTATTTTTCTATTTTTATCTCTCTATATCCATCTCTCTGTCAACTAATTCTCTATCTATCTCTCTATATATCCATCTCTCTGTCAACTATTTCTCTGTCCATCTCTATATATTTACCTCTCTCTCTCTCTGTATCTATCTATCCATCTCTCTATCTACTATTTCTATATCTCTCAATCTCTATATATTTATGTCTCTCTATCTACCCATCTATCCATCTCTCTATCACTACTTCTCTATATATCTCTGTATTTCTATCTATTTATCTCTCTCTATCTATCCATCTCTCTATCTACTATTTCTCTATCTATTCAACTATCTGCCATCTCTATTTATTTATCTCTATCTGTCTCCATCTCACTCTATTTTCCTATATCTCTGTCTCTCCATCTCTCTCTATCTCTCCATCTCTCTCTATCTCTCTCCCCCACTCTCTCTCTATCTCTCCATACATATCTATTTATCTCTCTCTGTGCATATCTATCTATCTCTCTATGCATATCTATCGATCTCTCTCTATGCATCTTTATCTATCTCTCTCCATCTATCTGTATCTATCTATCTCGCTCTCCACGTGGCGTTAGAATATTCTTCGTCTAATGCCTCCAAGGAAATAGGGAAGCGTGGCCAAAGTGTCTCTGATTTCCAAGAAAACGACGTTTTATTGACAACGGGAATCTTAAAAAATAAATATATCAGTAAGACATGACCTTTTTCCTCTGTCGAATAGAAGTAGAAGCAAAGAATAATGAAGACCCATTTTCTGGAAAACAAAATTAAATTGAGAAATGTAAATATATTTATACAGTTTTAATTAGAAACCGATAAACGTGTTTCTGCCATTTACAAAATTCGAAGTAAAGCAAGACCAAATCTTTCCATTTTTTCTGGAAATGAAATTTTAATTGCAAACTTTAAATAAACAATCCATACATATGAAAGCTTCTTGCTCGAGAGCTATTCATAAGTAATAAAAAGTTTGTAATGCATTCGTAAACATTAGAAGCAAATCACGACTATATCCCCTTCTTTCCAAGAAATGATAATTATTTTGGAATTTTGAATATTTATTTTAAGAAATTTAGTTGAAGACATACTAGAACTTTATAAATTCAGAACCAGTATAAATAGCATTTTTTTTCCCCATGGAGAGAGTACTTCTTTTGAATTCAAACCAGAGTGTTGAAGGTGGCGACCATGGCGGGGAGGGTTTTGTCTCATGTCTCCTCATTCTCTGCTCGTCGGAGTCGTCATCCGCGCTTGAATCGCATCCCAGACGAACAAATCCGACAGCTTTCAACGAAATCTATCAAGATTTCAGAGCACAAGTCGCCGAGTAGCTCGGTGCTCGATTTTCTTCTTAGATGCATCGAATCTGGGGACTTCTCTTCCGGGCAGAGATTCGTAGACCAATTGATGGGAAATCCGAAGATCGGGCACTCAACGGAGTCACTCTGCTCTATGATCCGCGTATGCTTTCACAATGGGAGGTTTTCAGAAGCTCAGGCTTTGATATTACGAATGATTCGGCGCAAGGGCGCATCAAGATCAGAGATCGTCGATTCATTGGCCAACAGCTTCCATCATTGCGATTCTTCGCCGTTCGATCTCTTGATTCGTACTTACGTTCAGGCAAGAAAGCTTCGAGAAGCTAGCGAGGCATTTAGGGCTGTTATGCAGAGAGGGTTGCCCGTCTCGATCAATGTCTGCAATGGGCTTCTCTCCGGGCTGGTTAGAGCAGGCTGGGTGGATTTGGCGTGTGAATTATACTCGGAAATTGTTGAAGAAGCAGTTGAATTGAATGCATATACTCTCAATATCATGGTTAACGCTTTGTGCAAGGGCAGGAAGCTCGATCAAGTTGAAGAATTCATCGTTTCCATGGAGAAAAGAGGAATATTTTCTGACATGGTAACCTACAATACGCTGATCGACGCGCATTGCCGCGAGAATCATCTCGATGTCGGGTTCGAGATTCTCAATGCGATGGTGTTGAAGGGATTAAAGCCCAATATTCTCACTTACAATTCGATCATGAATTGTCTGTGCAAGAACCAGATATTTGTTCGAGCCAAGGAGTTGCTTAATGACATGGAAAAGGCAGGAATCCCGCCTAACACTTCATCTTATAATATCCTGATCGGTGGCTTCTCTAAGATTGGGGATGAGGGAGAGGCAGCTGAGACTTATAATCTGATGATTAGCCAAGGTGTGACTCCTGATTTACTTAGTTTTAGTCATCTCATTAACGTTTTTTTAAAGAAGGGTGATCTCACCCGGGCGGTGAGCTATTTCAGAGAGATGAAATCGTTTTCTATTGTTCCTGATGCGTTTATTTATACCATGCTGATTGGAGGATTCTTTAAGGTTAATCTGATCACTGAGGCGCTTAGGCTCAAGGAAGAGATGGTGGGCTTAGGCTGCGCTCCAGATACAGTCACTTACAACACTATTTTGAACGGATTGTGCAAGGAGAGGAGATTAGCAGAGGCTGAAAATCTTCTCAATGAAATGATTCAAAGAGAAATAACTCCTGATTACTACACATTTACTACTTTAATTCACGGGTATTTCAAAGATGGTCTGGTGGATGAAGCACTAAGAGTATCTAGAATGATGAGGGAGAGGAATCTGAAGCTGGATGTTGTTTCTTACAATGCATTGATCGGTGGGTTGTGTAAACAGGGGGAGACTGATAAAGTCATTCAATTATGGAACGCCATGATCGAGCAGAAGGTATATCCTAATCTCATCACTTACAGTATTCTGATCGACGATCACTGCAGCAAAGGGAACATGGGGGAAGCTTTCACTTTGTGGGATGAGATGATCGCCAAGAACATCTCACCTAGTGTTGTCACCTGTAACTCCATAATCAAAGGATTTTGCCGTTCAGGAAGGGCATCCAAAGCAGCTGATTTCTTGAAAAAGATTATTGGAGATGGGATTTCTCCGGACACAGTCACTTATAACACCCTTATTCATGGGCTAGCCAAAGAAGAAAAATTAGATGAAGCGTTTATTCTGATTAAGAAGATGGAAAAGCAAGGAGTCTCGGCTGATGTTGTCACGTATAATATGCTTATCCATGCTCTTTTTGGAGAAAATAGAGTGAAGGAAGCTGTCTGGGTATTTAAAAAAATGAACGCAAAGGGAATAAAACCAGACAGATCAACATACATGACTCTCATGGATGGATACGTTGCTGGGGATAATCTGAGAGAGGCCATGAGGGTGCACGACGAAATGGTAGCATGTGGGTTTCCACCTGATGATAGATTTTAATGTCGTGTGGTTTTCCAAGCTTGGAAAGCATTTGGCCAAAGTTGTAAGTAAATTATTTATCATTAAGTGCGATCATTATAGTGCTCGTCCCAAATTTCTTCATTTACAGGACAAAATTAGACCATAATTCAATTTTTTTTCATTGACCTGTCATCAGCTCAAATAGTTCTATTTTATGGGAGAGAAATTAATTGTGCAGTTGACTGGCAGATCGATTGATTAATGGGCCTTAATTGACGAATGATTGAACTACCCATTCACCCTGGATCGATCATCATCTTAATAGATCGTAGTTATGATATGAACAATGATCGATGAGCCCAACAGGAAGAGGGAGAGGACTGGGGTTCAGAGATCAAGATCAGATTGACAGAGTCTATCAATAAAACAGTTTGATCAGTGATCAATCAATGCGATAGATCGGTTGGGACTGGACTGAAGCATACATAACAAAGCCTCATTTGCGCATAAGTCTCTCAGTAAACAGCCCCTTCATTAAATAAAGTGCGCCATCTTATGTGCAAGACGATTCTCGGGTTAGAAGGGCTAACAGAGTCTGCGGGGTTGTCGTTGACGAAGTTGACGAAGCAAGCAGAGTTTTTCATGACGAGTCAACCTCGCGTCAGGTCAATGTCGGTGGGGCCGGCAGTGCTGTTCCTCATGTCGATGGGCCTGGGGCCGGCCCACCCAGCGAGAAGTGGGCTCAGCCCAAGACTGGGCCCAAGAGCCGGTGGGCCCGGTTGCCTCTCCCCGCCCCCGTGCTCAGCATCGCCTTGGCTGTCTGATTCCTGCGGCTTCGGCTTGCCGATCTTAGCCTTTGTGCTTCCATAAATAAAACTCCCCACTATCACCTGCCAAACCACCATCAAAATTTTGCCAATTTTGAGTTTTGCCATTGGCTATGAAAAGAAAATCTTTTTTTTATGGAATTAATTTCAGTTTATGTTGAGAAAGGAAAGGGAGGTGAGAGATACTTGAGCAGGGGTAGCAGCGATGAGTGCCCCGGCAACACCGCCACCAACGACACGGCCGTCTGGGCTGGAAAGAGACACACTGAGAGCGCCGCTGCGGCCTAGGGACCCGCCCTCGTTGATCAACAGAAACGAGCCAGACAGGCTCAAAATCTCAAAGCGCCCCTTCAAAACAAAGCATTGAGGGGAGAAAGAAAAGAGAAGAGAGTCAGCCTCACTTTTTTTTGTCCAGGAAAATGTTTTGCTTGTTTTCCAATCCAGTTTCTTCACAACTGACAAGGATACGTCTTTTTTTTCAAAATATATCAATTTAGGGATCCTTTGTTTTGGTTGGATTAAAAGTGTAACTTTGAGACAAAGACCTTCATATCAAGAATATCATTGGACATGCACTTGGATGGTTTAGAAGATTCTAGAAAAGCTTTGATCAATGATTTCGGTCTTATGGGTATCAAAATTGGATCTTGGGTTGTCTCAAGGCGTTTGAAAATTCAAAATAAATATTTTATAAAAAGAAAGAGAATATGGTGAAGAGATCAAACCTCGTAAGTGACGGAGCCACCGGAAGACGCGGGCTGACGGAGGGTGACTCTGGATACCACCCCGCAAGCAGAAAGAATGCAAACAGCTCTGGGCCCTTGTTGGGAAAATGACATGATCTTTGATGCAATGTCCTAGAAAACAGGGAAACCCCAAATTGAAGAAAAACAATCAGCTGATGTAGGAACAATAAAAGTATCATGAAAATGAACAAATAAGATTAATTAGTTAAGTCATTAAGTCGGGGCTCCAACAAATAAATAAGTTAATAAGTTGTCATACAAAATGAACCATATTTTTATCGCTCTAAAGCATTTTCAAAGTCAGTATTACAGGATTCGTCATCGGAATTGTCGAGAAAAACCACACTAACATTCAGCAGAAAATCCACGAAAATGTGGGATCTATGAGAATACAATCCTCAGCGACAATTAAAAATACATATAATATAATTGGCTTCTTTCAAAAAATATATATATAATTGGCCTTTTACACTGAGGAGCCGAAATACTTTTATAGGTAGGATGTGAAGACGCCTGAATTAAAATTTTCAAGACAAATATATTGATTTAATTCGTTTATAACTCGCCATACCAAATCAAAAGGCGATAAGCCCAAACGACATTAAAGTGCACAGAAAACAAAGTAAACCGAGTTGTCAGAACGGTTGGATAAAACCTTCGTAAATTTATTTAACGAATATAACAACTTAGAAAATAAATAACAACTTTCTTTAAAAAACCTTCGTTAAATAATAAATGAGAGTATTCTATCTGAGTAGTCAATAAAAGTATCAATTTAAATAAAAAATAAGAGTTTACTTCAAAAAAAACCCTCGTTAAATAATAAATAAGAGTATTCAATCAGAGTATTTGATAAGAATATCGTGTTAAATAATAAATAAGAGTTTTCTTGAAAAAAAACATTCGTTAAATAATAAATAAGAGTTTTCTTCAAAAAAAAACCTTCGTTAAATAATAAATAAGAGTATTCGATAAGAATCTCATGCTAAATAATAAATAAGAGTTTTCTTCAAAACAAACCTTCGTTAAGTAATAACTAAGAGTATTCAGTCTGAGTATTAGATAAGAATATCATGCTAAATAGTAAATAAGAGTTTTCTTCAAAAAAAACTTTCGTTAAATAATAAAGAAGAGTATTCAATCTGAGCAGTCAATAAAACTATCGATTTAAATAAAAAATAAGAGTTTTCTTCAAAAAGAACTTTCGTTATATAATAAATAAGAGTATGCAATCTGAGTAGTCAATAAAACTATCGATTTAAATAAAAAATAAGAGTTTTCTTCAAAAAGAACTTTCTTTATATAATAAATAAGAGTATGCAATCTGAGTAGTCAATAAAACTATCGATTTAAATAAAAAATAAGAGTTTTCTTCAAAAAAAATTCGTTAAATAATAAATAAGAATATTCAATCTGAGTAGTCAATAAAAAATTATCGACTTGAATAAAAAATAAGAGTTTTCTTCAAAAAAATTTCGTTAAATAATAAATAAGAATATTCAATCTGAGTAGTCAATAAAATTATCGATTTGAATAAAAAATAAGAGTTTTCTTCAAAAAAAACCTTCGTTAAATAATAAATAAGAGCATTCAATCTGAGTATTCAATAAAAGTATCGATTCAAATAGAAATAAGAGCTTTCTTCAAAAAAAACCTTCGTTAAATAATAAATAAGACTATTCAATAAAAGTATCAATTCAAATAATAAATAAGAGTTTTCTTCAAAAAAAAACCTTCGTTAAATAATAAACAGGAGTCCACAACACACCTCTCCAGCGGATATTGTTATTACATGCGGAGTGAAACCCGTTCCAGCCGAAGAAGATATCCACTCCCCTGTAGACCAGTTTCATCACGATTCTTATTTCATAATTAACAGAACCCAAAATCCGATTAACCAAATTTTAAAATTAACCCCCACCATAACTATTCCATAAACCGTCACAGTGCGGGCCCAAGAACCATCATAAAACAAAGTCAAAACACAGCATTCAATCTGAGAGAAGCATCCAATCTTCTACAAATTATTTCCACAAAGCAGCAAAAATGAGAAAACAAAGAATGCCATGAACTCACCGCAAGAAGCTAACTGCTGCTTCCTCCCCGTTCCAGGAGGGCGTCCTCTGCCCCGCTTCAGAGTAGAAGGAGCAGACCCAGATCCAGCCATAGACACTAGCCCAGAACTACCAGGCCCAGACCCACCACCAGCAGAAGACAAAGGAGAAAGACCCAGGGACATAGTTCCCTCAGGGCCATACTTTCGAGGCCTCCCTCTCTTTCTCTTCATCGGTTCTGCCGGATTCCCAATGTTAGAAGGCTCTATCTGGAAAGTTGGCCGAGTGGGCAAGCTTGTTGAAGGGCCAGGCAACGGTCTCATGACTTGTGGGGAGTGTATAGCTGTAGGCGATCCAGGCCCTGAGGCCATCACACCTCTCTGAGAGTAGTAAGAAGAGGGCCCAGACATGGACATTCCATTCCTTCCTTCCATGCACAGACCAGCGAGTTCAACTTCGTCAGAAAGCAGCGAGTTTCACTCTGTAAGATGATGATGCGAGACGGCGGACTTGGAACCTCCTGCGAGAACGATTTGAGGAAGAACAATGTGAAAAAAGAGATTATTACGGAAGAAAATACGACGAAATTGAACGAGAGTCTGTCTTTCGTCATCGGCGGAGGAATGGACGAACAGAGCTCGGAAATTGTCTGATTTTTGGGCGGAAATGCTAGGTCGATGAAAGAAAAGTCTCGCATTCTTAAATGTCCCCTGGAAATCACGCGGATTGGTGCAATCACACACTAGAAGTCGGTTCAAACAATAACACCTAAATCGCCACGCCGTGAAATTCCATTTTTCTCTGCGGATCTGACAAGGATGCCGTGGAATGGCGAAAAAGCAGCGATCTGAATTAAAAAAAAACAACAGAAAGAGAAAGAGAGGGAGATAAAAGAGTAGTTACCGCGGATACGAGCGGTCCTCGGGAGCGCCATCAATGAGAGGAAGGTCGCAAACTGGCCATGCGAAAACACCAAATTCCAAAGAAATTGCACCGATTTGCACAAAAAATCTCACGATCAGAACTACAAACTGGTTCAAATCTCCGCAATCACCGCGAAAGATGAGACTTCTGCGACTGCGAGCAGATCAGAATTCGCAACCGCCCCTGGCCTCACACCCAGATAGAGCGCAAAGGCGAGAGAACAAGAGAGAGAAAGAACGAACTGAGTAAGTAACGAGAAATTAATATTTATTTCACTGCCCTTCTATTCGAATCGGATAACCTTCCTTAGCGGTTAGCCAACGGCCTCGGAGCACCGTATCGCGCTTCAAAAAACCATATTATTTGTCTAAAAATTAATATTTTATGGTTAGTTACGCAGTCGAAGCAGCCCCACGTGACATGATGGATCGTAGCCGTCCCTTTTTAGATAAAGTGGTGGGCCCGCTTAATGTACGGTGCGGATTTCAGCTCTTTGGATTAAGGTACCCCTCCGGCGCTGACGTGGAAAATCTAATATTTTTTTCTTTTTTCAAAGAAGGGCTTGAGGAGGCTACAGAGGAGATCACCATTTTAAACACGGAAAAATTCACAATTGGGAGGATAGATTAAAGGTCTGCATGAGTTAAACATGCGGTCTCGTTCTTCATTTGCTTGTTGTGAATAGCACAGACCCATGTGTGGTTCTATTGTACGTTTTGTGCGAAATTTGTTCTAATTTTGTTTGAATGTACAAATTTTGTTTGTTTTTGCACAAAAAAAAACATAACAGAGAACAAGGCCCTGTGCTGTTCTTTTGTGCGAATTTTTTGTTCGTTTAAAACTAACAGAACAGAACAACCATGTCTAGTTCTCCATGTATATGTAATCGTGACATGTTTGAAATTACCAACTGATCTTTTTGTGGAAACCTTTGCAAACATCATCATTTTGTGAAGTTTTGTATGCTTCTCACTGCTGATCTTTCCAAACCTCCAGAATTCCAGATATATGGTGAAAAATTATCAAGTCTCCTTATTTATTTGTTAATAGAATCAGATGTCTATACTAAATCTATCGTGCAAGTGTATGAAGAAGGTTGGTTGGGTAGAATGAGGTAGTTATCCTAATAAGTATATTTAGGGAAGGACGCGGTCTGACCAAAATTTGGTCGGACCGGACCAAACCGTACCCTCAGTCAGCCGTTTTAGGGCTGATCTAACTGTACCGAAGGCCGGCCCTCTCTCTAACTGTACCGTGTCCTTCCCTAAGCATATTGTCAGTTAGCAGTAGGTATCCTCCTTAATGCTGTCCTATTTAGTGATTATTCATTGACTACTTTAGTCCCTTTCAGCTCTGTCTAATTTAAACCTACCTTGCTCATTAGGCCTTCTAACTACTTTGTCTTTTTTTCTTTCTTATGTTCTCACATTTTAAAAATTCAAGACCAACCTACGGCACAGAACTACTTTCAGCAAGTGATCTCAGTGTCATTGGCGATCAAACATCCTCCCACTTAATTACAGGACCAACCTGCGGTAAGAACTCCATAAAAACCTAGTAAAGATTTGGCAAACAAATAAAGCATCCCTATCTTTTGATCTGACAACACCCAAGCGACAGATATAACAAAAATGTATCCACTGGAGTCATTGGAAGGGAGAATTTGAAACTTCTAGGTAAAATAGGTTCTTTCAGAATCAATTTCAAACCATCTCCCGGAGGTTGTTTAACAATGTGATTGATCCAATGCATCAGCAAAAATATGAGTCTGGTTCAGAATCAATTTCAACTCTTTGACGTTGCACAGAAGTCATGACTCAGTTTTCAACTAGCACTAAAATAGCTAAAACTAATATAAATGGTAGAGCTATTCCGTGTATATCAGCTGGAAGGACAATGAACAATTTTTTTATTTTCTATTCACTCATGATCAAACCTGGTCGACCCAAACCCAGATTTAAAATATGTATTTCGGGATGCAAAGGGTTGATGAGATTGAGCGGGGAGGGTAGTTCAAAGGTCTGGTTTTAAGATTGAACCAGCAGGGCAGAAAAACAACGTTGACCCTTTGTAACCAGAAGATGTCCAAAAGGAATTTGCAAAAGAATGATGTGATTCAGGTGTAAACATTTGGGAACGAGTTTTGATGATTTTTTTAATGAGAAAGAAGAAGGACAAGAGTTTTCCCATTGCAGAATTTAATCAGGAAGAAAAAATCAAAATCGAGTGGGATCCCTAGTAGTTTGGAAAGGTTCTTTACTGGCTGGAAAGAGGAAGAAGAAGAAGAAGAAGAACAAGCACTTTGCATTGAGAAATATTTCTTTGATCAAAACTAACACAAACCATAAACAATTAATGCTCGATCTCCATAGCCTGAGCCGCCTTAGCCTTAGACGTCGCTGAAAGCTTGGTCTTCACCTTTCTCTTACCAACCTGGAATCCACCAGAGTTTTTCCTCTTATTTTTCTTTGCCGAGCCATCAACCTGGCAAAGAAACCAATTCCGAAACAGTATTAGGAGAGGGATGAGCAAAATCAACGTGATAATCGACATGTACAATACAAATTTCGAGTCTTTCGCCCCGACACAGATAAAAAACAATGATTAAATTAGGAAATGTCGAAGTGATGGAATCGAACAGCAAAATTTCCCAATCAGAAAGCTGTATGCAGCATCGAAACGACCCACCCATTACGACGAGAATTGCGGATCTTACCTTCATCTTAGTTTTCTTGGCCTCCAGCTTCTTCGATCTCGTCTCCTTCTCTAGTTTCTCTTCTGGTGAGGCAGTAGAAACATGGAAAGTAAGCATCGACGATAAACAACGAAAAAGACGACAGAAGGTAGCTTACTCTGAAGTTCGAATTCGTGTTGCTTCTTCCTCTTCGCCAAATTGTTCTTCTTCGACATCTTCCCGGCGATTTCGCTTTGCCCTTGAATGGAAATCCCAAAACCCTAACTCAAATTGCTTCCCTCGCCCGCAACGCCTGAACTATAAATCCTATTGATAAATTATTTCCGAACTTTTAGTATTATATTGCATTTATTTTCATGATAAACTATTTCATCTTTGCTAAATACTCCTTTGTAGTTTTTTTAGTATGTTTCTACGTAGTTTTTTTCTACATTTAATATACCTAAATGAACCGGTATGGATGCCTAACAGCTATAACTTTTTGTATTCCATATAGGTATAAACTTTCAATCTGATAAATGTGAAAATGTATTTGATGGGTGGACTTAGTTGTTCGATGTGTTAAAGGATAGTTGTTCGATGTTTTGGTATCAGCTTTTCATTATAAAGGATCATATACAAATTTAAGCAAAGGATGGTAGAAGTCTAGACGTACCATTCAAAAAATAAACATGTCAATAATGGCATGATCTAATCATATTGTCTAATCATTTATAAGATCTTCTATATCTATGATGATTTTTTTGAATGCATGTCACTCAAGGAATAGAATAGCCTAAATAGAAACTTTAATTCCACTAACTTGAGTATCATATCACTTGTTGGGGCAATGGAGGTATCTCCAAAGTGGATTACAACTTGGATTACTTTCAAAGTAATAAATTAAGGGACTTATGAAGAATTGGAAATAAAATAACTCTAGATCTAAAGTTAAATATCTCAGGTTCGATTAGTTGCCATTGTGCATGTGACTCAGTAATTAATAATACATATATTGATTAAAATATATTCCGCTGGCATGCGAATAAGACATTCCAAATCTCATTCAATATTCATATAATGCATGTGTGATGCTTATAATGAAATCAATTCATACATGCTATGACTGAGTGAATTATGACGAGATAATATATACATATCACTGTGGTTTAAGCATGTACTTTAGTAAATTCATATTCAAAGGATAATCAGGATACATCAAATCTTATTAATGGCATCTTCATCTTTGTCACTAGTAATTCATTTATTGCGTGTACAATATGAGATAACTCTTCATTTCAAATGCATTAATAAATTTAAAATGGAATCACCTCAATTCGAACAAAAATCATTATGAATAGAATGAATGCAACTTACAATTTAAACAATGTCTCACTATCTGGTTATAAAGACATTTTCACATCCCTTTATCTATAAAAGTTGCCATTTATTGAGGGAGTGGTTAAATCCATGTTGACTCACCACTTCACAAAGAGATTGGTCACATAAAAATAGCAACGTCAAAATAACACTTTTTTTATTTTGTAGAAGGGAAAAGGGCTTTAGCATAGATCATAGCATTTAATTGGACATCACTAACATTATTTGCACAAAATGTAGTGGGCGGGGCATGAAAAATTGTTACATTTGCAACAAATGAGTTGCATGTTTGGTTATGCCGCTGCTGCACAAAAGCCCTTGAGAAATGAATGTTGACCATTTAAAAGGCATCATAATACAGAAATTAAATACCCAATGATTTTTATTTTTTGTTGGCAGAAATGTTTTGAGGCATAATAAGTATGAAGACCCCAAAAATAGCATGCAAAACTCCAGATTGCGTAGAAAAATGACAGGTAACAAAATCCAAAGGGCATCTTCAGATATAGAAACATGTGAATAAGAAGATCATCAACAAGCTAAGATATTCATCCAATTTTCAACCTCTACATCTATGATATAGAAGAATATTTAAGCCAGAGATTAGGATGGTCCATCTCCCTCTCCTCTAATTGGCCATATCCTCATCTATACTTTAACCACCAGAGTTCAGTAAAGATATTAGGATTCTGCCTACACTTGTACAACAATTAAAACAAGTTTTTATTGATACACCACGTTTTGTTGATACATCATGTGCTATTTTATTATGTTGAATGAAAACTGAAGTGGATCTATAAATGGAGAATACTATGTTGCCTTGGTTCGTCCATGGAAAACATGTTTCCATGGATGCGGAAGTGTGTCAATGAATTCAAAATCGATCCTTAAAATAAACATCAAATGTACCTTTTTGGGAAATTTATTCCGCCCTTGACATGCTCACTTTGAGATTGTTCCAAAGCCATTCACGCGTCCGGCCTCTAGAAGTATCTATGTGATCACTCGGCCCTTGGATCTCCACCTCTTCTTCTTCAACTCTCCTTGGAGACTCTCTCTTTGGTTGAATAGTGATCTAGAGAATAAAGAAAAGGAGGGGCTCTTTAATCAGGCTTGCATGGGTGCTTAAAATGAGAGTCCTTACCCTCTTTATATTTCAATTAAGGTTTTTTTCAAAAACCCTACAAAGTAAATTATATCCACCAATGCCTTTATGACCTTGTGCGTGTGACCCTCTAGGCCCATGTATCATTCTAGTTAATAACTTTAATGGCCTAATAATAATTATTGACCAAACTAATTAATTAACTATCAACAAATAGATTAACTAAATAAGGATCAATTTAACCAAATCGATAGGTTAAGTTTCTAGCCCGTGGGGTGCCAAGCTACACCATGTGCTCTAGAAGATACCAAGTAGTGTTTTAACTCTCTCATCGAACCTTTACCATCATCAGTTACCATATATGTATAATACATCATCCGCGTGAGACTCTAGAATGAGTTAGGGTATGATTTATCTTCAAACCCTAAACCATCATTTGATTAGTACTGATGCGAAACATGGATCATTGGAGAACTCCTCCTCCAATATCCTCACTACCCTGGCCAGGGATTTTATACATCATCTTCCTTGAGTCAATATACTCTTATATCGAGGGCGGATGATCCCATCTTGACCACTCAATCATCTCCGTGAGCTTCTTACTACATCCGAGGTATGAATTGTTTGAATCTCATGATTAGAGGCTCGTAAGTCGTAGTCAAAATGTAGTGGTACATTCATGTGATGTCCTTGGTGTCTCAGGTTAGTGTATCACTTATACAATCGTGACATGAATCAACGTGATAGACATTTAGGTATAATACTATTCAAGGATTCGTACGGATCAATTCAGTGAACTCTTTCTCCAAGGAGCACTCACTATTTGTCCTTAGTGTCGCCGCACTAATAGCCACAGGATCAGATATACTTATCGTATTACTAGGATCAGCTAGTGTTATTCTATCCAAATAATTCTATGTCTGTCTCAACTAACCACCGAATAGGAATATTTAGAATACATGTTTAAAGACTAGTGATCACTATATTATGATCTCATCATAATTCACTAACCCATTGCACATATTGACTTCATTCTAAACATTACACATAATAATAATAAATGTAAATATTTTATTCAATGAACTTAAATACACATGGTAGTGTCATTGGCTTGACGACCACATAATATTCATCACATCAGGAGTCCAAGGTAAGTTCTTTACAGTTAGGCTTACAACAACCTTAACACTTATCTAATTTTATTAATTTTTACTATTCTTATATCTTTAAAAGTATTCTAAGACTAACTATACATCTATCCACCCTCTCATATCTTCACCCAGTATATATTCACAACTTTATAGTACCCCTTTATTACATATACTGATCTTCATTCACATTCTTTATCACTTTTACTTTCATATAGAAATACATACTATAGATACCCACCCTTAACCATATTTTCCTCTCAACAAATATTTGATCTAGAAAAATATAAATTACCCATCCATTCTTTAATATCTATCAGCATTTATTATAAAATGAAAAAAATGCAAACCGAAATGGAGTTGGTGCTGATCATCCCATTGTAGTTGGCTGCCATCGGACTAGTTGACTGCTCCTAAATTATCATCCTGCTTAATTAAAAAACTAAAAAGGAAAATAACAAAACAAGAAGAGAAACAGATGGCCCACCATGTCCTTAATTGTTCTAGAAAAATGAGCAATGTTAAAAATGCATGGTTGAAATTAAGCGAAGGAGAGGAGAGCTATGAAAAGTTCAACACTAAACGATCGAGTATATGCACTGCCCCGTGTCCACAATTGACCTACTAGTTACCATTTCCCCAATCCCACAGTAAATGAATGGAGCTCCCTGGTCCCATTTCTTCCTAAGAATCTGCTTTAATAGAACAGAACTTATACTTCAGATAATTAATCCTCTTTTGCTTTCTAGATGGAGTGCAAAGATTTTTCAAAGACTTTGAGTATGAAGGAATATTCTGAATTAAGCCAGTGACTATCACTAAGGGATTCTATGGAAGCTTTTAAAACCTGGGGAAATGGAATGGGTGATACATAATTGATGCAGGACGACGACAATGTCGTCATCCGTGCGGGTATCAAGATGATGCTCTGATACTAAGGGTGATTATACGCGGATGTCGTCGAAGACGTCATCCGTAGGTCCAAGGCGTATATGTAATGTGATGCAAGCCTAGGTGACGGTACGTGCAGGCCTCGACTCGTGGGGTACGCAAGACTCCATGCTCCGCGGCGGGTGATAGACGGCGGTGACAGTGACCTCCTGATCCTCGTTGGAGAGACGAAGGCATCTACGGTGCCGAACGGACTGAGTTTATTGGTGCTCTTACGTATCGAACGGTCTCGTCCCGTACCTAGGATAGATGCTCGATAGGCAATCTCTCGTGTCTGTTTATACCCACACCTACTCCATCCCGAGCACTGTGGAGTGCAATCAAAAGGGCATACGACGAAAGATAATTGACAGGCGGCCCAGAGGAGCGAGGTACCTCTTAGCAATGTCGTCCCGGATTCGTACGCCTGTCGATGTAGAGTTACCGGCGGGCGGCGTCGGTGAAGCTGTGCCGGTGGCGGCACGGCATCGCTTGATTGGCAACGTGGCGCGGCTCAAGAGCGGTGACGATGGAGCAGAGTCGGAAGGAGGAATGAGACAACGCTGCGTGGACTGTGGTGCCGGCCTGTCATGGTGAACAGCAATGGCGCTTGGCACACGATGCAGCATGCAAGGCGTGGTGCAGACCATGGGCGTCGTGGAGCGTGAGCAGCGACGGCGTGACAGCACGACGATGGTGCATCATTGGCGCGGGTGACGCCAGTGACTACGACGGCATGATGCGGCGACTCGAACGGTGGCACAGGAGATGGTGGCGTGTGCCATGACGTACAGTTCAGGCGCAAGGCATGATGGATGGGCCTGCAGAGGTCCGGCGACAGCGGGGATCCAGCGGCGGTAGCGAATTTGTGACGGTTACAACTTGTTGGCAGCGGCCGCGTCCTCATGGCGGTGGCGGCGCGTCGGCCACGGTGGCGGCAGATCTGGCAGCCTCGAGAAGTAGTGGCGGCCTTGGGCTCTGGCGGTGGGAATCTGGCAGGCCCTCAAGAAGCAGTGGCGCCCTCAAGGCTCCAGAGGCGGGATCCGGCGGCCTCGGGCTCTAGCAGTGGGGATTCGGCAGCCCTTAGGGGGCAGCGGCAGCCTCAAGGCTCCGGAGGGGGGATCCGGCAGCCTTGATTTGGCGCAGGCGACGTCCTAGGGCTTCGACGATGGAGTGGCAGTTGGATCGGTGGCCTAGGGTTTTGGCGGCGGGGATCCGGCAACGATGGCAGACTCAAAGGAGCGTGACGGCGCCTTCGAGCGGTGCTGGGCTGTGACCTCAACGCGGCAAGGGTGGTAGCCTCTGATTCAGCACGGGGCGACGACCTCGGCGACGGGGCGGCGGCCTCAAGGTTTGCGCGACGACTGCGACCTAGGACTCAGGCGGCAGAAATCCAGCGACGTCCTAGGGTTATTGAAGCCTCGATTCGGCGCGGGCGATGTCCTAGGGCGCCGGCGGTGGAGCGATGGCCGGATCGGCGGCCTAGGGTTCCGATGGAGGGGATCCAACTAAACAGGAGCAGGCGACGGCTGTCGGCCCCATTCCCATTCCATTCCTCCTCTCTCACTCTCTTTTTTTCTTGTCCTTTTTTCCTATTTTTCCCTATTCGGGAATTTCCAAAAAATAACTTGACTTTCTCTTTAATCTAGACTTGAGAACTTAGGGCACCCCTGCATCCCTTAAATAGGGATGGTGGTGGGCCCCTAAAAGAGGTCCAAAAGAGGGGGCCCATTACGGGAAGGGGCCCCCTCTTAAAACACAATTAACATTAATTAAAAAAAGGGGTTGAGGGGGAAGAGACGAAACAAAAAGAACTGTTGCGACGAAACAAAAAGTCAAAGCTATCTAGATACCTTTTGCCCTCGCCTTGGCATGCTTGATGGAGCGGGGTCTCGTGCTCCATCACTTTTGGATTAGTTTTTAGTTTTGCCATTTTCTCTGGGGGTTCCTCAGGATCTTCTCTCAAATCATCAACACATCTATCTTCTTCCGCTACATCAGGTTCATCACAAGGTTTTCTCTCAAATGGATCAGCTAATTCCTTCCCAAATGGAGTATATTATTGATAAACCTAAAAATGATATGTAAATACGTCGTTGATTGGGCGTTTAGACTTATATAATAAAATTTATAAATACCCTTAATCACTAAATACCGTGTATAGAGCAAGCAAGGGGTCGAACCACAGGGAGGCTGCAAGCTAGAATTTTTATCCAATTTTTAATAAATTAATTCAAGAATGAATTAATTTTGCAGTTAATAAACCTTAATTACACTTAATGATGTTTTTAATTAATCAAAATTAAGTAAAAACTTAATTTTGATTTTAAATATTTTCGGTCAAAACACTCAAGATGTGATAGTTTTAATTATAAGATCAGATTAATTCGAATTATTAATTTCCCAATTATTATAAAATTTTAAGACAATTTTTATGAATTAAAATTGGGAATTAATAATCAAGAAGAGGGTTTTGAAATTGGACTTCAAGATGGACGAATTTTTTGATGAAATTTTATATTTAAGTTTTCTATATATTGAATTAAATTTACAAACAATCAATTTCAAAATCTCGAGAGATAAAATAGAACAATTAACCTAGAGAGAGAAAGTGAAGAATTTGGGAGAAAAGTGAAATCTGACCCGATTTAAAATTGCAGAAATGTTCAAAGTCTATTTGAAACTAAAGATTAAAAATTAGATCTTGAATCAGAATCAAATTGTAATGCTAATTTCATTCAAAACAACTTCTAGGCCATGTACATTTCGCCCATGCCAAGGCGTTTTAGAATCTCTCAAGAAGCAGTTCAAAATAAAAATCAGAAACTTACAACATTGAATGCAAAATCAATATTTGTTGACTTCCAAAACAACTCCTGTGTCCTTCTTGGCCAGATCCTTGGGGAGAGCTTCAAAAAGTGAAATTTTCCTTTTTCCAGACCTCTATTTAAATATCCAACAGTAGGGATTGTAGAGGGGGAAAAGACAAACATGCCCTCAAAATTTTAGCTCATTCGGACGTCTAGATCTCAAGATATCGCCATTTTACTAGCGTTTAATGTCAATCGTTGGATCTTTTATCTCTCTTCAAAATATCTCAAAAACAGCATTTTCTGATTGGTTGGCATTTTTTTCTCATTTTCCGCCTTCTCTGATCGCGTTCTGACACGCCGTTGTGTGTGTTCGCAATGCGCAATCATTGGAAAATGATGCGGCATTTGAGTGGCTCACGAAGGGCCATGCCATTTTAAATGCACGCGACGAATCGATGTCGCGTGCCTTTTCTCATTCTCCCTCGCCGCGCCACAGGTACATGATTCACTCACTATGGCATCACGATGCGCGATGCCATAACGAGCTTATCATTGATAATTTCGGCGCTTCCAATCATTGGCCCGAATTTTCGGACGAATGACGTGGACACCATATATTTAATAAAAAAATATTTTAAATACTAGATAAATAATAAAATATATTCTTTAAATTCGTAAAATCATTTCTGGGCTATAGAATGGTCAGAAAATTATATACAAATATGGGGAAAATAGGAAAACCGTTACCAACCTCTGGCCAAGTATTTAATGCCCTGTAATAATTATTTCTTCAATGAAATGAGGTTAAATACCATGTAAAAAATACTATAAATTTAGAAATAACGATAAAATCAAAATCTATATCATTTATCTCCATTTATATATGATAACATGCAAATATGGTCATTAAAACACATAAATATAATGTAAGATTCATCAATTAAACATGTTAATTTGAAAGTGATCAATTATGAATCATGAAAATCATGATCAATGCAAGAAATATTTCTAATATTAAGATTGAGTTAGGTTGGAAGTTGACCCGAGTTTTTGCTAGTGGTGCCAAAGTCATTCATTTTACCATTGTTCTTGTCGCCTCTGAAGTTCCCTTGAGAATTTTGACCACCTTGTCCAACATTCTCCCTCTCAAGATTCTCCGTTATAGCCTCCATTCTTTCCTGATTCTCCATTAATTCTTCTTGCTTCAGCATCTTCTGCTTCAACATATGCATCATGGAGTTAGAAGATGAATATTGAGAATTTGAAATAAAATTAGGACGAGGGTTAGAAAAAAATTCTGATAATTTTGGTTGTTCTGCTAATCATATGGACATGGCTGAAAGATACTTATCCCTTCTCTGCTCCATCCTTGATTCACATAATTGCCCCTCTGATTCCAAGCTCCTTGCATGAGGTTATTTTCCTCATAAGCATTCACCTATTCAAGAGTAAGACAAATGTCTTTAGTATTATCAGAACTCTCACAAATAGAACAAAGAGGAGAAGGATATTTAGGGTTAGTAGAAGGGGAAGTAAATGTCAGAGAGGATCTCATCATCGTCTTCATGTTATGAGCAAGCTCCTCTACAGCCTTACCCACTTTGCCTAAGTCCCTCTCTACCTTATGTTTCCACAAATCAGGTTCAATTGCACTAACATCAATCAGCCTTCCACATTTTGGCACTTAAATTCTCCCACTCTAACTCAAGCCTTGATAATATGCACAACTATCTGCCAATTTTTCAACAACACTAGTGCCATCATCAATTGTTTTATCTATAAAAGTACCACCACTAGCACTATCCACTGTACCTCTCTCATGGTCATTCAACCCATCATAAAAAATGCACTATTTGCCAATCAGGAAGACCATGATGAAGGCATTTTCTAGTCAGATCTTTCAATCTTTCCCATACCTCACTAAAAGAATCAGTTCCCTGGATAAAATCTCTAATTTCTTTTCTATAGGCATTAGTCCTTCCAACAGAATAATTCTTTTGCAAAAAACATCTCTCCATCTCACTCCAATTCTGAAATTTTTTACACACAGTTCTAAACCAATCTTTTGCCTTATCCTTAAGAGTATGAGGGAACATTTTCATTTTCAAAGTATCTGAAGTCACTCCTGCAATGCTATAAGAATCACATTTCTCCACAAATTCATATAAATATTCATAAGCATCTTCATTCAATTTTCCATAAAATTATCGCAAATTTTGTTGAAGATGGAGGTATATTTTAAAATTCAAATTCACATCTATGGTGCCATGGACCCTAGGGGGAATGTTACTCTCTGCTGGCTCATAAAATTCGCTCATTCTCCTCACTATACCCACAACATCAGGAATGTTAGCCATTTTTTAATCTCTTCCACAAATGTGTCCACAAATTCTGCACAAGATTTTTCCAAATTCCTAGTCTTTCCCCCCCACAGATTCTAGAGATTTTAAATGTGGGTTTTGATATCTTCTACCTTGCGTAAACCAACTAATATGAAGAAAAATAAAAATAATTGCCAAAAATATCCAAAGATAAAAGTTTAGAGATCACCTAGTGCTTCTCTCTCTTTCCACTATCTAAAAGATTCCTACACTTTAAACTTCAGTAAAGCATATATAATGAGCAGAAATTCTAAACTAAAAACATTTCAGAAATCAAAATTTCTTTGCCTCCCTAGCAACGATGCTAGTAGACAAGTCCAAATTTAGAGGTTTTATGTCATTTTTTGATTCAGGCTTAACCAGCAATTTTCATGAAAATTTTTCACTTAAATACTCTATAATTAATATAGGGCAAGTGAGGGTTTGATCCACAGAGAGGCAGGAATTTAATTTCAGATTTTTTTCTCAGCTTGGAATGAAGGAAGTGAGTATAAAGGTGAGAAATTTATATTAATTTAATTTGTGAGATTTTTTATGGGATTTTAGTAAATTTATATAAATTCCGGTGATCTAAATTGAATTATAAATACAAATAAAAACACTAAAAATATTTATATTAATTTTTATAATTTTAATTAACAATAGAAAAAGGAAATAAATATTTTTTGAATTTTATTGAATTTAATTAACACCAAAAAAACACTAGAAATATTAAAAACGAGAGTTAAATATTTTTCAGAATTTTTGTAGATGTTAAAAATACTGAATATTTATTATATTAATTTAAGGGATTTTTATGTTTTTATTTTATTTTTAAATACAGAAAATAAGGAAAATATTTTTTTCCAGCTATCGCTGACGGCGGCGGCGGGGGAGCAATGGCGAAGGGGTGGCGGCAGTGGCGACGGACCAGATGAGCCGGTGGTCCTTGTGTGTCCCATATTGGGCTGGTCTTATTGGGTCAGCCCACTAAGGTTCAGCCCAATTCGGCTAAGTCAATACTTAGCCAAATGGGCTAAGCCCTATTGGTTTTACCCAATATGGTGTGGACTTCGTCAATTTGGCTAAGTCCTGCACACTCCACTTTTTTTGCCCTAAATGATGGAATTCAAACACGATTTTTTAAAAATTTTTGAAAGGAAGAATGAAGGATTACCTAGATAGAGACTGGAATAGATCTTAGAGAGAGAAATAAATGGTTTTAGAGAGAGAAAAATGACTGAAGTGAAGAGATAGAGAGAGAAAAAGAAGAGAGGGTGTAGAAGAAGTTTGAGATAGAATTTGAAAGATAATTTTTATGAAATTTTGATAGGATGAACTAGGGATATGTATGAATATCTAGAGAGAGAATGAAATTATTCCAGATAGATAAATCAGGGACATTTGAATGTTTAGTGTGAGAAAATGATGGATTTTTAGGCTAAATGGATGGATGATGATGTGAAAATGGAAACCTTGGTTCCTAAAATCTCAATTCAAGTCTGGTGAACCCTCAATGCTTCCTCTCAAGTTGGGATCCTTATATTTTTCCAGGATCAGGCATTTTTTATTGCAAACAAGAGATGAGATTGAATGAAAACTTCAACAAACTTACATTAAGCAGGTTAAACAACCTGGATTCTGAAATATGCCTTGTCTTTCTTGCCAGATGCTTGCTAGAGCGCATCCAAAATGAGAGGAAATGAGGGAGGAAAACAGTATCTATACATTTTCAGAATTACTAAAATGCCCTTTTGGGCATTTTCTATTATCTTTTCTTGCCATTTCGCCTCTTTTTCTCCAAAGGTTCAGAGCATTGTAATTTCCAGCTTGTTTTTTTTTGTAAGGTGTTTGAAGGCACAATAGATAGGTCAGGTCATGGTACAAGCCCCTCTGATTTCTCTTTTAAAACCCCACAACACCGTTTCATCATTTCAGCCATTTCGATAATCGCTAAGTTCCCAAAAATTCTCCAATTTCCCAAGAATTGTATCATCTAACTCCTATACATTTATGCCCATTTGGAACTATAAAATACTCATCAGTAATGAAACTGATTGAATTCATAGAAGTAAATGAAGTTAGTGGAAAATAATCATAATGTGATAAAGTTGGAATTTCTAGTTAATGCATAAATATTTGGTTAAAAAATAATAACATTATAAATTATAATGTAATAATACCAAAAAATCTAAAAGATATGGAAATATATGTGCATTTATCATGTTATCAATGATCTCATCCGTACAACCTTCTTTATGAAGATCGTACGATTTGATCTATTCTAATACATTTAATATATATTTATTTCTTTTTCCAGGCTGACATGGAAGCGAGGCCTCGCAGCGGACAAATCCAAAAAAAGGCAGGTAACGGGTGGGGTTGTGCCCCTAGTTATCCGGGTCCACGGCTGCAATTTAATCGTAGCTGTCAGACCCAGATGAAGGGGATCGAACGACTAGGGGCATTTCTCTCCAATCTTGCCCTTGGCCGTCGACGTCAACGGACAGAGGCCATTTTCGGCCGGCGAGGGAGGACCATTGGGCAATCCAACGGCTCGGGAGGACCCCAAGGGCCGTTCCCCTCCATCGAACGGCCTAGGAGGTCCATCCCAAGAACGTTAAAGCAGTTGCGAACATCAAGGAAGGAGCCGAAGAAGTTCTGAAGCAGCTTGGATTCGCACCCAGACAGCGGAGAAGAGCTAGGGAACCCCAAAACCGAAACTTTGTAGTGGCGATTGGCGCCACCACTCTAGTTCTTTGAATCAGGACAATTCAGGTCATTTTATGAGTTTCTTCGAAAAAATTTCATGTCTTCACTTACTCTAGACGCTTTAATTCTAATTCAATCTATTTAGTGATTGAGTTTTGATTGAATTTCATCAAACACCTTATGACATTTCATCAAACACCTTATGTGTTTGATGAACATTCTTCAATTTTCCTAAGTTTTATTTTATCAATATTATAAAATTTAAAAACATATTCATCCCTCTCACCTAATCGACTCCTATCGAGCATTCTGTCGGACACCCGAGGGGCGTTCGACTGAACTCCCTCTTCTACCCTGATTTTTCTCTATAAAACTTATAAGCTGCATTATATTGAGCATAATAAAACTATATATAATTGATTTCTCCCTAGTCCTGACCCTCTATTGGGAATTTGGTCGAACACCTTCGAGGTGTTCGACTAAATCACCCTTTTACTCCCTTAAATCAATCCTTAAAAATCTATAAAATAAATATAAAAATACAAAACATATAAAATCATCTTAAAATACATATAGTAATGATATCATAAATATTTCACCAATATAAGTATTATTCTATAATTATAGGTGATCCTATATTAATATAATTACCTCGTAATTACTATTACTCCCTCTTTACTCCTTAATATGTCTCCATACCTTTATAATCACTTAGTATATTATAATTAAATAATTACTTACTCTCTCTGCCTAGCTATCAAATTTACTCGTATTCTTCCCGGATACAAATAATTACTCTTATTAAGTACTCTATACCTCTTCACTAATTTCATTACTATCATTCTTAAATATAACATCTAATATCTTAATCATTTATTATTATTAGTACCCATAATATATATATACATATAATATCAGATATTCATTCTTATCTAGTTACCTTATTAAACTAATATTCCCTCTATTTACTAATTACTTAATTCTTCTTATATTCATTATCTTTAGTATTATTACTATATCTTATTAAATAACAACTCAATTATTGAATACATTCCTAAAGGCCAGTCCTTCTGGAGACGACCTTACACTATACATTTGAGTAAGTTTAAATATTTCATCAAATTTATTTGATTTTAGGTAAATTAAATTTACAAAGATGATTTAAAAAATAAATATGCAATTTGCATGTGTCATGTACCATGCAATCAATGTGATCAGCCTATCACATTGGATCTCCTCTTAAACTTTTTCAATTATCTTTGAAGATCTAATGGATATTCTCACCATCAAGTTTCGCTCAATAGATTTTGTATTTGAGAAGCAGTAAAGAAAGGGGGAAACCAGATCTATCTAACATTGACGTCGAAAAATGGTTGCCCCTTATTTATACTTATTTAGGGAATTCTCATTGAAGTCATTATAACTTAAGTATATATCCACTAATGTACAAAGATATTATGTGTCAGACCCTCTAGTCCATTGATCCATGTATCAATTTAGTTAATAAATTAAATGAAACAAAATATACAATGGATAACCTAATTAATTAATTAACTATCTCAATATATATTAATTAATCAAGGACCTATTTAACCCAATCGGTAGGTTCAATTTTTAGTCCGATGGGTGCCATGCTACACCTCATGCTCTAGCAGATACCAAGTAGCATTCTAACTCTCTAATGTAACCTTTCCTGTCATCAGTTACCATATATTATAATCTTTCATCTGCGTGGGACTCCTGAATGACATAGAGTACAATTAGACGTCAAACACTAATCCATCATTCTGTTCATACTCAAGTGTAAAGAGGATTATTGAAGAAGACCATATCCACTATCCCTAATATTTGATGCATCTTGTTCCTTGAGTAAATATTCTCTTATGCCAAGGAAAAATTATCCCATCTTGACCACTCAATCACCTTCATGTATTACTTGTTATGTCTAAGCTAAGACACATTTTAATCCCATGGTTAGGCACCCATATGTCTCAGTCAAAACATAGCCATCCATACATAATATTTTGTTGGAGTCTTAGGTGAATAGTGATGGAAATATATGTGGTCGGCAAGCCAATCACACATTCCATCTCTCGTTCCATGTTCATTAATGGAACATATTCATTATAGTGTGTGTGTGACGCTTATCATGCAGTCCATGGATACATGATGTGACTTAGTGAATTATGATGAGATCGTAATACAAAGATAACTAGTCTTTAAGCATGTGTTCTAAATATTCCTATTTGAAGGATAGTCGACAAGGACATCAAAGTTTTCAGATAGAATAGGACTATCTAGCCTCACTCATATGATGAGTATGGCCGTTACCGTAGCCATTAGTGTGGAGACACCAAGGATAGATAGTGGATGCTCTTTAGTGGAAAGAGTTCACTGAATTGATCCGTACAAATCCCTGAATGGTATTATACTGAACTGTCAATTAGGTCGATTCACGTCATGGTTGTGCAGGTGGTCCTTAGACCTAAAACACCAAAGACGTTTTGTGGACGGACAGTTGTATTTTGACTCTGGCCAACAAGTCTCTAATTATGGGATTCTAAACGATTGGGTACATCAAGAAGCTCACAAAAACGATTGAGTGGTGATAAGCACAAAATAGGGGTAAATTTTACTAAATTTTAATCCCTTGTCGTTGTCAATTTCAGCTTATATAATAAAATTTATAAAAAACCCTTCTTAAGATGTGTAGTGATAAGTAAAGGGTATCGTCCAAGGGAAGCTAGTAAGTTAATTCAATTGATGATCTAATTGAATAATTTGACACTAATTAAATTTAATTTGATCTTCAAGATCAAATCACCCTAATTAAATGAGAAATTTAGAAAGGGAGGTAGGAGAGATGAGAGGAATAGAAGAATATGGGACTCTAAATTGGTTTCTTTGATCCAAAGAAAAGGGTCAAAGGGGCCAATTAGAAAGGTTGAGAGTAGAAATTTTTGATTTGTTTTGGTTGGTTTTGTAGGCTTGATAATTCAAAAATAACTACTCTATTGGATAATAAGGGAAATTTAATATCCTATAAATTAAAGTTTTTTATAGTTTTGTTTTAATGTGCACTTGGAATAGCAAGGTAAATCTCTCAATTTCTCCCCTCAATCCTAATAAGGGCTTGTACATGTCGCTCAAGCCAAGAGATTTAGAAGTTCAGACCAGAATCAAGAAGAACAATCAAGAAATTAAACTAACATCATCCAAAATACACCAACAATTCAAATACAAAGAAGGAAAAAGTACCAAATAGGTTGATCTAAGTTGGAGCTCCTCTCTGTCTTGCAGCTGTGATAGAGCTAGACATGGTTCAAACCGTGCGAGCGAATACCGCTCGTGCAGTTGGGCGCATGTGCGGTGCGTTTGTGCGATAATTCGCACTAGATTTTTGCACACCGCACCGCCCACCGCACAGGGGTCGGTGCGGTGCGAAAATTCAACGTTGTATGAAATTTTTAGCCTCGCTCTGCCCCCCCCCCTCCCTTTCATGAGTGAATGGGTGAGACAATACCATAGATATGAGAGTTCAAAGGGTAAAATATTCAGATAGCATACTTGTAAAGATGCATCAACAAGGACATGTGATGCAGGACAACGTGGGTGACGTCGTCCCGAGGGTATCAAGATGAGGCTCGGATACCACTTTGATGTCGGACCTCATCTGGTCGGGGCTTATGACGATGCTCAAATACCAGGGTGACAAAGGATGTTGTTGGAGACGTCGTCCGTTAGGTATGGATCTACGGAGATGCAACTACGTGATGCTAAGACTCCTAGGCGGATGTACGTGCAGGCCCTGACTTGTGGGGTTCGCCAAGCTTCAGGCTCTGGGGCGGGCGACCAGTGATGGTAACAGTGACCACGTGACCCTCGTCAGAGCGACGACGATGCCTACAGTGCCAAAAGGACCGAGTATGTGGATGCTCTCATGTAACGGATGGGCTCGGCCCGTAGGAAAACACTCGGTAGATTCTCTCGTGTCTGTTTATCCTCTCACCTATTGTAATCCGAGCGCTATGGAGTGCAATCGAGAGATATACGACAAAAGATAATTTAACTAGCAGGCGAGGGGAGTGAGGTACCTCTGTGGTGTCGTCGTCCCAGAGTCGTGGTACTTGTTGATGCAAGAACCGATGGGTGGAGTTGGTCGAGGTGTGCCGGAGACGGGCACAGCGTCGCTCGACTGGCAGTCTTGACGCAGCTCAGGAAACATGACACAAGAGCAGAGGAGGGAGGAGCGAAGTGGTGCGGTGCAGATGCGCGGGCGACACTGCAGATGGCGTAGGCGCAGATGGCATAGGGTGGTGCGGGGCATGAGTACCACTGGAGCGGCACAGGGCGCGGGCTAATGCGGCGTGCGGCAGCATAGGGCACGGTGCAACGTGAGCAACGCGAACGCAGGCAGTGCTGGGCACATCGTGGGGCGCAGCGATAGGTGCTGGTGAAGCAGCACGCGCAAGCAGCGCGAGGCGTGATAATTGGCGATCAGGCGGCGGCATGGTGCAGATTGACAACATAGATAGTGCGTGTAGCGCTCGGTGATAGCACGTGCATCACGGGCAACGGAGGCAGCGGCGCGAGCAGTGGTGACGCTGGCGTGAGCAGCGGTACGGGCACGGCGAGCGACGATGATGATGGTGGCGGCGCAGGTGGGCGACGGCGCAGCGGCAGCGCAGGCAATGCGGGCGGCGCAGCGGCAGCGCAGTCGACGGCAAACTGGCAGCAGTGATGGCGTCTGGCGGTGGCGGCGGCGGTGCTCACTCTCTCTCCTACTTTTTTTTCTTCTCCTCCTCCACCTTCTCCTTCTTCTTTCTCTTCTTTCTCTCACAAGATCGTGAACGATCTCTTTCCAAAAATTCAACTTGACTTAAGCCCTAGGGCAACATCTCCATCCCTTATATAGGGATGGTGATGGACCCTAAGAAAAAGGGTCCCTAAGGGGCCCATTGGGCATAGGGGCCTGCTCTAAAACAAGAAAAAGCACACAATAAAAGACATCGGTTCGGTGGGGAAAGAAAGGGTCGTGTCCGGGATATGGCCCGAAACTTACAAGTGATGAAGTGCCTACGCCTTCCTCTTGGCGCGCCGACCTGCCGGGGCTCGAGAGGACGGTTGTCACTGAAGACCACATGGGCTTCGGCATCTTCCTTGATGGAGGGGGACCTCCCGCTCCATAAACATGCAACATGAGATTATAGTTCTGTGAGAGGCAATCCCTTGTTCCTTCTGTAGTTTCATTCTATTATCTTATTTCACTATTATTCAGATAAACCTTATTGTGGTATGATATATGCAATTTTCACTTATACTGAATTAAGATTTAGAGGAGTATGTGTAGCAATAAGCCAATTTTGACAGATCTCTCACCTCGATTACATTTTTGGTAAATCATCTTATCTCTTGTATATAATATTTTACGTATTTCTCCTCATCTCTGGTACACCATATCTTCCTAATTATGATATTTTCATTTTTTCAACATATATACATCTTTCTCATCCAATCATTATAGTATATTATCTCAATTTATTTCTCTAAGAAGTATATGCTCACTCAAAATCTATTCTCTGTTAGTTCTCACCAAAATGTATATCTTTTTATCATGATACTTTCCCATTATTCTATGATAAATATTATCATCCTTTCATTTTACACTTTGATTATTATTTATATCTCTGTTACCTTCTTTTATTCTGATCTTTGCCTTATCCTTCTAACTCTCATTCTCATAGATTAATTAATGTATTTTAATCTCCCGCATATCAAAATGGCTCCAGGGCTCCCCACTTATTCTTGGTGCTTAGTATTCAATAAAGTATGTCATAACATTAAAAATTAAAATAATATGATAAATTAATGACTTGATTTCTAGGAAGCCAAGTGGGTTTAGTACAGTTAAGCTCAATAGTTCTTTTAATTTCATAACTATCAAGACTTAGATCACCACATGTGATGATGCATGACAAGTAATAAAGTTTGTAATGGCATTTGTATTTTTATATTAAAATCATGTAAAATTCTATTTATGTAGCATCCATATCATCATCTAAATGCATGGTAGTCGGAGTTCTCTAGTTTCTTGCGCAACAATGAGAGTGACGAGTCTAAAATGTTCAAGGATTTTTAGCATTTATGCAATGTCTTAGTGAATTAAGATAAGTTCATTACACAGTTATCGCTAGTCTTCAAGCAATTATTCCAAAAATTCGTTTTCGCTAGGTAGTCACGACGGATATCAAGTTATCAGGATAGAATGACACTATATGATCCTACTTGTACGATAAATATGATTGATCTGATAATTATTAATGTTGAACCACTAAGGATAGACAATGGGGGCTCTTTAGAAAAAAGAGTTCATTGAAGTTATCCATATGAATCTCTAGGTGGTATTATACCTAAGTGTCAATGAGATTGATGCATGTCACACATGTGTAAGTGGTCCATTCACCTCTGACAACAATAACATATTTTCTACGGACGACCATATTTTGATTGAGACGTACAAGTCCCTAACCATAGGATTAAAATGTTTCTTGCTCAGACATAACCAGAAATATACGAAGGTGATTGAGTGGTCAATACGAAACTGTCCAACCTTGGTACAGGAGGAGATTAAGTTGAGGAAAAAGATGGATCGAATCTCTGACAAGAATAGAAGGGATAATGGAGAAGGCATTTCTCAAATGATCCCCTTTACACATTAGTATTTGATAAATGACAAATTGCGGTTTGAAGTCTAATCATACTAAGTCATTTGTGAGTTTTAAGTAGACAAAGAATTATACATAGACATTAGTTGATGATGGTAAAGGTTCCATGAGACAGTTTGAACACTTCTCTATATCTTCTAGAACACAAGGTGTAGCTTAGCATCGCATGAGTTGAAAACTTAATCTATCGATTTGTTTGAAGTGATCATAAATTAATTAATATATATGGCGATATTATTAGTTAATAAGGTTGGACAACAATTTTTATTAGTCCATCAAAGTTATTAAATAGATTTATACATGGGCCTAAAGGTTCACACACATTGGGGGGAGCTTGTCAAGATGCATATATTTTATGCATAAAAGTATATAAAATGATATTAAAGGATAAAGGTTTTATGAAAAGTCCTTCAATAAGTATAAAATAAGGGGGGTAACCATTTAAGGTGCCTATGATAGTCAGATATGTCCCCCATCTTCTTTCTTCCAATCTCCACTCACTTAATTGTAAGTTCTTGATGGTGAGAAGATCAACCATATCTTTAAGAGGAATTGTAAAGGATGGACAGGAGATACATGAATCCTTTGATCATGTGGATATGTCTAGAGGCCAGTCACGTGCATGGCTTGAAAGCACTCTCCCAATGAGGTAGTCAAGGGTAGAACAAGTTCCATGTAAAGTAATATGATTGATCTTGCTTCTTAGATCAATTGTAAGTCAATCATCACTTCCAATACATTGAAAATGTGTTCTTTAGGCTCTAAATCATAGCATGTTAGCTCAAAAAACCATCCTTCCAATCCCACTCTTTTTTTTCCTGGGAATATTAAGATACTATTTACTGCCCTTTAATACCACATTGATAATAGATGTTTGTGAGTTCCCAAAGTTCAATTCACCTCCATGATCACATCTTTATCCACTTCCACAAGAAAATTGAAAATTTTAAATAATGTAAATATTTGTGACTTTTGTTGCAATATGGATATCCAAATTAGTGAAGAGTAATAATCAAATACCATCAGATAATAGGAATTTTTATTCTCAAGGTTTGATCATTTCACCTACATCCCCATGGACGAACTCGTTATGTTCTCTAGTTCTAAAATCTGTCGTAGTTGGAAATGACATTTGGCATTGTCTCCTAGGCATCTTTAATTGGAACATGTACTGTAAAGGAAATTAAATACGTATGATATCCACTGCACCTGAATGACAGCTCGGTCCCATCTGCCACAAAATACTTACTTCTTGAGCTCATCTTCATCAAGTATAATTAGCCTTGCATCCTTTTAACCTTAGCGACAAAACACACAGTAAGATTATGAATGATAAGATCCACATATTTGATGAAACTCCTAAAGCCCTACTGGTCAAGTTTTATGAGGCTATGAATATTAAAAAACAATTTAGAGATGTATAACTGATACATCCAAATTTAGGGGTTTAATGTCGTTGTTTTAATTCAGACTTAACCAACAATATTTATGAAATTTTTCACTTAAATACTCTATAATAAATATAGGGAAATTAAGGGGTCCATTGGGCTGACCACTTAAATACTTTTTCAAGCTTTGAAAGAAGAAAATGAGTTTAAAAGTGAAAAAATACAAGTTTTGGGGGTTTTTATAGATTTTTTGTTAATTTAAATAATTTCCTACGGTTTAAATTGAAGCATAAATACTAAGAAAAACACTGAAATATTTTATTTTAATTAACATCAGTAATAAAAAATAAATATTTTAGAATTTTCTGGAATTTAATTTACACTAAAAACCACTCTAAATATTAAAAATGAGAGTTAGAGATTTTTGAAGAATTTTTTCAACATTAATATTACTAGAAATTGATTATATTAATTTTAGGGATGTTTCCTATTTTTTGGAATTTTAAATGCAGAAAATAAATGTTCCTAATTTTTCCTATTTTCCCTAATTTTCATGATTTTATTATAAATTTTTAAATGCTAAAAAATAGATAAATTACCTACTTCGGTGATTACTGGCGGCGGCAACAGTAGCGATGGAGCTGCGGTGGAGCAGTGACAGATTGGCAATGGAATGACGGTTGGGCAATGGCGGTGGCAGCATAGCAACAACAGTGGCAACAGTGGGGGTGCGACGGTGGTGGCAGCGTAACGGAGCAGCAGTGGCGGCGGCGGCGGCGCAACGGAGAGGCGGCGGCATCGGCGACAGACTGGATAGGCCGTCAGGCCTGGTCTGGCCAGTTTTGGTGACCTATTCAGTCAGCCCAATGGGGTCAGCCCAATTGGGTCAGCCAGATTGGGTCAGCCCAATTGGGTCAGCCAGATTGGGTCAGCCCAATTGGGCTTGCCCCAATGTCAGGACTTAGCTGATTTGGCTAAGTCTTGCACATGGTACTCATGTGCCCTGCGGTCGTCATGCTGCCTGTGTGTGGACTGGTAGCCAGAGGGTTGTCCCTGCTGCACAAGTGTCGTATGACACTGCACAGCAGGGCACGGCAGCGTACGTTGGCGATGGCGACAAAAGTGGGGAAATTGAGTTTTCTAAAGGATAAAACTGATTTTTAATGGTTTTTTTAGATTTGAAATGGAAATGATAGAGGATATAGGGAGATATAGGGAATGGATTTTATAGAGAGAAATAAATGGCTTTAGACAGAGAAAAGGTTAAATGAGGAGATAGAGAGAGAAAACGGAGAAGAGGGAGTTTCAGACGGAATTTGAAAGTGCAACTAAATGAAATTTTTATGAATTTTTGAGGAGATGAACTAGGGATATTGATGAATTTATAGATAGAGAAAGGTAAATATTTTAGAGAGAGAGATTAATGGTTCTAGAGAGAGAAAAGATTGAAATGGGGAGATTGAGAGAGAAAATGAAGAAGATGGAATTTAAAGGTGCAAATGAAGGAGATTGTTTTGAAATTTTGATGGTATGAACTCGGGATATGGATAAAGGTGTATGGAGATAAAGGGCTGATTCTAGAGAGAGAAATTTGGGAAATGTGTGTATAGAGCGAGAAAGTGATGGATTTTAAGGGTAAATAGATAGATAATGATGGGAAAATGGAGTTCTTGGTTCCTAAAACCTCAATGCAAGTCTTTTGAGCCCTCAATGCTTCCTCTCAAGTCTAGATCCTTATATTTTGCCAGGATCAGGTGTTTTTCAATGCAAACAAGAGATGGAATTAAGAGAAAACTTCAATAAACTTATATTAAGCAAGTTAAAGAACTTGGATTCCGAAATATGCCTTGTCCTACAGGCGAGACACTTGTTGGAGAATGTCCAGAATGAGGGGAAATGAGGGAGAAAAATATTATTAATACATTTTAAGAATTACTAAATTATCCCTTTGGGCATTTTTGAATCTCTTTTCTTGCAATTTTGCCTCTTTTTCTCCATTGGTTGATAGTCTTGCCTTGTAATTTCCAGCTTCTTTCTTCTGTAAGGTGTTTGAACACCTAATAGGTAGGTCAGGTCATGGCCCAACCCCCTCTGATTTCTATTTTAGAAGCCCAAAATGCCATTTCATCATTTCAGCCCATTTTGATAATCACTAAGCCCCCAAAAAATCTCCAACTCCTTAATAATTGTATCCTCTCATTCCTGTAAATTTAGTTTTAAAAATAACCATAATGTAAAAATTTGGAATTTATAGCTAGTGCATATATTTTTAGTGAATTAAAATGATAACATGATAAATTCTAAATTAATAATACCAAAGAAATCTAAAATATATGTAAATACACATGCATTTATCATGTTATAAATAATACACTCCTCACCATCAAATATTCCCTTATATTGGACTGAAACATCTCCAATTCTTTAAATGTGTGATAACGCACGAATTATCGGGCTAATTATATGCAACCATACATATTTTATGCATTGAAATAATTATATATTTGTGTTATCAAGATTTGGTGATATTTTAGAGTGATATTTTGATTTTGATGGATTTTGGGTATTTTTATGCTATTTTTTGACATCATACTCCGAAAAGATTTTCTGAGTCAGAATATATTTTTCCTTGGATTCTTTAAATATTTTATTCACGAAGATATGATTTTTATGTGTCAAATTTAGGGTTTTACTACCATTGTGTCATGTGTTGCCACTCTATTCTTTGAATTGCAACCAATAAGTTATTTACACAATAATTTTCTGACTTAGACATTGGGAAAGGGTGCCACAATGGAATTGGAAACCACGACGCCATAATGACAATCATTGGTTGATGCATTTTTTAATATGTAGGGATGACACAGACCAATAGAAAAAATAAGCAATTAAAATCACAATAAATGTGTGCAGAGACCCAGAAAAATAAATCATCAATTTGGATATTTTTTCAAAAATTGAAAACTGAAAAGAGTTGGGATGGTGACGTGCGATAAACTCAAAATTAGGGAAAAAAAATTTCGTTGACAATTTGAGTTTAATCGATAGATTTATAAATCTATACTCGTAAATAATTTAATTAGCTAGTGACAAGTAAGGGTCGTCTCCACAGGGAAAAGATGTTAGGACAGAAAATTCTCTTGATTGGGTGAAGTCGAGGAGATTAGGAGATCACGCAATGTAAAAGTTAGTGAATGGGGGAAGATAGTGGTGACGATAGAGTTAGGAGTTTAATTAGGTTTTTAGAAATTAGGATTTATGATGGATGATATTGGAGAGATGAGATGGGATTGTGACAGCGGAAGTGATACCAACATGGTTGGTCGTGGGTACGTCGATGGAGGTATTGAGAAAAAACTAGAATGCTTAAGATGGGAGAGACTGATGTAGTTGAAAGGGATAGGTAACGAGATCTTGATGGTGTAAGACGGGACGTCAAGTGGATCAGAGTGGATGATATTGGATGGTGACAGAGGTGTATGGATGATGGTATGGAGGTAGGTGATGGATGGTGAAGATGGTCACAATATCTTAATGTGTTGGAGACGATTCAATGTAAGGCGAAAGGCTAACCTTAGATCCCTATGTTCTGCCAGGGTAAAGGCATCTTCCTGCTACAGATAAACCTTCCCACTTCTCTGTTGAACCTCACCAAGCACTAGAGACACCAAGGAACACTTGATGGACCTTCAAAACTTTACTTTCTTTCAATCTGCCTCTCTAGGAAGAAGTGAGCTTAAAGTTATTTTGTACAAATATTGGGGAATCAATTTATAGATCCAACTCTATGGATGGATAGAGCATGGAAGGAAAAAGCTGCCCTTAAAATTTCAGCTCAATCCAAGTTCTGGATTGTCGGATATCAAGCCTGGAAGTTGGACGATTCCTAAATGTTGATTTAATTGAAATATTTCTCTCTCCTCATCCTCGTCAGCACCGTCACATCATATGGTTAGGATTTTGTCTTATCCAAGCATTTAATGCGATCATTTGCTGAGATTCTTCCTCGTCCAAGCACGTAACAATGTTTTTGTTAGTTTTACAAGCAATTATGGCATTGCTAATTGTGATGCCATAACAGCTTAGTTAAATGATTGGTTGACACCAATCATTAACTCAGCTTAATGATTGGTTGTCCACAATTCATTAAACTTAATCCTGACTTGTCACCGTTCAATGAATCGAACTGCGACATATGGCGTCGTGAAATAAAGGGCTTAAAAGATATTCTGAAATTCATATTTAATAAAAAAGGCCCAAAATACAAATAAATACACATTTAAACTTAGAAAAATCATATCCTTTTGAATTGAATGTTGAAAATTTCCAGAAGAATCATATTCTGAATAAGAAAATTATATTGTTTCAAAATTTGATGTCAGAAAAATCTCCAAAATGCATAAAATGCCAAAAATTCATAATATCCTTCTAAAAATAAATTTAATCACTTTAAGCTTTAGAACATGTATAAATAGCTAAATTAATGCAAGTAAACATGTAAATATGGTCAGATTAAGGTACTACAATGCATGTAATCAACGTGGCATCATATGATTGGTGAAAAAAAGGGAAAAAGGCCTTTTACATGGTGTCAAAGTTCCCGTTGCCACATCACCAATCATTACATTTTTTTATTAATGCGTATGGCATGCGTTTAAGTATCATTTAATAAAATAAAAAAGGTGTTTATGTGGTATGCGACAACATGTGGCCATAACACACAATCAATAATAAATAAATAAAATGTGTTTTTCTCTTTGTCTTATTCTTCCATGCAGGATACATTGCACTCTTGGAGTTTCTGTTTACGAAAGACGAGGAGAACATGCCAATAATTAAAATGTAACTTATCAATATTATAGAAGAAAATGGAAAAGGATGAAGCAATTGTGCCACTAACAAGGAGAGAGAAATATGGTCAGCTAAAATGTATCCATCTTCAAAACTTAATATCTGATGAAATTGAAGGTCGATTGTGCTGAAATTTTGAGGTTAGCTTCTCCTTAACCTCATCTTTCTATCTATGGCCTGATAGATAAATTCAAGTTAATATTTTTTTCAAGTATTGCTATAATTTCTTCATACATGTAGGCTGATTGAAAGACAATGAGTTTTTGAGATCCATCAAGCGTGTTCTTGGTGTCATGGGTGTGTGATAAGACGCAACATAGAAGAGGAGGAGCTTACTTTCACTCAAAAATTGTTGTAATCCTGTAAGATCGTAAGGATATATGGTAATCGTCTTTGGCTTACATTGGTTATTTTCATCATCAACATTATACTTCAACCATCCCATCATCCCATTTTACATCAATCATGTCATTACACATTTCGATCATGTCTTCCATGTCATCATATATTTTTTATCTTATTGATATTCACAAATTGGCAATTCATTATTTTATCACATCTCAGTTGTTCTACTTACTTTCCTATCTCATCATCATCATTCACTCATTTTTCAAACATACTTTTTATCACTATCTTCTATCTATTATAATCATATTAATCTTATTAATAATTATCACCTTGTTGCCTTTCATTTTCCCCCTCTCATGACCCCATGTTTTATAAATACCTCCCCTCGTATTATTAATAACTATTTAAATAATATTAAATCCGTAATTACCATTCCATGTGGAGGCGATCTGTGGCCATCACTAGCTAGATTTAATTAAGTATAAGTTTATATTTTAGTGATTAAGCTCAAAAGCACCAAAGAAAAATTAAATTCCTAAGTTTGAGTTTATCAATATGCAGTCACAAATTTGCTCGAAACCTGGCTCTTCCAATATGAGATTCTTTAGCATTTTGTATAGAAGTGCTTCCCTTAATTATATGACTACTGGATTGTGTCCAGATGCCACAAATCTTCATTGAATATATCTTCACCATTTCCATGCATTGTTAATGTGTAGTTCTTTTCAACAAGAGCCATGAGAAATGGATATTGAGGCCTTTCTTCTACATCAATTAGATTTGAATATCCCTCCTTATTCTCTTTGTGATATTCCAAGTTATATTCCCAAACTTCTAACAGTTGAAAAATTCAATATTAGATTTATTCCTTAGTTTGTGCTTTCTTTGCTTCTTCCACTACTACCACGACTGTGACAACTGTCTCTGCCACATAAGGTCTCTCCATCTTCCTAGAACTTGTCCACAGCCCTGGGAAGAAAGATCTTCTCCTCCCTATTCCTCATGGATATTCAAATAACCCATTGCCTCCTCAAATTTCATGTCTTAAAGATGTAAATAGTACTCAATGGAGGATGTAATATTAAAAAAAATTCCAAGAAGGTCACAAATACTTACCAACAACTTGCTCTCTGAGAGATGCTCTGAATGACCATGTATCCTTTATAAAAACATGAAGGGTTTTCCAGAAAGTTTGAGAGAAATTCTTCATCAGTCATCAGAATGATATTTTCTTCATGCTTGAGAGATTTTAGTCTCATTTTGTTGATGAAATTGATCGAAGGAACCAAGATTTTGCCAGAACATCATCAAGGAAATCCACAAGAATCTCTCAATAATGGAATGTGTCAAACCTGCTAGACCACAAGGATTGAGGGGTTGACCCAGCCCTTGAAACAATTATGTGTCTGATCATTGGGTCATGTTTCTTTCTAGGATTGTGGCTATTTCTTTAGGATCTTGAGTACCACTGAGGCCTGAGTCGTGCGCCAATTTAGGAGCCATGTTTTCTCTTTTTTGCGCCCATTTAGGATTTTCCCTCCTACACCATTGGTGCAAAGGGTATTCCCTTGTCAGTGATAATGTAAGGATGTGATAAGGCCGTCAATGATGTATCAGGTATTTTTTTTTCTCATTATCTTCTGGAGTTTTTAAAGTCCAAATGTGCATTTGCGAGTGTTTAGGCCAAATGCTGGATGATCTTCCCTCCTGTCCATGGCTGACAAAACCTGACTCCCACAATCCACTTACCTCAAAGTAAACTTCCATAAGGAATAGGAATCCCAACATATATCAATAACTAGCCCTCCACCCTTGGGAAGTGAAAAATAACATCAGGAAGTTGTATTGAATCATGACTTTCATACTTGTGATTTACTTACTTAGGCATGAGTAATGGAAAAACACTTGAAAATAACTGTTCAACATCTTTCAGGGTTAAGCCGATCACTTGCTCCCCCTTCTTTCACTATCTTTCACTATCTTTCTCTTTCTCACTCCTCTCTCTCTCTCTCTCTCTCTCTCTCTCTCTCTCTCTCTCTCTCTCTCTCTCTCTCTCTCTCTCTCTCTCTCTCTCTCCCTCTCTCTCTCTCTCTCTCTCTGTCCCCCTCTCTCTCCCCTTTCTCTAGATCCTTTTTTATCTCCCTCCCTCTCTAACATCCACACTCTCTCCTATCCCACCCCCCTCTCTATAATATTCCCTATTTCATTATTGTGTTAATTTTGTGTTTTTTAAAGACACTTTTCAAGTAAGTCATCCAAGTTGTCAAAGTCTTTGACATCTTCCGCAGTACCTGGTGACCAGAGATGATAACTAATAAAATAGTCAGTGTCAATTTCAATGCCAATATGGAATATCTTATTTTGGAGTAAAAATCAAACTCAAATGGCAGTGGGATCCTTTGAAAGAGAAGGGGCCTTTTTGTTTTCAAAATAACGAAGATACTATTTTATAATGAACTATTTCCTACTTGAGAATATAAAAAAATAAGCTGAATTTTTTTCTTACATATAGGAAATAGTACATGACCAAAATGGTCGGTTTATCTTTTTAATATTGACTATATATTGATGGTCTATATTGACGTTGACTATGACTTTGATTTTTATGATTTGACTATGATCTTGACCACTAGACTAGACTGAACTTTTATACTGAGCCAAACAGTAGGAATAAGTTTAGGGTTTTTGCTAAAACTAATGCCTAGATTAGGGAACGCCATGGCTGGGACGTGACGCCCCGGATGTAACGGAACGGGTGACGAATCGTGATGGATGGTGACATGATGAAACTTTCGTCACATCATCGTCCCGTCATGCGTCATGTATCCCTTCACATTCCTGTCACCGTCCCTCCATAGGGCGTCCCATCACGTCCCCGTCACCGTGACAGCATCACCGTCACTGTGACGGCATCACCGTCACCGGTGACGTGAGTAAAACCCTACTTGAATGGAGGGGTATATCTCCAATTCTTTATAGTCGGCGTCGGTTTACGTGCACAAAAAATAACAGGGACTTCCGTGAAAAATGCCAGGAATCTTATTGGCCATTTTGGTCAATCTCAGCTATCAGAAATATTAAAAATAATGATTTGTATATGTATTTTTTGTCCATTTTAAGTTTTTAAAAATTCCGTCATGGCTGTCATCCGGCCGTTCCGTCAAGTCCCGCATCCTGGGCACCCCATCACCGTCACGTCTCTAGCAGAGATAGTGATCGTCTGTCTTCTATTCTTGAAAGATCTATTCCTTCATTATTCAACTTATTATGCTTATTCAGAAAGTGACAGAATAACGGATCCATCGCCGCGGGATCTGCACACGCTCAGGCCTCAACTTTCGAAACTTGGGCGGCCGAGATCTTGGACAGGAAGTGCTCGGCCACCACCCGCCGTTGGATCTTCCCGGTGGCGGTTCTCGGCAGACTATCCGTGACAAAAACCTTCTTGGGCACCTTGAACATCGCCAAGTTCTTCTTACAGTAGGCGACCACGTCGCTCTCTTCCAGCTTCACTCCTTGCTCCGGCACCACCGCGCAATTCACCTGACCAAAAAAATCCAAAAAAAAAACCCACCTTCAGTACACGTCAAATAAGTATAATAAGAACAACAAAAGTCCTCACCTCGTAGAATAAAAACGATAATAATAATAATAATAATAACAAAAGTTCTCACCTCCTAGAATAACAACGATAATGATAATAAAAACAAAAGCCACCTCGTAGAATAACAACGAATAATAATAATAATAACAACAACAAGAGTTCTTACCTCCTAGAACAACAAAAATAATGATAGTAAAAACAAAAGTCCTCACCTCCTCCCCGTACTTATCGTCGGGGACACCAAAAGCCACGGCCTGCGTTACTCCCGGCACGGCCAGTAGCACCGCATCTACCTCAACGGGCGATATCTTCTCCCCTGCCAAATATTTATAAAAAAATGATTATGAAGAACGAGAAGATGAAGACGAATGATAAATAATAGTACTAACAAGTAGCAACAACAACAAAACAACAACAATAATAATACCGATAAAAAAAAACAGTAAGATGAAGGATAGAGACGACGATGGAGGAGGAGAAGATGATGAAGAAGATGAAGATGATGTTGATGATGATGATGAAGAAGAAGAAGAAGATGAAGAAGATGAAGAAGATGAAGATGAAGATGAAGATGAAGATGATGATGATGATGATGATGATAATGATGATGATGATGATGATGATGATGATGATGATGATGATGATAATGATGATGATGATGATGATGATGATGATGATGATGAAGATGACGATGAAGGAAGAGGAGATGATGGAGGAGGAGATGATGAAAAATATGAATAGGCAGATGAAGATGCGGATGATAATGAAGAAGATGAAGATGCGGATGATAATGAAGAAGATGAAGATGCGGATGGTAATGAAGAAGATGAAGGATAGAGACGATGAGGGAGGAGGAGATGACGGAGAAAATGAAGAGGAAGATGCAGATGAAGATGCTGATGATGATGAAGAAGATGAAGGATAGAGATGACGATGAAGAAGGAGGAGATGACGAAGAAGATGACGAGGAAGATGCTGATGATGATGAAGAAGATGAAGGACACAGATGACGATGGAGGAGGAGATGATAAAGAAGATGAAGATGCTGATGATGATGAACAAGATGAAGGATAGAGATGACGATGAAGGAGAAGAAGAAAAAGAAGAAGAGAGGATAAAACCGGAGCTTTTCGATCAATACCCCCGCGGTTGATGAGCTCCTTGATACGACCGACCAAGAAAAGATACCCGTCGGAATCCACAAACCCCAGATCGCCGGTATGAAACCAGCCAAACCGGAAAGCCTCCCGATTGGCCTCCGGGTTCCCCAGATACCCGCTCGTCACGTTCGCCCCGCGCACGCACACCTCCCCTTCTCTTCCCACCTCCCTCTCCACCCCATCCTCGCCCAACACCTTCATCTCCATCCCCACCACCACCCGCCCCACCGACCCCACCTTCCTCTCCCCGTCCCCCGCCAGCGGGTTCGTCGCCATCATATGCGCCGCCTCCGTCATCGCGTACGACTCCACCACCGCCGCCCCGAACGCCGCCTCGAGCCGGCCCAGCACCGCCGGCGCCAGCGCCGCGCTGCAGCTCCGCACGAACCTCAGCCGCGGGTACCCCGGCTCGGGCCGGCTCGCGTGCCGGCTCAGCAGTATCTGGTGCACCGTCGGCACCGCCGTGAACCACGTGGCGCCCACCGCTCTCATATCGGCCCAGAACGCCGACGCGGAGAACCGCCCCCCCCGCTGCAGCCCGACCGCGCCGCCCGAACCCAGCGAGCTCAGCAGCACCCCCACCAGCCCGTGCACGTGGAACAGCGGCAGCGTGTCCACCGTCGCGTCCGCCTCCGTGAGCCGGTAGGCCGCCCGGATGTTAGCCACCGACGCGGCCAGGTTCCGCTGGCTCAGCGGCACCCCCTTGGGCCGGCTCGTCGTGCCCGACGTGTACAGCACCAGCGCCACGTCGGACGGCTCGTTGGCCGCGCCGCCCCCGGCCCGGGACGGCCCCGGGAGAGAGACCGCGGCGTGGGGGAGACCCAGCCTGGACGCCGCCTCCTGAGCCGCCGGGCTCCCCTCCGGCCCCGTCAAGACCCTCGTCGAGCCCGAGTCCGAGAGATAGAACTCGAACTCCTCCGCCGTGTACGCGCCGTTGAGCGGCGCCGCCGCGCCCCTGGCTCGGACCACCGCCAAGAACGTGACCACGAACTGCAGGCGAAAATATCTCTCTCGTCAGAAGAGGAAGGAACAGTCGGCCTGAACGGAGTGGAGCTCACTTCGACGGTGTTCGGGAAGACGAGGGCCACGACGGCCCCGGGACGGACCCCGTCGGAGACGAGCCCGGCCGCCGCGCTCTCGACTAGCTCGTCGAGCCGCTCGTGGCTCAGCTCGAGCCCCCCCGGCACGGTGATGGCCCGCCGGCTCGGGAACTCCCTCGCCGCCTTCTTGACCAGCCCCGTTACGGTCTGAACCTCCATTCTTTCCCCGTTCTCGATCGACCGGCCGGGAAATTACAGAGAGATTAATAGCGGAGGAGCCGGAGGAAGAAGACGATGCCACGTCGGCTATCTGTCTTTTGGACGGATCTTCTCCCTCCACGTGTCCCCCGGATATCCCAAAACGAAATCCCAAGTATTCTTTAAAGTTTTAATATTGGGCGTTCCTAGCACACGCCTGATTGAAATTATTTGTGTTGTTTTTTTGTTAATTGGTGGAAGATTGGTGACGTCATAAATTGAATGTGGGTGCGGCGGCACCGATCGAGTGACGTAGGATTCTGTTACGGTTTCCACGTGTCCTCTTGGGTGTGAACCGGAGGACAGACGGTTTTGGAAATTTAGGAAATGTCGGCAGCTTTTATTTCGGGAAAAAGATAAATTTAAAAAAATATAGGGATGGCAAGTATAGTGCAGGGACGCGGATGGGACGGTTTTTTCATACCACGATAAAAAATAGTCCTGTCTGCAAAGTTGGACGCAAATTGGGATGGAAATTCATCCCATGTCGAATAGACGGGACGGTTTTCATCCACTCGGACGAAAAAATCGTCCAGTTAGGAGGTCTCAGATGAAAAAACTGTCCTGTCCCCATCGCTGCACTGATTGTTCACGAAAAATTATTGGACGGGATGCCTTGATCAAGGACTTCATCGCATCATTTTCTGTGAACTGTCACCTCTTATACCGAGGGTGGACGATCCCATCTTGACCATTCAGCCGTCTTGACCACAAAACTGTCCTGTTCCGGACGATCCAGAACTACACTAGTGCAGGGACGTGGACAGGACGGTTTTTTCGTCCCAATATGAAAAATTGTCCCGTCCGCAAGGTTGGACGAAAACTGGGACGGAAATTAGTCCAGAGACGAATGGACGGGACAGTTTACGTCCACTTGGACGAAAAAATTGTCCCGTCCGTGTCCCTGCACTGATTCCGAACGTCAGAGGGGACAATCTTCGTCCCGTCCTGTCCACCATCCACCTTCCGGACGACCTGGAACTGTAATGACAAGCAACGAGAGAGAGAGAGAGAGAGAGAGAGAGAGAGAGAGAGATAGAGAGAAAGAGAAAGATGAGTGACACCAGCAAGAGGCATTAGAAAAAGAAATAGATATGAAATATATTAAGTATCAAACCAGAATCTGAAGTATATTATTTGATATTTATTTAATATTATTTATAAAATTCTAAAAATATCAAATCTGACTTGACATAGAGATTTCTACTGAGCTCATATATTTATCTATTTGTGGGCACCCACTTGACGTAGAGGATATTTAATATTACTATGAACATAAATTTACTATTGTTACTTTGATATTGATTAGTCAACCTGACCAGACCAGACCAGACCAGTCTGGACCAAAGCAAGACCAAATAAGAATGGACCAGAACCTAACTGAAGCTTAAGTAAGATTTATGACTTTGATAAAAACTCTGACCAGACCAGGACCGTCAAACACTAACGAACAATGCAATCTGATAGTATATTTTTCTAACAAAATTGTCCTTATCTCACTCTATCTCTCTCTCATACTCTCTCCTGCCTCTCTGTCTAATTATGCAGAGGATTAGTAACTACCGTAATTTAATTGATGTGTTCTGATTTATACAAACTAGTGGGGCCTGCTCACAATGCTCGCTTCGGGTAGAGAGAGAAGAGAGAGGAAGCAGGTCTGCCCTCACCCTAGGACAGAAGAAAATCAGTATCTTGAATTATTTAAAATACATTAATTTCAGAAAATAGATACAAAACTCGACAGAATCTGCTGTTGATCCATTTTAAGCAGAAAAATAGATTCAAAAATACCTTTATTTTCAGAAAATAGATTATAAATTTCAGAAAATAGATTCAAAATTCAACAGCATCGGCCGTTGATTCATTTTCAGCAGAAAATAGAGTAAGAAGTCATTAATTTCATTAAAATACATTCAAAATTTAAATGGATCTATTTTCATTAAAATAGATTCAAAATCTCATAAAATAGATACAAAAGTCAACAGAATCTTCCGTTGATCCATTTTCAGCAGAAAATAGATTCTAAAATTCAGCCGAAAATAGATTCGAAATCTCATAAAATAGATACAAACGTCAACATCCATTTTCAGCAGAAAATAGATTCAAGAATAGATTCATTTTCAGAAAATAGATTCTAAATTTCAGAAAATAGATTCAAAATGCAACAGCATCTGCCGTTGACTCATTTTCAGCAGAAAATAGATTCAGAAGTCATTAATTTCATAAATACATTCAAATTTTCATTAAAATACATATTCAGAAAGTAGATTCAAAACTCAGAAAAACTCTACAAAAGTCAACAGAATCTGAGGTTGATCCATTTTCAGCAGAAAATAGATTCAAAGTGTAAGATAACAGATTTAGATAGTGGAAATTTAAAGTGTAAGATAATGAAAGAGAGAGAAAGTGTGACAAAGAAATAAAGAGAGGTGAGAAAAAGAAATAAACAAAGTCTCTCTCTTCTCTCTTTCAGACACGTGTCTCCACAATGATACTAATCTCTCTTGCTATTTCTGCTCCTTAATAATTTATTTTGAGATGGATTTATTTCCTCGATTCTTCAATCATTATCCTAATTAATCTCTTATCCGGTTCCTATTTCAAATATCCGCCTCTAGAATTGACTATAAATTCATCGGACCAGAACGAGTGATCGCAGAATAATTTATCCAGGGCGGGAGGAGAAACCAGCGATGACGAAATTGAAGGTGTACGTCGATCGGATGTCCCAGCCCTCGCGCGCAGTTCTCATCTTCTGCAAGTACGCTGCCGGTTTCTCTTTCTCTCGTGATCGTTGATTTTTTTAGCGAAATTGCGGATCGCGTGATGTCTTTGAAGCTGTTTTTCCTCGAATGGTCACTGATCGAGTTCAATTTCGTTTCTGATGTTTGATCTGCTCTCCAGGGCGAATGGAATCGATTTTGAGGAGGTGCGAATTGACCTTGCCAAAGGTCAACACCGTTCTCCGCAATTTCAAGGTGCCGTTCTTCTCCGATGTCGAGTGTTTTAGATTTAACTACGCTCGGCGTTTTATTTTAGTATGGGGCAAGGGTAAAAGCCTCTGTTATGTCGTGCCGATGAACGTAATCGCTTCGGTTCCCTTTCTTGGTAGATTCATCTGTCTGGACTAGACTTTTCCAGTTTGGTTGAGTTTGGAGTGGCCGATGCGTCACAATTTTGATCCAGTGCATGAGATTTATTACTGTCTCTTCTGTTGCATTTTATGGCGCAGAAAAATTCTTGAAACTATAATTTAAGACATCTGAGTAAGTTTGGATGGTATGGCATCAATCTTCTTCTTCCACGCAGAAATCAACCCGTTGAAGCAGGTCCCTGCAATCGTTGATGGTCGTTTCAAACTATCCGAGAGGTACATTTTGCACTATGAATCCCAGAGGCTGTCAGGTTTAGGCGTATGCGTGGAGCTGACCCCTCATCCTTTTATCACCGTAGATTTTTTTTCTGTTCCAATGGAGCATACGAATTACTTTTGCCGTTCGTTGTAAATATTAATGAATCCACACTATTTCCACTTCAAAAACTATACCGGATGTATTATTGCAGGCTGATAATTTTGGAAAAATCTTGCATTTCTGTCTCTGTTTTCAACCTGAGTTTCTCCTCTTCTTTCTCACAGTCATTCTATTCTGAGATATATTGCGTGCACATTCCCCGGGATTCCTGATCACTGGTAAGATGATCACTTTATATTTTTTTTTCAGCGCATTTCCTTACATCATTGAGTTTGATGTCAAAAGTTTAACTAATAACATTATTTTCAGTTACTGAACTGTTGCGAAGACTTTTATCATTTGTGATTACACTTTCATTCTATTTTTAAAGATTGAAATATCTGAAATTTTATTTTTGAAAAATATTTATATTTCAGTATAAACCGACATTAGGACAAGAACAAAATATGCTAGATCGTGTTAGAATTTCCTCATTTTTTTATGAACGTCAAGTTTTTCAGATAATGAAGCAGAAAAAACTGATGAATCCGCTGCAAAGTTTTCCCATGTTTGGGTTTAGGACTTCCCTCGCCTTGGCAGCCCTACCATGCCCTTCCTGTATTTGTCTGCAAAATGTCATTTTGTGTAATCCTATATTTGTGTAGACATGAGATTTTAAGAGGAGGATGAAGTATATGACGACGGGGACTAAACAAGGATATATATGAATAGGAACTTTTCCTAGAACTATGCGTAGGATATTGAGATTATGAAGAATGCCTTGTCCCAGAGTCTCCCTTGGGCTTATCCTCATCTAGTTCTTGATTCTCTATCAGGAAGGTATTGCTGCTGGGTGTTGACCTTGGGTCCGAGCAGCATCATCTCATTGAGCTCCTTATTTACCAATTTCTGGTTCTGTAATTTTTTTTGCCTCTTTGTGCTGTGCCAAGCTTGAAGCAGCATCACCTCATCAGACTTTAAACTGCTTGGGGTCATGAGTAGCTCCTCAGCTTTCTCTATGTCTTCTGGTTGTGGCATCATCATCTCCTTGATGATGTCATTTGACTAGTTTGACAGTGAGGCTGTCTCTGACTGGTCAGTGTCCTTGACTGCCAATCATTGCTCTTAGTGACCATCCTCTTTACTCTTCTCTCGGTTGTGCACATCATCATGGTTACTGCATCGTAAAAGCTGTTATAACACTTTGGATGTGATAAGAATCTAGTAGGTCTTATTAGGGAGAGGATGGGAAGGGAGGGAGAGGATGCTGGAATGAATGTCAGCAGAGGGAGAGGATGCTGAGTGGATGTCAGCTAGAGCTGGGGAGGGCCGCTAGCGGAGTGAACGTAACCGGAGAGAGCTATTGCAGAGTGGACATCAACCTGAGCAAGGAGGTCCAGCAGGCTGGATGCCACCTGAGAGAAGATAATGGTGGGATGGACTTCTCCGTGCAGGAGAATGACTTCACTTCTTGATACATCTTGGCTTGCCTTCTAATGAGAGGGCTGGTCTATGTAAAGGCAGATACATGTAAAGAGAAATGACAGAAATGACCCTCGTGGGCCAAATGACCAAAATACCCTTCGACTCAAATTATAGTTTTAATGAATACAGCGTGAGCCTGTTGATACCCCTGGCATTGCACCCTACTCAACAAACGGTGCCTCTGGTTGTGACTCTCACCCGATCAGCTTTTAATGCATACCTTAACGGGTTACCTCTCGACCCATGGTCATCCAGTAGCATGTCTGCTTGGAACCTTTGGAATAGGTCCATTTTATATTTTTTTCCTTTATATCCCGTTATGGCTTGTATGGCATCTGTATTTTCTTAAATAAGGCCCACTATGCGGTCTGTTATCAGACTCATAATAGGTCTATAAAATATAGCTCATTCTCGTAATCCATTTTATACAGGATATAATAGGGAGGGGGAAGGTTATGACAATGGAAGGGTTTTGGGTGTGGTCGTCTTTCCTCATCTCACCACTATCCTTCTAGTCTCCTGCAGATGATCTTCCCTTTAGTGTCTGCAACAGCTTACCCCTCTCCCCTGGAAACAATCTTACTGCTGGCATCTTGATACGGACCTTGATCTAGGTTCGTATCGGGAGGTGGTTGGAGGATGAGGCGAGGTAGAAGTTCCCAGGGTAGGAGAGTCGAAACGGGAATGATAGGAGGGGTCGACAGATGGGGCAGGGATCGACCAGGGACGAGCCGCCTGATGACGCGGTGAAGGGTTGACGATCGCGGGGACGGTGATCGTCGGAGACGAGAAGAGAACCGAACGGCAAGGGTAGGGATTGGATTGGAGGGGAGCCGGCTGAAGATCCGGTGAGACGATCACGGGATAGGGGATCGCTGGACGGTCAAGGGGACGGGACCGAGACGAAGAGGATTAAGATAGTGAGCCAAGAGGCCAATCTTACCTTCAGTCTTGACTGCCCTCCTCAAGCAATCTACCCTAAACATGAAATGACGAAAATGCCCCTAACGGGCTAAATTCCTAAGATACCCTTTGGGGGTAGAGGATCGTATCACATCTCCTCCTTCCTCTTATCTTGACCACCAACCATCCCCTACTCGTAGCAATAGTCTCACTGGATCTTCAGCCAGCTCCCCATAATCAATCCCCACTACTACTCTCTGGCTGATGCCCTAACCCAATCTCTTTTCCATGTATCTTCGTAATTATTCAGAAAATATTCCTTTTGGTGACATGGGCATTGTCTAGAATAGGATACCAGCAGGATGGCAATCTGATATGATCCCCAAGCCTCCTTGAGGGCAGACCTGTATTTTCCCTTATTTGCATCTCTATTAAGAATGGCGGCCAGGAAGTAGTATTCAGTTGGAAGCTACAGGCCTCTTCTCCGCTCAATGATCCCTGTCCTCTCTCTCTCTCTATGCAAATGGAAGTACTCACATCTCTTTCTCTATGATCCCTGCCCTCATGATTGTCTCTCCCTCACCGCATCTTCAGATGGCTCATTTGTGGTCGATCCCTGCCTCCTCAGTTTGATCCGTTCTCCAACCATTCCATTTCTCCTCTCTACTCTGTGAACTTCTCTCTCGTCTCTCTTCTTCTCTTTCGCGAATGTTCAATGACTGTCCCTTGTTGTCGATGTGGGAATAATTAAAAGAAACCAATTCGATCCAGGCAGAGTGTATCATCATCTCATAGGAGAGAATGAGAGACAGGGACTCAAACATTATTCCAGTTTCACTTCTCTACTGCCCTCCTAAGGGAAGGGATTCTACTAGTTCGAAGATAAAGGACCAAAATACCCCTGTTGGGATAAATTGCCAAAGAGACACTTGGGGGTATAGGATTGTATCAATATCCAGATAATTTTTTTCTTCCTCCTTGTTTGGCTGCAATTTTTGTTGGTCCTTTAGGTCTTCAAGAGTTTCCTAATCTGGGAATACTCATAAAAAATAGTTGGTATTTTCCCTGATATGAAAATAATAGTTAAGAATAAATCTTATCAATCTCACTTGTTTAGTTCTTCCTAGTGTTTCTAGAAACACCTATCCTGGGGACTAATATTTGTGAACTCAACCTAGATTATTGGGCAATCTGATCACGTTCTGGTGGTTACGCTTGCTAATATCATTTTCCTCTTCAATTTAAGGTATCCATCTGACGCCTCCAGCCAAGCAAAAATCAATTCCGTGTTGGATTGGCATCACTCTAATCTGCGTCCGGCCTCAGGTGCTTTGAGATTTGTGGATAACCAGTTATCTTAATAAGTCTTATTCCCTCAATTTTAATCATATCTGTTCGCATAATATTAGAGAGTCCATCCTTATATGAGCTAGATTGCTTTAGATAGCCTTAAATACCAAATATGCTTTAGTTTACTCGAATTTTCAAACTTTAGAAAAACTTTTTAGACTTGTAGTCCGTAATAGATTTTTTATGACATGATTTCATGATTCCAAAGAAAGTATCTTTTTTTAAAATCTGGTTAAACTTTTGTTGTCTGCGTTTATGTTCCTAACAATATAATATGGTGAGTGTGCATAAAATCCTAAAATTTCACGTCCGTAAGTTTATAAATCCTTAATCAATTTAACACTTGACAGGAGCGTCGGTAGAACATTTGAAAGGAAAATCGTAACCAGGAAATGTTTTACGCGCAGCAAAATTGGTCGTAAACAGTGCCCTAGGACCTGCGCTGGGTCTTCCGCTGAATCCGCAGGCTGCTGCTGAAGCGGAACTTCTTTTGAGTTCATCTTTCTCAAATCTTGAAGCTGTTTGGCTCAGAAGCAGCAGCGGAAAATTCTTATTGGGAAGATCTCAACCATCTATTGCAGATCTGAGTCTTGTCTGTGAAATAATGCAACTGGAGGTGATATTATCTATCTATTTCAATCATCATCCATGAGGAAAAACTGTAATTTGGAATTGTTCCGCACCCTATTTCACAGTTTTTTGTCCATTGATCGTCTTTTTAGATTCACTTCTGGTTAATAGCATCTGTTACTATCTGGAAAATATATGTCACACCTTATTTATCTCCCATTTCAGCTGGAAGTGATGCAATCTGCTTTATTTCAATCATCATCCCGTAGGGATAAATACTCTATTTTTACATTCTGTCTCCCTATTTCAGAAGTTATTGTCCATTAATCAATTATTTTGAGTCTCTTCAGGATAATATTATGTTTTCCATGAGAAAATTGACCAGACCTTAAATATCTCTCGTTTCAGCCATTTAATTTCCAGATTTTCCCTCCGCAGGTCCTTGATGAGAAGATCCGCAATAGAGTTTTGGGGCCCTTCAAGAAAGTAAACCAATGGGTTCAGGATCTCAAGGAGGCAACGAACCCTCACTTTGAGGAGATTCATCAGACTCTTTACCAGGTAAAATCTAGGTTGGCTGCGGCGCGTATGAGATCTGAGTCAAAGCTATGAAGACGTCAAACCATGGTAAGACATAATTCTGATTTTAAGGCTATGAATGAAACTGAACTGTGAATCCCGAGACTTGAATATGAAACATATATATTAATTCAGACTTATCTAGGTTGATCACCTCTCTCGGGTGATCTTCCTTATTTTTTTTCATCAAAAAGAAAACAATTGAGACTTATCAAAACAAATGACAAATCTCACCGTCCTTGAGTTATTCGGAGCTTAAGTATGATGTTTATTCGTTTGGATTTCAAGGCGTATGAATGTTGGACTTGGAATTTTCCCTCTATCAAATTTCATCAGTTGGTATTAAGATAAATTATGCTAAAATCATATGTTCAAGAAAGACAAATTAGTGGAAAATGTAGTCTAACCTGCAGTTTCGTGGGAAAAAAAGCCTAGCCACGAAGTAATTTCATCTTTAGATCAATTTAATGGAATGATGAAGATGCATTCTGTAAATTAAGACGCCTGAAACTAATTTTCCCCCCTTTAACTGTGAATCTTGTTTAATTTCTCTTCATGGTTTCCTTATTATGCCAAATAGGTCTTTGGATGATGGGCGAATTTATTTACCGGGTAAGACTTTACATCATGATGTTTTTAGTGGGAAGCTTAATACGTTGAACTGTTACTGTTTCACTTTCGACCATGCTTTTTGGACTTCTGTTTTTTCCATCTTAAAGAACGAAGGCGCCTAATTATGAGAATCAAACTCAGTAAATGGATTTGAAGTATTGTTCATCTCAGTAGTTGTCAATGAAGTAAGAAAGATCAGTTTTAGAATCGAAAGTGACCCATTTATCAGACTTAAACTTAAGGTAAATAGATTACGGGCCTCGCGAATTGAATTGCGACCTCGTGAAAAGTTTTGATGAAAGCTATTGAATTAGCCAACTATGAATACACGTCTAGAGTTAATATTTATTATGAGATGGTCAGATGCCAGGTTCTCATTGCTGAATTTGATGACTTTTGCCACGTTATTAAGTAGGAATTTATAATTGATCAGAGTTTTACTTCTTGATTTTGAAGGGAAATTAATATATTTAATGTTCTATTAAAATTTTCTTCACCGAAGAAACAGAATTATATCATATTTAGGCTTTATTCTTTAAGATTTGTAAGATACTTATAACCTTGAAGTTGGACACCGTTCACTTCAAATAGTGAATAATATATGTGGTCATTAATTTTAGATGTTCAATTGAATTATATTACCAGTGAAAGATACTAATTTTCTGTTAAATGTAGGGTTTGCATATTATTGGATATTCTGCGCATTCATATATGAAGTTTTACTAAAGAAAAAGGAATGTGAACCAAATACCCTTAGTTACATCCTCTTATGGAAAAATGAAAGCTACGCTCAAAATTTCAACCTGAAACTCCTGAATTGTCACATATCACTATTTGATTTGGATCATTATCAGCCCTCCAATTTCCTCTAATTTAATCTCTCCTCTGATTTCAAAAGGCAGGAAAAATTCAAAGAGCCGTTAAATAATTCCAAAAATAGATATTAACTCATAAAAATGTTATAAAATTTTTTGAATTTAAAAATGATATCTCTTTGAACATAAGGCCATAAAGTTCAAGAAAAATCATATTTCTGACTCCAAAATTTATGTTATTTCAGAATATGATGTCATAAAAACCATTCAAATGATTACAATTCCTAAAATTCAAAGTATCATTCTAAAACAATTTTAATCATTTTAGGCTTGATAAGACACATGTACAATCAATTTAATGCAAATAAACGTGTAAATATAATCATATTATCGTACTAAAAATGCATATTATTACTGTCCTGATTCAAGAATCCACATTTAGTGAACAGCGTACGGAAGTGAAATATAGACAGACCATCTTCAAAGATCCAAAGGGCCACATACGATTCTACTAAATCTGCACTGCATAAAGAATATTATAAATTATTTCATAATGATCGTAATTTTTTTAAAGATCTTTTTTTGTTAATTACATGTGACTCTTAAGAATAAGTTAGTATATGGGGATTGTAGGAATTATTTAACTGTTAATGGAATTCTTCAGGACCCAAGTTACAGCCCACGTCTAACAATCTAAATTTTATTAGCTCAAATTAATTTTTGGTGGCCACAATTTCAATAAGAAACATCTTTAGTGTCTATTTATGGCTAGTATGGTAAAAAATTACAACATGATGATGAATAACCTGATTGTAGCTGAATTTTCTGATATATGAGGAACCACTTGTATGGAACCCTTTCCAAAGTTGTGTTGATTTGCATTTTTCAGCATTCAATTTCATAAATATTTTATGAGAAATACCAAAAAAATAAAAAAATTTACGGATTTATCATAGTATTTGTACAGTACCATACTTCATCCCCATTTTTGTTTCCTTTAGAAAAGTTTAATTATTTCACTGAACTGCAATAATTTATTTGATTTTGATGGATGTTCATTCAGGCCTTTCTTATGTAAATAAGCTTTGAAAACATATAAGTTCAATTGATGCAGAACGACAGGTGTGAATCAAATGATCGTTCCAGCGTCAATTGGGAGAATGAAATGCAAATGGAAGCCAATGCTACTCCGACGTTAAAACCCACGAGAAGTATATACTCGGCGTCGAAAAACCCTGGTGACCACTAATTCGCGGCTGGAGGGACCTGGGTATGCCACTAGGCTCCCAATGATTTGGACATGGGGTTGAAGACCAATGGTGTGAGCACGGCTATTGCTGCTAGTGCGCAAACCCTAGACAGGTCCAACCAATGCGCAAAGACGAGAATCCTATTCCTCCATATAACAACTTTGTCTAACTATATCTTAACCCTGGCGGTGGAGACACATTAGGAAGGTACTAACGTGAATAAAGAATGTACATGGGGCAAGGCGAGCATAAATGCAGTTGGGACTAAAGTAGTAGGTATCCGGAAGCACTGCGTAGTCGTTGACTGCGTCAACATATGGGAGCGTGTCAGCAGAGATGGCACGTCACCCAGGGTAGCCCGTGGCGGTGATGAAGGTGATGCGGGCAGGGGGGGATGCAGCAGTTAGTGGCGCGAAGAGGCAAGGTGGCGTTCGGCGGCGCAGCTACACGAGGCTGCATCTGGCAGCGATGGGCAATGCTACGGTCGGGGGCACTGCAACGCGGGCGACCAGCGATGGCGCACAGGGTCACGCGGCGCAGCAGCGCAGGGGCAGGGCGTTGGGGCAGGGTGGGGTGACACAACAGCGCTAGGCAGGGCAGTGGCGCACAGTGTGTAGTGGGGCGAGATGATGTAGGGCATCGTGACAGGCCATGATGACGTCGCGAGTCGTGGCGGGGAAAGATGATGAAAGGGTACGCGACGCGTGGCAACAGTGACGACTGAAGACGGAAAACCTGCGACACTGGCGGCGGCTAGATTAGGGTTTCAAAAGGGTGCCATTTTGCAGTGGAAAAATCATAAATAACAACACAGATAAGAGTAAAACAAATTTGTTTATCCTTTTCTTCTCTTTTCTTACTCAACGAGGTAACCCCCTCCCCTTTACATGAGGGTTGAATATGGGCCTCCCCCCTAAGAAATAAAGGAGAAAGGCCCACATATTGGGTCCTATGGGCTCCTCTAGAAAGGATAGGCCCACACATAGGCCCACACACACACAAACACATGGGTCAACACACATAGGCCCAAATATACAAACATATTGGCCAACACACATAGGCCCAAACATACAAACGCATAAAATAAGTTGTAAAAGCACGAATGAAGATAAAATCAACCTCCGGGGGGCCATTGACTAGGCCGAATACTTAAAGGCCGGGTCTTGCACCTCAGCCCTGGCTCCTCGAGCTGGTTGAGACCACTCTTCTGAGCTAGATGGTCCCCATCACCAATCCATGATCAAAACCTTCTCAAGCCGTATAAGATATCCTAGATGTTAATGTTAAAACATGTAGAAAAGGTTTGTGATGGAGTATGAAATAAAGTCTTCATTAATTATGAACTATGCTTTTACAGTCAATGAGTATCTGACTTTTCAAATCAAAAATTTGGTAAATCCATGCTATTTTCCTATATCTAAATCCATATTATGTTTGAGTTCAATTACTTGATGAAGTTGGTCGTAAATTAGACATAATGCCTTTTGTTTTCATGACTGAAGTATTAATAATGTTATAATATTTGAAATCATTCGCATGCAAATGTATTGACATAGAAATGTGAAGAATCGTCCATATTTGAATGGAATTTTTTATAGCACCAATAAGTTAAAATGTTATAATTTCTTAAATTTTATGAAATTTTAATTTTCAGTAGATCATTCTCCATTTAATTTTTTATTTTATGTCAATATTTCCTAATTTATTAAAGTTATATTTTGGTCTTTTTGGGAACTTGGAATATTGACTGGATAGAAGGGAGAAAGTCTTAGATATAATCATGGTGTTGGCTAGGAGGTAGAGTCTTATTGTCTGTGGTCATTTATTTATATCTAATGAGAATGTAAGTGAAGCCATTATTGATCCCACCTCACCAAACATAATTGTTTTTATCAGATTTATAATGCTCAATCCATTCCTCCCTAGGAACAAAATCTTCATAAATTTGTTTTTTACTTAAAAATACCCCAACTATATTTTCTTTAAAATTTTCCTTGAAAAGTGAGATCAATATCCATATATTTTATCATCTATTTGTAAAGTTTTGTGGCATATCAATAAGTCAAAAATAAGATAAATAATATTTTCACTTCTTGTAGATTGAACAACACATTTGGAGATAGAATAAGATATATCCAATTCAACCATTTTAGAATACATTTATAATTTAAATACAAAATTAAAATTATATTCCAATAAATTAATTCATAATGGTTGTACTGATCGTTTTGAAGAATGTTAGCCTTTTCAATTCTATCCCTTAGCTATACTGTGTTCCAGTTACGACAAATAAAATATGAAAAAGTTAGCACGTGTTGAAAATATAGAATGCTCCATAATACCTGAAGCATCCGATAATGAAGTTGAATATCAATTTGAAGTGGAATAAAATAACACCATTACTGGGTATCTTTAAAGTAATGAATATTATCGAATATTTTACCACTGGGTAAATTTTCAATATATTTTCTTTATAGAAATTTAGATGTTTATATAATAAATATTTAATATACAGACAGATGTATATGTAAATTCCCACTGATTTTCGTGATTAATTCACTTGACAATTGAGAAAAGTGTCTGGATACTCTTATAGATGCAAATAAATTTGATAATTCAAGAAGAACCAAACAACCCAAATTTATATTGTTCTTGAGATTTAGCTCTAGCATCCTTGTAACTGTTGGTCATGTCCACCCATGAAACTTAAATTTGGCCTTTGTCAGTCAATGTTGAGTCAATCCACACAATTTATACCGCTTTGTCAATCTTTCAACCAAGACTACATCCATCGGCCCTCTAGAATATATTAGCGCTTTCCCTGCACGTACCGATCAATTCAGCCATCTCTGCCAACCCAATGGCCCACTACCATGACTTGCGGCCTGCGTCCTCAATCCCCTAAGCCTGCTTATCCTACTTGATGTCCAAATACATTGATTCAATAGCCCTTTTTTTCCAAAATATAGAAAGTATATAATGAGAAAGGGGTAGATCCACAGGGAGGCAACTGTCCTTCAAATCTGAATTTATTTTATGTTTCTATGGTCTAGAAATCATATGAACCCATGGAATGCCTAATAAATAAAGAGACGATGTTAAATGAGAGAAGGGGATCAAAAAATTTGAGCCTTCTCCTGGAGATTCAGATCTCCTGAATGAATGATGAGAATGATTGTAGTGTTTAGGGCTTGATCCTCTTGAAAGGATCAAAAAATAAGTGAAGAAATGGATGGAAAGAAATTCTACCCCTTCTTGATATTGATTCTCCCTTGAGGGAATCAAGATCTTGAAGGGAAACTGAATATAAGTGCTAATAAGATGTAGTTACTAATAGATTCAATCTAAATTAGATCCTAGAAATGGTAAATGACCTCTCTAATTTGTTTTTGATTTTATATTGCACTCTTGAACTAAGGTGATGCTCTCCTCTCAACAACTCCTCCTGGAGCATAAATATTTTGCCCATGCTTGGCATTTTGGCAGCAAACAAGAAGAAGAACAATAGGGGAAGAAGAAACTCACCAAATTAACTCAAGAAATGCATAAAAATTTAACTCCAAAAGCTTGTTGTGTCCTTCATTGCCAACTAGGGTTGGGTCAACTTTGAAGTGGGTTTTCCCCCTTTCCTGATATTATTTTACAAATCCCTCCAGTATATTTAAAGATCAGGAAAATATAAAACTTGCCTCAAATTTCAGGTCGATCTGACGTCGGATATCAAGATATCAAGGTTTCAATTTTCTTGAATCATGGTCATCCGAACTCTTCATTTTCTCTCTCCTCTAACTGATATTCCCTTCCACGTGAAGGAACAAATCTTTCTCCGAATCTGGTGTTGGAAAATGTGGAAAAAAGTCCAGAAAAGTTAGGAAACACCATTAGTTTTAAAAGGACATTTGGGCAACATCTGTCCAGATCAAGTTTCATTCATTTATATGACTTTTTTGGGGAGAAATAATTGGGCTGTAGTTTTGAACAAATTGTCTAAAAAAACACCTTAATCCATAAAACTTCTAATGTCATGAAAGTTTCTAGAAGTTTACCATTCTAAAATCAAGTTAATCTTTTCAAGACCGACAAAAATCCTTAATATGAGATGATAAATCCAAGGCATGTGATCTGATACTGATAGAATCAACACTTCCGAATATTAATAAAGATTGTGTGTGCTTTCATTTTATCACACCAACTGATATTAATGCTCATGAAAGGGAGAGAGAGGAAGAGAGACAGAGAAAGAGACAGAGAAGGAGGGAGAGATAGATTGATAGATACATAGAGATAGATAAATACACAGAGAGATTTATATAGAGAGAGAGAGGGGGGGAGGGAGAGAGAGAAATAGATAGAGGGAGGGATATGGATAGATAGACATATAGAGATAAATAGAGAGAGACGGAGTTAGAGCTAGAGAGAGAGAGAGAGAGAGAAAGAGAGAGAAAGAGAGAGAAAGAGAGAGAAAGAGAGAGAAAGAGAGAGAGAGGGAGATATAAAGATAGTAGGGATCGGGGATTCGAACAGATCGTTTGAATGTTCGATCAGATCGGGCATTCAAACGATCGAATCCAAACACCGATCTGTCCAGTTCAGGTCCGATCCAAACACGATCTGCGCATCTGTTCAGATCGGATTGTTTAAACAAGATGACTGTTCCGATTGAATGTTCGAATTCGATCCGATTTGAACACGTCTTTCGAATCGGATCGAATTGAATGTTCGGATCTGGATTCAGTGTTCAGTGTAGCTCATGAAGTACTGGGTTAGCCAGCGGCGCTAACGGCACCATCGGCGGCCAGCAGCGCCAGAGCCGGCCAGAGGCACCAGCGGACGCCAGCGACCCCCAGCAGCGCCAGCGGATGCCAGCGGCGGCAGGCCAATGACCGCCAGCGGGGACCAGAGAGAAAGTCGCTGGCGGTCACTGGCTATTTGTTTCAACTTCTTCGAACAAGTTTGAACAAGTGGCCTATCGAACACGCACGAACCAAATTGTTCGTTTGAAACTTTCGATAGAACACGAACAAAGGGTCTGTTCGATTGAAAGATTCAAACAATCTGTTCGAATCGGCATTTGTTCGTTCGAATCTTTCTATCAAGATTCGAACGATCCAATCCGATCCCTAATATAGTGGTAGATATATAGAGATAGATAGAGAGAGGGAGTTAGGGAGAGGGAGAGAGAGGGAGAGATATAGATAGATAGATAGATAGATAGATAGATAGATAGATAGATAGATAGAGATACACAGAGAGAGGGAGTTAGAGAGAGGGAGAGATACAGAGCTAGATATATAGAGATAGATAGAGAGAGAGGGAGTTAGGGAGAGGGAGAGAGAGAAAGAGAGAGAGGGAGAGATATAGATAGATAGATAGAGATACATAGAGAGAGGGAGTCAGAGAGAGGGAGAGATACAGATAGCTAGATATATAGAGATAGATAGAGAGAGAGAGAGTTAGGGAGAGGGAGAGAGAGAAAGAGAGAGAGGGAGATATATAGATAGATAGATATATACAGATAAATAGAGAGAGAGGGAGTTAGAGAGAGGGAGAGAGAGAATGAGAGAGCGAGAGTTTGAGAGAGGGAGAGGGAGAGAGAGAATGAGAGAGAGAGAGTTTGAGAGAGGGAGAGAGAGAGAGGAAGAGAGAAGGTGGGGTATAGATATAGAGATAGATAGAGAGAGAGGGAGAGAGAGAGGGAAAGAGAGTTAGATAGAGGAAGAGAGAGAGAGAGAAAGAGAGAGGGAGGGAGATAGATAGATAGATACATAGAGAGATGGATAGAGAGGGAGTTAGAGAGAGGGAGAGAGAGAAATAGAGAGAGAGAGAGATAAATTGACTTATAGAGAGAGATAGAGAGAGTTAGAGAGAGGGAGATAGATAGATTGAGAGAGAGTGAGAGAGAGGGAGAGAGACAGATTGAGAGAGAGAGGAAGGGAGATATACATATAGAGAGAGAGAGAGTTAGAGAGAGGGAGAGAGAGAAATAAAGAGAGAGAAGGAGATAGATAGATGGAGAGAGAGTTAGAGAGAGGGAGAGAGATAGAGAAAGATAGAGAAGGAGATAGATAGATAGACATAGAGAGAGGGAGAGAGATAAATAAAGAGAGAGAAGGAGATAGATAGATAGACATAGAGAGAGATGGAGAGAGAGTTAGAGAGAGGGAGAGAGAGAAAGAGAGAGAGAAGGAGATAGATAGATAGACATATAGAGAGATGGAGAGAGGGAGAGGGACAGAGAAAGAGAGAGAAGGAGATCGATAAATAGATATATAGAGAGATGGAGAGAGAGTTAGAGAGAGGGAGAGAGATAGAGAAAGAGAGAGAGATAGAGGGAGATTTAGAGAGAGGGAGAGAGAAAGAGAGAGGGAGGGAGATAGATAGAGAATTAGAGAGAGGGAGAGAGAGATAGAGAGAGAGAAAGGGAGATAGATAGATAGACATATAGAGAGAGATAGAGAGAGAGTTAGAGAAAGGGAGAGAGAGAGAAAGGGAGATAGATAGATAGACATATAGAGAGAGATAGAGAGAGAGAGGAAGGGAGACAGATAGAAAGACATATAGAGAGAGGGAGAGAGATAGAGAGAGAGGAAGTTAGATAGATAGAAAGACATATAGAGAGAGATAGAGAGAGGGAGAGATAGATAGAAAGACATATAGAGAGAGATCGAGAGGGAGAGATAGATAGAAAGACATAGAGAGAGAGATAGAGAGAGGGAGAGATAGATAGAAAGACATATAGAGAGAGATCGAGAGGGAGAGATAGATAGAAAGACATATAGAGAGAGATAGAGAGAGGGAGAGATAGATAGAAAGACATATAGAGAGAGACAGAGAGGGAGAGAGATAGATAGACAGAGATAGATAGATAGATATATAGAGAGAGAGGGGGAGAGGGGGAGAGAGAGATCCATCTGTTGGCTGTTGCTACAGAAGGGAACGGAACGAAACCCCTTCTCCGACTACCGTCCCGTTCCTCGACGATCCGTCGTCCGTCTTGGCAATCCAATTTCTAATAGCGCAAACAGCGCAACTGCGCAAGTGTCGCCAACTCGAGACCCCCCCAATTGCGGGGACGAGGGAGGTGGGTTATATGCGCGATTTAGGGTTTTGGTGAAGTCCTCACCGCGCGTAATGGAGCTCTCTGCAGAGCCCGGCCTTGCGACTCCATGGAGCCAGATGCTTCAGAGGGAACCGCCCGCTCAGCCGGTCGGCAACTGCAACTCCAGCGACGGTGTCTCCGTCGCCGTTCTTGATGCTAATGCTATAGTCCACGGCACCAATATGTCTGGAATAGGCGATCGTTTTGTGACCGTTCATGAAGCTCTTGAAGAGGTGAAGGATCCTGTCTCTCGCCAGAGAATCTCTCTCCTGCCCTTCACAATCGAGACCATGGAGCCATCCACTGATGCCCTTAAGAAAGGTGATATTTTTATTCCTTAATTTCTTCAGTTCCTGAATTTCCTGTAAAAAACCCCATTTTTCTAGGTTTTTTGTTAATGCTCAATCATCCCATAATTTTTGGCGTATGGAATTGGTATCGATACGTCGTATTGTCCATCTTTTTTTCCCCGGGTGCTTTGAAGAAAGGTGATATTTTTTTGTTCCGTGACTCCTGTTCGTAATTTATTTCTATAAACTTCTTCCTGGGTTCCATGTCATTCTTCAATTGCGCCAGAAATTTTTACTTCGGAATCGGCATTGATTCATACGAATTGGTGTTTATATTCAATATCCCTTCTGGGATCATTGCTCTGAAAATTTTATTTTATTTTATTTTTACTTGTAGTTGCTGAGTTTGCGAGAGAAACTGGGGACCTGCAGACGTTATCAGATGTCGACATTAAGCTCATTGCTCTGACATATACCTTAGAATCACAGATTCATGGGACGGATCACCTGAAAAGGGCTCCCCCGCCCATAAAATCGGTCAATTTCAAATCTTTACCTGAATCAGAGATGCCCGGTTGGGGTTCCAATGTGCCAAACATAGAAGAATGGGAAGCTCTTGAACAGGCCGAGGATCAAGCCGCTAATGAATCTAGAATTCTCCCTCTGAAAGACCTGAATCTTAATGCCACCCCCGTGGATGAAGATTCTGGAATATCTGAGCAAATTGAAGAAGCGGTGCCCCCAAAAATCACTACAATGTCAACCCAAATCAAAGAGAAAAAGATGAGCAACAAGGTATTAGTTTCGGGAATCGATGCTTCTAACGGGGAGGATTTGGGTAACGAGGAAGATTGGCAACCTGCTGTTGGTCGGGGCTACCACAGAAGAAATTCAAGAAAAAAGGCGGATCTTCCAGATTTATCACATACTACCGAACAAATTACTACAATTAGTGAGCCAGATCTTTCCAGTGGATTCGAGAATATGTCCTTGGAAGAGAATGTGATGGATTCGAGCTTGGAGCCCACTTGCGGTTCTAAATCCAGCGTGGCTTGCGTAACAGCCGATTTTGCGATGCAGAATGTTATTCTACAGATGGGTCTTCGACTTTTGGCACCTAATGGAATGCAAATACGGCAGTTGCATAGGTCTGTCTGCTAGCCCCTTTATTTTTCTAGGTAACTTAATTTTTATGCTAGTTTCTTCGTTTTGATCTAAGTTTCCTCTCTCATGATTCAGGTGGGTGCTAAGATGCCATGCCTGCAACAAAATAACGTCAGAAATCGGCAGATTATTCTGTCCTAAATGTGGTAATGGCGGTACAATGCGCAAAGTCTCGATCACAGTCGGTGAAAATGAACTGGTTGTGGCATCTCGTCGGCCGCGCGTCAATCTTCGCGGCACCAAGGTATGTCTAATGAACTAATAATTGTATCTTTATCATAATTATGGTTCTCATTATGGTAATAATTGTATTGTTTGGTTCTGGTTAATGTAATAATAATAATGGTTATGATTATCGAATCCCTCTGAATATCGCTTTATTTTTCTAATATTGTCAAATGAACTAATATTTTATCTTAACTTTGGTGATGGAGAATTAGTATTCTTTCAAATATGGCAATTAGTTTTGGGCTGACTGATTTATTAAATTTGTGGGTATTCAGTTTTCCATCCCAATGCCTCAAGGCGGAAGAGACGGCATCTCCAAGAACTTGGTCCTGCGAGAGGACCAGATTCCTCGCGAGTATCTCTACCCCAAAGGGATGATGAAGAAGAAAAACGGCAAGAAACAGGTAAAATACAGTTCTGAAAAAATTACTCTGAAAATAAAATCCAAATAAACACTAGTCTGACTGGCGTTGACTTTTGTGCATGACATGCTGTCATAAAATTCCTCTGGCAATCAAGTTAAAATTAGCGCTTTTATTTTATCTCTCTGGTGAACCCCGTGTTGAAACAAGTTAAAAATAAAGGTCTCAAAAAACTGGCTATTATAAAAATTATTCGGGGATGCAACTAAAACAAGGAATTTTGTTGTATATCTCACTGGCTGACCGGTGTTGACTTTTTTTTGAACAGGAGGACTTGTTCTGTGCTGAGGACGTGTTTTCTCATGGGCCTGATAGAAGGGCTCCGGTCAAGCCGCCAGTGGGCAAGGCTGTTCTAGTTTTTACTGGTAAAATAAATCCCAATGACTCGCGCCACTCGCGTCGGCGCTAGTGTCACTAGAAGAAATATTGTTTTTTTTTGTTTTAGTTTTTACTAAACAAATATTGAGGCGATCAATTTTTTTTCTTGCTCTTGAGGTTAAAATTGATGGAAAATCCGTCAACTTGTTACACTATGTACGTTTGGGTCGTAAAGTAAGATCTTGGGAAGGCAGAGTTTGGACGGACAATCTAATTTCAAGAAAAATAACAAATGGTGGATTATTATTGGTAAAATCCGCCGTTCTTGTGAAATAATTGATTCGGGTATACGAAAATTTATGATGGAACCCGCCATTCTAAGTAAGAAGATTGATGAGGATACATTGAAATTAGAGTCTGTAAAGCGCTGGTATGAATTGTAAAAGACAACCATTAATAAATTAGAGTGTACACTTTTTATAAAAAGAAAATAGTTTTTTTTGTACCTTAAGATAAGAGGTTTGGTTTCATCTAAAGAGAAAATAAATAATCTTTGATAAATAAACGTAGAAGAAGTAAAAAATATAATTATCTTAAGAGATAATAAATTATCATTGATAATTAAGGTAGAAAATAAAAAAGTCATCACTAATAAATAAAGGCATGAAAAGTAAAAACAATTATTTACGTGCACTGTAAGATAAGGGGTTTGGTTTCATCTAAAGGGAAAATAAATACTCTCTAATAAATAAACGTATAAGAAGTTAAAAATATCAGTATCTTAAGAGATAATAAATTATCATTAATAATTAAGGTATAAAATAAAAGATCATCATTAATAAATAAAGGTATGAAAAGTAAAAACAACTATTAACGTGCACAAAAAAATATTCTTAGTGTGGCTGCTGGGATTCGAGCCCAGGTCTCCACGGCCACAACGTGGAATTCTCACCACTAAACTACAGCCACCATGTTGAAGAATAAGTTCATTCATAATTATTTACTGAACCATTAGGAACAAGATATATTTGGAAATTACCGCCAGGCATGGGGATTTACAGAGTGAAGATCAATCCAAAAAATTAAGAGGACAAGACAAGTTCAGCCCACGCGAGGGGCGATTCCTTGAGATCAGCCGCCGCAGAAGTGTCAATCCCATCCTCGAGCATCGCACAAATCTCCCGCATCGATGGTATCTTCGCCGGCTCCGATTGAATGCAGAGATTCACCGCATTGCATATCACTCGGAGATCGTCGTGTTTGAAGTACCTCAGCTCAGGATCCACCAAGTGGCACATCATGTCAGGTTTCTTCAAGTATTCCACCGCCTTCACCATCAAAAAAAAATTCTGTGGGAACCCGCCAAAATTTCAATTTTTAAAGATTTTTTGTGCTGTTTTTTGTTCTACGAGGCTTACCCAATTGACGAGCTTTCCTCGATCCTTGCAATAAGGCGGCCTCCCGCTCACGATTTCAAGCAACATAACTCCAAAAGCGATAGTGTTCTCGCGAACATCCGCGTGCTTCGTTTCAGACGAATCAGGAAAACGCTGGAAAGCCGCTCCAATTTTCCCTGATTTTGGGATCATCGATCTCCAGCTTTCAATATCCGCTAACTGCAAGTTCAATCGGAAATTGGAGTTTATTTCCTTCAATTTAGCATTTGAAACAAGAGAAATTTTGCTACCTTGGGAGAGAAATCCTCGGTAAGATAAACTGAACCTGAATTTAGGTCAGAAATAATAAAAGGCGGTTGCAGCTCGTTATGCAGGTGCCTGAGCCCTCTTGCAATACCAATTGCAATTCTCATTCTTTTGGTCCAATATAACTGGCTACCTTCGCCGTCTGATGTGAAGATCAACAGTAAATCAATCGGCCTTTTAAAAAAAAACTAACTTTTGATTATGCCAAGTTTCCTTACAATGAAGATGTTCGTATAGAGTTCCGTTTGATGCATACTCAAAGACGAGCATCCTTGTGAAAGGACAGTCCTCTCTACAATAACCGATCACCTTTGAAACATTCTCATGGTTTGTTCGAGCCAAGTCTGCCACCTGAAGATAGAAATTGGTCGTTTGATTATTACTTCTAAAAGCTGTCTCAAAAACTTTTAAATTTTTTCCGGGGATGTACCTTTTTTTGAAAAAGAAGTTCATGGCAGGGTTCCCAGTCATTTATCGAGGCGATGAGAGATATAACTGCAATTTCAGGACCATCCTTCATGATTCCTTTATAGAGTATGATATCCGGGGAAGAACCGATGATGTTGCTAAAGTCTTCACAAGCAATTTCAAGCTGCTGTCGACTAAACGCCGGTGCATGTTTGATCAAGGCGCCATCTAAACAAAAGAAGTTACTAGCTTAGTTATTATTCCATTGATTCAAACAAGAGAGACAAATGTTACGAGAATAACAGCTAACTTACCGAGTGACATGAGCATTGAATCTCTTGATTTTATTGTTTTCTTCCAGCGGGCTATTAGCAAAGACTTGGCTTTGAATTTTCTAATGGCCGTGTAAATTGACATTATCATGAACGCAGCGACAACAACACCAGTGAAAATCTCTAGAATTAAAAGCCACACGGGTTGCCCAGATTTCCCACGGTCCAACTTCTCTTCGATCGGCCTTCCTTCTGTCAATTTACTCCCACTGTAAGTCTCTTCTTGGTGTTTGGCTGCATAAATTGTTAAAACTTTATTATTATAAAACTTAATCGGTAAAATTAAGCTTTTACACAAATAAAGAACAAGAAGTACCGCATTGCTGTGCTGAGCGCTGAAGGACGGATTCCTCCTGCATGCAATTTCCTTGGAAACCATCTCTGTATTAGAAAGAAAATTATTTCTTGGAACCAATTTGACGGAAATAGGAGAATTAGCCAACAGTCTTGGTGTATATTTTAAACCTTGGAAGATAGCTGAGGCAAGAAGGGACTTTCCCAACGAGAAAATTGTACGAGATGTTTAGAAATTCAAGCTGCCGTGAGAGACACAGTCTTGAGCCTTCATGTCTAATGCGAGGATGAACAAAAATTAATAATGTAAACAAGTCTGGAAATTAAGCAATGGATGATCACTTACAGGACAGAAGAAATAGATCCGTCAAGCTTGTTCTTGTCTAATCGAAGTTCAACCAGGTTCGAGAAATTCCAAATCTCAACTGGGATCTTCCCGGTCAGAGCGTTGGCCCGAAGATTGCTAAAAAGAACGATTTTCAATGAGGAACGATCGAGAACAAAAGCCAGAAACGCGCAAGAGAAAGGTGTTGATCAGGTACATTTTAGTGATTTTGTCCAAGTTTTTTATTTCTTGGGGAATGGGACCAGAGAACCGATTTCTGCTCAGATCCAGTGCCGTCAGCCTCTTCAGCTTACCAATTTCTCTTGGAATGACGCCGCGGAACGAGTTTCCTCGTAGAATTCTGAACAAGAATTCGCCAAATGGATCAGAATCTGCGCAGAAATATGGATACTTAAAGATTGAAGCAATGAATCGTATTTACAATTCTTCGAGGAACAAGAGCGAGCCGAGTTCGGGAGCGAGGAACCCTTCCAAGGACGAATTCGAGACGTTCCTGAAAAAGAAGCCTCCGGAGCTATGAGAATATGTTTGTATTTGATCTGTATTGTAGAAAACGTTCAGAAAAAAAGCTGTTCTTCACAGATTTTTGCTTCATTCTTAGGGATTGCGAGAAATCAAAAACTTACAAAGAGATGACATGATCGCCGTTCCCGGAGCAGATAATGCCGGTCCAGCTGCACGGATCGTCTTCATCCGGATCCCAATCAGATAAACGGGAGCTCGGATCTTCGAAGATCGCTTTCTTGAACTGTTTCAGAGCAAAAACTGCGAAAAAAAAACCTCCCAGGTCAAATTCCCCCACAACCGCGAGCGAGAATCAACAACCTAGATCTGGAAAAACCAAAAAAACCTCACCTTCTTCGTCGATCGCAGACTGACAACAAGGCAAGAACAGAAGTCCGAACAGCAGCCACCGAATCCCCATCAACATTAACCTCTATCGGGAAGGCGACGGTAGGTGAATCACAGAAAACATGGAAAACTAGAGAGAAAGCGCAGATCTTGGCAAGTACGTCGAAATTAACAGCCGCCACCTCCAAGTCCGAGAATTGAAATCTTCCATGGCGGAAAAATCCGGCAGCGGGCACCAAATTTTCGCGCCCACAGGTCAGCAGTAGCCTCGCGAGAACGACGGGAAGAGATCAAAAGAGATTGACCTCATCCTTTGCTCCGCCGCAACAGTGATTGTGAAAGCTAGCGAGCGAGCAAGAGCGGTAGTTTGAGAGAGACGGAAGCGAGGAGAGAGAGATAGAGATAGAGATAGAGAGCGACAGAAGCGAAAGGTACAGATAGAGACCGAAGAGAGAAAGATAGAGATACAGGTAGAGAGAGAGAGTGACAGATGAGAGAAAGAGATAGAGAGACAGAGACAGAAGAGGGACATATAGAGATAGAGAAATAGACAAAGGAGAGAGAGATAGAGATAGAGACGTAAGAGAAGAAATAAATAGAGAGAAAGAGAAAGAAAGAAAGATAAATAAAAGAAATGCAGAGAGAAGGATGGATAAATCAAAGAAAATCAGAGAGAGAAAGAAATATAGATAGAGATAGAAGAGTGGAAGATAGAGTAGAGAAAGAGACATAGGAGAGAGAGACACAGAAGGAGATAGAAGAGTGAAAGATAGAGATAGAGAAAGAGACATAGGAGAGAGAGAGACACAGAAAGAGATATAGAAGAGTGAAAGATAGAGATAGAGAAATAGACAGGAGAGAGCGATAGCGATAGAGAAAGAGACGTAAGAGAAAAATAAATAGAGAGAAAGAGAGAGAGAGAGAGAGACAGAAGAAAGAAATATGGATAAATAAATGGAAAGCAGAGAGAGAAATATAGATGAATAAAAGAAAAGCAGAGAGAGAAAGATAGATAAATAAAAGAAGAGCAGAGAGAGAAAGATAGATAAATAAAAGAAAAGCAGAGAGAGAGAGATGGATACATAAAAGAAAAGCAAAGAGACAGCTAGACAGAAGAGAGAAAGAAAGAGATAAATAAAAGAAAGACAGAGAGGGAGAGAGACAGAGAGAGAAGTATAGAGATAGAAAGACAGAGAGAGGCTGAGAGAGATGTAAAGATAGAGAGAGGCGAAGGGAGAGAACGAGGCGCAGTGTTTCTCTCGGGCGGACGCCCACAAAAGTCATCCGGTGATTTAATATTTCACCATAACTCACAGGGAGGAGAGAGAAACTAAAGTCACATATATATATATATATATATATATAGAGAGAGAGAGAGAGAGAGAGAGATGAATCCCACGTCTACATGATGGGAGATAAACCTTCTCCTCCATCCACGATCATAATTCACAAGTCCATAACTTCGAGAATCATCCTCGATGGGTCTTCCCCCGGCGCGCGCCCGGGTTCGCCGGCATGGGCTTTCTCGCGGCGAGTCGCTCCAGTTCTGCGGGGGAGAAGGGCGGGGGAAGAAGGCAGGGCTCGGCCGCGGAGGGAGCTTCGACCAAGGACTCCGCCATGAACGCCTTCTCCACTCCCGTCGAGTTGCAGATCATCCGCTCGGGACAGTACTCTTCCGCCCCCCCCGGCTTGCTGGGTTGAAACCGCAGCAGCTTCGCGTACTCGGTTAGCAGGTGGAGCATGTAGTCGTAGACGCGCTCCATCTTCAGCTGCTCCGCCGCGAACTTGCTCCCCTCTTTTCCCATCTCCTGCGCCTGGTTAGAGAGAGAGAGAGAGAGATGACGGTGCCGCAGGTGAAAGGAAAGTCAAGGAGAAAGAGCGTGTTCACCACAAAGGAGAGAGAAAAAGGAAGAGAGGTGAAGAGAGAAAGAAAGAGACGAGATATAATGAAAGGAGCAAGAGAGAAAGAGAAGAGAGAGTGAGAGAGGGAAAGAGAGAGAAACGCGAGGAATAGAGAGTGAGAGAAAGAGAAGAGTAAGAGAGGAAAAGAAGAGAGAGAGAGTAAGAGACTACGAGAGGAAAAAAGAGTGAATGACTGAGAAAGAGGAGAGAGAGAAACAAACAGTGAGTCAGTGACTGAGTGCGGAGGGAAGAGAGAGAGAGAAACATTGATTGACTGAGTGCGAAAGAGGAGAGAGAGAAAAAAAGAGACGCAAAAGACATGACGAGAGGTCGAGAGCGCAGACGAGAAGAGAGAGAGATCGGGAGAAGAAAAGAGATCCAGTGCGAGAGATGGACCACATAGAGAGAGAGGACAGAAATTATGAGAGCAAAAGAGAGAAGATAACAAAATAGATATTTTGGAGTCAAGCTGCAAAGACTGACTCTATGATTGTGACTGCGAAGAAAACTGGGTGTATTGTGGAATAAATGACACTAATGAGTGCGCTATTTAAATTTAAGGAAGATTCGGGTTAGATTTTCAACACGGTAGAGCCATCAGGTCTCCATCCGCCGGATAAGATCGGAGGCTTCTACGCAACTTCCGAGTTAATGCGTATCTAGATTCCCTTAATGCTCATCATGAGAGCGTTGAATCTTTTATCCACCATTAATGAGTGAGAGAACACGATTGAAAAACAAAGTGTCACGTGAGGGAGCGAAACGAAGCACGAATTCAAGAGACAAATCCCATGACAGAGAGAGATGTGCAAATAGCGCAAATGTGTGTGTGTGAGAGAGAGAGAGCGACGGATGGGGTGCCAATGAGAAAGAAAGAGAGAGAGCGACGGATGGGGTAGCAATGAGAAAGAAAGAGAGAGAGATGACCCATGAGAGAGAGAGAGCGGGCAGGACCAAGCACGAATGAGAAAAATAGAGATGACCCATGAGAGAGTGAGAGGACGTGTGAAAGACAAATGACTCGTGATAGAGAGAGAGAGAGAGAGAACGCGAGAAAGACAAATGACTCATGATAGATAAATTATAAAAAGAAAGAACGCGTGAAAGACAAATGACTCATGATAAATAGGGGTTGAATCACCAAATGTCACGAACTTTCCCCGTTGCTCACCGAATGTCATTTGAAAATTATCACGGTGTGTCACGAGGCTTGGCCGCCGGTGACGTGGACGATGACATAGGTGCCACGGGTGAAGCCGAGCCTTGTCATCGGCCATGTCATCGTCCACGTCACCAGAAGCGAAGTAGGGGCTCCGATTCTGGCGCTTTTGGCGATTTTGGCTGGATCTTGGCGATTTGGGTGGATCAAGAAGACGAAGAAGATTTCGCCGTTTTTTTTTTTTTGTCTTGGATTTCTTTCTGCAATTGATCGCTGAGAAATGAAGAATCGAGGATGTTATATCCCCTATTCTTCATCGTGAATCTGAGAATGGGGATTTCGATAGCGATTTTTTTGATCGAAACCCTTTCTTTGGTGAGCACCGTGAACAGAAGAAAAAGAAGATTGCGATCAAAAGAGTGTTACGAGGATTTTGATCGGAAGATTTTGATCGGGAGAAGAAGGAGAAGAAGAGGAAGAAAATAAGAAGAAGGAGAAGAGGAAGAAAAGAAGAAGGAGAAGAGGAAGAAGAAAGGGAATCCATTTATCTTTCTATCCATCTTTCTTATCCTCTTCTATCAATCCTCTTCTTATCATCTTTATACAACTATACCTGCATCAATCTCACCGCATCTGCTTCTCTCTTACCCAACAATCTTTCTCCACCTGTATCCCCAATTCTTCATTTCTCAGCGATCAATCGCAGAAAGAAATCCAAGACAAAAAAAAAACGGGCGAAATCTTACCGCAGAGATCCACCCAAATCGTCCGGAAATCTTCTTCGTCTTCTTGATCCACCCAAATCGCCAAGATCCAGCCAAAATCGCCAAAAGCGCCAGAATCGGAGCCCCTACTTCGCTTCTGGTGACGTGGACGATGACATGGCCGATGACAAGGCTCGGCTTCACCCGTGGCACCTATGTCATCGTCCACGTCACCGGCGGCCAAGCCTCGTGACACACCGTGATAATTTTCAAAATTTTGTGACATACGGTGACATGACATACGGAGAGCAACGGGGAAAGTTAGTGACATTTAGTGATTCAACCCCTGATAAATAAATAGAAGAAAGAACGAGAGAAAAACAAATGACTCATGATAGAGAGAGAACGAGTGAAAAACAAATGACTCGTAATAGAGAGAGAACGAGTGAAAGACCAACGAGTGGCAATGACTCATGATAGAGAGAGAACGAGTGAAAAACAAATGACTCATGATAGAGAGAGAACGAGTGAAAAACAAATGACTCACGATAGAGAGAGAACGAGTGAAAGACAAACAAATGACTCATGATAGAGAAAGAGAGATTGGAGATAGAGGAACGCCCAGAAAGAAGAGAGAGAGAGAGAGAGAGAGAGAGAGAGAGAGAGAGAGAGAGAGAGAGAGAGAGAGAGGGTACCTTCTGTTGGTGCGCGTTACCCCATCGGACGGCGAACTCGATAGAACGGCACTTGTCGTCGTCTCTGACAGGCCAGTAGTGCTGCCCCGGAAATAGACCCCGCGAGAAGAAGTCGTAATACCGCGGCTTCACCAATAACGTAAGCGAGTCGCACGCCAAGATATACTTCTCGCTCACCGACCAAGCCGAACCTTCTATATAAATCTTGTACCTGTTCCACAACAAAACACACCCAATTCTCATCAAGAACGTCATCGAGAACGTCATCGTCAACGGCCTCGTCACCTGTGTAGACACTGACGGGCTAGGTTGGATCCCTTGAACCCACGTAGCGTCTCCCCTCTCCAATCCTGCATCGTCGCCTCAAAATTCAAATAATCATTCGTTTCGCAACATGCAATCTAGTAGTAAATAATTTATTATTACCTGAGCGTAAATCCGAGCTTTCCAGTCATGAGCAGCAGACACGTTGCAGCGAAGAAGATCTTGTCGTGTTTCTGCGACGTAAGGGTTCCCCTTCCAGTACGCGTAAGGCTCCCTGTCAGCCCACTTCGTCTTCGCATTTCCCTCCAAGATCTCCTCCAGCAAAGTCTCCCATGGCCGTATATTGATCTCCGGCCTGCAAAGAAATCCTAATCTGTCACGGGAGTATAAATTAAATTAATTGTCGTAGAGTATTAGCTATCACTTAATCACTAGGAATTTGATTCATCTTCGACGGTTTAGGGATTAATATATTGAATTTAGTGTGAGTTTTAATTAAAGATGACGATATAATTTATGGAGTAAAGAGGATAAATAAGAGACAGTCCAGTTTCCTTGGAGATAACCCCCTTGACCCTTTCAACGAAACGAGAAAGATCGACAGAAGAGGGAGAGACGAGAAACAGAGAGATAAGTGGGAGAAAGAGAGAAAAAAATGAGAAATAGATAAGACACAGAGAGAGAAATTGATAAGGGAGCGAGAGAGAGAAACTTGCAAGGGAGATAAGAGAGCGAAAAAGAGAGAGATAAGAGGGACGCGAAAGAGAGAGATAAGAGGGACGAGAAAGATAGAGAGAGAACGCAAAAGAGAGAGATAAGAGAGACGAGAAAGAGAGAGATAAGAGAGACGAGGAAGAGAGAAATAAGATAGACGGAGAGAGAGATAAGGGTGAAAGAGAGAGATACACGTAAAGGAGAGAGAGATGAGAGAGATGAGAGTGAAACGTGAAAGAAACAGAAAAAGGAGAGAGAGATAAGAGAGACGAGAAAGAGAGATAAGAGAGAGAGAGAGAAAGAGTGAAACGTGAAAGAAACAGAAAAGGGAGAGAGAGAGAGAGAGAAACGTGAAAGGCGAGAGATAAGAGAGAGATGAGCAACGAAAGAGAAACGAGAGAGAGATAAGAGACGACAGAGAAACGTAAAACGAGAGAGATAAGAGAGAGATAGACGAGCAATAAGAGCGAGAAAGATGAGAAACGAGAGCGAAGAGATTTGAGAAACGACAGATAATGATAACGAGATGAAAAACGAGAGAGAGAGAGAGACGAAAAAAAGAACATCGCTAATATGTTCTTGATCTCTGATTGTGCGAAGAGATACTCAAAAAAGACCATCCCTGATTCAAGGCAACTGTTCCTAACGCTACGATTTAAATGTTCTTGATCTCTACATTGCCTACTTCTAGAATTCAATCATCGCTAAAAAAACCAATGCAAGATCAACCAGAGAGCAGTAGAAATGACGTACCAGCCCCAGAAAGACCAGTCGGGGAAGACGATGTCCAGAGTTGAGTCGTCGCCGCAGTAGCGGAAGAGAGGCGGCGGCGCCGCCGCGGTCTTTCGAATGACCGGCCAGTCAACGCAGTCAAACATCAGGTCAAGGTCGGGCACCCGGTCAGGGTACCTCCTCAGAAGCTGGAGAATTCCCCAGATGGTGAAGACGTCTCTGCTCTGGAAGGACTTCCTGTACCGTTCGATGTAGATCCGACCGCTGATAATCACCAGGCGAAAGCTGGCCGTCCTCCGGGCCCGCTCCACCATCTCCTTCGTGATCCCCGTGGCCCGCCATGGCCGGAGATCCTCGTGAATCCAACGGTAGTAGAATGGACACGTGGACAGAGGCTTCTGGATCTTGAAGGGAAATGATGGCGGCGTTGCACGGCAGAGGTGACCTTCAGAGCAGATCAATGGCGGCCATGGCGGCGATCTCGTGATTGTTTCCGCTTTCGCCGTTTCTTCCGTGTTTCTTCTCATCATTGCCTGGCAGGATGAGAATTAACATGAATCAGTTACACTCCGCGGAGGATTGAAATCAGAGAATAATCGATGAATTGCAACGCAAAAAGAAATGGATGAGATTAATGATGATCTTGATGCATATTAAGTCCGTTTTCAGTTCAGATTTTTCAGCAGAAGACGTACAATGGTTATCCAGCAGGAGGAGACGAAGGCTAGAGCGAGAACGATGCAGAAGAGCAGCTGAGGCGGTGTGTAGGAGCTCGGGAAAACTGAAGAACATGAACCGTCGATCTTCTTCGTCCGACCGAACCGCCGGAAAAGCTCCGAAGTTAGGGCAAAATTCCGCTCCGGCATGCTTCTATTCTCAACTCGAAATCCAAATCAAATTTAGGCATGGAATTCATCAGAAATCCACCAAAATTAAGAAACTAAGATCAAACTGAAAACTCGGATTACTCGGATCTTACTCGCGGTTCGCGTTCTTCGGGAATTTTCGCTCATTCAGCGATGAACGAGGATCTTTCTCAGGAATCCTCGTGAAGAACTACACCATACCAGAAGAGATCTGTGTTGAATTCCTTAGCAGAGAGGTCTCCGATCGCGAATCACGCAAGCGAAAATAGAAGAAACTAGAGGAAATTGCATGCAATCACCTTCTTCGTCGCAATCTGAACATCTCCGACCTGCTCCTCTGCTCTCCACTGAGCCACGCATGGCTCTGTCATGGCATCGTCGGCCACGAAGCAAGAATATTACTGCACAACAGTGGAGATTTCGATTTCTATTGACCGTCCGATGAAGAATGACCGGTGGATACTCCTTGCGCGGTCACCTGTTCGTCATCTTTTTGAATCACGTCTTAATGTGGTCCTTCTTTACTCGAATTGGTCGTCGGTTTGACTCTTTTCCTGCGGTAGTAATCTGCTCTAGCGGAACACCATAACAGCTTCTTTCATCGTCCGCCCCGAAGAGGCTTAAGGACCGTCCGATGCGGGATGAACGGTAGGGGCTCCGTGCACGTTCACCTGTTCGTTATCCTTTTAAAGTAGGTTTAATATGGTCCACGTTTTGGGACTTTGGTTTGACTTTTCAGAGGCGGACGTTAAGCTGCTCCGGCGGAACATGGCAACAATTTCAGTCACGGTATAAATACAGCGTTCTTCGGGGGGAGATGGAAATGAAACAGATTCCGCGGCGATGTCTCAGGTGAGTACTAATCATAGCTTGATTTCTTCGCGATCGATTATATATTTTTAGATCTGCGAAGCGATGATCTGTTACTTTTGATTTCCTCGTTTGCTATCAGGCGGAGCTGAAGCTGATCGTTAAGGTTCCTGGAATGATGGACGAGACGTCTAAGCAGAAAACAATTGAAACCGTCGCTGCAATTTATGGTACCGAAATGGTTAAGATTAGTCTCTTGTCGCGCTTCCTTTTGTCTTCTTCTGGATCAATAACAGAGATCAGTTACTGGTGATTTTGAATTATTCAACGATCTCCTTTGAGTCGTTATTTTCGTTGTATTAGGAGTCGATTCGATCGCAGCGGATCTCAAGGAAAGCAAGGTCACCATCATTGGAAAGATCGATGTCGTGGAGGTAGCCAAGAAGTTGAAGAAGTTCGGATCAGTGGAAATTGTGTCAGCTGGTCCAGCCAAAGAAGAAAAAAAAGGATGATAAGAAATAACACAGTAATCTCCTTCCCCAGGAATTACTCTTTCAGCATTACCCTTTGTCTTCACCGCACAATTTAAAAAATAAAATATGCCACGGTTCTGCCCTCCTTCCTCCTAAATTCCTTGTGATAGTAGTTTTTTTTCTTTCATTTTTCTTCTTTGACTTTGATATTGACATTGACTAATCAACAATACTGTACGGGGACCAGACTGAACATTATGTTAGACTTAGATCTTTGATAAAATTCTGGACCAGATCGGGCCCGTCAGACCCTACTTAGAGCAGTCCCTCTCTAATGAAAATGGATCATGTGTAGGGATTGACTCATTCCATTTCAGATTTTTTTAGTAAATCATAAGGCAAGTTTCAGGAACTAATCTTTTAATAATTTAAGCTCCTTACACATTGATTATTAGTTAAATATATTTTTAAAATCTTTAAAATTGTTAGGTCATGGGTTATTTTCATATGGCTAGTTTACTAAGTAATATGTTACAATTGTTAAGTCAGCCCATTAAATTAAATACTAACATACGGAATGTCCGTCCAATATCCCTCCGATATCTGGTATCGGACATTCGATATCCGGTATCCTGAAAAAATCAAGGACGGGGTCTGATATCAGATATCAGACGGATTTGTCTGGCAGGTGTAAATGGATATCGGAGACGGATATCAAAAGGGTAGGGACGAGGCGGATATCAGATATCGATATCCGGATATCATAACTGGTATTCGGATATCGATATCCGGAATCAAGAGAAAAAATCGGTATTGATCATCATTTTAGATGATTTATGTTAACAACACCATGTGTTTTGTAATATATATCCTACCTCATTCCATATGTACAGCTATAAATTTTTGTTTTCTTCCAGATGGGACAATAGGATTCAGAGTTTACCGAATCCTATTGTCCCATATGAAAGAAAACAGAAAATTTGAACTGTATATATTAAACGAGGTAGGATATATATTAAATGATTTACTAAAGTATTTAATATATGAATACTATATTATTACCTCGTTTAATACGTAATATATTTAATAAATATATACTATATACAACTCAATATTTTTGTTTTCTTCCATATGGAATAATAGGATTCAGATTTTAATGTTAAACGCTGAATCTTGTTATCCCATATGGAAGAAACAAAAAGTTTGAGCTGTATAAATTAAATGAGCTACTTGATAACATAGAAAGTTCTCTTTTTACTCGCTGGCCCACGTGTTTCCTCTCCAAACTGTTGCACGACGAAAATTAAATTATATTTTTACAACCCTTCTATGTTAAATATCAAAGTCTAATATCCAACTCCAATATCCGATACCGTCATCCTCCTTGAGAGACGAAGGCGGATGTTTTCTTCGATATCCAATATTAGTATTCGATCGAGACGGATACTGATAGCGGATATCGGTATTATAGCAACTGATATCCAATATCGATATCCGACATATGGATATCGGAAAAAATGGATACCAAAAATTTGATTTTCGGTATCCAGTACAGCATCCGTCCCGATACCGTAATCTGATGTCAATATCGGGACGGGCGATCCCTAATTGATGAATGAGGTAATATTTAAGACTTCACTCTCTTGTAGTAATGCACTATTATTAGTTGATTATTTTAAAATTTAATCACGAGTTATCCATTCTTGAATGTACTACAAATAATGATAGGTACAAATAAGTTTGTTTTCAAAACTCTTATGTCATGATTTTTTTGTGCACTATGTAGTGAGTAATATATTACAAATGATGGATATTATGTGGCCATCAAGCCAATCACCCTACCATGTATATTTAAGTCCATTGAATAAAATATTTACGTCCATTATTATTCCGTGTGATGTGTATAATGAAGTTCATGAATATGTGCAATGACTCAGTGAATTATGATAATATCATAACACAGTGATCACTAGTCTTTAAACATGTATTCTAAATATTCATCTTCGATGTATAGTTGATACGGACATCGAATTATCCAGATAGAATAACACTAATTGATCCTACTTATACGATAGATATTGGTGATCTTGTGGTTATTACTTTGGTGACACTAAGGACATATAGTGGGTACTCTTTGGAGAAATGTTAATTCAAGTCATGGTTGTATAAGTGATCCACTGACCTAAGACACCAAGGACATCTCATGAGTGGATGACTACATTTTGACTATGACTTACGAGCCTCTAATCATGGAATTCAAATAAGTTATAGCTCGGATGTAGTAAGCGTTGGGTTCTAGGGGCCTTGACTTGGATGCGCAGCGGAAGTCTTTTGCGAATCGAACGGCATCAACAAAAACATTGAAACGGTGTACCTTGCACGAATCTCATTCGTGATTTCTTCGATCCTGGAGCGAGATGAGTCGAGCTGCTCAAGTGTGCAGCCTCTAGACGTATCCATGCGGTCCTCGGCGCGTCGGATCTCCTTCTTCTCGTTGACGAGCCCCGTTCTTTCTCCGTCGACGTCGTTACGTCGTCCTGATCACATCAGGGATGGAGAGGGGGTGTGGGGAGAGTGGAGAAGAAGGGGAAAGGCCCCTGAACAATTCTGGCCTGGGTGAATTTCGTTCAGGGCCTTCCCCTATTTATACTAAGTGGGTATTTTTCATAAAAACCCCCAAAACTTAAGTATATCTTCCAACGTCCAAAAGACCATTTGCGTGTGACCCTCTAGGCCCATGTATCAGTCTAGTTAACGACTCCAGCGGCCCAATAACCTTTATTGGCCTTCCAAATTAATTAACTATATCATCATATAGATTAATTAATGTCAGATCGATTTAACCCAATCGATAGGTCGAGACTCCGACACGTGGGGTGCCAAGCTACACCTCGTGTCCTAGAAGATACAAAGGAGTGTGTATCGACTCACTCATGGAACCTGTTCATCATCGGTTACCGAATATGTATAATCCTTCATCCACTTGATGCTCCTTGGACGACTTAGGGTATGGTCAACTGTCAAACCCTAATCGATCATCCGAGTTAGTACTGATGCATTCAGAAATTATCGGAAAACTCTTCTCCGATATTTCACTGCCTTGGCCAAGGACTTCATTGCAGTCTTCCTTGAGCTGTCACCTCTTATACCGAGGGTGGACGATCCCATCTTGACCACTCAATCGCCTTCATGTACTTCTTGATGCACCCGAACTAAGACCGTTTAGAATCCCATGATTAGAGACTCATTGGCCATAGCCAAAGTACAACCGTCCGTCCACAAGACGCCTTTGGTGTCTCAGGTCTAAGGACCACTTACACAACCGTGACGTGAATCAACTTGATTGACAGTTCGGTATAATACCATTCAGGGATTCGTACGGATCAATTTTGTGAACTCTTTCCACTAAAGAGCACCCACTATCTATCCTTAGTGATGCCGGACGTCGTCAAGACGTTGTATTGAGGACTAATCGGATAGCGTCGACTGACGTCGTCCGATGGATGCGAGTGAACATATATAATGACGATGATGTATGTATGAAAATCCTACTGTTGTACGTGCGTGCGCCGACGAGCGGTAGGTGCCGTTCCAGTGAATTGACGGGCCGCCGTGAGTGAGGCCTGATGGGCCTCCTGAACCTCGCCCGAGAGGGTCGAGGGTGAGTACGTCGCCGAACGGGGATACCCCGCTGAAATGCTCACACGCGTCGGGAGGCCCCGACTCGTACCGGACAGGTAAGACTCTCGTGTAATGTTCATCGTTTTCTCAACCTGTCTCACTCTCACCTATCTAACTCGAGCGCGGAGGAGGCAATACGAAAGGCACTGAAGAAAGTAAGAGACGTACAAAAGCAGGGTAAGGAGTACCTTCGTCGCGCTGGTGACGGAATTCTCCAGTCAGCAGGGAATCCAGAGATAGTAGGAGTCGGTGGGAGCGGGGCGGATAGGTGAAGGTGGGCGTCCTGGCGGGCAGCGGCAGAGTGCGGCGGCGGCGGCAGCGATGGATGGCGCGCGCGCGCGGTGCCGACGCTGCAGGATATCGGCGCACGGCGGTGCTGCTCGGCGAGCGCGGTGGTCGGCAGGACGCGCTCGATCGCAGCAGGCGTCCTGGCGCGTGCGCGTCGTGGGCGGGCGCAGCAAGGCAGGCGCGGCCCTCGACGGGGCTAGGCACCGGGTCGCACGCGCGGTAATTGCTGGCGAGACGGCGCCGGGTTCTGCTTTCCTGCGGCGATCGGCATGAGTGCTCCGGCTGGAGGGTGAACCGACAAGCGAGCGGGCGGCGGAGGCGGCTCCCGGGGAGGCGGCGTGATCGGCAGCGGCGGCGAAGGGGACGTGGGCGGCGGCGTGACTGGCGGTGGCGGCGGCGTCACTGGCGGTAGCGGTGGAGAGACGTGGGTGGCGGCGTGACTGGCGGTGGCGGCGAGGGAGACGTGGGCGGCGGCGAGAGAGACGTGGGCGGCGGCGTTGACCTGTCGGTGGCGTTGCCAGAGTTGAAGGCGGGGGAGCGGCGAACGGCGACTTTCGTCGTCAGTGGAGGAGACTCGGTGGAGGGGGGGGGGGGATCTGGCGACGACGAACAGGCGGTGGGCAGCCGATCTTCTTTCTCTCCTTCTTTCTCCTCTTCCTTCTTCTTCCTCTTCTTCTTCTTCTTCTTCTTCTTCTTTCTTCTTCTTCTTCCTTTCTTCTTCTTCCTCCCACGATCTGACTCTCTTCAACTTCCACGTTAAAATAACTTCCAATTCAAAGAGTGAGGCTTTGGGCGCCCCCCCCCCCCCTTATATAATGGGTGAAGATGGGCCTCCTTAGAACAACTAACAAGAGAGAAATGGAAAAATGAAAACTAAGGGATAATGGCTTGTCAGGCCCATGGGAGGGGAAGACGTCCTCATATAGGCTCTTCCCCGCACTACACGACAACTAAGGAGACGACGATGACGAAGATAAACAAAGTAAAAGTAAGAAAAGAAAACAGAGGGAAAAGTGGTCGCGCGTCATGCCGAGTATTTGAACTCGGGGTCGCACGTGGCGGCGGCGGCTCATCGTGTCAGCTGGACACGTGTCAGTGGCGGGCTCGATGGCGATGGTGGCTCCTCGCGTGCTGGCTCGATGACGTCCGGTGGTACTGCGCCATCACTTAGTGTCGCCACGCTACTGGCTACGGGACCGGTCATACTCATCATATGAGTGAGGCTAGATAGTGCTATTCTATCCGGATACTTCAATGCCCTTCTCGCGTATCCTTTGAATAGGAATGTTTAGACACATGCTTAAAGACTAGTGATTTCTGTATTACGATTTCATCATAATTCACTAAGTCTGATCATGTATTCATGGACTTCATTATACGCATCACACGTGCACTATAATGAATATGTTCTATTAATGAACATGGAACGAGATGTGGAATGTGTGATTGGCTTGCCGGCCACATATATTTCCATCAGTAAGAAGCTTACGGAGATGATTGAGTGGTCAAGACGGGATCATCCGTCCTCGATATAAGAGGAGATTGACTCAAGTAAGACGATGCAGAAAAATCCATGGCCAAGGTAGTGAGGATATTGGAGAAGGCGTTCTCTAATGATCCCCATTATGCATCAGCACTAGTCGAATGATGGATCAGGGTTTGAGGATAAACCATACCCTAAGTTGTTCGAGAGTCTCGCGCGGATGATGGATTATACATATACAGTAACCGATGACGGTAAAGGATTATACATGTTCGAGAGTTTGAGACTACTCGATATCTTCTAGAGTAAGAGGTGTAGCTTGACACCCCACGTGCTAGAAACTTATCCTATCAATTGGGCTAAATCGATCCTGATTTATTTAATCTACATGTTGATATAGTTAATTAATAAGGTTGGTCAATAAATGTCATTGTGCCACTAAAGTTATTAACTAGAATGATACATGGGCCTAGAGGGTCACATGCACAAGGTCATAAAGGGCATTGGTGGATATATTTTTTGGTAGGGTTTTTGAGAAAAATATTAAGTGAAATATAAAGAGGCAAATGGGTCTCATTTTAAGCACCCATGCAAGCCTGATTTGAGAGCCCCTCCCTTTCTTCGTTCTCTAGATCCATACTCAACCAAAGAGAGAGTCTCCAAGAGGAGTTGAAGAACAAGAGGTAGAGATCCAAGCATCGAGTGATTGCATGGATACGTCTAAAGGCCGGACGTGTGAATGACTTCAGAACCATCTCAAAGCGAGCATGTCAAGGGTGGAATAAGTTCCCCAAAAAGGTACATTCAATATTTCGTTTTAAAGATCGATTGTGAATCGATCAACACGCTTCCACATCCATGGAAATGTGGAATAAAATTTTAAACATGGAAGAAATTTCTGAATTATACTAATTACCGAACACATTAGCATTAAAAGAATGTTGGCTTCCCACCTCAGAATGTGTTCATCATTACTAGATTCATCGTTTTGTGTGGCAGTTCGCCCAAGACAAAAGGATGATCATATTAAATGAGGTTTGAGATAAACTTAATATTTTAAAAAATATCAATCTATTCCATAGTTAATTTGATATTATGTTTTTGTTCTCAATTAGATCCCAACTAAACCAAATAGAACCTTTAGATAATCTTCTATCTAATGGATCCATTAGATAATGTTGGAACTTGGGGTGTGTTCTGAGTCATCTTTAAAACTCTGTCCATACATCCACTGACATGTACTTAAATCTGATTTGGTGCATCCCCCAAACTTCAAGCTTACTTTAAAAATTAGTCAAATTATTAAGCGAAGTAAATAATATGAAATTCGAATATAACTTTCCGATACTGTGAAGCCCAAATTATTTTATTTAAAAATTAGCTTATTAATTCATTATGATAGAGAAGTTTTGAGAAAATTACCCTAAATTAAATTAGGCTTCATATAGTTGGTAAAATTCTTCATGTGATTAGGCCGATAACTATTTAAAAAAAAACTCAAGTCTGTCATTACCCCTAATGGACCATTGATACAGTCTACCACCTGAAGAGGAGCCCATTGCTGTAACCGATCTCTACCTAAGAAATCACCATTAAAAGTGAAAAATTGACAACCCATTGTGAAAAGGTCTCAATGGCAGATCAAGTGTGATATGAGCCAAATCAGGAAATATGTGTAAACGCCATGTGGAAAGGCTCACTTAGTAATGCTAATAAAATTAGATATGATCGATGATATTAAATAAGAGGAAGCATCCTCAGGAACGGATCATCTGTTGAGAGTTTCAGTCTTAGTCGACAGTCGAGGAGATCCTCGAAGACCAAAGGGAAGATCGATCCAGTTGATCTACATGAAGGCGGCCAACTGATCCACCCACGTCCATAGTCCATGTCCTTTTATGTTATTTCCTTCATCTTATACTATTCTCTTCTTTTCCCCTCCCCGGTTAACGAACTGGTAGTTTTTGTTTAAGAAGGAGCGGGTTTATTATCTTGACGCTATTTTCACTATCCTCTCGAATCCTTGTTGCTACATTTTAATATAAGGAATGGCATTGTATCAAAGTAAAAATTTTATTCTTTAGACAAATACTACTGACTTAAAATAATATCCTACTGTACCATTATCTGGTATCGAATAACAATGTCAGATGACGGTATAATAGGAAATCATCATTTATTAGTGCCAACCTTATTGCCTTGTGTCTAATATATGCCTCCAATAATGGTATTGAGGATGTGAAATGATAAATTAACTTAAATCTGATTAAGGTCTGATGTAACACGACGCCGGAGCGTCTGATTCGTGCTATATCACATGAATGTGTGGGCAAGGTATGTTGAATAAACAGGAGATCATGTATGCGAAGGAGATAAACTAAATGAGAAAGTACGTAGCCAACGACTGATCTGAGGCACGAGATAGGATGGGGACACGGGAGATGTCATGGCCTGATCGGGCTCCCAATGATCCGTATGTTTGGTTTGGATGCTGACGAAGTGAGAGACGAATTACCATATGGTGACGTCCGTACCATCGTCGATAACTGGCTAATCTGTTACCAGCAAGAAGTATTTTATTACGAGATGGTGGCTATCCCTATGTAGTAGTCTAAGGTTCACTCGAGGTAGAGGAGCAGACAAAATAAATCAGCACTGAAGAGAGTAATGATACCGCAAAAGAGAAAGGGGGGGGGGGGCGAATGACAGAAGTAACCCGTGTGGGGTGGTCGCAGCTAGGTCCTCGGGCGGTGTTGCTCAGCCACCTAGAAGCACATAATACTGTCGACGTGGAGTCCCCCGCTCCTTGGCAACGGGCGAATTCAACCACCGCCTAGTGGCAACACCGACACGAGAGAGGTACCGGAGAACTCTTATCGACCACGCTGACCACTATGGGGAGTGACGACGGCTAGGGCCTCACACAGTGGCGGACCCGCTGAGAAGCTAGGGAACACAATCGCCGTGGAGCCTGCGATCCTTGGCAATGGGCCGAAGTCAACCACCCCAATAAGCATACGGGTAGTCGGGCACGGTTGGGGGAGCCGTCGCTGGGAGATTCCGGAGGGCTGTGGTCAGCTACGTCAGCCGCTTTGCCGCGGGAGAAGTCCCGGAGCCCTTATCAAAGGCAGAGAAGAACGTCATTGTGACGTCCTGAGTCCTTGGCTGTGGATCATAGTCAACTATCCCCAAAAGCGAGAGAGCAGTTCTGGATAATGCTGGCGGGTGGGGTTCTACAGAGACAGAGAGAATGCCATAATGCAGCGTTCACACCATAAGCTGCTGGGAAGATTCAGAGACGAAATATGAGACAGGAGCCCTGGTCATCCTCGTGAAGAAAGTAGTTCACCGGTGACTGCCACCCAAGAAGATGCCGCCAGAGCAGCGGTCAACCCACAGAGCCGCAGGTAGCGGAACGGGGACTGGCGGTGAGAGCTCGTGAGTTACTAAAGCACAGAAAATGGGAGAATGGTGGTTTGAGAGGAGGGTGGAGGACGAGCAAACGTAGGAGAAGAAGCTGTAACCCTAACTTGCTAAGAGGCGTATGATAATCTCAATTTTAGGATTAAAATTCGTCGTTGGTGATTGAGATTATTCAATAAAATATATTTAACCGTACTTAAAAATACTTAGTTAGTGATGAGTACGGATCGTCTCCACAAGGAACGATGATTAACGAGTTACTTTCTTATACTAGTGATGATGGACGAGAGGATCGACGAAAGCAAGATTTGAGGACGTGCGCTAGTGATATAGATAAAAAATACGTAATTATAAGCTAATTTAACTTAAAGAAAATAGTAAGTGATTGTGATGGATATGATGATGAACGACGGTATGAACGAGGATAGTGGTTGGATATGGAATGGTAGGATGGCAAGGATGGAGAGATGAGAGAGTGGGGACGTAAGTAAGTGAAGTGATAAATGAAACGTTGATAAAAAACTATAACTATGATAACGATGATGTTGGGAGAGAAACAACATAAGGCGAAGACACTTACATTAGATCCTTACGTTCCGCCAGGATCATGGCGATTTGCGAGTGCCGGTAAGCTCCCCCTCTTCTCTTTTGTCTCTTCCCACACACCCAAGACACCAAGAACAATCTTGATGGATCTTAAAACTCACTCTCTTTCAATCAGACCACAAAAGTAGGAAGCAAGTTCAAGATGATTTTTACACTGATCCAGGCCTCTATTTATAGATCAGAGGGTATGGATAGAAAGAGGAGGGGAAGACCAAAAGTTATGGCTGTTGGAAGTTGAAGCAATCCCAGCCTTTAATTTCTTCTCTCTCCTCATCAATGTCATCGGTTTCGTGCCAGTTAAGAAGTCAAAACACTTGGTATTATGTGGCTTTTCGTATTTCGTGGCTTTTCATATTCCATGGCTTTTTGTATTCTGTGGTTTTTCGTATTCCGTGGCTTTTCGTATTCCGTGGCTTTTTGTATTCCATGACTTTTTGCATTCCGTGCCACATGTACATGACAAAAGGACAAATACAAAGAAAAAATCTCTTTCTTGATGCTGACGTGGTGGCACATCGGCGCACCACGTCACCTTATGCCATAAAAAAACCAAAATACTTGAAATTTTATATTAAATAAAATAAATCCCAAAAAATACGTATAAATATATATTTTGAATCAGAAAAATCATATATTTCCACAATTAATATCAAACAATTCTAGAAAAATTATATTCTGTTTCAAAAGTTATATTCTTTTAGAATATATTGTTAGAAAAATCCTACAAAATACAGAAATTTCAGAAATTTGTTCTAAAAATATATTTATTCATTTTAAGCTTGATAACATGCAAATATGAGTAATTTAATGCATAAAGACACATAAATATAATAATATAAGGCACTAGAAATGCATGTTATTAGACCCCCCAAGTTAAATCATTGCTAGTCCCTTAGCAATGGCATTTAAAATCTCTTGGTTGATACATTCACCTTATAGTCTTAGAAACATGAGCTTGAAGTAATAATGATATCAATTACACCTCTAAGTACGATTATAGCCATGTAATGCTAGAATGCGTATGAGAGACTCCCTTGTGGTTTTGGAAATAGCTGGTGGTCATGAGGAGTGAAGCCTACTTCTCGCCGGGTATGATACTATAATCTAGGTAATGCTTTCCCTCACTTTCTCACATCACTCACTCACACATGATGGTTCCCCACTAAGTTTGCTCCAGCCTAAGAGTAAAAAATAGTCATTATTCACTTCTCATGTAAACACAGAATATCAATTGCGTATCACGGAATCACGTGTGATGAGGCTCCTATCTAACTGTGTAAAGAGAGAAGACAATGAGGAATGGCTCAAAAGAATGGGTCAAAGGTATGTTACGGATGATTGACGAGCTTAGAATACTTATGATAGCTTACTCCCAAGATAGACAACAAGAATAGAATGATATGAGAGAATGAGTGAAGATGGACGTTATTGACTAAGCCTGGATGATAATTTAATCAACATTCATAACGAGTAAATATAGATGCTTCCAAGATAACAAGAAACCCCACAAAATATTTTTTCTCCTTTTTTAATTCTTCTTTTTTCTCTTTTTTTCTTTTTTTTTTCTTTTTTCTTTCAATAGGGGTGAACATAAATGGAAGCTCAATATGGGAGTGGATAATGGTTGATTAACTACACAACATTTGACGCATTCCAGGCTAGTATCATGAAGATGAGCTCAGAAGAGAAGACATAGACATAAACAAAGAGAGGTATACAAAGGAAAATATATAAGAGGGTGAATCACAAGGGGAAGAGGAGAAGAAACTTGGGAGTAAGCATATCATAAGCATCTAGGACTAGCGGGGAATAGACGGGCACCTATAAGAATGAGTGAAATTGGGTTAATGGTAAGGGTAAGCTAGGGAAAATGGGTGAAGAGGATACACATATAGGTTTCAAAAGGTATTTCAAGGTGGCCCAAGGAAAGGTGATTCTATGCTTAAGAATTTGAAATATGACCATTTTTATCTCAAGAGAGATTCACTTAGTGGAGATTTGAAACTTTAGACTCGATTCACTCATTGGTGGGTGGATGATGGTGGCTCACTCGCCATTTTCCTAAGACGATAGTACTTCAACCCATTGATTTTCATGTCTGTTCCTCACCCTGCCAGGTATCCTAACCATTTCGAAGAAAAACACATGCATCTAGACCATGGTTCATACCATTAAGAGATGTATTTGATCCGCTACATGAGCCTAACTTCTATACTCATGTTGCTAGGACACGGGGTGACTGCTTCTCCAAGATGGGGATGATTAAATTCATACAATTATCTACCCCCCAACTTGAAAAGATGTAAGGAATAATAATATTTTCGGAACCAAAGTTTTTTTTTTTTTTTGGATCTCCCCACTTAAAATATGCATTGTCCCTAATGCAAGAAAATAAAACCAGAAGGAAGATGATAATCTAACCGTGATTCTTTTGCTTCCGATGTCATTGTCTTGACGTGGATCCTTGTGTTTAGTACAGCTGCCTCCGCGTAATTTATTCTCCTAAAACCAACATTATCTAGAAAGAGAGGCAATGAGATCATGTTGGCTATGTGATAGCCAATTATTTAAAGCAACAAGACAAAAAGCATTATTTAAAGCAAATTACTATAAGTGATTGTTAGATTGAGAATAAAGAAGATAGAAGCCCCATAAAAACAAAAGTCATCATGACTATGATACCATTAATCTTGCCTATGAGATTTTCAACACCCATGTGCATAGATTTATATTGCAAGGTTTTCTTTGATACTGATTTGGATAACAATGTAATATATGTATGAAACACATAATTCAAGCACAAATACAACCTCATAAAAATATTTTCAAAATCCAGGAAGTTGTAATGCCATGTGCCAATATTTTCAAAATCCCCATTCAACTCAACCATAAGTTCATTCGTACTCCATAAATATTCAAAGAAAATGTTTTTCAAATGGATATCAAATATATGATCATGCCAATCGGTGAAAAAGATTTTCTTCAAAGTTATTCCTTCTAGTATTGATTCCAACCCCTTTTTTAAGGTTACTTCTCCTCGCTCAATGAAGACTTTAATTTCATGATCATGTGTCTCATCAATAAATTCATCAAAAACTTCAAAACTTTTACTTATATTCAGAGGTTTATCACAAGACTGATCAATTGAAGTATCATCTTGATTATCCATAAATAATAGCTGAATATCAAAATTATCATCAGAATTACATGAACTATGTGGATCCATATTTTCATATTTTCTTGTTCATGTATCTTTCCCATGATATTCATCCTTAGAAATAACATTTTGATCATCAAAAAATAACATCTGAAAATTATAAGTATCACCAAAGGGGCACAGAATATTCTCATCAAAATATTCTTTTGTTGAACATATATCATTTTCATAAATTTTATCCATAGAAGGAACATCTGAAAGTAGAAATTGAATGTTCAAAGTTTCAACAAAAGGAGATGAACTAGTTTCATCTTTATGTTCAAAAACTTCTTTTTCTTCATTTGAGATCATATCACTTGGAATAGAAATTTCATTATCAACCACATGATTAGAAATCTCAACACAGTTGCTTGTATTAAATTCAACCAAATCTTCTTCAAAGTAGTCCCCATCTGATTCTTCATAATTATATGAATATGGTCTAGCAAAACAAATCTCCATTTTTATCTTGTTCATTATTCTTGTAAAATAAAATAACTCAATGTCACTGCATTTTTCGAAAAATCTCGACAATAAAGAATTGACATCTTCTAAAAAGTTCATAATTTTTTGATAGTATTCTCCTTTCTTGTAAATGTCAATTTCAGGAAATATATTTCTAACCATATTATGAAATACTCTCATTCTGAAAATACATTTATATTTAAATCCCTCGTTGTACTTCTTAAAATATTCTATCAAATATTGATCACTTTCATACGAATCATTAAGTTGTGAAATTCTATTTTGAATCGATGCATACTCATTATACACACTTTTAGAAAATTCATGCATTTGGCTATTATGACAAGATTGAAGATGATGACAATAAGAAGTTTCATGATTTTCAAAATCTCTAGGGACATTAGTAAAATTTTTTCGAGAGGAATGAAAATCAACATGAAATGGTTCACGTAAATGTAGATCCAAATTTCTTTCATATATCCTCTTCTGAAATTTATAATATCGATTAGGAAGATTTGAATCATAATAATATATCAAACACAAAATTCCAAAAGACATCTAGGAGTTATCTTCAGCATTTGGAAAAAAAATTCATACCTGAGAATGATGATTTCCTCGTCCTTTTCATACTTAATAACCCTTAGAAGATATTAGTGTAAAAAAATTACTAGAAAGAAAATAAATCCCTAATGGCCACCGTTCTCCGGCAACGGCGCCAATTGATAATCTCAATTTTAGGGTTAAAATTCGTCGTTGGTGATTGAGATTATTCAATAAAATATATTTAACCGTACTTGATGAGCCTTGTTCATGCTCCACCATCCCAATCACAACAGGAATGCAGTGGAGCTTCAAGGAGAAGGGAGAATAAGGGGAAGAGACATGAAAAAGTTTCGCCTGAGTGAATTTTGTTCAGAGCCTTCCCTATTTATTCTAAGTGGGTATTTTTCATAAAACCCCCTAACTTTAAGTATATCTTCCGACGTATAAAAGAATATTTGTGTATGACCCTTTTTATCCATGTATCAGTATATTTAATAATCTCAGTGGCCCAATAAACTTTATTTTCATTCCAAATTAATTAAATATATTGTCATCCGGATTAATTAATATCAAATCAATTTAACCCAATTGAGAGATTGAGTCTCCAGCATGTGGGGTGCCAAGCTACACCTAGTGCTCTAAAAGACACAAAGGAGTATACTAACTAATTCATGGAACATCTATGTTATTGGTTGTTGTGTACTTAAAGTGCGAGTTAGTATTGATGCATTTGGAAATCACCATATAACTTTTCTGTGATATTCCACTACCTTGGCCAATGACTTCAACACATCATCTTCCTTGAGTTGTTTCATCTTATTATGCTCAATTGTAAGTGTCGATGAGATAATAACTGGGTACATTTACCTTGGACCTAAAAAGGCATATTTCAGGTTGGAAGGAAGGTGTTTCAACTCTAATTCATCTATGGGCATAGACACGTGATTACGAATGATATCCTGCTCCTTTTCTTCTCCTTTGTCCTCTTCCTCCTCAAGGGTAATATCCTACACGACCAACACATCATAAATCATGTTTTCTATGGATTCTCCTTCATTATCTTCATCTTCTAAAGAGCATGCATAAATATCCTATGGGCTAATTTCATTGAATTTCATCAATTGTGAGATTCATAGTTCAACCTCTTCTTTTCCTATTCTCAACTTAATTTTTCCTTCATTCCAATCAGTGTGCACTCTTGCCGTAGCTAAAATGGGATTCCCAAAATAATAGGAAATCCCTAATATATTTACATGTACCACTATGAAATCCACTGGAAATGAGAATTTCTTTACTTTCATAACTATGTCCACTAATTGCCCACATGGTTTTTGAATTGATCCATCCGCCAATTGCAATTCTAAATTTACCGATTTCAGTCCTCCAAATATAAAAGTCTCAAATAGGGCTTTAGGCATGATATTAACACTTTCCCCTGAATCATGCAAAGCTTTTCTAAATATTTCACTTCTAATTTCACATTTGATCACTGGGCCCCTGGATCTTTGCGTTTTTGAGGTAATTCATTCAAAAAAATTGAACTAATGTTCTCTGAAAGTTGAATCATATTTTGCTTCCTAAGAGGTGTACAAAGATTTTTCACATATTTGTAATAATCAGGGATGTACTGGATTGCATCTAACACAATGATTTCAGTATTGGCATCCTTCAAATATACAAGAAGTGGACTCTCTTTTAATCTTTCTTTCTTAGAGTTCAAGGCACTAGGGAAAAGTATGGGTGGACGATATGCGTGTGGGTTAGTTTCCGTTTCATGGTCCTTCTCTCCTACAAGCTCATCATGGTTTTCTTGTTCATCTTGATTTTCCTTAACCGCTTTATGTTGTGCTCTAGCCACATGCGGATCGGGTAATTCTCTCCCACTCCTAAGTTTGGACATCACATTTATATTTTTTTATTCTCCTAATGGTCAAGGTAGTTTGATGATTGATAACACCCTAATTTCGGTCTTTATTTCATGTTATTAGCATGATTTATGCATTTAAAAGGCTTAAATTTGGGTTGTTATCATATATTTACACAAAAATAATGCTTCCTAGTAATTTCTGATTTTTCCCTAATTTTCTGTTAATTATATGAATTTTTAAGGATTTATTGAAGCTCGAAATAATTATTTTTGGATGAAAATGGCACATTCAAAAGTTGATTTCGACATTTATCAACATGGGAATTAATCAGGGAATTTTCTAGAATTTTCTAGAATTTTTTACGAATTTTTAGAAATTTTCTGGGATTTATTTCAAGAAGAAATGCATTTATTCTATGAAAAAGGGCATATTTATAAGAGAAAAAATATATTTATGCAATTTCTAGACTTTTTGGGGCCTTTTTGCAACGTTTCGTTGCAAAAGACCCTGAAAACAGCTCTCGGTCGCCACGGCAGGCGTAAAGATCCTATTTAAAATCATTCAGGGTTTTATTGCAATTTTTAATATATATTTTTAATGTTTTAGGAGAAATCGGAGGAGAGAGAGTGCGCCAGGGGCATATACGCAATTACTTTTGGGCGACGCCCAAAAGCAATTCCAGGCTTTTTAAGGACTTTTCTGCAAAAAGGAGGATTCAAAATGCGCCAGCCAATGAGAGAGCGACACGTCATTGCGTGTTTAAAAACGAAACTAATAAATAAATCAATTTTAAATCCAATGGATTAAATTGGTTTAAAATTGATTTATTAATAACTTTTGATCCTGAAGTCCGATTGAGATGATTTTTTTATGGATTTGTTCGTCTTGATCCCCTCTTTCTATCTGTATGGTTAGATCATTCAGATCTAGCCTACATTGATAGATAAATATTAAGTACTAAACGGGGGTAAAATGGTGATTTTTACCCTATAACCTAAGTATAAAAGCTAAATTTCGAGAGGGGGAGCTCATTCTAGATGGTGCTCTATCACAGCTGCAAGACAGGGAGGAGCTCTAGCTTGGATCAAGTTATCTGGTACTTTTTTTCCTTTATTGTATTTGAACTTTTATGCATTTTGAATGAATTAGGTTAAGTTGTTTGTTTCTTCATCTCTATTCTGATCTGAACTTCTAAATCGCTTGGCTTGAGCGGCATGTACAAGCCCTGATTAGGATTTAGAGGAGAAATTGAGGGATTTACCTTGGCATTCAATTGCATTCCAAAAGAAAACTCTAAAAAATTTAGTTTTAATTCTTAGGAGATTAAGATTTCCCTTTTTATTTCTGATTTAGCAAATTCTCAAAACCAACCAAAACTTAAATCAAAAATTTCTTCCAACCTCTCTAATTGAATTCTTTGATCCATCCAATTGGATCAATTAATTCAATCTAGAGCCCACATTTCTTCTTTTCATCTCATCTCTTCTACCCCCCTCTCTAAATTCTCACCTAATTAGGGTGACTTGATCCTCATTGAAGATCAAATTCACTCTAATTAGGATCTAAAACACCAAAAATAAAATCAAATTGAAATTCCTACTTGCCTCCCTTGGACGACACTCATACTTATCACTATACATATTAAGTAGAGTTTTATAAATTTTATTGCATAAGCCAAAAATTCACAACGACAAGGGCTAAAAATTTTGCGTAATTTTCACCCCTATTTTTGGCTAATCAATTGGCGCCGCTGCCGGGGAAGCAACGCTAAGGAAATTCAATTGGTAATCATTTCTATCAATTGAGTGCTTTAAAATTTTCAAAATCGATTTTGGTTTAATTTTCTCTAAAGTGCTTAGTATTCATCTAATTTTTATTATTGCACTACATTGTATTGCTTACAATAGATAATTTTTTTTTTAAGCATATGAAGCAACCATGTCTCACTATGATGGAAAAAGTTCTTATTATTATGAGTTGGATCAAAATTATCACCATGATCATTGTCTTTATGAAAATTCACAATGTGAATATTTTCTTGATCTTGGAGATTCCTGGCATCATGATGAAAAAAATTATTGTGGCATCAATCCTTATACGTATGATTGTGACCATTCAAATGAGGCCTTCCCCAATCTTTATAAGCATTCATATTATCCTAAATCTAGTGAGGTGACGACCCCTAAATTTTCTCGTCATAATAACCACAATCATGGCTTCCACACTCATGCCATATCCCCTTTGGAATATCCACACTATGAGTGGGGGCAATCACCATCTTTAGTACTTTCCTCTACAATTTCATTGCAAAATGCATCATCTTCATTTTCCAACGAGCATCATGTGTTTGTTAATGAGTTTGAAAGGATTCAACAGAAAATTTCTCAACTTGATGACTCCGAAGAGAGTGACCAGTTTATGATGAATTATTTTCTTGAATATGAGGATGTTTTCAAACATGAATGTCTTTCCAAAATGATTCTACTTCATGATATGATTAGAGGGTTTCCTACTAAAACAAATGATTTTCATGAAAGGGGAGAATACTTCTTAAGGATCTTACATATGGAGAAAGATATTTGTAAATTTTTGAAGGATTTATTAGCAGACAGTGGTCAACTCGAGGAAGATTATTTTCTCAGAAAAATGAAAATTATTAAGATGGAGATTTCTGAAATCTTGAATTTACATTTTTATGAAGAGGAAATATATGGGTATGAGGAATCACAATCAGATGCTTCTAAGTTAAATTTTCAGGATGACATGCGAGAAACGATGGAAAGAGATGAGGAAGTTCAGTTTGCAAACACCCATCCTCATTTGGAAGAGTATCAACCTCCTATTCCATTTCCAGAAGCACTATGTACTGGAATTGTATGTAAACCCATATATAATAGGAATGGAGAAGAAATGAAAGAATTTTCAAGACATGATTCTTTTGGAAAATTGTGCAAGGATAATTTTGGGGAATCAAGGATCTCAATGGAAGAAGTGGATGAAATAATCTCTAACATCTACATGTTGTTTCTTGATGACAGAAATCATGTGAAGGAAAATAGCAATTTGAAGGCTTCCATGAGGATGGTATTGATGGATATAGAAATGGAAAAAGAACTTTGCAATACGCCAAATGAATTATTTAAATTTCAACCTAGGACAAGGATGAAAAAAATTTGTGATGAAGTTGAGGTTGAACCTTTCTTATGCAAAATTCTTTTTACAGATTGGCGTGATCATTTATTTGAATTGAAATGGCAATCTTCTAGTAACGTTTTCTTTGCATTTGATCTCTTAAATGTTTTACATTTGTGGACCAAAATTACAAGGAAACCTATTCTTAAATATAGGTATGTACACATGGGAATTGAGTTTCTCATACAAAGTCCTTTGAGTTTAGCTTTATGATTGAGACGATCTTTAGTTCGATTAATTCTGCTTTTTCTAATGGGAACTGGGATCCTTTTCCAGTTCTCCTTTATGTTTTTTTTTCCTATTTCTTTAGCTGTACCAAGTAGGTGGAACCCACATGAAGGAGGAATCAAGGGATGCAACCTTACCATAAGGGGGAGCGGTTTTGAAGATTTGTCCACAACCTGATCTTTTAGGACCCAAGTCCTCAACTTGAATTCTCTCTTCAATTTCTATGTTTAAAGACTTCAAATATTTTTTTTCATGTGCAACCTCTATCAGTTGTGTTGTTGTATTTTTTATCAGGATGTTGACCAAGTTGGAGCAATCATGATGTACGACGCAACACAACTTATTTCAGGATTTTATATCTATCATCTCAACGGCGAGCCACACGTCCATCCCCACTGTTTGCCATTCTCTCCCTCAATTTTTATTTTCATTATTTTCTTAGTTATGCATTGAGGACCATGCATGTTTTAGAAGGGGGGGGAGCTAGTTCATTTAAACTGGTCAACTATGACTTATACATTTAGTTTTGAGGAATATTATATGAATTGAACCTGCCTATAAAAATAATTAACATGCCTCTAGATGAATCAGAAATTTTCATCCAATGGTTTGGGAACATGTGTAGAGAAGTTAAGCTCCTAGAGCGGATCATGAGCATGTTAGAGGTGGAACACGTGATTTTGAGCAATGTGGGTTCAATTTCAAATTGGGGAGAGTGTCTAGTAGGTGATTAGATGATGGAAAGTCAAGGGTAGAAGCTCTATGCTTCAAAGGGGAGTGACGAGTGAACTGAGAGCCCCCATTCCATCAACTCTAATAGCCGATCCCACTTATGCATTTCGTCTCCCCATTAGCCTACTTTCATTCCAAAATAGTGAGCAGCCATTCTCCGAGTCCTATGCACGGAATCCACCACTTCATTCACCTTATTGTTCCACACGCTTCACGCCATATCCATCACAACTTGACTTCACCACCTTGCTTCCGCTACCGAGGATATGCTTATCTCCCAAGTACGTCTATCTCCCTTTCCACGGTATCACTACGATACTGCCTCTTTGTATCTTTTCTGTCAATAATTCGCTCTGCATCATCTAAATCTCGTTCTTCTATCGCTTCTCCATAAACCAATGTGATTGTTATGACACTCATGCTAGTTGTGATAAAATATTTAAAAAACCATTCAAGTCATGGAAAGTGTTTCATTTGTTGTTATCCTCTTTGTTTGATATACAAAAAAAAAAAGAAGCGAAAAAAAAAGAGTTCGAAAAAAAAGAAAAAAGAAAAAAAAGACAAGAGGAATGAGAAGAAGACAAAGAGAAAGGAGGGGTTTGACTTGCACCATTTCTGGTTTTGACTTTCAATTTAGGGCAAGATGGTCTTTATTCTCTATATCATCACATTGGTCTCATCTCTTCTATCTCCCTCACTTCCTCTAAAAATCTTGGGAGTAGGTTATCCAAGGTAGCACAGCACCCGTTGGACCATAAATCTCTCATTGTTCATGCTCACCCTAATTCTTTCACAAAGTCTCATTCTCCCCCATCACAACTCTATCATATATTATTCTCGTTGTGTTCAAGTTACCCTAATTATATGTAGAATTTGGAAAGGAGGGTAGATGAGATGGGAAGAATAGAAGAATTAAGGATTCTCTAAATTGACTTCTTTGATCCGATAAAAAGGGTCAAATGAGTCAAGTAGAGGAGTTAAGAAGAAAATTTAGTCTTGATTTGTTTTTTGGGGGAACTGGGTATCCAAACTAGCTCGCTACTATCTCATAAACATAATCTATTTCTTCCTAGAAATTAAACTCTTCAGTTTTTTGTTCTTAATGTGCAATTGGAATTGTAAGCTCAATTCAATTATCGTTCCCATTAATCATAATGAGGGCTTGTACATGCCTCTCACCAAGTGATTTGGAATTTCAAACTAAGACCGGGAAGAACAATCAAGAATTTCACTAAAAATTACCATTTTACCCCTAATCCCAAATACGCTAGAATTCAAATACAATGAAGTAAAAATACAAAATAGAGTTGACCAGGCTGGTTCTCCACTCTTTCTTTTTGTCGCAAAAGAGTTCCCTCGAAAATGACCTCCTAAGCTCGAATTTCAGCTCTTATACTTAGGTTAAATGGTAAAAATTACCAATTTACCCCTAATACTTAATTATTTTTTTCCATCAGTGTAGGCTTGATCTGATTGATCCAACCATATAGAAAGAGGAGGTCAAGATATGCTAGCCCATAAAATTTGAGCTCAATCTGACTTCATGATCAAGAGTAATTTATGAACGAATATTGACCAATCCTAGCCCTTAGATCAATATTTCATATATTTAATTAAAATTTTATTCACTCCAAGGTCGTGTCAATTTCTTATTGGCCGTCACAATTTCTATAGTAGTTTGGAGGCTTCTCTCTTGGCGTACCACGTACCCCCTGCCTGGAAATAAGAGAAAAAATCATTTAAATTTGCAATTACCTGTGTTTTTTTAGCAACTATGCCCACTCAGGCATTGCCACATCACTTCCCGTACTTGCATATTTGTTTGCACAGCACGGGTGATGCACTTACCACCCTCAAGCCAAGTAACTGCCAACCGCATTAAATCCGTCGCATTCTCTTCCAACAGACTAGTTATTGCCACGTGGCACAACAATCTCACTTTCTTGAAAAATTATGCAAAAGTCCTTGCTTTTAGTCACGCGCGCACACCAACGATGCCCCAAAAATAATTGTCAAGATGTCCCTATGATCCTATATCTCCTCCATAGAAAAATCCATATTAATTCAATAAGATTTTAAAATTATTATTTATTGGATATTTATGTCTGCATCACTTAGTGAGAGCTATTTTAAGTGTATATTTGCAACCAAGTTATAAAAAAGTCCCTCTGACTTTAGAAATTACTTAAAACTCCTATTTTCCTTATAATTATACCCTTTTCTTTTTAAAAATTTATTTCTTTCTCAAATAAATTCCCTAAAAATTCAATAAAAATTTAGACAAATATAAAAAATTCATAAATTCATCCAGAAATCAATTAAAATTAAAGATAATTTTTAAACCTGACATTTCCATTTGAATAGAGTCATTCCAAGCTCAAATAAATTCCATAAAATTCATAAATTAACATAAAATTAGGGTAAAATCAGAATTTACTTGGAATAGTAATTAGCATGTAAATATATGATAACAACCCTACTTTAAACACTTTAAATGGATAAAAATGTGCTAATTACTTGAATTAAACAATGAATTTAGGGTGTTATCAACTAGATAGTGTTATTATATATATATACTATGATGTCCTTCTTAAGGATCGTTTGAAGTGGGATATTTAGAACATATGTTTTAAAACTAGTGATATTTGTATTATGATCTCACCATAACCCAATCAGTACATTCATGTATTCATGGACTCCATTATCAGCATCACACATGCACTATAATGCATACACTATATTAATGAACATGGAATGAGATATGGAATGTGTGATTGGCTTGCCAGCCACATATATTTCCATCAGTTATGATTTATCCTCATCTGTTTATAAATTCATGCTTTCTTGCACTGAATGAATTCATGTTTCAAATTTCCAACATCCACAAGAACTTGCTTTCATGTCACATACACTATCTCAAGGTGCACATGACTTATAAGGTGAATCATTTCACAAATTTAAAAGAGTACTATGCATTTAGGGTGAGACATTGTCAAATTTTGGGCCATGCTAACACAATCATTTGACATGTGGGGCTGGATCCTTGGGGGTCCACGATCGTTAGGCTTGTCCAGATCTCCATGACGCAAGCATTAATGGGATTATATTGCCTGCAACTCAAAATCACACATCTACATCTTGTTTAGATCCATTAACACACACCATATTAATTTTTATTCAATGTTTGTAATGAATTCCATGGATATGTACAATGATGACTGAATCATGATGGGATCCTATGATGGTGATCATTTATATTTAGGTGTATATTATGAGCATTCATATTCATAAGATATTTGTAACATACATTCATATTATGTATCTCATTTTTTATTCATATTCTCATGCATGAGTGATTGAAATAGATCACTTACCATTTAGTTTATTCATATTCACATCATTCATGTAGAAACATAGTGTTACTTTTTTATATAATTTAAAAAATATTAAATATTCTGGATTTTTTTAAGCTAATACAAACTTTTAATATTTTTTAAGGAAAATTTCTAGATTTTATGATATAATATAGAATTAATTATGTATAAAAATATTTAAATGGTTTATATTCTATTTTAATGGATTATTTTGCTCTCTATTGATATTCACAATTTTGCAATATGTGTTGTGATCTCAGGCGTTGAAATAGAGGAAGTGCACGTTTTTAAGAAGTGTACCAACCAATGGTCATCAGTTAATGTAGAATTAATAATTAAGTGCATTTAAGAATTATATTTTTTATTTATGCATGCACGGAAAATGAAGACTTCAACATTATACCCCCAAAAATTAACCTAGAGAGATGGTATTATTTGATTGTAAGAAACTGGTTGATTTCTCGGCAAGGAGTGTGATGAATCCAAATTAATGCATGAAATCCTACATAATTTAAGCTTGTTTTGTGTCATTTTATTGATATTATCATAATTTTAATGTGAATGTATAATTCATGCATTAATTGGAAGATATAATTATCATTTGTACATAATTTATGGCCCCAATTATTTTTCGTGTAAAATGTGCTTTAACATTTTGGGTCTGAATAGGGTTGAAAATGTTTTTTTGGGCTTAATTCTTCTCTCGTGTATTGTTTTATATTTTGTGGAGCTGAATTTAAAATCAAATAAATGAAAAATAAGATAAGATAAAAATGGGGTTTTGGCCAATGAGCTAAGCAAGATAACACTTAAGCCACTTGCAGACCAACAAGCACAAAGTGCTCAAGCAAGCCTGCGTCCGGCAAGCACCATCGTACAAGCATTAGTGGTGCAAGGAAGCTGATCTCCATACATGCGCAGACTCAAAACAATGCCCAATAGTAAGCCCCACATAGAGCCTCGGCATCAGATGCAGCCTAGCATGCACGTGCGGGTGGGAGATGACATTATTACATAGCTACAACAACTTTTACTTTTCTCCATATGGGATTAATTACAGGTTGGACCGATATTTGTAACTCTCTCAGGCATTTTGACAGACATGTACCAATCAAAAGAAAATAGGATACAATAACAATTTTATCCTATTTTCTTTTGATTTTGTATTATATGAAAATAATAAAAATTACCTAATAAATATATATATATATCAAATTATGTTATATTCCCTCGTCATATATTCATATATATAATTAAATGTTAATTAATCTTATTTCCCATCCATTATCTTCTGGCTCTCCCTCTCAACGTAATTAATTAAATTATTCTAAAAATAAAAATGTGTTATCTCTTATCTTGTAATATTAAATATTCATCATATAGAAAAACTTTATCTACTTAATTAACCTTAAAATGAGTAAATAAATCCTGTCTTATTATCATTATAATTCTTATCCCAGTTTCTGTGAATTATACTTCCTCTTATATATTACTAAAATATATATTCCTATTAACTAACTAACTACATATTAATCCTTCTTTCATTATTGCATAGATCTATCTTATCCTACATATAACCTAAATATTACTGAAATAAATAATCATACAAAGTATAAGTCCTACTAAGCATAGTATCCTTTATAATATATCTAGTTCATTAGTCTTACCTTATAATTAAAATCTAAAAATAATTCTTCTACTATCTATCTTACTATCTTCCTTCATTATAACACTATAAATAAATTTCATTATCCCACTTACTATAGAATATTTCTATAGTAAGTTGGATAATGATATTTCAATAGATATTTTGCCTAATATCTATAGAAATATTAATCCTAATAATAATACAAATATAGATTTTCTTATAAATTTGTAAATTATCCCTTTCCTTTATTTTTATCTTAAAATAACTATTACTCGTTATTATAAATGATCCAAATCTCTCCCTTACTGTAACTACTTTCTACTTGCTAATATTCCACCTTTTCACTACCTTCCTACTATCAATTTGTCATTCTTATTATTCTATCATATAACTCATTTCTGTTACTACCCACCTTACCATCTTATTTTCATCAACCCTAACTGTACCATTAAATCAACCTCTAAAGATTAGTCCCTGTGGAGACTACATCACTCCAATTATATATATTTGAGTGATTTTCCATTTTCACATATTTTATTTTATTTATACGAATTAGATTTAGAAGAACATTAAAAATAAAAATTTAATTTGCTTGCATCAGAATGCACATTGGGCAATAAGAAATGAGGAGCCTACATATGTCATTCAGAAAATATAATGTATCTTTTATCATAAAAGCATTGTTGATTCAAGGTTGTTGTTTATCATTTTTCATTTCCCTTTTCAAGTCAATAAAGGCTCTAAGAAATCTGGGACTGGATACAACAGGTGGGCATATTAAATAATATGTATAGAATGTGACCAATCATCGATGGGGATGAGGACAGAGAAAATCCAATAATTAAGATTGATTCAACTTCTGGGGTTGATATTAACAATCCCCATGGAATTTTGGGCTAAAATTTTATGGGGTGGATCATCTTTTTCCTCTTTAGCGATCCTCTAATATATCAAGTGTGTATCTAATATTTGTATAAAGTTGTTAAGACTTGAGGTTTCTCAACTAAGAGAAATAATTTATCTGATCCATAACATCTTATCGAGTTTCTTGAGAGAATATATCCTTGCCCTCCCTCTGGCATAAGAGTCACAATGGTTGACCAAGAAAGGGGTGAGAGAATTCTGCCTGAACTATAGATTTTACCAATTGGATTTCAATGTATAAAGCCATGAACTTAATTATATAGGATCCATGGAATAGTTAACCAGCAATGAATATTATGTGGTCATCATGTCAATTGTACTACAATGTTTTATTTAAGTTCATTAAAATATATATTTATTCATTATTATACCATGACTTAGTGAAATCATCATCGATTGATGATTTCACTAGATTTTTAATGAGATCAAAATCAAACGATCATTAGACTTTAGAAATGTGTTTGAGATATTCCAAATATATGGAAAGTTGAGTTTAACATCACATTATCTGGACAGAATAACATTATCTGATCCTACTCATCCTATAAGTATGGTTGATCTTGTGGTTGTTAGTGTGGAGGCACTTAGAACAGATGTTGGGTGCTTTTTGAGGAAAGAGTTCACTAAAGTGATCCATACTTGAATGGTATTATATGTAAATGTCAATCAGGTTGATTCATGCCGCAATTGTGTAAGTGAAACATTGACCTGAGGCATCAAGGACATCTCATGGACAAACAACTATGTTTTGGCTACAACTTATGAGTCCCTAACCATGGGATTCAAACATGTCTTAGCTCGAACATAGTAATAGATACATGAAGCTGATTAAATGGTCAATACGAGATCATCCTAGGTATAAGAGGATATTGAATCAAGGAAGAAGTTGTGTCAAACCTCTTGCCAAATTAGAACACACATACACACACATATATGTAAAGGTATTCTCCAATGATCCCCATGATGCATCACTTCTGATCAAATTACAACTTAATGGTTAAAAAACAAGCGCCATCATCTTCATCACATGATCAGTAAATTATAGTGCTACTATATCTTTAAAGTTTGGTTCCCTTTTCAAACATCTGATAAGATTAAAATGGGGGGGGGGGTTGTTGAGGTTTAAAATCAAACAATAAAAAATAGAAGCCCTAAATCATTGTATAGATGAAAAATACACATAGGGGTAAGAGAGGGGCCTATCCATAGGGAGAAGGTGAAACCAAAGATTAGAGATCAAATTTGATACATATTTGGACAGTGAAACTCATAGGTACCATAGTAACAAAAAATGAAAACATGGTCAATCAAAGGAGGGAAGGTGGATATTATTGAACACAAATTCATTTATATGTTAATATAATAAGGTCACTTGCTAACTTGGCTGTTGGGTTATGGTGCCTTGATTAAAGGTTATAAAACTATTTTCTATGAAACACAATCTAATATCTATTCCAAGTATTTCTCTAAAATAAATCTAATGTCGTTGACCTTGGGGAAAACTTTTTCCACATTTGACTTGCTCCCTTGGAAAGTTTTCTGAAATCGTACAGGTGCCTGACCTCTAGAAGCATACATGGGACCAAGGTGCTCATCGATCTCCATTTCCTCTTCTCCAACTTTTCTTGAAGCTCTTCTAGATCTTCTTACCACGAAGACACTCTTCTTGGTTGAAGGAGAAAATGAGAAGAAATAATGGGGGATGCACAGATCTGGCTAGCCTGGGAGCAAAATATGGGTGCACGTCCCTTAGTTTACTTCACTCAAAATTGTCACAAAAAATCCTTGTTAAGTAAAAGTATATCCACCAATGCCCTTTTAATCTTATGTGTGTGACCTTTAGGCCCATTATTATTCGAATAAATAACTTTAATGCCCCAATAATAATTATTTTATGAAACTATTAGTTAACTATATCAAGATACATATTAATTAACTAAATATTGCTATGTTAAATTTCTGGCCCATGGGGTGCTAAGCTACACCCCATGCTCTTAGAATATACAGAGCAGTGTTTGAGCTCTCTTATGAAACCTTTACTATCATGTGTAATCCTTCTTCCACGTGAGACTCCCTAATGACTTAAAGTATAGTTAATCATTAGGTCCTAATCTTTCATTCTATTAGTACTGATGTGTAACGTGGATCATTAGAGAATACACTCTTCAGTATCAATATTACCCTAATATTTTGAATACTTCCCTGAAAATATCAATCTCCTCTTAAACCTAGCGCGGACGATCCCATCTTAACCACTCAATCACCTTCGTGATTTTTTTACTATGTTCTGGCTAAAACATGTTTGAATTCCACTGTGGTATGATTAGCGTGACAGCCACATATTATCCATCCTTGATAAACTCCATTGTACACATGATGTAACTTGGCACGTCACTTGCTGATGAGTCACCCGATAAATAAGGTTAAATCGGTTTAATATTAACTAATATATATGTTGAACATAATTATTTAGTAGGATTAGCTAAAGAGTTATTGGATTATGGAATAAACCTATAGGGTCATACACAAGGTTTATTGAATGTTGGAGGATATACTTTAAGTGCATGGGTTTTATTAAAAGACTATCAAGTATAAAATGAGATGAAGTCTTGAGTTAGAATTATTTATGTGAGTTTCCCCTTATCCCTTCTCCTTGGGTGTCCTCTCCGCTTGTCGTGACTAGAAGGATGAAAAGATCGTCTCAAATATTTTATAGTGTTAATTGATGATAAGGTAAAAAGATCCAATGAGTTGAGTGTGTGGATACATCAAAAGGTCGAACACATGTGGTTCGATTTGAATCTAATGATTAGAGCCATCTATCTTAGTTGCATTTGTTATTTCTTTTCTTTATTTTTCCTTTATAATTAATGTAAATGGGCCACATCTTATAAGTGGCACATACCTGTTTAGTGGCCCACATGACTTAAGTATGTGGGCCCTACAAACTCTGCAATTGGCTGGTATTAAATCCAGCGTGGAAGAAAGGAATGCAAGTTCCTTTTTCTTTATTCAAACACTAGCCGCCAGGTATTCTCTGTGGCTAAAAGAGGGAGGAGCATCAACAGGCGAAGGAAGTGGGATCTCGTCTGGTTTATACCATGGTATCATAGCAGTTTCTTGTGTAGGATAGAGGCTCTAATCTGCAACGCCTGCACTCTCTGAGGTTTTTTTGTGGCCCCCTTGTTCCTGTTGCTTCAGCTTGCTTGTTGTGGACACTCTAGAAGGAGCATTCACAATTATGGCTAAGGAGAAGGAAGAAGTTAATTCAGCAGAACCGCAGTCAAGGGTTTTATTGTTTCCTGATATTGAACTTAAGTTTGATGGGTTCAATATTTATGAATGGAGTAAGGTTATAGAACTGGCTAGTGAGGGAAGCTTTTTAGGGAATCATCTCAGGGAAAAACCAGTCATGAAAGGGCAGCTAGGGTACAAAATATGGCGAGCAGAGGAGGCACTTATTAGGAAATGGATCCTTGGCACTATGGTTCCAGAGATGACGAATAATTTTTCCAGAGATGAGGCTATATCACTTAAATGCAACAATATCACATGTGAAGCAAGGTAAAGATTCAGTCATGATGTATGCTTGTCAACCAAAGGCAATTTGGAGGGAGATAGATCATTTTTGACCAGATGAGAATCCTCACTCAACAGAGAGAGGATATACCTTGAAGCAAACATTATTTTCTTTTCTCATGGGTCTCAATTAAGAGTATGAGAACGTGAGGGGCCAGAGACTCAATCTTGAGAGGATACCAGACTTAGATCATGCCATTGGCATGGTCCCTGAGGAAGAAACTTGCCTACGAGTTGGTTCGGATACTCAAAAATCAACCCAAACTGTATTGGATGGTAAAAGGATGGATATTCGGCCAGAAATCAAGAATAATACCGCAACTCAATCTATACAAATTAGTGCTAACCTGAAGACGGCACCAAGTCAAGTGCAAGGAGCTGATTTAAGGGACGACTTGTTCTACAACTACTGTAAGAGGAAACGACATACCAAAGAGACATGCTGGAAGCTTGCTTTCAAGAACCATCAATCATCGAAGAATGTATATGTTGCTACTTCGTTGGAAGGTGGAGAACAAGTGCAGCCCAAAGATCAACCATCAACCTCCATGACTTGCTAAAGTGATTCTTATATTTTTTGTGGCACTACTTCCTTATCTGTCGCAGACGGCACCCCGTGGATTTTAAACACGTGATCAAAGAAGTGTTGGTATCTAAACACCTAATCGTGCTGATCTTGTAAACTATAGAAGTGTTGGAATTTCTAAAAGAGTTCTTATAGCTGGTGGACGGTATCTCCTGGTTGTTGGAATGGTGATATTGCATTTAGCAAGCTTGGGATTTTAAAGGAAGTTTTGCATGTGCCAGAACTTAAAGCTCATTTACTTTCAATTCAGAAACTTGTCATTGATACTGGATGAAGATTTGTCCTTGATCATGATTCATGTTTTCTGAATGACAAGGTATCAAGGACGAGGATTGGATCCATTAGACGGGAGAGTGGACTATTGGAGTTGGAAGATTATGCTTCAAAGTGTTAATCCTTAGTGGAGAGTTCGACCGACTTGCGGAAGAAGATTTATATGCTCCATAGGAGAATGGGGCACCCATCTTTTGATATCCTCAAAGATTGCTTTCCTACTATGTTTACTGGAATTAATTGTAGTACTATTTCATGCAAAGCCTACCAGTTGGCTAAGCATAGATGGTCTTTTTTTGAATTATTGAATGTGAGATGTTTGAAATCTTTTGGAATTATTCATAGTGATGTGTGGGGGCCATGCCCGATATCTAGCCTATCGGGCTGTAGGTGGTTTACACTATTTGTTGATGCTTGCTGTAGATATGCATGGCTTTATATGCTCAAGTCAAAAGGCAGATATTCCCCAGATTATTATGCACTTCTGTGAAATGATTAAGACTCAGTTTGAAGCTAGTGTCAAATTACTCAGGACGGAAAATGACAAGGAATTCTTTAATTCAACCCTAAGTTCCTATCTTTCAAGCCACATAATTGTCCATGAGTCATCTTGTGTTTATACACCGCAACAAAATGGACTGGCAGAGAGGAAAACTGGGCACATTCTCTCCTCTGCTAGGTCATTGCTGTTTCAAGTAAATATGCCAAAATATTATTGGGGAGAAGCAGTTCAGACTGCAGTCTATCTTATAAATCAAATTCCAACCAAGACATCTGGTCTTCATAGTCTGAGAGTGTTTTTGACGCTTTCTTCCCAAGTGCTAGACTGGACGCATGTCTTCCACAGAGGCGCTTTGGGTGTACAACCTACGTACATGTCCATGATATGCCAATAGGCAAGCTTGACCCTAGATCATGGAAGTGTGTGTTTGTGGGGTATTCCAATACTCAAAAAGGGTATATCTGCTATCATCTAGTAACTCGGAGGTTTTATGTTTATGACGATGTCAAATGTAGTGAAGGAGATGTGTTCTATTCAAAAGAAGAACAAATGGAGTCTGAACATTCCAGAAGGTTTGAATCTAGTCTTCAATTCCTTGTGATACCTAGAGACAAACATCTGGACATATAACCACTACAAGGAGATCTTCAAGAGTGAAGAGGAACCGTCTGGTGAGGAAGAGTAGACTTCACGAGAGAGCACATGAGAACAAAGTGTCTCTATACATCAGGAAGAGATGATGACAGTTGTGGAGGATGAGTTGATAACAATGGAAAGGGAGGAAGCAGTATAGAGAGGTGAAGATGATTTGGGATGGCCAATTGCTTTACGCAAGCGAATAAGTTGTAGGACTGATGGCAGGTACGCACTGACAAATTACATTTTATGAAAAATTGAGCCCAGAATACAGAGTTTTTTGTGAATTCATTAGTGGGGTACATAAAGTGCCAAAGATTGTAGAAGAAGCCTTATATAGTGTTAAGTGAAAAATGGCGATAGATGAAGAAGTGGAAGCTCTTAGATATAACCAAACTTGGGAATCAGTGGGACTACCACCAAGTAAGAGACCACTGGGGTGTCGATGGGTGTACACTAGAAAGTACAAGGCAGATGGAACACTTGATAGATATAAGGTTAGACTGGTGGCCAAAGGTTACGCTTAGTCCCAAGGAAGTGACTACTTTCAGATATTTCATCCGGTTGTAAAGTTGAATACTGTGTGAATATTAATTGCTTCGGCATCTAAGCTAGGCTGGAGTCTATGTCAATATGATGTCAGAAATGCCTTCTTGCATGGCGAATTAGAAGATGATGTATATATGTCCATTCCACTCGGCTATAAGTTAAATAACCAAATGAACGTTGTATGCAAGCTAAGGAAGGCATTGTATGGCCTTGAACAGTCTCCTAGAACCTGGTTTGGGAAACTTGATTGGGCGATGAAGGCACTTGGTTACAGATAGAGCAATGGAGATCATACTATATTTTTTCAATTCAGTTCTAATGGTTGACGGACAATCTTGATTGTCTATGTGGACGACATTATTATTATTGGAGATGATCAAGATGAAATTACCTTGAGTCAGAATTTGGCCAAACAATTTGACATCAAGAACTTGGGAAACTTAAGATACTTTCTGGGAATCAAAGTGACATATTCACAGGGATATTCTTGTCACAACACAAGTATATATTGGACTTGTTGGAGGAAACAAAGATGATTTCCTCAAAACCAGCGGGGACACCGGATGAAATCCATGTAAAGCTGGATCTTGGAAAGAGAAATGCACCAGTCAACAAGGAGTCATTTCAGAGGCTAGTTGTCAAATTGATTTATGTGAATCACACCCGTCTAGATATTGCATATGTAGTGAAACAGTTGAGTCAGTTCATGAATGATCCTCATAAATTCATATGCAAGCAGCGCGTCATGTATTGTCTTATCTAAAAGGCACAATAGACCAGGGTATACTATTGTCAAGAGCTGGAGGGTTGACATTTGGCGTGTACTCAGATGCATATTTTACAAGCTCTGTTGTTGACATCAGATCAACTACAGGGTATTGTGCATTTATTGGAGGGAACTTGGTAATCTGGAGAAGTAAGAAACATGATATTGTGTCGCTCTCTACTGTGGATGCTGAATATAGAGCCATCGCACATGGAGTATGTAAAACTGTGTGGATTCAAGAGATTCTCGAAGAACTTGGTCTTCATTCAAAAAGGAGTATCACTTTTTATTGTGTCAATAAATCAACTATAGCCATTGCCCAAAATCCGATGCAACATAATCGAACAAAGCACATTCGCATGAATAGAGACTTTGTAAAGGAAAAAAAGTGATGCTGGAGTTATCAATCCAGTGTTTGTGGGATCTGCTGCACAAACAGCATACATCTTCACCAAAGGACTATCGTGACCGTGATTCCTGCAATTGGTTGTCAAGTTGAGCATGATTAACATCCACACCCAACTTGTGGGGGGATGTTGATTAGAGCCATCTATCTTAGTCGCATTTCTAATTTTTTTTTCTTTATTTCCCCTTATAAGTAATGTAAATGGGCCACGTCTTATAAGTGGCCCATACCTGTGTTTTGTGGCGTACATGACTTAAGTATGTGGGCCCACTAACTTTGTAACTGGCTTGTTTTGTTTATTCAAACCCTATACGCCAGGTATTCTCAATGGCTAACAGAGGGAGGAGCATCAACAAGAGAAGCAAGAGCAAACTCGTCTGGTTTGTAACAGAATCATTTGAGGAACCAAACTGTGGTGGATTCGATTCCACATATGGATTTCTTCCACTGAATTTGGATTTGGTTTGAGTAGAATAATTTAAAGATTTGGTTCAATTTTTATTTCTTTTGCTGGATGAATATCCTCTTCGACCATTGATTATGGCAGAGCACAACAAAAAACTAATCAAATAACAAGACCATGGTGCAACATATGGATCAGCGAAAGCAAAGTGAGAAGCCTGATATGAAAAAGATGTCTGATTACTCCACTTGATGGAACTTGACTTATGACATAGCTCAAATCATCATCTTCTTGATGGACGCCCTAAATGATGTCATCGATTGCCTGGTCTCATCATTTTCAAAAACTACGACTGACCCCTAGAGGACTGGATAATAAACGTGGGACTTCTTTGGAGAAATCCAGCTTCCTTCTGATACAATGCACACCGTTTTTTTAGTCCTTCAAAGAAGATTACACTCTCAAATATCATAACATAAGTGGACACATTGACAGTGGACACATTGACAGTGGGCAGTTTATTACTAGTATAAGAATGACAATCAATCAAGAAAATTTGTGAGGCAATCAATGTAGAGTAACACATCACAAAACGCAGACATGCTATGGGCTAAACAAGCTTTTATTGCTGCATCTGCACTAGACCAAAAGACTAAGGCAGATAATATCAAGCGCAAATTCCAGAGAACCTGTCATCATATATCCTTAGACTCCAAGATGTTGCTAAAGATGAGGAACACAACTGCATCTTTCCAGCTTGAAGGAGAGAAGAGATGTACCATAATAAGGAGGAATAGATCCATCATTCAGTACAAACCGTAAAAAAGACAAAAGGCTTGTCTTCCATCATAGAACAATGACATGTCAATCGCAAGAACTTGATAAGTAGAAGGACACTGCATTTCATTATGAACCCTTGGCTCCATGAGATGATGGACACTGCACTACTCTTCGCAAATCCTGAAGATAACACGTAGGAGATACTCACAATCTAGTTTCTAGTTTCTATAAGATGTAGGACTGTAACCTATCAGAGGCCAAAGCTTTACGAAGAGAGCATCAAGATGCTACTGAGCATGAAGGGCTGGAAAAACATAAAATATGACCAGAAGTTCACTCTGGATGATGACATTACCAAAAATGAGCACGTTGATGATGAATGGTGAAGAAAAGAGTTATTTTTTAGGATTGATTCATTTAATATTTCATGAACAAATTATGATCCATTTTTTACCATCCAGAAAGTGCAATATATGGAGGGGCATAACCATTTTGACATTCCAATGCAGTTACCCAGGTTTTATTGTCTTACCTTTTTTCCAACAATATCAATCATGAGTACTTGTCTTTAAATTTTCTTGGCAAAATCAGGCATAAATATCACAAATATGCATACATAAATGTTAACATGAATCATTTGAATCACTCACATGCATTGAATGATGAAAATACACACGTGAATGCATGTGTTCTCGGACCCTGCAGCACTAGACAAAATGTCAGAACACCCTTTCAGAAAATTTGCTGCTGGAAAGTTCAAACTATCTTCTTCAAAATTATTAACTCTATCTATCACATTACCGACCATATCATCCCACCTCTTTCCCTGCATTAGGAGAGATGAACTCAGGATCTCCGATAAGCGCGGAACCGGGCAGAGAGCCGGGGATAGAGCCCCTTCTGCTCCATGCGCAAGATGATCTCCTCCGCCTCCGAGTCCTTGCCGGCGCTTCGAAGCCCGGCAACCATCACTCTGTAAACAGAAGAAGCCGGCACACACCCCTTCTCTTCCACCTGCCTCAGCATAGAACAGGCCCTCTCATACTCTCCCCCAAGACAAAGACCCCTGACCATGGCCCCATAAGTGAACACATTAGGAGACCTCCCTCGGCCAACCATTTCATCAAACAGCTTCTGGGCCGTGTCCACCTCCCCAGCCACAGCATACCCAGACAACATAACAGTATAACACACCACATCTGGCTCACACCCACTTCTCACCATCTCATCAAAGAAGTACTGGCAAGCAGGGAGGTTCCCAGCTCGTCCCAGCCCATCAATCAGCGAGGTGAAGTGCAGCACGCTAGGCACACAGCCCACGTCCTTCATGTAGTTCAAGAGCTTCAAAGCCGCCAATGGCTTATCCCCCTTGCCAAGAACATGGAGAATTATATTGTAAGTGTGGAGATCAGGGGACAGCCCGCTCTTACCCATCTCGTCTAAAAGCCCGTGGAACTGATCAAGCTTCCCCAGCCTGTACTTTGCGCAGAGCAGAACGTTGAAGGTGAGAACATCCGGGGAGTGCCCGTCTTGGAGCATTCTCTGGTGAACCCACTCGATGAGGTGGTACTGGTTAAGGGCGACCAAGGAGTGGAGAATGGCGTTGAAGGAGGACTTGAACGGGCGGAAATTGAAGGACTTGGACTGGATGAACTTCTCCACGAGCCGGCGGGCCGAGCCGGGGGCGCCGGAGGCGGCGACGAGGGTGCGGAAGGTGAGAGCCGTGGTGGGCAGGCCGGTCTCGAGCATCTCGTCTAGAAGTCGCCACATGGCCTTGGTCTCGTCGCACTTGGAGAAGAGCTTGAGAGTGAGATTGAAGGCAGCGGAGGTGTGGCGGTAGGTGGGTCGGTCGCCGGCCCACATGAAGAACTTGAGCCCGAGCTTGGCGCAGCGCGGCTTGTTCGAGTCGGTGACATGGCGGATGAGGAGGAGGAGGACGGCCCGGACCAGGTCCGGCGAGACGGGCACGCCGAGCTTGTCGAGCTCGAGCCGGGCGCTGAAGCCCGGACCCTCTTGGAGGAGGACTCGGAAGATCGACTCGGAGTCGGAACGGGTCGAGTCGGCGCGAGCCCAGCGGGGTTCTTCTTCTTCTTCTGGGTCGTCGTCGTCTTCTTCGTCGTCTTTGTTCGACTGGGAGTGCGAGGTTGGGCTGATGAGGGAGATGGGGACATCTTCTTCTCGGTGGCGAGAGAGGCGGGCCCCTTGGGCGAAGCGGAGGGCGGCTCTCATGGGGGGAAGTTGCTCGGAGAAGCTGCTCGCTTCATGGTTGGTGATTCGGCGGAGAAGGGGGGAATCGCTGCTCTGGTTTCTGGGAATTGGAGCTATAGTGGAAATGAAGTACAGTGGAAGGCTTAGTTATTTAGAAACTAATAAAAGCTATATCTAGAGTTCATACACTTTTGTATACAAAATTTGATATTATATACAAATTAGATAATTTCAAATTATAATAAAACCAGTTTTTGGTGAATAATCTATCTTGGTGGATTATACTGGGATTCATGGTTAGTGTTCACTTGTTTTGTCAGGTTGGCCAATGGATGGTGACACTGCATGCATTCCAACCCATCATCTGTTCTGAGGAATAACTTCGTCATCCTAAGCTAGTCGCCCTTGTTTTTCTCAGTTTGAGTTAGGATGATATCATTATCGTCGTAGTTGAGAATAAACAATTGTGGAAGTGTATTTGGATGTGAACGAATCTAGAAGACTGAAGATTATGAATGAATGAATATAAGGAGAGTATTCGAGACGTAGTCGTCAGCCACACCTTGTCTTTGTGCTGTCGCTGTCAAGAACCACTTTTTGTACACGTGGGGGGACTGACAGAGAGGGAGAGGGAGAGAGGATATAAACTCCTTGTTCAAGGAGCTTTCAAAGAAATATCCAATAACTAGGATGAAAAAAGGGGGAAACATGGCATTTAAATAGGCAAAAATCCAACGCCTTGGTGTCCCCCAAAAATCCAAAAAAAGCTCCAATCCCAAAAAGTAGACACACTCCTATTTTGTAGGATTTATAGCATTACTGCCGCAAGTGCTGGGTCAACCCCTCAATCCGATACTATCGGGCTGGGGGTTTGACACATTCCAACAATCTCCACCTTAACAGATGCCCCAGTTCAAGAAAATGTCACGACATCATATTGAAGATGCTCCATTTTCATCGACACACCTCCAATGTAAAGTATGTCTACGCACCTATGGATTCTGTCCATCATGGCCACATTCTTTGACATATTTCACCTTTTGAACAACGATATCTCCCAAATTCAGCAACTCAAGGATAATGTCACACTGCACAACAAAATGTTTGAACTCAGATGGTACACTTGATTTTTTGCCAGGTATATAAAATTCTTAATATCACACAGTTAAAGGAACCTTCCATTTCAAGATCCCTAGCTCTTTTATCAATCCCTTCAATCACAAGGCCTCCATGGCTTCATCAAATGCTACGTGTTCTACCTCAGTTGTACATAGATAAACACTATTACAATGCCGACTTCTAGCTTACATGTCCACCATCCACCATAAAAAGCATATCCCATCATATATGTCTGATGATATAAATCACCTTCAAAGTCATAATCGACAAAACAGATATGCATGCAAAGAACATTACTTCTAAAAGAGAATTCTCATGCTCATCGAGCCATTTATATATCGGATAATCTACTTCACCTCATTCTAGTGCTCCCTAGGTTTCTCATTGACGTGCTCACACCTCCAACCATATGAGCAATATCTAGCCTCATGCATGCCATAGCATACATGTGAGAGCCAAAGACACTACCATAATGAATCTGCTTCATTCCAGCCATGGCACTAAGTTTTAGATAGTCTGAATTTATATACAAGAGGAGTACCTGCCATTTTAGCACTAGACATGATGAATAAAATAATAATCTTATCAAGATAGCTCCTGTCAGTCAACCACAATAAACCCCTTTCCTACTCCCTATGGATCTCCATACAAAGGATCTTCCCCATTGCTCCAAGATCCTTCATGTCAAATTTATTTCCCAAGATTGATTTCAATCTTGAAATCTGATGTAAGTTCTTCAACACAATGAACATATCATCCTCACCTTGAGAATCAGAACTATGCACGACACAACAATTATACTCACACCTAGTGAAGCCATTCTGCATCATATGGGAGTCAAACTTCTTGTGCCATTGTCTCAAAAATTGCTTTAATCCGTAAAGTGAATTTCTCAATATACAAATAAGATGTTCACCTCCCGTTTCATGTATATGGTCTTCTCCAAATTTTCATAGAGAAATGTTGCTCCATGTCCAACTGCTCTATCTACATACCATCCTTTGCATTAATGGCCAAAACCAACCAAATCTATGTATGCTTCACCGCTGGTGAGAAGATTTGATTGAAATCAAATCCTTACTTTTGAGAAATGCCCTTTTTTGCAAAAAGCCATGATTTTTACTATATTTGTCCCACTTTTAAATCTGGTGGATTCATCTTGAATATCCACTTGCATCCCCCTGGGAAGCTCACGAGATCCCATGTGTGGATCTTATCCACAAATGTTTGCTCCTTGGACATTGTCTTTAGCCACTTCTTCTTCTCAGGGAAATTTATTTACTCGTTGAATGATTTTGGCTCAACATCACCTGAAAATAAATAAAAAACAACAATCTTCTAGAGTAGCATGAGGCCTTGTCACTAGCTAAGGTTACAAAATGAGTACATGTTTATATTTTAATTGAATAATCTCATAAATTACCAAAGATGAGTTAAAACCCTAATTTTGATACTATCATTGATGGAAATATATGTGGCCAGCAAGCCAATCAGACATTCCACATCTCGTTCCATGTTCATTAATAGAACATATTCATTATAGTGCACGTGTGATGCTTATAATGAAGTCCATGAATACATGATCCGACTTAGTAAATTATGATGAGATTATAATACGGAGGTCACTAGTCTTTAATCATGTGTTCTAAACATTATTATTTGAAGGGTAAGCGAGAAAGACATCTTGTGGGCGGATGGTTGTACTTTGATCGTGGCCAACGAGTCTCTAATCATGAGATTCTAAACGGTGTTAGTTCGGGTACATCAAGAAGTTCATGAAGACAATTGAGTGGCCAAGATGGGATCGTCCACCCTCGGTATTAGAGGTGACAATGCAAGGAAGATGATGCGATGAAGTCCTTAGCTAAGGCAATGAAATATCAGACAAGAGTTCTCTGATGATTTCCAAATGCATCAGTACTAACTCAGATGACCGATTAGGTCATTGATAGTTGACCACACCCTAAGTCATCCAACGAGCGTCAAGTGGATGAAGGATTATACATGCACGGTAACCGATGACGAACATGTTCCATGAGTGAGACGATACACACTCCTTTGTGTCTTTTAGAACACAAGATCTAGCTTGGCACCCCACGTGTTGCAGACTCAACATATCGATTGGGTTAAATCAATCTAACATTAATTAATCTATATGTTGATATAGTTAATTAATTTGGAAGGCCAATAAAGGTTATTGGGCCACTAGAGTCGTTAACTAGACTAATACATGGCCTTAGAGGATCACACACAAATGGTCTTTTGGATGTCGAAAGATATACTTAAGTTTTGGAGGTTTTTATGATAAATGCTTGAATGAAATTCAACAAGGCCAGAATTTTTCAGCAATCTTTCCCCTTCTTCTCTCTTCTCCCCACAACCCCACTCCACTCTCGATGTGATCGGGATGTAACGATGCCGACAGAGAAAGAACGAGGCTCGTCAGCAAGGAGGAGATTTGACGTGTCAAGGATTGTGTGGATATGTCCAGAGGCTGCACACTTGAGCACCTCGACTTGTCTCATTTCGAGATCCAAGAAATCCATGCAAAGGTACTTCATTTCATGGTTTTATCGACGTTGTACAATTTTTCTTGTCTTCCATTGCAGACCGTTTCAATTTCTTCATCCAGATCTAGGACTCTAGAACCCAACAATCATAAAGTTCCACGATTGAATCAATACACTCTTTTGTATCTTCTAGAGCAGGAGGTGTAGCTTTGCACCCTATGTAGTGGGTTCTTAAAATATTAGTTGGGTTAAATCAATTTGTGATTAATTAATCATCAATTTCTAGATATGACTGATTAAAATGAGGAATGAATCATAAATATCAAAACTTGTGATCCCTACCCCATGCTATCATCCCAATATAACTGATGTAGATCTGTTTTTTGTAGGAATTTAATTGAGGTTCTAATAGAGGGAATTGTTCACTGGTCCCAATCTGTAATAATGGAAAACCCATGTCAAAAGTCAGTCATATGCAAGAAAGTTAATGGATCAGTACTGAAAGTCTTACAATCAATGATGAAATTATTTTAGATGGTTCAATGATGAAATTAATTATGGATGGTTTCAAGATTACATGGTTCTTGGAATTGGAGACCTATTAATATATTAGAATATGATAACACCTGAAATTCACTCTTTATTTTAAGCATATAGCACAAATTTATGTACTTGAAGAGTGTAAAATGGTGTTTTTCTCATATATTACATAATAATTAATTTTTCCAAATAAAATTTCATTTTTCCCTAATTTTTTGTTAATTTAATAATTTTAGGGAATTTATTTCAGTTTGAAAAAATTCTGTTTAAACGAAAATGTCAGGTTTAAAAATTAATTTTTATTTTTATTAATGCGGGGACAAATTACTGAATTTTATAGATTTTTTAAGGATTTTATTGGATTTTTTGGGAATTTATTCCAGGAAGAAATGAATTTTTAAATAGGAGAATGATATATTTATATGGAAAATATGAGTTTTTAAGCAATTTCTAAAGTCAAAGGGTTTTTTCTTAAACTTTTGCTATAATTATGCCCTTAAAACAGCTCTCAGTCGTGGCTGTAAGTAATTAAAATAGTTATGAGGTTTTATTGCAATTAATCAGTATTTTTTGTTTAATGTTTTCAGAAAAAAATGAAGGAGAGAGAGCGAAAAGGATATATACATAACTATGTTTCAGGCGGCGTCGGTTTGCGTGCGTATTTAATCATGGAGTTTTTTTGCAAAATTCTAGGTCATTCTCTCTTCGGAAGGTAAGTTCACCTCCCATGATGTGCATGCAAAGCGCGCACACGGAGGTGATGTGGCACTTTGTGATTGGGTTAAACTTTGAAGGCGCAGGTAAATGCAAATCACTTTATATTTTGTCTATTTTTATTGTTTCTTTCTTTATTTTTAATTTCAGGACAGGGGGTACATGGCACTAAGAGATTGAACCCTATTTTTAAAGTTCAAATGCATCAGCCGATAAGAGAACGATATGACATTGCGTGTATAAATTAAATTAAATTAAATTAATGGAAATTGATCCAACGACTTAGATTGGTCGATTTTCATTTATTAATAACGTTTGATCCCGAAGTCCGATTGAGATGATTTTTTATGGATTTTTTCTTCTTGACCTCTTCTTTCTATTTTTGTTGGATCATTCAGATCAACCCTACATTAATGGATAAAAATTAATTACTGACTAGGGGTAAAATGGTGATTTTACCATTTAACCTAAGTATAAAAGCCGAATTTTGAGAGGAGGGGGTCATTCTGGAGGTGGCTCTATCACAGCTGCAAGACAGAGAGGAGCTTCAGCCTGGATCAACCCAATTTGGTATTTTTTGCTTCATTGTATTTGATTTTTAGTATAATTTGGATTGTGTTAGTTAATTTTGTGATTGTTCTTTTTGATCTTGGTCTGTAGTTTCTAAATTGCTTGGCTTAAGCGGAATGTACAAGCCCATACATTGATTGAGAAGATATATTATGAAAAATTTGATCTTGGTATTCCATTTGCACATTAAGAAAAAACACAAAAAATTATTTTCTAGGAGATATTAAATTGCCCTTTATGATCTAATAGTTAGTAAGTGTTGAATTAACAAATCCCCAAAACCAAATAAAATTTCCTTCTTAATCCTTCTACTTGACTCCTTTGATCCTCATAATTTGATTAAAGAATTCATTGAGAGCTCCATATTTCTTCTATTCTTCCCATCACTTCTACCCCCTTTTCTAAATTCATCATCTAATTAGGGTGGTTTGATCTTCATTGAAGATAAAATTTACTCTAATTAGGGTAAAATTTACCTTTCTAATTGTGTTACCTTTCTAGCTTCCCTTGGACGATGCCTCTACTTATCATTATACATCTTAAGTTAAGGTTTTATAAATTTTATTGTATAAGCTAAAATTAACAACGACGAGGGATTATAAAATTACATAATTTACCTTTATTTTTGGCTTATCAGAATACTTGCAAAATTATGTGGGAGGAATATAATTGCATAGAGTCTATAAAAGAGGATGAGTCTGCAGAATAATGTAATTTAATAGCTCAAAACGAACAAGCGAGGCCTAAACCCTTGAGTTGGAAAGAGAGATGAAAATATAATAACACGAAAATTGTGGGAATACGTAATGGTTTGCTCCTTTGTGAAGAGTGAAATCTTTGATGTATCATCCAAGAATCTGACCCAAGATTGTTAGAGTAAATCCTACTTGCAGGATATTCCTATCATTGATATCTTAAGAGTGTTTAGATGGACATCACATGTTGTAGAGCAAGACTTTCTAGTATCTGCCTCTAGCTCTATGAGGGGAACCATATGGCAGATATGCTTGTCAACCACATGGTACATTATTGCATTCGTTCATTATTATCCACATGGCAGGACCTCCCTAAGGCATCACACAAAAACCATATCATTGAGAAACTTGACATGTCAGTTATCCACACACGATGCATCCTCACCCCTAACATGACCTCTGGAGTGACACATAGCTGGATCATTAAAGGACGACATCCACATGACTCATTCACACCCAGGTACCACTAATGTATGTCTTCTCTTTTATCATGGATGTGGACAAGTGAGGTCCATGCGTAATTGAGATATTTATGCTCTGTCCATGCCTATAAACCCTTGAAAACAATAAACCATCACATATATAAAACCCCCCTATTACTCCTCACAATATTACATCATTGTGAGCACAACCCTCATGTCGTTAGTACTCGACACCATGTCTTTGCAAAAAAAGTTGACTTCATGTAAATCGGCTTCCTCATCAGTTGTGATTATTGATGTATATCCTCAACAAAATAATTAGAATACATAAAGTTGGCTTTTGAATTAATGGAATAAGTTTTCATTTTGGCTCCATAATACAAGTTCTTTAAAAAAGATCAAATACATTATTAAATTTATTAAGAACCAAGCATCAATAATGATATAAACTCATTCTCCAACACTTATATCCTGGTTTTCCATCATCACACATAGAAGGATGACATTGCATTTATGATTTAGGTTTATATATGCCATCTCCACACTGTTTTTTATCATAATAACATACACATACATATGAATAGTCATCCTGGCATGTGTCCTCGTCAAAAAGATAATTGGATACACATTTAAATTTATAAAAACCAAGACTTATCATGATTTGGATAAACTTTTGATATGATCCTCTTCATATATGTTGGGTTATGTCCCCTGGTTCTTCCACGAAAAATATGTTTCCATGGATGCGGAAGCATGTCGATCGATTCATCATCGATCTTTAAAATCAACATTAAATGTACATTTTGGGGAACTCGTTCCACCCTTGACTTTGTCGCTTCGAGATCATTCTGAAGCCGTTCATGCACCTGGCCTCTAGAAGTATCCACGCGATCACTCGGCGTTTGGATATCCACATCTTCTTCTTCAACTCTTATTGAAAATCTAGAAGATCTTCTCACCATGAAGGTACTCTCCTTGGATGAGTGGAGAAGAGAGTGAAGAAATGGAGGAGCTCTCAAATCAGGCTTGCATGGGTGCTTAAAATGAGACCCCTTTTCTTCTTTATATTTCACTTAAGGTTTTTCTGAAAAACCCAACAAAGTAAAATATATCCACCAATTCCCTTATGACCTTGTGCAGGTGACCCTCTTGGCCCATGCATCATTCTAGTTAATAACTCTAGCGGCCCAATAACATTTATTAACCAGTATTATTAATTAACTATATCAACATGTAGATTAATTAAATATGGATCAATTTAACCCAATTGATAGGTTAAGTTTCATGCCCATGGGTGCCAAGCTACATCTCGTGCTCTAGAAGATACCAAGTAGTGTCGAACTCTCTCATGGAACCTTTACCATTATATGTTACCGTATATGTATAATTCATCATCCCCGGGAGAATCTCAAACGACTTAGGATATGGTTCATTGTCAAATCCTAATCCGTCATTCGATTAGTATAGATGCGTAACGAGGATCATTGGATAACACCTTCTTCAATATCCTCACTACTCCAGCCAGAGATTTTTCTACATTATCTTCCTCGAGTCAATCTCCTCTTATACCGAGGGCAAATGATCCCATCTTTACCACTCAATCATCGCCGTAAGCTTCTTACTACATATTTGAATCGCTTGACTAGAGGCTCGTAAGTCATAGACAAAATGCAATCGTCCACTCACGAGATGTCCTTGTGTCTCAGGTCAATGGATCATTTATACAACCGTGACTTGAATCAACCTGATTGACGTTTAGGTATAATACCATTGAGGGATTCATACAGATCAATTTAGTGAACTCTTTCTCCAAAGAGCACCCACTATCTGTCTTTAGTGTCGCCACACTAATAGCCATAGGATCAGCTATACTTATCATATAAGTAGGATCAGCTAGTGCTATTCTATCCGAATAATTCAATGTTCGTCTCGACTATCCATCGAATATAAATATTTAGAATACATGTTCAACGACTAGTCACCACTATATTATGAACTCATCATAATTCACTAAGTCATTTCACGTATTCATGGACTTCATTATAAACATCACGTAATAATAATTAACACAAATAATTTATTCAATGAACTTAAATAAATGTGGTAGTGTGATTGGCTTGACGGCCACATAATATCCATCACTTCAGACATAGTAATCAAAAAACTTGTGCGTCATTTTCCTCAATAGATTACACATCACCCTAGCTCAAATTTCTCATACTTTTTAGCACCCTAAAGTCATTATCGATAAGAGAACCACATCTGATACCCACTACCCATGATTTAGAATCTCTACAAAACAAGTATCTATCACATTTTTACCTGAAACATCATGATGATTTTTTTGATCTATCTCATTGTTCATTTCAGTCTCAAATGCCAGGATAGGGGCAATCAGAGAAGAGGGGTGGCTTGCACGCATCAGTGAAGTGTCCTGGTGTTGGCAGAACATAAGGATCTACTAATTCCCCCCCCCCTCTTTAAATTGTCCAATATCCATCATTTATAGTGTAAGATCTGCATCCTTCCTTCTTCCCATTTCATTTTACTATCATCATTAACTCTCATCCCGTTATCTCCATCTCACATCTTCACATAATATTCATTTAAATATTAAACCCTAACGTTCACATTTCTTCACTTCCTCTTCTTATCCATCGTCACATTTATCCATCACTTCTTCACATATTCGTCCATCTAAGTCTCTTAATTTCACTAGCTCCAGTCATGTTCCCCCAATTGCTTCTCATAGTAATATTCATTCTTGTATTATTAAAAAGTAACTATCATCCTCTCACATTGTCGACTCACACATTTTATTATTTACTATTTTATACATACCTCCTCTCATCTCTCTTTCATCACCATTTTAACAAGAAAGCAATCACTAATCATCGTTCCTTGTGGAGATGACCCATAGTCATGATTAGGTAGATTTATTTATTCCAACATCCGTGTTAAAAATTTATTGAATAAACTAAAAAACAATATAATTTAACCCTAATTTAGAGTTTATCATCTCTCCAACTTCTCAAGCAACTGAAAAAACATTTTATGAAGAACATTTGGGCATGGACTACCCTTGAACCTTAAAATCTTACGAGTGCATGTACATTTTCCACACACCATGGCTTTTTGGACACATTCAAGAAAAAAAATCAAAAGAGCAAGAATAAAATCATAATTTCAACCCAAGATCTAAGAATATTTTTTAATTGATAAACATATTTATATCTCTCTTACTCATTTTTTTAGTGATTCAACGATATGGATAGACAAAGGGTCAAAATATGAGACTACCCTCAAAATTTTGGCTCGATCAGACAGTTAGATTTCCAAACATTGCGATTCAAGTTTGGAACATTATGCTACTGAATATGATTTCTCTCTCATCCATATGCAATCTGATCTAACTTTTCTTTAATTTTTTAAAGATTGAACTTTTTTATATTAGATGAGTTCAGTGTCAAAAGGATACCCTGTTTTGCATGTAATGAAAGTTAAATGGTAAAGATATAAGATTAAACTTTTTTGGATTTTTATTGTTTGTCATCCAGATTGAAAATTTGTGCTTTATTTCTCTTTTTTAATTTCCTGCTTTTTTCTTTTATTATTATATATTTTTTTATCTTTCACTCGTAACCTCTAGAATCTAAACAATATTAAAATGAGACATAAGGATAGTTTTAAATAGTCCATTTAATTAAAATAGAATTTATATTTAGAATTAATGAAACCTCTTGTTATACAATTTTCATGTGCGATTTAATTTTTTATGCATTCATAACGCTGAAAGTGAAATTTGGGGGGAGTCATTTAATGCCATAGATCTTTTCTCCATTTTTTTTCAATGACTTCAAGTACGAGGTAGTTGGATGGAACTTATTCATGAATGTGAGTGTTTGTCACAACACTACCTTAGAATGTCAGTCTATTATTGAGTCCTATCAGTGTGCTTATTGAATTTGGGCTCTTTTAACAGATCTATATGATTTTTATACAGTATGGATCTTGAATTTAGACAAACCATAAGGATCAAAATATTTGTATTTGAATTCCAAATGAATGTGGTATCTGATTGAGTGAGAAGAGATGATGAAGATCAAAAGGTTGACATACAATTGGCATGCAAGAAAGAGAGCGAGTGATATTTTATATAAAAGAAATGGTATATTATATTACATAAATTAATTTTCTTATCTTGATGATTCAGCTTGTTGACTATATGGTTTAAATTTCACCTTTTTTATTAAAATGAATATATATATATATATATATATATATATATATATATATATATATATATATATATATATATATATATATATATATTTGTTTAACAAACCATTGACCTGTTAGTTTATTCTCCATGTCCACATCCTTGTCACAATGTAATAACATTTGCCATGAGAGCTGACTTTGGGCCATGGGATGACGCTTTGGATACTCTTAATGTGGTGAAAGATGGATTCATATGTAAAGATGAAGGTTATAAAAATACATATTTTAATAATTTTTTAGCATTGTAAGGTTGATTTATAAATGTTTTCAAAAAATTCCACACATGATTAAAAATTATAAAAGGCCTTGGAATAACAAATTAAAAATGATAGATATTCTTACAGAAATAGCTATTAAGTACTAATATTGTTAAATTTTAAATTCTATATATTGACTGATTAAAAGGAGGAATTGAATCATAAATCTCAAACTGTTAGTCCAATGCTGTTAGCCTAATATAACTGATGTAGACCTTTTCTTTTTGTAGGAATTTAACTAAGGGTATAATAAAAAGAATTGTTCACCAGTCTCATTTGGTTCTAACGGCAACCTATGTCCAAGGGAATTAATGTGCAAGAAAGTTAATGGATCAGAGCTGATAGTCATACAATTCATGATCCAAATTTTTTTATATGGATCAATGATAAAATTAATTAATGGATGGTTTGTAGATTACATGGTTCTTGGAATTAGAGATCTATCAAAATATTAGAATTCTTGTAAAGCTATATGGGAGGAAGATCATTGTATACAGTCTAAGAAGGACGATGAGTCTGCAAAAGAATGTAATTTAATAGCTGATAACTCAGATTTTGGGGTGTAATAGTGATAAAATAATCACTAATTATAGTCGTTTAGGTAATCTGAATTAAAACAACAATATTTATAAACCTTACAAGCCTAGGGAGAGTAAGGGTCTATCCTTATAGAGCAAAGTAATAGTTAATGAATTTTCAGTTTAAAATATTTTTTGGTAGATTTGTACTTATAAAGCAAAGTAACTAGATTTATCTATATTATAATTAATCCTAAAAGAAAATATTAATTAAATTATGATTTTTTAGAAGTTTTTAGGATTTTTTGGGATTATTTTAGATTCAAAATAAAATAAATTAAAATAAATTTAACTGTCTAGATGTTGGAGGCGTTGGAGCCATCTGGATGTTGGCTAGCTACTCCAGGACTAACCTGCAGACAAAGGTGAACAGATAGGGATGAGGAGAAGAAATAGTGATCAAACCTCTTTGTCACACCCGCCAAGGCCCAAGGTGATCAAGACTCTTCCACTTCTCCAACAGCTCTTTCTCTAGAATGCCCATGCTCTACCTAACTCGCACTAAAGGTAAGAGGACTCAAGAACAATTTCGCACATGCCACTAAATCTTGGATTTAGATTGAAACAAGAGTGAGTATTACATTGGATTGTGAGGAGTTTATATAGGGAAGAGAGAGAAATGATGACCCTTGGATTTCCCAAGGCCTTGAATGGTCCAGATCTTTTTTGCAGCCTCAATCCTGGTGAAGAGGTGTCGTCCAATCAGGTTTGAGTCCTATGATTGCTTCTCATTATGATCGCTCACTTGGCTTGCTTTTTTTTTAATATTTGGCCTTAATGAGATTAAAGGCTCATTAAAGCCATGCAAGCTGTAACTCTGGACCACTCTTGGAGCTCTGAACGTGGTTGCACATTTTTTAACCTCGTTTCCTTAGCCAAATAACCCTCAAATGAGACGTTAACCTGAAAATGTCAAAAACTCTAAAAGAGAAGTGAGATTCATTCCACTTGACTCTATGAGAATACTTACAAATACTCAATAACTAATTTAGGCCAACTTCATGAATTAAGTGCTAAATGATGTTTTAATGATAAATTTAAATATTTATAGTCATTAAACATTTCACTCAAGCATGCCATTTATCACCTACTATTTGATTCATCAATAGCTCAAAAAGAACAAGTGAGGCCTAAACCCTTGTATAGGAAACACGGATGAAAACAATAACATATAAGTTATGGAAACATATGGGCAATGTGATCACTGCTGCAATACATAATGGTTTGCTTCTTTGTGAGTAATAAAAACTTTGTAGTATCATGTAAGAATCTGACCCAAATTTATTGGAGTATATTCTCCATGCACGATATTTCTCTCATTATTTTCTTAAGAGTGTTTAGTTGGACATCACATGATGTAGAGTGAGACTTTCTAGTAATTGTTGCCAACTAACTCTATGAGGGGAACCAGATGGCAGATATGGTTGCTGATAACAGACATTTTTACTAGCTTAATATGACCATATTTACATATTAATTTGCATTAATTTAACTATATATTCATGTTATCCAGCTTAAAATGATTACATTTATTTTAGAATGATATTATGATTTTTTTTCATTTTTAATGTATTTTTTAAAGATTTTTATGACAACAGAGTCTGAAATAATATAATTTTCTGAGTCACAATATTTTTTTGGGAATTTTTTGACATTAAATTCACAATGATATGATATTTCTTAGTTGAAATACGTAAATTAATATATATATATATATATATTGGACTTTATTTTATTACATTTGAATTTTAGAATATATTTTAGGTACTTGATTTCGCTACCCCACGTGTTGCCATTCAATTGGTCAAACAGTGCCGAGTCAGGATTAAATATAATGGTTGGCGTCAACCAATCATTAAACTAAGTCATTATGGCATCACGATTAGTGATGCCTAAATGCTTTTGGTACTAACAAAATCCTTTTTTAACTTTTTTTAAGCGCATGGTAATGTGGACCAATCAGAAAAAAAGTTTTTTTTTGCAATAAATGTGTTCCACGGACCGAGAAAAAGCTGATCAAAAAATTGTTATTTCTATTCCCCATCTCTCCTTGGAATGGTCAACAATAACGGTAGAGTGGCTTGTTAGCACAACAGGGGCCCATGTATACACATGGCGCGCACATCTCACCCTTTCATTGGATAAAAAAAGGCAAATGGCTGACATGACAAGCGCTAACGCACCACCATGTCAGGTGCGACAAAAGCTTTCAAACTTTATATTTAATTAATATACAGTTATCCCTTTTTTCTTTTTCTCTAGGGTACCACGTGTTGCAACAAGAGCCATTGGTCATAGATGACAAGGAAAAATCTCAACCAATCATCGCATTTAATGCCCTGACGAGACAAAATCCTAACCAAACTACGTGACGACGTTAACAAGGATGAGGAGAGAGAAACATTTGAATTAAATAGATGGCTAGAAATCATCCAGCTTTGAGGCTTGATATCTGACTATCTAGAGCTTGGATTGAGCTGAAATATTAAGGGCAGCTTTGTGTTTTTGTCTTATATCCATCCATATAGTTGGATCTATAAACTGAGCTCCCAATCTTTCGAAAAGACATCTTTGAGCTCACTTTTCCCTAGAGAGGCAGATTGAAAGAAAGTGAACTTTTGAAGGTTCATCAAGTGTTCCTTGGTGTTTCTAGTGCATGGAGAGGTTCAATAGAGAAGTGGGAGGTTGATCTGTAGCAGGAAGATGCCATAACCCCGGTACAATAGAGGGATCTTAGGTTGGCCTTTCACCTTACATTCAATCATCTCCAACACACTGAGTTAGTTTAACCATCTTCACCATCCATCACCTTCGTCCATTACCATCCTTCATCCACTCCGTCATCGTCCAATATCATCCACTCTCACCCATTTCATGTCTTGTCTTACACCATGACGATCTCATCACTTAACCCTATCTTTCTCGCCTAAGCCAACATGCATTACTACCTCTTTACTTTACTCTTCATCCTATCTCAATATGACTATGTCATTCACAGTATGTATCACCTACCACACCATTGCTATGATCTTGTCTCACTTCCAATTTTCCTCCATCTTATTCCCTAATTAGTTAAACCCCAATTAGCCATCTCTCATCTTATTGTTCACTTTCATCACACATTCACTACCATATACATAAATCTTCTCATCTTTGTGCTTCACCCAATTGAGATCATACTTTCCCTAATATATGTTCCCGGTGGAGATAAATTTCATTAATTAAACTCAAATTCTCAACAACGTATCCTTTACCCCAAGTTTTGAGTTTATCACTCGCCAACCACACAGTACATTATCACACTCATTCATTATTTTCCACTTGGACCTCCCTCTAGCAGCACAAAAAAATCATCACATTGAGAGGCTTGATAAGTCAATTATCCACACACGATCCATCCTTACCCCTAAAAGGACCTCCGGAGTGGCGCACAGCTGGATCATTAAAGGAAGATGTCCACATGACTCATCCATGCCCGAGTACCACTAATGTATGTCTTCTCTTTTCTCATGGTGTGGACAAGTGAGGTCCATGTGTAATTGAGATACTTATAAAACCCTTGCAAACAATAAACCATCATATATATAAAACCCCTCTGGGTGGCATCTAGAAATGGCTGGATCAATCTATGAGCATGACCCTTAGGTCGTTTATAACCAACACCCTGTTTTGGCTAATAAAAAGTGAGTTCAAGTTATTCAACTTCCTTATCAGTTGTGATAGTTAATATATATCCTCAAGGGAAAAATCGACGACATAAAGTTGGGTTTTGAACTAATGCAATAAGTTTCTCATTTTGTTTCCATAATACAAGTTCCTTAAAAAATATCCAATACATTACAAAATTTATTAAGAACCAAGCATCAATAATGATATAACTGAATCTCCAAGACTTATATCTTGGTTTTCCATGATCACAAGGATGACATTGGATATATGATTTAGCTTGATAAATGCCACATTCACAATATTTTTTATCATAATAACATACACATGAATAGTCATCCTGGCATGTGTCTTTGTAAAAATTATAGTGGGATATACATTTAGTGTAAGAAAACCATGATTCATCACGATTTGGATAAGCTTGTCAAACCATGTTTTATAACTTTCTTTCAAGCCATAAATATAATGTCTTCTTCACTAGAATTTCAAATTCTTCCCTTCAACCAAATGCCCTGAAGTCCGCTCTGTTAGAACATGCTAATACAACTTATTCATATAAATACATTGGGTACATCCATGAATGAGTATCCTAATAAAGTTTGATGAAAGGGAAGACCTACAGAAATAGATTTGGACCAATCACCAGAGATAAGGTCTTAGCATAGTACACATCATAGGTCTGAGTGGACGTTGATAATCTCAATTTTTTGGAGTTTATTTTGTCATTGGTGATTGAGATTATTCAATAAAATAATATTTTACCGTACTTAAGAATACTTAGTAAAGAGTACGGATCATCTCCACATGGGATGATGATTCATGCATGAATTACTCTCTTATTCTAGTGATGATCAACGAGAGGATAGATGAGGACAATATTCGAAGATATGAGACTATTGATATCGATTAAAAATACGTAAGTTATGTGTTAATCTAACTTAAAGAAAAGAGTAAGTGATTGTGACAGACACAATGATGGACGATGATATGAACGATGATAGATATTGGATGTGGAGTGGTACGATGGAGAGGATAGAGAGAGGAGATAAGAGAGTAAAATGTGAGTGAAGATACCGTGATAAACCCTAATTACGTTAACTATGGTCAGGAAAGAGAATAGATGAGGACAATATTCGAAGATATGAGACTATTGATATTGATTAAAAATACGTAAGTTATGTGTTAATCTCCACATGGGATGATGATTCATGCATGAATTACTCTCTTATTCTAGTGATGATCAACGAGCAGATAGATGAGGACAATATTCGAAGATATGAGGCTATTGATATCGATTAAAAATACGTAAGTTATGTGTTAATCTAACTTAAAGAAAAGAGTAAGTGATTGTGACAGACACAATGATGGACGATGATATGAACGAGGATAGATATTGGATGTGGAGTGGTACGATGGAGAGGATAGAGAGAGGAGATAAGAGAGTAAAATGTGAAGAAAGATACCGTGATAAACCCTAATTACATCAATGTAAGGCGAAGACACTTACCTTAGATCCTTACGTTCCGCTAGGAGCACAGAAATTTAAGAGAGCTGGTAAGCTCCCCATCTCCTCAAATGCTTCTCCCCACACACCCAGGATACTAAGAACACACTTGGTGGCGGTGCGTCAGTGCCCCATGTCATTCTCTTTCTTCTTTTTTTCTTTGTTTTAAATGATTGGACGTGAGCGCCCACGTCACCGTGCGTCAAAAAAGCCAAAAATACTTTAAAATTTCATATTAAATAGAATAAAAGCCTAAAAAAATGTATAAATATATATTTGACTTAGAAAATTCATATATTTCAAAATTTAAAGTCAAAAAAATCATATTCTATCAGATTATTTTAGAATCTATTGTTAGAAAAATCCCAAAAATGCAGAAAATTCAGAAAATCATTCTAAAAATAGATTTAATCATTTTAAGCTTGATATCATGCAAACATGAGTGTTTTAATGCAAATATACATGTAAATATGATCATATTAAAGTGCTAAACATGCATGTTATCAAACATCCAAGAAACCAATTTTTAGTTTAGGTGGCCAAGGAATAGCCTAAGAAGCGGGGGTGGGGGTGAATTAGCTTCTCTATGTATATTACATTTTTATTTTTAATTAGCCTAGGATTTTTTTACCTAAGAAATAAGGTAAAATAAATGGAGGACTCAATTATTTTTTTAGACAGCTTAGGTTAATCCTAAGTGTTGTTCAGGGGTATCCGTCCCAAGGTGGTGTTGCGCCCTAACCGTGTTTGTGTGAATTCCCCCCAAGCAAATCATTTTGAAATAGGGCTGAACGAGGATACCAAGAAAAAGAAAAATTCGATGAAGCTTTGTCGTCCTCAATCCTCGAAGGCTTCCACGGAATGATGTCACTTGATGTACTTTAACTTGGCCCCCAAAGCCTTAACCTAAGTGATCACAAAGATCAAGAAATAACAATATATTCCAAAATAATGCCTTCTCATCAACAACATGTAGTATGATAGCTACTTTAATACTATTCAAGACAAGGACCAATTTTATGAATTTCAACAAGAATAATTTTATATCAAAATTTAATTAATTCAGAGATAAAGATTCATAAATATAAATATAACTATGACTTCCTTTAGTAATACCTCCTTGTTTGTGGTCGCTATTTCTTCAGTCCTCTTCTCCTCCACGTTTTTATTTGGATATAATTCTTGATTCGCATTTGACCTTTGGTGCTTAAAACTCAAATATATTTTTCAATGTTGCACCAAATGTTATTATTTCACATGGAAATGTTTTCTAAAAAAATTTTGCAAAACACAAATATTTAAAAAACCAAATCAGAAATCTCCAGAGATCAGTCTTTCCATGGCCTTAATTTACTGCCCGATTCCTCTGTGTCCAACATTAAATACTTGTAACTCTTTGAAAACTCAACCAAATGATGTAATTTCAATTTCTTACATTTCATATGGATTTTAACAACAATTAATGTTTTAAAAATAAGCTCAAAATAAGTCTAAAAGTTATCCCAAAGATTATAAACTTATCTTAAGGTTGCTGCTGTGTGAAGTTCAAAGTCCAGCCTTCTTTCCTTCAAATCTTGAAACACCCTGCACCAAAAAATACAATTTCAAATTCTATGGAATCGGATTGATGTTAGCAAAAAATGATCTCTTTAAAGAATGCTAAAAAAGTTCTTGAAAATTGCTCCAAGAATTGAGAGATCTATCTAGCTTTTGGACTGGGATTTTCAAAGGGCAAGAAGAAGGAAGTTTGAAATTATGGTCAAAACTGTATATATGGACTTCAAAATATGAAAGGGCATAATGGTAATCTATTAAAAGTCCAACAGTCAAATGCATTGATTATGACCAAGTAATATAAAATAATTATTATTTTAATTTCAACGTTTTATATTTATAAGTTTGCCATCAGTCAAAAATAACTTTCAAGAGTTAAGGGAAAAAACTAGCCGTTATGCCAAGGATTTGAGCTTTAAAATAATCTTAAACTTTTAGATATGTTTTCCACATCATTTAAATAAAGATATCACCATTGGATAATGATATCTTCATGTAATTAATTTTCAATAAATCATCAGTAAATTTAGCCTTAAATACTTGAAGATAGTAAATAGGATTTTGAATAAGATATTCAACAAATCAGATGAAGAAAAAATCCCACAATACCTGAACAGGGCTAAAAAATATGTTTAACTTCATGTCATATAAAATAAAAGTCCTAAATACATAATTTGACTTGTTCAGCATATGGTCAAACTAAGTAGCCTTTTTAATGTAACTAAGGCTCCTATTTTGTCTTCACATACAAAAAATCATGTAGTTGACCGAGGGCCTATTGTGCTTTGATCACAACCCTGATTCAGGCATGCATCACTTTGAACATTCATCAAAACACACATTAAAATATTGTGCTAAAAATGCCCTTAAAGCTTAATCTTCGCCAGCCAATATTTATGCCAAGTAATGGTAACCTCTGTACTATACTTGAGAGAGATACTCATCTACACGTAATAATGTTATCACCAAACAAAACAAGGAACTAATTCTCAAGCCTTCTGATAACACCCTAAATTCTGTCTTTATTACATGTTATTAGCACAATTTTATGCATTTAAAGAGCTTAAAATGGGGTTGTTATCATATATTTACATGAAAATAGTGTTTTCAAGTGATTTCTGATTTTTCCCTAATTTTCTGTCAATTCTATGAATTTTAAAGGATTTATTGAAGTTTGAAATAACTATTTTTGAATGAAAATGGCAAGTTTAATATTTAATTTCGACATTTATCAGCATGGGGATGAATTAGTGAATTTTCTAGAATTTTCTAGAATTTTTTACGAATTTTAAGGATTTTCTGAGATTTATTTGAAGAGGAAATGTATTTATTCTAAGGAAAAAGGTATATTTATAAGAGAAAAAAAAGTATTATATCATTTTCGAACTTTGAAGGGCCTTTTTGCAAAGTTTCGTTGCAAAAAGACCCTAAAAACAGCTGTTAGTCGCCACTGTAGGCGTAAAGATGTAATTTAAAATCTTCCACGGTTTTATTGTAATTATTTAATATATTTTTTAATGTTTTTAGGAGAAACTAGAGGAGAGAGAGTGCGGCAGGGGCATATACACAATTACTTTTGGGCGGCGTCCAACAGCAATTCCAGGCTTTTTAAGGACTTTTCTGCAAAAAGAAGGATTCAAAATGCGCCAGCCAACGAGAGAGCGACACGTCATGGCGTGTTTAACAACGAGATGAATAAATAAATCAATTTTAAATCCAATGGATTAAATTGGTTTAAAATTTATTTATTAATAACTTTTGATCCTAAAGTCCGATTGGGGTGATTTTTTTATGGATCTGTTCATCTTGATCCCCTCTTTCTATCTGTACGGTTGGATCATTCAGCCTACATTGATAGATAAATATTAATTACTAAACGGGGGTAAAATGGTGATTTTTACCATATAACCTAAGTATAAAAGCTAAATTTCGAGAGGGGGAGCTCATTCTTGATGGTGCTCTATCACAACTGCAAGACAGGGAGCAGCTCAGCTTGGATCAACCTATCTGGTACATTTTGCTTGTTTGTATTTGAACTTTTAGTGTATTTTGGATGTTGTTTTAGTGAAATTTCTTCTTCATTCTTCTTGATCTTGGTATGAACTTCTAAACCGCTAGGCTTGAGCGAAATGTACAAGCCCTTACTGAGATTGAGAGGAGAGATTGAGAGATTTACCTAGCTATTCCGAAGGCACATTAGAAAACTATAAAAAAAAAGATTTAATTTTTAGGAGATTAAATTACCCCCATTTTATTTCTGAATTATCAAACTTACAAAACAAAGCCAACTCAAATCAAAACTTCCCTCTCAACCTCTCTAATTGACCTCTTGGACCCTTTTATTTGGATCAAATAAGCCAATTTAGAGCTCCCTATTTCTTCTATTCATCTCATCTCTTCTATCCCCCTTTCTAAATTTCTCTTCTAATTAGGGTGAGTTGATCCTCATTGAAGATCAAATTCACTCTAATTAGGGTTAAACTACCAAGAAGATCGTCAAATTGAATTCCTTATTAGCTTCCCTTGGACGATACTCGTACTTATCACTACACATCTTAAGTAGAGTTTTTATAAATTTTATTGCATAAGCCAGAATTCACAAGGACAAGGGCTAAAAACTGCATAATTTCTACCCCTATCTTTGGCTTATCACCTTCCCTAGGGTACATGTAAATGTAATGGAGGTGATGGATGAAATAAAATCAAAAATATGAATGATGAACATATACACATGAGACAAATTTAGATATTAGATGAAGTATATATTATTGTTTATTTATTTAGTGGGAAACTTTAAGGTGTAGATCATTGGGTAATGCGATGGTTAAGGAATCCAAACATGAAGATGAGGTTGGGGAATTAGTTGGTTGATTATGATGTAGAGCTTTGATCCAACAACATAGGAATAGAAGGATAATCAAAGCTGATGGTAAAATTTCCTTGAGAGACAAAGAAAAGGGAGGGAAGCAAGGGTGGATATGCAAGTGATGAAGATTATGTAGTTGGGAGGTCACAAACAAACAACTGTCCTCAAAGAATTCAATGTATGTGGACAAACCACATTTGCATTTTGAGGAAGGTAGATTGACTACCCTTTATAGGTATATGCATAGCTGATGAATTACCTTTAAGAGTTGATGGTAAGATATCAGATAAGATGGTTGAGTGATCATAGGTAAAAACAAAACATCTAAAGAGTAGAGAACAACGTATAACAAACAAAGAAAACTGTGATTTAGAAAGAAGAGCTAAACCATGAATACCTAGTATGTTAGTGCTTTTTGAATACTAAGGTTTAGTACACTTTAGAAAAAAAACGTAGGTATGTGTTTAGATGAAGGTAAGCGACTTCATATGGTTCAAACTGTGCAACACACACATAAATTGTATCACCCACCACCTTCACAAATATGATAACAAGTGATGTTTGGCCATACAACCAATGGCTCAAATCCGTGTTATGACACAAGATTTTTCTGACATGTTGATAACCACACGCTTTGTCTTTAGTAAATTATTTTTGCAAATCAAATAACATTGGGTAGTGAAACATGACGGTACACATGGACTTATCTACCTAGGTAAGATAATTATATATGTCTTAAGGATTATTTTACAGATTGTAGGTATAGATGAATAAGTTTAAATCTTTACAGTATATTTTTAAAAGTAATTTCATTTATATACTATATTTTTTACAAATTTTTAAATAAATTTAATTTATTAAATGCATGATTAATTTTATCTTTTATGGATTATGAACTGAATGGCAATGTTCTAGTTATGCCAGTTTAAAATTAAAGTAGTTATTTTAGAGGAAAACTCTTGATTTTCACATGTCCAGACGATGGTGAATTTTATCTTCAAGAAAACTACATATGCATCAACAGAGAAGAGGAAGCCTAGATAACAAGAAGGGAAACAGAGAGTCATAAAATTGGTGAAAAAAGTTATATTGAATCATCTTGTTATACTTTACGTAGTTAACTAGATTAGAGTAAATAAAATTTCAAGAACCTAATCCCTTTCCCCTCTTAGGTATACGTTAGCCACTTCAACTAACATATATCCAAATCACATGACTCAAAATTAAATTGCCCCATTCATGGCCTTTTCCACAACACGACAGAAGCCATGTATAACAATCCAGAGCAGTAGCTACCTTTTTTTTCTAAAAAATTTATGGGTTTAGGACCCTTGCCTTCCCTTTATCCATCAAATCATATTTTTAAAAGTAGAGCATAAATAATTTTCAAGAAACATTTTTCTGGTTTATTCATTGATATGATCTTAGAACTTTTTAATATTATTCAAATCCAATTTTAGCTCCTAAAGTCATTGTCGTGATAACACCCTAAATTTGGTATTTAATTCAAGTAATTAGCTCAATTTTATACATTTAAAGAGTTTAAAATAGGTTTATTATAATATTTTTCATGTAATTAATTTTTTCAAGTAATTTCTGATTTTTGCCTAATTTTAGGTTAATTTTATGAATTTTATGAAATTTATTTAAGCTTAGAATAATTCGGTTTAAATGAAAATTGCGGGTTTAAAATTTTATAAATTTTTATTGGAATTTTTGGGAATTTATTCGAGGAAGAAATAAATTTTTAAGTAGAAAAATAATATATTTATAAGGAAAATCTGTGTTTTAAAGTAATTTCTAAAGTTTGAGGGGTTTTCTTAAATTTTTGCTGCAATTATGTCCTTAAAACAGCTCTCGGTCGTGTCTGCAAGCGTAAAGATAATATTAAAATACTTACAAGATTTTATTGCAATTAATCAGGATTTTTTTAATAGTTTTTGGAAAAAAATGGAGGAGAGAGAAAGCAAGAGTGGCGTAAACACAAATATTTTCTAGGCAGCGTCCGTTTGCGCGCGCACATTTAATTAGGGACTTTTATGCAAAAATCCAGAAAATTCTCTCCCGGGGCGATGAGTTCACCTCCCCTGCTATGCATACAAAGCACACAAGGTGATGTGGCGCTCTGTGGGGTCAAACTTAGAAGGCGCTCAGGTAAGTGCAAATCGTTTTGTATCATGTCTTTTTTTAAAATTATTTTTCCCTTATCTTGATTTCAGGACAGGGGTTACGTGGCGCGCCGAGAATGAACTCGACATTTGAAGTTCAAAATGCGTCAGCCAATCAGCGAACGAGAGGACATTGCTTGTAGAAGAGGAATTGAATTAAATAAATGAAAATTTATCCAATGACTTAGATTGGTCAATTTTCATTTATTAATAACTTTTGATCCTGAAATCTGATTGAGGCAGAGTTTTTATGGATTTTCTTGTCTCTAATTCATCTTTCTATCTGTATTGTTGGATCATTCAGATCAATCCTACATTGATGGATAAAAATTAACTACTGATTAGAAATCAAATGGTAATTTTTATCATTTAACCTGAGTATAAAAGTTGAATTTCGAGAGGAGGAGGTCATTCTGGAGGTGGCTCTATTACAGCTGCAAGAAAGAGGAGCTTCATCCTAGATCAACCCTATTAGGTGCTTTCTATTTCCGTTTATTTTAATTTTAGTGTCATTTGGAGTATTTGTTAGTGTAATTTGTGATTTTTCCTGTTGATCTTGGTCTGCATTTCTAAATCGCTTGGCTTGAGTGCATGTACAAGCTGGGATTGAGAGGAGAGATTGTGAAGTTTACCTATCTATACCATTTGCACGTTAAAAATTTTGGTAGAAGTTTAATTTCTAGGAGATATTAGATTGCCTTTATCATCTAATAGTTAGTAAATTTTGTTACCAAATTTCCCAAAATCAAACTAAAGCCAAATCATATTTTATTATTATCCCCTCTGATTGACCTCTTTATCTCTTTTATTGGATCAAAGCAGTTAATCTAGAACTCCTTAATTCTTCTATTCTTCCCATCCCTTCTACTCCTTAAACTCTTCATCTAACTAGGGCGATTTGATCTTCATTGAAGATTAAATTGAGTCTAATCAGGGTCCAATGATTCAAGCAGATCACTAATTAAATACCTTACTAGGTTCCCTTGAACAATACCCATAATTATCATTATACATCTTACTTTAGAGTTTCATAAATTTTCTTGTATAAGCTAAAATCAACAACGATAAGGGATTAAAAACTGCAAAATTCACCTTTTTTTTGGTATCAGTAAGCACAAAAGAAAAAAACCTACACTAATGACCACCTCTCAAGCAGAAAGGTGTATTGCACAATCACCTTTCAATCGACTTTGGAAAAATTGTCCTGGAAAGTTGATAGATCAAGTATTAGCCTGCATCTTTGACATTATAGGATAGAAGAACCTGGATATTAGAGGAAATGCGTGCTGAGTAACAAGTCACCCTCTCTTATTCAATCAAGTTTAAAACCCACTATTTATTCACAACTGCACGATACTGACACGAACCGTAAACACTCCTTGAGAATAACATAAGAAATAAGTCATAAACAAAGTTAAAATTTGCAAATATTTATTTGATACCTCTCCATTGGCGCGCCTCAGTTGACTGATTCCTGAATCCTCGGAGCTCTTTCTTGTTCACTCTTTGAAGCAGAGACTCCTTCCTCAGTCTTTTCCATCGGCGGGTGGTACCCTCCAAACACAGAGGCAACAGCGCCCTTAATCTTCCCCACAACTCCCTGGCTAGAAGACTTCTCCTCCACTGTCTGCTGCTTCGCAGGCTCCTCCTGTATATCCTGCTCCTCCTCCTTCCTCTTGTGTATAGTCTCCGATATCACCTCACACAAGGCCTTATCCTCTTCCCCCGGGCTCAACTTCTCTGCAAGATAATCCTTCACGGTTACCCACTTATCTGCCTGCTTCTTCCCCGCTTCACCTTCTTCTTCCGCCTTCTTCTGAGGAGTTAGTTTCTCGTACGCAGTCACAGCGGCCTCCTTAGCGTGAACCGCGGTATCAACGATGGTCGACGTTATCTTGTCCTTGTAGCTCATCTCGGCGTGCTCTTGAGATGGCTTGTCTTCTTCCTTCTTCTGGCCTTCCTCTGTCGACATGGCCTGGAAAGAACGGATCAGCCCTGGCTCGATCGGGGCGACTGCAAGCGAGGAAGAACTGTAATTAGGAGAATAATCGATGTATGGATCATGATTAAGGTTTTCTTAATTGCCTTCATGAGAAGAACCGGTCGATTGGTAGCTTCCGGGGACTAGCGGCGCCGCCGCAGTCGTCGGCGGAGCTCCGGCGTCTTCTTCAAGCTTAGAACCTTCCTTCGACGGTTCTTTCTCTTGATTCGCGACAAATCCTTTCGCAGCTTCTGTCTCGTACACTTGAAATTCCACCGAGTCAGTGCCAAAATTAAGATTGTTCTTTGATGTTTGTGTGAAATGACAGATTTATTCCTACTCGGAGCGCCGTGGACCTCCGCGTCCTGTTCCGTCTCTTCTTGATCGGAGCTCCGTTCTTCTCCCTCTTCTTCTTCTCCGTGCTCGTGCTTCTTCATGCCGATCGTCTCCTTTATCTTCTTCGCCTTCTCCTTCACCTTTTTCAGCACCGATTTCTTCTCGTGGTGCTCTCCTGAATCGACAGGAAACGTGAAATCAAAGATAAAAAAATGCACAGAGGCATAATCTTCTGCTATCCTTAATCGACAGAAAACGTAAAATCGAAGAGAGAAAAACATAAAGGTAATCTTCAGCTATCTAGAATCGACAGAAAACCTGAAATCGAAGAGAACAGAACACCAAGAGGCATAATCTTCTGCCTTCTAGAATCGACAGAAAATGTGAAATCGAAGTGAGAAAAATACAAAGAGGCATAATTTTCTTCTCTCAAGAAGCGACAGAAAACATGAAATCGAAGAGAAAAAATGCCAAGAGGCATAATTTTCTCGCCACCTTCTTCCTGTTCGTGGACGTGCTCGGCGACCTCCATCGTCGGAACTAGAAAGAACCAGATTTTTGTTCGTGGCTTTTCCAAATTCCCAGTCTCGAGATTTAAATTCAAGAACGGTCTTGGCAGCTCGTCGGTGGAGAAGGACACGCGTCAGTTTCTACGGTGGCGTCTTCAAACGATGACACCTTGACAAACCGTTGACACGTGGCACGGCTGCCCGTCCGACGTGGCACTCGGCGAGAACAGATCTGGCGGGTTTTCAACGGTCGACTAGTATATAAGTTGAATTTGAACTCAGCGCGCCATTTCTTTTCCAGAAGAGGCGAGAGAGAGAACCTTCGGGAATGAGGACGCGGTTTCTGTGCAAGGATTACTTCTCTGCGGACGGCGCCGTCGAATGTCTTAGAAGCTTCGTATTATTGTCGCTCCCGGAGCCATGCCTTCCTCCTCTCGACGCTCCCAGCGCTGCAGGAACGCTTGAAAACGATTTGAATGTGATTGTAGAATTTCCTATGGCATCGGTGATTGACAAGCTTCCGTTTGATCGAGCTGTCTCTCAGTTTCTGTCAGACGTAGTGCCCAAAGCTTTGCCTGATGGAGAACAGAAGCCGCCGAGCATTAGCGCGGACGTCTTGAGGACTGAAGCGATTGCGGATTTGATATATAAGGTAATTGGAGAGATGATGAGGAATAATCCATTTGATTTTCCGGTATCGACCAATTTGGGTTAAAATTGGCCGCTAGGATGAAACAATCATGCCGCGGCCTGCTTATAAGTTTTGTATTTCAGTTTTTTTAAGTCATATTTTATTGAAGATGGATGTCATTCTCTAGGAAATCCATAGCGAAGGCGTCGGATCAGAAGAAGCGGATACCGGCGGCTCACAAACGTCTCTCTCGATTGCGAAGGTCCGGCTACATTGCCACATTGTACTTATTCTGTAACTCTGATGATTTTGACATGAATTTGATAGGTTCAAGGTCGTTCCGTTGGCGGAAAGAGAAATCAATCATCTGTAAATCTCCAGTTTGAGATTGGTGAAGTGGAATCTTTTCATGTTAGTGTTTTAATGATCTAATTTTGCGAGTTAATTATCCATTATTAAGGATTCTTCTGCCTTTCTTGTGGCTCATATCAGCAAGATCCGTGGAGTGATTTTGAGATCTCCTACAAAATTGCTGATGAAGTAATAAAATGGGGCTGTTCCGGCGTTGGAGTTTCCCTGGTTCGCTTTCGTACTCTACTTAGACATCATTTTTATCATTTTTTTTTCATATCCTGCGAGGTTACATACATTTCTTTGATAAAAATGAGCTTAGGCGTTACTCCTATAACGTCATAGTTTACCTGTTCGATATGGGGCCCAGATCTCATCAGTAGCCTTTTATTCCCTTTTAAAAGTATGAATCTTAATTATTCATCATAGTTTTCTAACGATTCGAATATCCTATTTTTAATTATGTGTTAAGCGTTACTATCAAGTGTCGCTCAACTTCAGTTGAATAAGCCTGCAGAAATCCCAATACCTTCGTGTGTTTGTCGTAACTTTAATCCGCACAGAATTTTAAAGTTCCCTGATCTTAAAGTGAACTAAAGGTTTCCAGAGACAGCTGTTATTGACTTAACACTAATTCTATTTGTATTATAATGGATCTAAATTCGTATTTTTGAAATCTAGATTGGTTATGAAGCTTGTACTTATCAGTTGTCTTACTATTTATGTTACTCTTCCCATTTCTCGAATGCATTATTCTAGTAAGTTCAGGGAAAATTAAGCAATCGCAGGACTTTAATTTCATGTCTATGATTTTTTATTGGCATAAATAAATCGAAAAGACTTCATAAGACTTTCATATGGGGAAAAAACATTACAACATGAATAATTAAATAACTAAAAGCCAACGCGAAACTGAATTGATGAAAATAATCCATACCGTCATTCATATGAAAAAAATTGACTTTTGGATGTGCATTCAATAGGTCAACCTTTGACATTGGTCACGAAAATTTTAAGGACATGAATATCGATAGTCATTTTACAATGATAGTTGAAAAATGCTAAAAAGAAAATTTAACTGCTCATGGTGAAAGTTTTATGCCTGATTCATTGGTATGAATTAAAACTCAAGGATGAATCGAAAACTTTTCTGTTGTGGAAACATGATTGGAATATTTCTGAATTAAAAGCATCTGCAGGATATGGTCACCATAGAACAGGGAGAAGGAATTCATCTGCAGTCCGATGTCCATAAGGTTATGTATTTGGTTGAGGACATACCTATATACCCAGCTTCGGATCGCAGAAACAAGCATTCTACCGAAGACAGTATCCGGTCAAATCGGACAGCTGTGGGGTTCTTCACTTTACCAGAGTTCGAGTTTTGCGACAGTTTTTTCAAAAAAGAAGAATATCAGTTTACAGAAGCGTTTAGTTTATTAGTTCTCGCCCTCAAGGAATGTGGCCTTGGTCAGGGTAAAGACAGAGGTCCCATTCTGAAGGATCTTACCGTACAAGGGAAAAATTATGACTTCGTAAACTTCTCATTAATTGAGGATGAAGCGGAGTTGATTCCAGAATTTGAAGGCCTCTCTCTCAATTATGTTGTCGATTTTGATATGCTGGGTTGTAAAGATACAAGGATTACTAAAACAGAATCCGAAGGGAGTTTTTTTCAGACCTCTGGGTTCACCGATCTTGAAGAGGTTCAAATTGTCGAAGATTGTAATGTCGATTGCTTCGCAGTTATCGGTATTTCAGGAATGGACGAAGATAAAGAACATATAGACCCAGGAGATGAGGACATCTTGATCATGGGAAGCTTGTATGAAGCTGTTGTCAGCTCTGAGCTATGTTTAGTTGATGAGGCGTTTAAATCCTTGCCTACGCCCATATTACGCGAGGACCAGACATTAACATCTTTAAATATCTTTATCAATGATGTTCTCGACGCCCAAAGATTGTACTCTATTTCTGCAGGAGATGGAATATATTTGGATTGGCATCCCTTGACTGAAGGCAAGTGTAGCCAGAAAAAGTGTTCCGCTTTAATAGATTCACTGACGAAAGTGGAGGAATATGACACAGATGCGGAAAAGTCATCCCTGGAAAGAGAATCGGGTGATTTTGATGTAAAAATTATAGATTACTGTTCGGAAGCTTCTGAAATGTCAGGCAGTGAAAAACCACCGGAGAAGTCAAGTTCTTTGACCATGAACGCAGATGTAGCGCTTTTGGATGCTGCATCTTCTCACCTTCCCCAACTTGAAAGAACCCAAGTCCAAAGTTTCCCAAGAAGCAAAAACAATGACCGAGTTTCTTCCCTATTCGAGAACATGTCGCAATCCAATGATCTTAATTTTTTTGTCAATGCACGTCGAGGCATCCGCAGCAACAGTAATAATTCTGGGAAGGAGAAACAATGTATGGAGGGAGTATCAAACGCTTTGAATGCTTCCGCAAAGTCAGCTGCAACGTCGGATTCTGCTCAAGCTGGTTTTCACCCTAAAAACTTTGAAGAGCACCAGGCTTTTTTATCTGATCACATTCTAGAGATAGTCGCTAACATGAAGAAAATTTATGTTGCCATTATGAAAAATGAGACGGATGTAGGAAATGAACTGAGTCTGTTTATAGATATGAATGATGAGGATCTCCTGAAATTCCCACAGTCAAAAATGATGGATCTGGCCTCGAAAACGACTATCGAAGGTGAAATGTGCTCTGCTCTTATCGGACTCTGTGCGATGAAGCAGTTAGCTTACTACTTATGCTACTTTGGGATTCATACCGCTCACAGGTACATGAGGAGAATATGTCAAGAGAATGAGTATCTGAAAACGAGATTTAGTTCCACGCACTTCTTGGTTGAAGACGCTCGCAGGAAGGCTGACAAGGGAGATATAGAGGTCCATTCTGTAATATCTATTATCGAGGACGTACTGAAGAGAAAAAGTCGCCAGAATTGTGAAAAGACATTAATTGTGGCGAGCGAAGTGTTGTGGCCTTCTTTACACAGAAAGTTTTCATCCATGAAATTAAAGTTTTACGAAGTAACGGAATCGAAAGATGTTTCAGAACATTCTGATATCCGAACTCAAGGACTGAAAGTTTCCATTTTGGAAGCTCTACCTCACTCCGATTGTTTTCTAGTTTCACATGAGTAAGATCTCTGACATGCCAACTATATTTACTAATCTGCGTGGATTTTCATTCTCTCTTAAAAGTATGTTCCTTTTGCCTTAGTATCTTTAATTTAGTGCATGTCGTAGGACGATACTGAATACTCTAAAAGCATTCATTGCATTGGATTCCTCAAAAGAATTAGTTTCCTTGTATTTTAGTCTTAATATGCAACCTTATTTACTGGGTATTCTTCCAAATGAAGGAAATTAATATCGGGAAAGTTGTCGTAATGATTTTGTATTTCTTTTGAGGATTGTCGCGGAACCTAAAAGTTGAAATCATTTTTTTCTACTTTGTCGTTCAAGGCAAATTTCTGAGGCATTCCCCCTTGAGATGTTCTGTCATATTTTGGAATACGGAGGGTCCTGTGCTTCATCCAGAATATATTCTCGTATTGCAAACTTAGTTCCCTCCCCTCAAGTGGACTTTATAAAAGTCAAACTGGACGACCACGTCGATGCGATTTCACTTTGTTGGAGCGTATCTGATCCACCGCAGCACGTGCCGGTAATACTCCCTTTCAAATATTAGTACTCGTTCGTAATTTGACTTCTTTTGAAAATTCTGTTAAATGGTTCGCCATGAAATTCTGAACGGAGCATTTCGTCGTAGAGCTTCCAATTACTTTCCATCAGTAGTTCAAATGTGATGTTACATTCTAATCCTTGCCACAAAGTAGATTTCAGACTATCATATTATATGATATATTCTCTTAAAGTTGCGAGTTCTGTTTTCCCTGATGTCTGCTTCTTACTCATCCTCTCGCTATAATTTCATTTTTTTCGTTACCTAAAACAAAGTTATATCATGATTTCTTCGTCAATCTTATTCTAAAGTGAAGTGGTTCCATATCCGTTAGTCTTTGAGGTTCATAAATGTCTGCGCTTAAAGACATTTACAGAAATGCTTTCAATCTCTCAATGTTTGATGCAATAATTTGCGTTCTCATTCGAGGAGTACGTTAATGTATGATTTTCTCGCAGGAAATTAGCGGCACACACGTTAAATCTATCCTAAATTTATCACCTCGCAGAGAGGTCAGTAATGCCATGTCTTTGGAATCTACCTGTAAATTGGAAGCAGCGCGTAACGCTGGGCCGACATCTGAGAAGCCTCATCCCAACAGTACCGCAGGAGACTCTGCATCTGCTTCCGGATCGGTTATCATTGTAAATATTCAGAACTCCAGCAAGGAAATGCTTGTATCTCGAAGAAGCTCGTATAGAAATATCCTAGAACTGGAGAAAGATGGTTTTCAAGTAGTGGAAAGAGAGCTTATTCTGCCTGTGGATCTCTTATTGAATGCCTCTGTATGTCTGATGTGGTATGATGCGAAGAATGTGAGGCTTATGACTGCAGAAGCCGAAGGAGGTCCTCAAATACCTCAGTTTATGGAGACTCTTGCAACAAGCATTCTGATGTCTGTCAGTTTTGCTTTCAGGGGTTGCATTCTGGTATTTTCTACTCGGCCACAATCTGGAACCAAAATAACCCATTTCTGCACGATCACTTCGTACTCGTCTGTTTTTTTTTTCTAATATTTTTTTCAGTGATTGCATTCTAATATTTTTTTCTAGTTGTTAATCGCCCAGATTCTGGAACCAAAACAACTGATTTCTGCATGACCAACTTCGTAATACTTCTCGTATATTTCAACGATTTTCAGAGAAAAAATCATTCTGCCCTTCATATCAGTGTAAATTACCCCTAAAGCAGCCTTTTTAGTTTCCCCTGTTTGCTTTCCACAGACTCATCAACGACATAAACTGTGGCAAACTTCTTTTCTCTCTAGATTAATGCTGAAATTTTGCTATAACCTTTATTAATTCGATTTTCTGTTTTGTACCGAAACTCCTGATTCCCACTAAAAATCCAGCTTCAATTTCACTATTTTCGTCTGCAGAGTGTATCATCGATGAAAAAGTTAGCTAAGGTCACCATTGATGAAAAAGTTAGCTGTCCTTGATGCTGACCTTGTCATCCATCTGCACCTTGTCTCACCGCTTCCGCGCCTTGCAGATATTCGAGGGAGAAAGCAGCTTCCTGGAAGCGACAATGGAATTTTCAGATGCACTGTATGCTGCAGCTGCCAGCCTGGATATGCGCTTCCAGCTTTTCTGCTCATATTCCCCCGAGTCAACGGACGAAATTGTTCACGCCTGCATCAGTAACACCGGTAGACTTAATAAGGGCCTATACCCGGGCATCAAGGATTCAGAAACACTCGCAGAATCTTTTCTCACAGGATTTCCTTCTATAAATACTCTTTCAGCTCACAGTATACTGGCATGCAGTGGGACGCTTATGGAATTTCTTCTTTGGTCATTTGATGAAAGAATTCAAGCTCTCAGAAGGTTTCATGTCCCAGAGGAAAGCATCGCTCTGTTCAGTCACCTGAGCAGATACGGTGAGTTGGGGGAATCCAAGTCTGTGACAACAGAGTGTTCTTCCGTAGATTCTGATCTTAGTAGCGGCAGAGTTCATTCTCGCCGCAAAAGGCAATTCAAAAGCACACCCGATCTGCTTAACTTCACAACGGATGACTGCAAGTATTTCACCTCGCAAATAAATTCGGACAGTGGCATCTTTGGGCATTCGAATCAGTCGAACAGATTTCAAGAGGGGACTCCCTTCGCTATGGAAGGCATGCATGAAAAGTCGGTCAATTCTTTGGGTGATGGATGGGGCATGAAATCTTCTAGTGGCACTTTTGTCCACAAGAGAGATTCCAGTGGAAATGTTGGCGGGCGTAGGCATTTGTGTGAAGACATGAATGGTGAAGTGATCAACTGGAACGTTGACTTCTTGGACGGCGTGTTTCAAACCGATGAATTCAGCACCGTTTCCCTGGGAAAAGTGCCTTCGGGAAGGACGCCTCAGCCCGTCGAACTGATGGGGCATGCAAATGTCAGCCATGATGTCACCTGGGAAACGACGGACCATCATTATCAGATGCCGGAGAGGCAGATTAATAGCATGAAAAATGTTGCAGCCCCGCTTGAGCGTATCTCTCCTTTGAAGAGATATGAGGACGTCCAAAAAGAAAAGTTGCCCATTTATGACGATATTCTCGACTCAGGGAAAAGACGAAAAGTAGCAAGTAATTTTGGTGGAAGTTTTTTGGGGAATGGAGATAATATGTCTAGCGATCAGGAAGGTACGACATGGACTGCTCGACTCTTTGATCGCATTCAAGCAAATAGCAAGAACAAGCAGAACCCGCATCGATCCGGCGCATATTACGATCCTCCAAGCAGCTCGAAGAGTGTAGAAAAGTACTCCGTTAGACGAAGCCCGTCCATAATTGATAGCTACAGGTATCGAGGGGGTTGTAAGCAACAGAAAACGTCTAGGGAAAAGAAGCAGAGTAATGTGGGTAAGGCGACTGGTCGATCCAACCGGAAAAACTCTTCCAGCTCAGCCATGGCTCCTTCATGGACGCCGACTGACAAGCGGGCAAGAGTGGTAACATTCTTTCTAATCAGACCTTCACTCCCAGTTTATTATATAAATAATGCCCATAGGAGACGAACACTAAAAATCACCAGGTCGCATTTATCTTGATGAATAAATTTTGCGTCGTATCATTTAATGTTGAAACTTCGTATTGTGTATCATGTTACTATTTCCTCGCGCTTATTACCAAAAAAATCTGTCTAGTTTATCGATCGTAGAAAGTACTGACAATGGTTTATGGCAATCGCAGAATCTTTCATTCACAAGATATGGTCAGGAGAAGCAGAGCAAGCTAGTTTGGACTAATAGAAGCTTATCATACGCAGTTCCCGACGCACGCAAGAGGCCTCTTGATGATACTCGGACAAAAAATTCCGGTGGAACTTAGCTCAATAATTGGCTGCTTGAACACTCCATTAAATGGGAGGTATTCATTTAATGACGAAAAATCATTTCGCAGTCTCCAATAATTATCTCAACTCTAATGCGTGTTTTTCTTCAAGTTTGATATGAACTTCGATGTCAAGCCCTGGACTAAGATTAACAAATTCTGATTTCGAGGAGCCTCAATAGTGTCTTTTGACAGAAAAACTCCAAAATTAATCGTCAAACTCAAACAAAAAGAATGAGAAAATTTACACTATCAAAGCATCCGGAAGGATACCGAGGCTGTAGCCTAGCTTCTCACGTTCATCCCATCAAGGAGAAAATTGAGATTTATGAGGTAAAGAATACGCTACCGCTATACAAATGCAGTTGCTTCTTTCCATGTTCTGCCGATGATTCATCCTCATAAAACAAGGGCAACCCCAGCCTGTACACAATTGATCTCTACTATTGGAAGGTGTTCTATCAGCTTTTCATTGCATTTTTCATGGTGCGGACAGTCCTCACAAGCTCTTGTCTTTCCCCTTCGACCTGTGCGAATTTAAGGCTTATCTCCGAATATCTGTCTCGCATTTCTCTCAGTTCCTCTTCCATTGCTTTGTTCATTTCTCTCAACCTCGTATTTTCACATAATCTATCAGTGAGCTGGCCTTGGGGCGAACAAGTTGTTGCCTCCTCTATACCAATTTCGCTGCAGACAAGGTAAGATTTATTCAGGAAACTATTTTTTCACGAGAAGGGTAGAAAGTGAAGAAAAATCTATGAACCTTCCCATCATTTCTTGTTCTGTTGCATTTGTTCCAATTGTGTAGCTTCTAACCCCAGGTTTCGGCGAGAGGTGATTTCCACAGTCAGATTGCGAAGCTTCGTCGGCAACCTCCTGCACCAAATCAAATTACCGTGATTTCTCTCACTTACAGTCCAATATTTATATTTTTCAGACGATCGAAGTGGACTCATGGAAAATATGTGCATCATTGAAGAAGAGCACGTATATTACCATGTTAAGACATCCCTCCGAAGAAGAATCTCCATTGCCTTGCGATGATGAAACGGTAGTCTCCGCATCGACCTGCACCGATGATGAAGTTAAGTACATTTACGAATTGCAACATTTGTCGTGTTTGTTAATTTCTGTGGTTTCTGCCTTGACGACTAATTCGATATCTATGGTGGATAGCGAGAAATTAGAAAAAAAATAAAAAATAAGTCCCCTTGCGGATTCGGGTACCTGCTTCGTCAGTATCCGTTCCTTGTACTTCTCAAATAAAGCACTTAAACCTCTCGTCTCCGAATCCTTGTTCAGCGTCCCATTTCCTGATTTATCATCTTTCTTGTCAGACTTCGGTTTTGGCCCTTCCTTGGCTCTTGTTTCTTCTTTCTTGGAAGTTGTTTCTTTTCGAATAACCTCCCTTCTAATGTCCCCATTTGGTGGCAACCTGCTAACCCTCTCAATTGGCCCACTCAATCGCCCCACATAATCCCCAGACTGAAATCTCCCCTTGACCTGCCGACGAGTTTCATTTCTCTCATTTTCAGTCGATTCTGTGCGACTTTTTGGCATATTGACTTCCTCAGATAGAGAAGATATGCTCTGCTCAGCCTTAAATCTCCTCGACTTATCCAATTCCTCAGTTTTCTCTCTGAGCTTGGCATACAGCCGCTCAATGTGCCCCTTCCCAAGAGCAATCTCGGTTTCGAGCTGATCAATGTGTGACCTATGACGATCCTCCGCTTCTACTGCGCTCTCTCCTGCTTTCCTCAACGCTTCCTCGAGGTGACTGTTACGTAGACGCAGTTGACTGACCTCGGCCAATGCTTGCACTGCCAGCTTCTCGTTTTTCCCAAACATGGCGAACATTTGTCCCGAAAGTCTCTCAATTTCCTCGATAAGATACTCATACATCATCACATTTTTCCGCTTTGCTTTTCTCAGAGCCTCTCCCAGCTCTATGCCCTTCTTCTCTTGCTCAACTTTAGCGGAAGTGAGAGCCGTCTGATCGGCATCAAAGGCTTCGGCTTGCCTCTCTAGATCCGCCTTCAACTGCTCCACCTGGCCTTCAAGCTCACTGATTATTGACATGTGTGCCGAGCACTCGTACTGCATCCTGAGCTGCTCTCTCAGCTGGATCTGCTCCAACCTGGAAGAAATTTCATGGTTTTCCTGCTTCATTATCTCATAGTCCAGGGCAAGTTGCTCCATCTGCATCTCCATCTCCTCACGATCCTTTCTGTGAAACTCAATCTCATTGTTCAACTCTGCAATCTTCTGCTCCAGAGAAAGCGCCATGATGCTCTCTTTCGCTTTCTCCTTAATCAAAGCTTCCAGCGCATACTGATCATCATCCTCTATTTCCTCTTCAATTCGAGAACCCCTTCGATCATCTCTAAATTCAGGCATGTTCTTAAGCTGCAGGCAGAGTTGGGCATTCTGGGCTTTCTCTTTCTCCAGCTCATTCCTCACATCCTCAAGCATTAACCTCAGCCTCTCCCCTTCATCCTCTGATCCATCTCCATCATCTCTCCTCAAACTTCTCATTTCATCACAGTCTCTCTTAAACTTGTCTCTCTCCTCCGTCAGAGTCTTAACCTCCTTGGAGAGCTCCAAAGCCAGCTTCCTCTCCTTGACCACTTGCTTCCTTAGAGCCTGGACCTCCAAATCCGACATCTCCACCTGCCTCGCCAGCACAACGAGTTCATCCGCATTCGACCTCTGATCTTCTCCGCGGTCCGAGGGGCTAAAACTCGGCCTTTGCGGGGTCTCGTTGATTCCCAGTGGGGAGAGTAGACTAGTTGAGTCTTGCCTGTGGATGGAGCTCCTTTGCGTTCCATCTCCAGGTGTGTATCTTCCTGAGCTGGTGTCTGACCAAGCCACCGAGACCGCATCAAAGCTTCTAGAATTTGCAAGATTGGGGCTGAATTCAACGTCCTGGATTACGCCTCCGGCCCGCGTTGACTTTCCCTGTAGAGACACGAAAGGGAAACTTTGTTAGAGAAGCACCCTTGCTATAAGCTATAGCTTTTAACACAGATGGTAATTGCATGACTCTTAACATGGTATGAGAGCCATGTTGCAGGTTCAACTCCCAAGAGCAACACACTGCGCTTGGACCATAAAATAGGCCAGCGGCAGGTGTTGTGGGAGAGTGTTGAAGAACAACTTCCTGCCTATGAGGAAAAGTAGCCAGGTTTTTAGTAAACATTCTGGCTTGCTATAAGCTATAGCTTTTATGAAAGATCGTAATTCCATGACTCTTAATATGGTATCAGAGCCATGCTTCAGGTTCAACTCCCAAAAGCAACACACTGCGCTTGGACCATTAAGTAGACAGACCATCAGCAGGTATTGTGGGGGATGACGACCAACATCCTTCCCTTGCTATAAGCAACAAATTTCAGAAGTTAGGGGGTGGGGGTAGGAGGAATCCGCACATTGTGAGGGAATTCGTTGATTTCTAGGGAATTTTCGGGGCCATCATCTCCTTGGTCGGAGTTGCTGAGCTGGCTCAGCAACGTTCTCTTTTGCGGCTCCCCATTCTCTCTATAAACAGAAAAAAACGCCTTTAGTCTTTCAATCTGGGTTTTCTTTTATAAAAAAGAGTTTCTCCGATGCTAACCTTCTCCTGAGTTCATCCTGAGTTCGCTGAATCGTGACCTGCCCATTTAGGCAAAAAAAGGGGGAAAAGGTTTAAAAACAAAGCGATGAATGACCCTATACAAAATGCTGATAAAGGTAGATGCTCACATGAAGCAGAACCTCGAACTCGGAGGACTTCAAGGGGAGGGACAAAGACGAAGGCTTGATAGCTTCAGCATACCCGGCAAAGTCAATAGTCGCCTCTCCCAAGAGAACCGCCTTGGGGAACCCCTGAGAACAACCCCACAGTCAAGAAGAAGCAACAAGGAAGTGTATACCAGACCAGACTCACCGTGGCGGACACCAAAATATGGTAAATCTTCTCGCTTATCTTCCCCGTCTTCGGTTCCCGCGCGAATTTCACGGTCTCGTAGAGCGGCTTCTCCCATTGGCACGTATCTCCCGAGACGGAGGCCTTCTCTGATCTAACCGTGGGCTTCCCAACGTCCACGGGGATCAGAGTGATCACCAGGTTCTCCCCTTTCGAGGGGGGCACCTAGAGAAATAAGAGAGGGTGAGAAACCCTCTAGAGAACAATACCCCAACTCCATCAGATAGAAATTTGAAAACCCACCTGAGTTGCCTCGAACTGCAGCCTGAACACAACCTTGATCCTGTTCTTCTCGCCCCTCCATCTCCCCCCTTTCGACATCCCCCCCCCCCCCCCCCCCCCTTCTCCCCTCAATTCACCGCGCCCTCTCTCCGGCGCTGCTGCATGGCGCCTGCTAGAGAGAGAGATGCAGATCTAGCTGCTTTAGCCGAGGCTCTCTCTCCTACTCAATGCCGGCTCCCGAGTAGAAATTTTTTGGACTCCTTAGTTAAAAAATTCTCTAAGGTAAGAAAGAAGCCACGAGGAAGCCCATGGCAACGCTGACTCCCCACCCGCTCCCCCCTTCCCTTGGTAGATGGCACTCAATGCCGCACCAGCTAGACTTAGAACTGGAAGTCAAATTTATTTATTTGTCGTTGTCCGAGTTAAAGCCTCGTAATAGACGCCGACGGTGCTGGTGGGTTCCCCCCTGTCCGGGAAAACAAGTTGACTTCTACTCAAGTAGAAACTGTATATTCACGGCCTCCTGATGCGCGCTGCTTGGCGTTGTTTTTTCCTCTCTGGTTTTGTCCCGATGTCATGTCCTAGTTTAGAGTTCATGATGCTCTTGTTCATGTAGATTGGGTTAGAAATGAGCTTGTCTTCTAGATCAGGGGAAATCTGGTCCCCAAATGAGGCCGCTTTGCCGTATGGGCAGAGAAAATGTGAGAGAGATATATTCAAGTGCCCTGTTAGAATTTGCTGCATTTGATTGGTTTTGATGTCAATGATGTTGTAGATGTTACATCATGAGCTGTGTGTTTTATATTTCTTAATTGTCTCTTTGTATTAATAGTTATCGTGTTAGCGTCATCTATTAAACTCTCGAATTTGATATACCTATTGATATAGATATATATTATACTGTGCCCATGCAACCCAACAGGGTTTGGGGCGTTTCAGTATGAGTCTCCCTGTATTTATGTTGTGAATACATAGTTCCTTTTTATTTGAAATTTTCTCAACAAATGATAAGTCGGTGATTTCTCCGTTTACTGCATCTTCATTTTATATATTTTTTTTCTGCATGATATTTAACTATCGATTCTTTAAATTTTTTCCTTGTCTCCTAGGCAAAAGGATTATGACCTTACTTTGTGTTTGCCATTATGGTGATTCAGGGCATTACATAATTGTTATATTTCAATGCAGTTCAAAATACCACGGCTAGATTTTACTATTCCATTAAATTATCTGTTACATGACTTGGCCTGGAGGAAGCTATTATATTCAAGGAGTTGCACAACAAATTTCAGCTGAGATGTTATGACGCCAATTGTTGCAGTATTGATTCCAAAAACTGATACAGGTCACCAATATCTATAATCTTCCAATTAAGATACAAAAATAATATCAGGGTTGATGTTATGATTTGATGATGATATGATCACTTGCACTAAAACTACTGTTGATTAACATATAATTGCATAAATGAACTTGTAATAAGAGTCAATGTTTTTTTTGCACTATTTTCTTGAGCATTTCTTCAGACCATAGATGGGCCTATGAAGATTAGGAACTTATGAAGATTATCCTTTCCCCATGATGGAAATATCTCTATAGCATATCCAGGCACATGTCCTTGGATCACAAAATTGAAGGATGTGTTGTTAACATCTAATTGAAAGAAAAATGCTTCCCAATATTAAAACATGTTTAAAAGCAAACGCTTTGTAAGTTAGACAGAATAGAAAAGTTCAATTCCTTCATATTTGTTATACCCTTTAGCCATTAATATGGTATTGTAATGTTACGTAGATTCATCAATCGTATTCTTTGTTTTGTAAATATAATGAGGTCCGACTGAATCGACCCTCATAGTTTCAAGCTCAGTTTTCGGTTTCTAGTCCTAAGCAGACAAGCGATGTGCTTGGTGGAAAAAACGTGATTCATAATTTGATGCTTTATGCACTACAACGATTTCTGTGCTGGATATTTTATTTTTTAGCTCCTGAATATATGAATCAAGGATTTGTCTTTTTGATTTGTCATCTAATAAAAAATGATAATGATGCACTCTAAATTCTTCAAGTAGGGTGAATCTGTGTGCATGATTTCACTTCCACCAAATGATACATAATTATCTCATGTATTTATGTCACCTGACTAATAAACTTTTGGGTGCATACTTGTGTCATCACAAAAATCTGTGGTGCTCGGACACATTTAGTATTGTGGGATTTAAATCTGATGTCATAATCTTCGACATGCATGATTTTCTTGGGCAGCACAGTTATTTAATAAAGGATGATGAGAAAATTTTGAGCCATGAGTTCTGATGGAAAAATGAACAGAAAACAACATAATTAGGTACTATAATGTTTCCAGTAACTTTATAAGGAAGCTTATTTGTTCTCGTGCACAGATGAAATCTGATGAAAGCACTTTATAAAGCACAAGGATCAAATTTTTTGCATGAATTTATCAGGTGGAATAAGTGGTGAACACAAATTTTATGAATCAGTAAAAAAGACCATTGAAATACAGGGCTGATGAGTCAAAATTCTCAAGTTTCGACATGAAAATTCTCAGGACATGTATTCAGTGTGCCCTCTGTATATAATTTGAAACTTTATGAAACCGTTAAATTTTATTAAATGTGTTTTTAGGATTTTTTTGGAGCTCAGATAAGTGAGTTATCAAGGTTATTTACTTTGTTCTGTAAGGTTTTCTAGGTAATTTTATGATTTTCAAAAAATATAGTGAATATAGATTGCATTAGCTAAATATTTGTAGGTTAATTACTAGTGCATAAAATAACAAAGACCTTATGCAAGTGTATACATAAGTCATAAATGTATGGGTAATTGTTAAATTCACTATTTATGTCATTGTGGTATGATAGAGCCACTCATTAAATTTAATGTCAAAATTGCTCCAAAACAATTATAACAATGAGTCCAAGGTGACTGAAGATAGGCAGGTCAATTTTAATTTTTTTATATAAGAATTTTCTAATCGGAAGTATCACGGGTGATTAGACAGGGGATTCAAACCAAAAACGTTGGAAGTAGGTGACTAAAGGTCTTTTAATCACCTATAAGTAGGAAATATCAAGACAATGAAATGTATGAAATATGCGATTGACCTTTTGTTAATGGGTTTTGATCTAAATTGTGACTTCAAATGATAATAAGTGAATTAAAATATAAAATAAGAAGGATGGCACTAATGAAATGATAGATCATCATCCGGTGTTCAACCTCCCGTTACATGGTAGAGACCCTGACTGAAAATTAATTTTATCCATCCTCGCAGCACCCATTCACCATTTCTTGAATTCATTTGATCTTTCTACATCTCAAATTTCCAACAAGCATAAATACTTTTCTAGAATGACATGTTAAATTTAAATTTATGGTATAAGGGGGTACTTAGGTTATTTAAAATTTATTTTTATATTTAATTAATCTAGTTAAATACATTAGATATGGCATTAGCTAGGATACATTAAACTTAGTTGTTTTTACACAGCGTAGGCTGGTCCTTAATGTTGTTTGGAGTATTCCACCCAAGGTGATAATGATCCCTGACCAAGTTTGTGAGAATCATCCCCAAGAAAAATACAAGGAAATAACAAGGATACCAAGAAAAAAAAGGGAGGTGAAGGTATGTTATCTTTGACCCCAAAATCTTCTACGGAATGAGATGCTTGACCTACTTTGACTCAACCCCCAAAGCTTCCTCTTATTTAGTCCACAAAGTTTTCACTTTGTTAACCCACAACCTATTAGGATCTACTTAATTGCTTTTATTTCTTCGATTTAAACACTTGCATATATAGATGGACATTTAAAAAACACCTTTAATATTCAGTTAAGCATAAAAGACGGTTTGTTGTACCTTGCTTTTTCCTATCGCCTGATTCTCTACACAATATTCTAAATTTATGTATATTCAATCCTACTCAGGATTAAATTCACCTACATTTAAAAATGTGTGGAAATTAATATTCACTTGCATGTAAATCTCTAAATATATAAAGTATTCCTCAAATCAAGAGCACCTGAAAATTAATCAAAATTTGTTTTGTGATGAATATTTTAGCGAGTCTCCCAGAACATTCCTGAAAGTTATATATTTTCTTTGTATGTGGTTTTAAAATTTTCTCCTTTTTTCATGTCTAACTTCTTCAATCATGTGTCAAAAATCAAAACTCTAGATGCTATGGATTCATATGAATGTTTGAAAATAAAATTCCTGCTCAATAAAGCTTAAACAGTGAGTAGAAAAAATATCTGAGTGATGATCTTCAGGCCAAGACTGCTGATGGTGTGCATCCTAAGCCAAAGTGTTGTCCTCCTTGTAACTTTTTCAATGATATGTCAAATGGTATGATTATAGATGTCATAGACTTTTATGGATGTTATCTATAACTTGTGTGATCAATGAAAGTTATAAACTATTTGACATCTGTGAGTGAATATTCCCCTTCAGGGGTATTACTGTAAATCTCTCTCTCTCTCTTGTAGGGTTCTCTCCTCCTCTACATAAGGGAGGAACCCCCCACCTCTTCATGGATACTCTTGAGATTACACGGTTCTATCGTTCCACATGGTATCAGAGCCGCTTGGTCGTTCTTGACCTAGGTGGTGGAGCACCACCACCTCCCTCCACCTCTCCGGCCCTCTGCTTGCCGGTGATCGACGTCGACGCCCCCTGCAAGCGTCACCCTCCACCGTTCTGGCTGCCGCCCTGCTTCCGGCTGCCGCCTGCTTCGGCCGCCGCCCTGCTTCGGCTGCCCAACCGTCGGCCGCCGCCGCCCTGCCGTCGGCCGCCGCTCTGCCGTCGGCCGCCCTGCCGCCGGCCGCCCTCCCGTCGGCCGCCCTCCCGGCCGCCGCCGCCCTGCTTCGGCCGCCCCACCGTCGGCCACCCTGCATCGGCCGCCGCCCTGCCGTTGGCCGCCCTGCATCGGGCCGCCGCCCTGCTTTGGCCGCCACCCTCCTCCGGCCGCCGCCCTTGCATCCGGCCGACCTAATCCGGCCGCCCGACCCTCTCCGGCGTCCAACCCGGTACCGGGCTATCGTCGCGTCGGCGCTCCCCTCCTCACCTACTTGCCGTCATGGAGCGTCGCGAGGGATCGTCGGCCTCCTCCTCGCTTCCGCCACTGACTCCGTATCCGGGTACATCTCTGGATCTCCCGGTCCTGTCTCACACTTTTATCACAGGACTCCAGGGCCCGACGACCCTCCTTGATGGCACTAACTATGTCACGTGGTCCGCCGGGTTCCATCAGTTCCTTGAGATCCATGGTCGGCTCTCCTTTCTCACCGACGACCCGCCCTCTCTGGAGGATCCCCGGTTTGCCACCTGGATCACTCAAGATCAGGCGGTCACCTCCTGGCTTCTGAAGATGGCTATTCAGACCATCGTCGAGCCGATGCAGCTCCTCTCCCCGTCCAAGGCCATTTGGGACGAATGGGCCCGCATGTACGGGTATCGCTCCAACATTGGTCGGACGGTGGAGATAGTCGAAGGGATGTTTCGCGCCCGCCAGGGTACTCGCTCTCTTCAGGAGTTCTATGCCACACTGCGCTCTCTCCTCAACCAGCTTGAGATCTATCAGCCCTACACGCCAGATCTCACCGTGCAGCGTCGCTATCGCGAGGAGACCGCAGTCGGACTGTTTCTGGCGGGCATCGACCCCACCCTCGGCGCTCAGATTCGGGGCCCTATTCTAAGCTCGATCACTCTCCCGACGTTGGGTGAGGCCTTCTCCACTGCTCTGCGGGTTAGCTCTCCGGGGCCCGTCCCCACTCCCGTCTTGACCAAATCCACCGCCCTTTCCTCGAAGACCCACCCTCGGGGGCGCGGCTCTGATAACGGTGGACGCGGTCGGGAAAAGGGACGTGGGCGCGATGGCAAACTCTACCCCCCCTGTGTTCATTGCCAGAAGTTTGGCCATCGCTCCGACAAATGCTGGCAAAAGTTTGGTAAGCCAAACCAGGTTGCCCACTCCAGCACGACGACCTCCGCCTCGGCCTCGGACCTCCTCACTATCTCCCGGGAGGAATTAGCCCGCATGCTTGACACTCGCGCTTCGACAGATACCTCGAGTACCTCGGGCTCCCATACCTCTCACCTTGCGTCGACCTCCACTTCAGGTACCACTCTACTTGCATCTTCTTCGGGTCCCTGGATTATCGACTCGGGAGCCTCTGTACACATGTCAGGTACCTCCTCTCTCCTCTCTCTAATTGCCAGCCTTTCTCATCCTGAGACGGTCACCATTGCGGACGGTCGTGTTTGTCCCGTTCGGGGCAAAGGCCGTTCCCTACCAACCCCCTCCCTTCCCCTCTCTGATGTTCTCTACGTACCCAATTTTCCTGTTAACCTCCTCTCCATCTCCGCTATCACCAAATCCCTGTTTTGCTCCGTATCTTTTTTTCCTTACCACTGTACATTTCAGGACTTGCGGACGGGAAAGAGGATTGGTTTGGGACGTGAGACCGGCCGGGGTATCTACGAGCTCGTCCCTGATCTCCCTCCGACTGGTTTTTGTTGTCTTCTCTCCCAGTCGGACACTTCTCTACAATGGCATCGTCGTTTGGGCCATCCTGGTATTACCAAACTTCGACAGGCCCTTCCGTGGCTAAAACTATCTCCTTTTGATTGTGAGTCTTGCCAGTTAGGCAAGCATTTTCGTTCTACTTATTCCCATCTTGACTCTATTCTGTGTACGAAACCGTTTGATCTCGTACATTGTGATGTGTGGGGACCGTCTCGTGTCTCCTCCCTTTCCCACTTTCGCTACTACATCGTCTTCGTCGATGATTTTTCTCGCCTCTCGTGGGTGTATCTTCTCCACGACCGCACTGACGTTCTGTCCTCTGTTCGTCAGTTCCTCCAAGAGATCTCCACTCAATACTCCTCTACCCCCAAAATTCTTTGCACAGATAATGCCTTGGAGTTTGTTCAGTCTGCTCTCCAGGATCTTTGCTCCTCCCGTGGCATTATCCACCAGACCACTTGCCCCTACACCTCCCAGCAGAACGGTGTCACCGAGCGGAAACACCGTCATCTTCTGGATATGACCCGCACCCTACTCATCGAGATGGGCGTCCCACACTATCTCTGGTCGGATGCCCTCCTCACCTCTGCCTATCTACTTAACCGCTTACCTTCCTCTCCTCTGGGTGGTGAAGTTCCTCTCCGTCGCCTACACCCCGATCGTGAGCTATTTGCACTGCCTCCTCGGACGTTTGGGTGCGTGGCCTTTGTCCATGACCATTCCCCAAATTTGTCCAAACTAGCTCCTCGCTCCCTCAAAAGCGTCTTCGTTGGCTACTCTCGTACTCAGAAAGGATATCGTGTATACCTTCCTGACCAGCGCAGATACCTTGTCTCGGCCGACGTAACCTTCTTTGAGACCACTCGCTACTTCACCACCACTCCGTCTATGCCCACCTCTCCACCTACTTCGTCTACTCTGACACTCCCTTCTCCTTCTTCCATTGTTCCTCCGCCTCTCTTGGACGTAATACTTGAGTCACCCTCCTCCTCCACTTCTCCTCCTTGCTTGGGACCGCCCGCTCCGTTAGTACTTACCCCGGAGCCGGACTCCGTCGAGCCACCAGGCGGGTCCTCGCCCACGTCCGCAAGTTCGGCGCCCCTTGCATCGGCACCGACAGACCTACATCTCCCCATTGCTCTACGGAAAGGTACTCGCTCCTGTACCCTTCACCCTATCTCTACCTACGTACACTATGACCGGCTTCATCCCACCTATCGTGCCTTCGCCCTCTCCCTTACCTCCGAGTCGATACTGAGGACCCATGTGGAGGCCCTGCGCAGTCCCCATTGGAAGGCGGCTATGGATGCGTCAGACTTGGATCCTTGTTCCTTGTCCGCGCAATACGAATATCGTCACCTACAGATGGATATTCACGGTGAAGTATCACGCCGATGGCACGGTTGATCGATACAAGGCCCGTCTCGTGGCACGAGGCTTCACCCAGACCTACGGCATCGACTACAAGGAGACGTTCTCTCCTGTGGTACGTTTGAACTCTATTAGAGTTCTTCTCTCTATTGCGGTGAATCAGGGGTAGCCCCTACATCAGTCGGATGTCTCACCGAGCCGGTTTTCATGGAGCAACCGCCCGGATATATCACTCCAGGCTCGGCTGGCAAGGTATGTCATCTACAACGTGCTTTGTACGGCCTCAAGCAAAGTCCACGTGCATGGTTTGCCAGGTTCAGCAAGCTTGTGCTTGCCTTGGGCCTCACCCCATGCACGGTGGACCCTACGGTGTTTCGTCGGCACAGATCCAATGGCACGGTCATTCTTGCGGTCTACGTGGATGATATTTTACTTACGGGCAGTGATCATGCGGGACTTGCTCAAGTAAAACACTATCTCCATCAGCACCTGACCATCCGGGACTTGGGTACGCCAAAGTACTTTCTCGGCATAGAGTTTGCTCATCAGCCGGGTAAGCTGATCCTGAATCAGCAAAAGTACGTCCTAGATATGCTGGAGGAAGCCGGGTTACTGGGGTGCAAACCTCGAAGTTCCCCGATCGACAGCAAACCGTGCTTCTGGGATTCTACTTCTCCGCTACTTACTGATGTTGAGCCTTACCGACGCTTAGTTGGGAAGCTTATTTACCTGACGGTTACACGCCCTGACATTGCCTATCCAGTGGCACTACTCAGTCAGTTCATGCATGCTCCCCAGGACATACATTGGCACGCTGCCCTACGTGTGCTTGCCTACTTGAAGCATGCCCCGGGCCGGGGGCTACTCTACCAGCGCCATGGCCATCTACGCGTGGAGGCCTACTCGGATGCAGGTTTCGCTGGCGATCGGGGGGATCGGAAGTCCACTTCGGGCTTCTGCACCTTTGTTGGTGGAAACCTAGTTACGTGGCGGAGTCAGAAGCAGCGGGTCGTCTCCCTATCGAGTGCGGAAGCCGAGTACCACGAGATCGACTGTCATGCGATTCGTAATCGTGTGCTCGCGGGACTCATCACTACTCCACATGTGGGATCATCGGACCAGTTGGCGGACATCTTCACCAAAGGACTGAGCACCACCTCCTATGACGTCATCTCTCGCAAGCTAGGCATGTTTGATATCTACGCTCCAGCTTGAGGGGGAGTGTGAGTGAATATTCCCCTTCAGGGGTATTACTGTAAATCTCTCTCTCTCTTGTAGGGTTCTCTCCTCCTCTACATAAGGGAGGAACCCCCCACCTCTTCATGGATACTCTTGAGATTACACGGTTCTATCGTTCCACAACATCATTATCAACATATCATGTAAATGTTGAGTCCTAACTTTACTATTTGGCATGGTCAAACATCATGTCTTCACATACATGAACGCAGCTATCCATTGCATGTGTGAGTCACATTTTTTGAACCCCATTTTTTATTATCTTCATCTTCATAATTCTTGATATGAATAACTATGCCAGTTCTGATATCAAACTCATTGATTGAGGGTTAACTTGGCCTAATCCACTTTGAAAATTTAAAATTCACTCAAAAGGAGAGGGTTGTAAAATTCTGATTTACCATGAACATTTCAAATACACTCTTAACATTTATGGGTATTTTCACTAAAATGCACTCAGCCTTAATCTTCAACATGATTTTTTTAAAAGTCCAATTTACTCTATCCCAGGGGAAAATAGAAAGGGCTTCACATTTGTATATAAATGAATAAATATATTCATATCATTTATATGGTAAATATATTTTATGTTAATGAGGTAGGAATCGTTAGGTTTTGCCATTTTCAAAGGTAATAAGGCAGGCTTCCCAAAAGATGATGAGTAAAATATAAAATTGAAACATAGTAATAGTTGAATCACCTTGCGCATTGTTGAATCGACAACCATTTGATTCCTCAAATGAGTTGTCTCGAGCCCCCTCTATCTATTCTTCTAGGGAAAAAATTATTACAGTCCTTGAGAATAATTTGTAAAAGTCCTTGTCCTCATAAATAATTTATACAAGTCCCCAAAAAAGTATATCTACCAAGGTCCAAAATCATTGTAGTGTGATACTCTAGGGTCATGTACCAGCCTAGTTATGAACCTAAATGGCCCAATAACCTTAATTGGGTCTAAATCGTTAATTAACCATGCCACATATAGATTAATGAACCAATGATCAATTGTAACACAATCTATTGGTTAAGTTGCTAGGCCGTGGGGTGACAAGCTACTCCTCGTGCTTCATATGATACAAAGGAGTATGCCAACTGTCACATGGAACCTGTATTGTCATCACATACCAGGTATGTACAATCCCTTGTTCGTGCGAGACTTTCCAAATGATTGAAGATACAATTAATCATCAAAACCTAACCAATCATTCTTGTTGGTACTGATGTGTGGAAAAATCATTAAATAACACCTCTGATATTTCCACCTACTGCCAAGGATTTAAATACATCTTCTTAATGATTCAAAATCCTCGAATACCAAGGGTGGATCATCCCATCATGAGCGCACAAACACCTTCGTGGACTTCTTGATGCATCCGAGCTAGGAATATTTTGAATTCCCAAATTAGAGACTCGTAGGTGATGTAGAAAACATAACAACACATCCACAATGTGTCTTTGGGACATCAGGTATAAAGACCACTTACACAGGCATGACATGAATCAACTTGATTGACGATAGGTAAAATACATTCGAGGATTCATACCGATCATTTCAGTGAACTCTTTCCCCAAATATCACCCACTATATGTACTTACATCTCCACAATAATTGCTATCAGATCGGTCATAATCATCATAGGAGTGGAGCCAAACAGTGTTATTATATCTGGATATTTCGATATCCTTCTCAAGTATCCTACGAATAGGATTGTTTAGAGAACTTGTTTAAAGATTAATGATAACAATATTTTGATCTCATCATAATTCACATAGATATTGTTTGTATTCATGGGCTTCAATTAAAAGCATCATTTTAGCATAATAATAAATATATTAAACTAATGAACATTAAATGAGATGTGGAATGTGTGATTGGCTTGCAGGTCACATATATTTTGAACATACTTTTGCATGAATCTAGGGCTCTATTCCTAGACCTGATTGTATGGTTAAAAAGAGAATAGAGAGATGAATCAGCCCTCACAATTTCAGGGCAAAACTCCTAGTAGTTTATTCATCATATTATCTTTAATTCGAATCATTTAGTTTTATCTCTCATCCACATCAGATTGATCTTCACATTGATTGCAATTTAAATCCCTCTTTTTCCTATCGGTCTCCGTCCCCCTTTCAAAATTTTAACATTCTATAATTGATAAACATAAAAATAAATGGTATTAATACAATAATTAATGTATTATCAAATCTGCCAACCTGATTCATTGCTAGTCCCTTACAAATACCCTAGAATTTTCCTTGGATTTTAATCCATCTTGGAAACTTAAAAACACGAGTATGCATTGTTAAAAGTGTCAAGTGCACCTCTTAGTATGAGTATCCCCATGAAATACTCGAGCACCAGTTATAAACTTCCTTGTGGTTATGGAAATAGCTGGTGGTCATGAGTGAAGCCTACTTCTTACGAGGTATGATACTATAATCCAAGAGATGATATCTTGTTTCTTATTATTTATGTTTATCTCTCACATGTGGCAGCTACTTTTCTCGTGTGGTTCTCCGCTAATCTTCATCTTACCTGAAAGTAAAAATGCACAATAACTATTAATAAAGAAGCATGGTCAATAACTTTGCATGTGGGGTTCTCCACTAACCTTCCTCTTGTCAAATGAGTATTAATGAAACATGGTGATGAGGTGTCAATATAATTATGTATAAAAGAATATAATGGCAGATGGCTCAAAAGAAGGTGTTAGGGTTGGTAAACAATAATGGGTAGATAAACAATACTTAGATAGATTACTCTCAATGAAAGTCTAAAGAGCAGAATACACCTCAAGGGTGCAGAGAAGACGAGGATGAATAATCCTTCTCAATGTTATATGATAGGTCTAAATTTAGGGGTTTTATGTCGTTGTTTTGATTTAGACTGAACCAACAACAATTATGAAAATTTTCCACTTAAATACTCTATAATTAATATAGGGAAAGTAAGGGGTCAATCCAGAGAGAGGCAGAAATTTAATTTCAGAATTTATCTCAAGCTTGGAATGAAGAAAATGATTTTAGAAGTGAAAAATAAAATTTATGGAATTTTTGTATTTTTATTCGATTTATATAATTTCCTATGATTTAAATTGAAGCAGAAATACAAACAAAAACATTAAAATATTTTGCACTAAGTTTTCTCATTTTTTCTTAACAACAAAAATTGAGAATATATATATTTCAAAATTTCTGGAATTTAATTTACACCAAAAACCACTAGAAATATTAAAAACGAGATTTAGATATTTTTTAGAATTTTTTTAAATGTTAAAATCATTCAAAATCGATTATATTAATTTAGTGATTTTTCTTGATTTTAATTTTGAAATTTTTAAATGTAGAAAATAATTTTTCCTAATTTTTCTGATTTTTCCTGATTTTCTTCTAATTTTTAAATGCTAGAAAGAGAGAATTTACCTGCTCTGGCGATCACTAGCAGCGGCGGTGGTAGTGGCAGCGGTGACCGCAGCGGTGGCAGCGGCGATAGTGGAGCGACGACGGCGGCAGCAGAAGACCGGATGGACCGCTGGGCCTAGTCTGGCCCGTATAGGGCTGGCCTTAGTGGGTAAGCTCACTAAGGTTCAGCCCAATTTGGCTAAGTCAGGACTTAGCCAAATGGGTTAAGCCCTACTGGGCTTGACCCAATATCGTCCAGAGGGACTGACGGATGACTGAACGGAGAGCTCTAAGTCATTCATCATTAGTCATTCGTCATCTGTGACGCATGATAGATGACAAAAATGATGAACGGATAACAGGACTGACAGATGACTTTTTTGGATGACGATTTTATCATAAATATAAATAAGAAAATATGAGAGGAAGAAGGAGGAGGACGCGGCGAGGGAGAGGAGGTGGGCAGAGACAGCGTGGAGCTCGGAGACCGTGCTCCATGAGCTGGAAGGCATGAGGGTAACCTTCAACATTGTTCTTGATGGGTTAGCTAAGAATGGTCCCTATGCTCTGCTGAGGGATGTTGTTTCAGAATTTGGAAGGATTGGTATACTGCCTTCGGTTATGACTTATAATATGTTGATGAATGCTTATGGAAGAGGGGGGCAGCATTACGAGCTGCCACAGTTGTTAAAGGAGATGTTGGCACTTAATTTGAAACCCGATTCAATCACTTATATGACCAGAATATATGCTTTCATTGAGATTTCTCAATGGTGCACTTCTATCCCAAGGAAATGGTGAGAAGTGGATTGGTTCCTTACGTGGAATCTTATAGGAAGCTTTGTTCAATATTGGATGACAAACCGAATTAAGAATTGTAGGGACCAGAGGGCCATGCTGGGAAAAGAATAAAGGTAAGAAAGATGAATTTTGGAAACATAAGAAGAAACGACTTGGGAAGAGCAGTTTTATTGACAGGTGGAGGGAACCCAAGATGATATTTGGCGTTACCCTTTTTCCAAGCTCCATTGTAGATGAAAGCCCCGTAATGCGTCCAGATATGATGATTTTATGCAACGAGGGAGTAATATCCTTGACTTGGTGTCAGGTGAAGTTTCTTTAAGAAAAGCCGTATTATAGTTATATGAAGCTTCATATTTAAAAAGTATTTGATTCATGTAAATGAAATTTACCCATCAACTAAAAATATGCAAGAAACATAAATGATCACAAAGGGCATGGGAAATCGAATTGACTTGAATGCTTGTCGGTGTGATTCTCGGACGTGAAACTGATTGTGGGAATCTTAAAAACTTTAATAGATTTCAGCGCTAAGATTTAATGTCTTACAAGAGGGCCAAATATGATAGAGGTTATGATTTCTCTGAGTTTAAGGAATATTTTTTCCGTCATCTAAATGAAATTTGTATGGCAGTTGAAGATGCCTAGGGTGAAATGGAGCACATTCTGCAGGTTGAATCCGCTCCCAAGTTTGCATGATGTGGTTTCTTTGAAATGGATCACTCACTTTCTTTCTCAGCTCTTTCCTCCTACTTATTTGAGGGGCTTATATTGGATTCTCTCCTCTGCCACTAGGTTGCAATCCAGTTGAGCGGTATTTCTTTATGTTAAACATTCAAAATTTTGCTTGTGGTAGCATTCTTAATATCTTACTAAACAACATTGTATCAGAGGTCAAACTTCACCTTGATGTTTCCATTTTTTTTTTATCTGAACCTTTGTTCAAAATCTAGAGGATTCTTCGCCAAATTTCCCTCTTTTTTATCAAAGTAAGTAGTGGATTTTCTAGAATGAGGTCTGTTATTTTGTTTTATGTTAATTTAGACTTAACTACAATATTAATAAGACTCTTCATCTCATTTACTCTGAATGAAATAGAAGGAAAATAAGGTGTCGGTTCAAGGATATTGGCACTGATTTCCTATGCTATTTAGTATCATAAAATGGGGAGAACAAAATAAGATTCTGAAACATTAAATTATCATTTCTTGAATAATAAATGTTAAATAATATTCTGAAACTTGTCAAGTTTGAAAACAGAAAAATTCAAGGTATATTTTTATCTAGCCATCTAATGTTCATCTGATGGCTTCAATAGTTTAGGTTCTTGAATAAGTCACAATAATCTTGGACACATACCCCGCACCTTACATAAGCCATGGTTGAAAACTTGCGATTGAGTGAAACCCACCACTCCACCAAAACTGGCCCAAGCACAACGAAGACCATCAGCATGCTTCCACACTATTTGGCCCATTAACATGCTCTGCTATGTTAGACCATCAGCATGCTTCCACACTATTTGGCCCATTTACATGCTCTACTATGTGACAGTCTACAACTCTTTTCACTAACCTGTTAAGCTCCCTAAGCCTGCTCAGTGACTCAGTACTCAAATGCACACACGCGCGCGCGTGCGCACACGCACACGCACCCAGGCACGCACGCACGCTAATAATGAAAAGTTGTCATCATCATTAGCACAATCACCAGTGTCATGGCCTGGTTTCCAAGCTAAGATATCACATTGAATCATGTCGTCATCATTGAGATGATTATATGGTTTCCAATGCCGAACATTTTCGTCGTTATCGGCATCATCGCCATTCATCCTTTGAATTCATTATCTTCATCTGTGATCGTCTGAGTCACCCAAAAATGACGATAACAATGATACAATTCAGGTATTATGGTGATAAATTTGTGATCGTCTGCCAACCAATACTCTGATGTTTGTGAATAAGTTGATAATTGTTTTTACAATAGATAAAATAGTTCAGAGCAGGACATTACATCATTAGTTTTAGATTTGATATACCTTTAACCAATGTCTCCCTAACAAAAAAGATATTCAGTTAAATTACCTCAAATGTATGCGAAGCGAATAAATTTCTCCGGGGAAATGTTTTTTATAAGGAATCGATATCTTGCTCACTCATTAAGAGAGAGTCTAGTCAAAGCCAGATAAATAATTCTTGAGAAAGAATGTAAAAGTGAATAGATAAATGCCTGTAAATTCTCTTTTTGTCAAAAAATTCAGACATAGGAAGGGAAAGCGAGCATTGTATTCAACACTAACTGAGTAAAATCCCCACAGAGAAGGACATATATAATTTATTGAAGACATTCTATCTTCATAGGTTGCTCGTGCAATGACACTGTGATAACGGAAGTAAGTAGAGTTAAATTTTAAGTAAAATATTGAAGAATCATTAAACGAATAATTACCTCATTCATGTTGACAGATACATCATTATCATCACTGGGTGGGGTTGTCGGGCGCATCCAATAGTGTAACACACATAAGAGCTCAATACTCTCTACATCCAGGCTCGATCTTTGGGGCATCACAACCTTACCACCCAATGAAAAGAGTCACTCCGACGGTGTACATGTTGCTGACACAGAGAGGTACTCCATGGCCAACTTCGCTAGATGTGGTTAAGCACGCACACCATTGACCATCCTCCAATTCAGAGGGTTTTCACTTTCTGGAATAAGAGGCTCATTGAGGTAGACATCCAACTCCTATGTGGGTCCTGCTTCCGGCTTGGATTTAATGCTAGCTTTGGACTCCTTTATCATCTTTGTGATTGCAGGAGTATGTAGTTGACACCCCTCAGACTCGTGCACATCCATTAGATTGGTATAGCCATCTTGAGTTTGGGAAGTATGGAGACAAGATCGCAGGTATGCAAAGTAGTCTTGAAGGCTTCGAGGATAGATCAAAGCCATCTTTGTTGAGGGATCAAGAAGCGATGTTGTTGCTATGCATTCATTGCGGCGTATGATACTCTCATACTTATCAAACTTAAACTTCTTGGCCTCATATGCTTCCTGAATGGATTCCCTCTATGAGCTTGGTAACATCTCCATTACAAAAAAAATACAATCATTGTAAAATTGTTCGAGGACACGTTAAGCTGATCCGAAGTAGTCTTGATCACGACAAGCACCATAGTTGCAGTGACAACCTTTGAACTACTGATGAAGTTAGTTGCCTTGAGAAATACTGATAATATGTTGCAAAAATCCTCCAACATCATCCACTCATCAACCTCTAAGCTGTAATTTTTCACCTTGTCGAGATGAGTACACGCGCCATATGATCAAGAATGTCTTGCTTATCTATGGCACTGCGAAGCATAGTGTACCTCAAGTTCCACCTTGTTGAGCAATCTAGCAGCACTTTGTTGTCGTTTGGCTTTCCAAGAAGCTTGCATATTTGCATGTAGTTTGCCCTCTTTTGAGGTGTGGATGAATATGGAACGAGATGTGGAATTTGTAATTGGCTTGATGGGCACATATATTTCCATCATCTTCCTGTTTCTATCCTATGTCTATCCACATATATATACTGAGCCCCCAATCTTTGTAAAAAATATCTTTAAACTCACTTCCTCTTAGAGAGGCAGATTGAAAGAGAGTAAGGTTTGGAAGGTTGATAAAGGGTATTCTTGGCGTCTTGAGTGCTTGGAGAAGGTCAACAGAAAAGTTGGGGAGGTTTATCTATTTCAAGAAGATACATTGAGTATCTTGGTTTGCATTGAATGATCTTCAACCCATTCAGTTAGGTAGATCATACAATTTCATCATCATTATCCACCATTGTCCATTAACATCCATTCTTTTCTACTATTTGCATCATGAATCATCTTCCACCTATATAACGAATCATCTTTGCTTCCTCCATCTCATTCCTCACTCATTTCTCACATTAGCCACCTTCATTCCTATGCCTCTTGATGTGTTCTCCATCATGTCTCATCTTCAAATCCTCTTATCCTATAATAAACCATAATTTAAATATCAATCATTAATTTAGGTATTTCTTTTCATCATTCCTCCTTATTAATCATATTTTCTCATCATCATCTCTTCATGTATTTGTATATCCTAGTCTCTCATTTTTGCTTGCTTCATTCAAGTTCCACTACCTACCTGATAAGCTGAATTTTACTGTAATTAGCTAGGTTAATTACTATCCTTGTATTTAATCAACTTATTCAATAATATTTATAATGAACCCTCTATATTAAGATGTAAACGATCAGTAGAGTGGTCATTTACATCTACTGATCTCTATTTAATTTTTTTATTAAATAAGGATGATCTCTATTGATTTCCCTTCAAAGTAAAAGGGTAGATATTTAGAGATCATAGGGGAAAATAATTGAGAAGAGGGAGGTAGGAGAGATGAGAGAATATGAATAATAATATAGGTCCTCACTTCATTCAACCTGATCCTTAAAAGGAGATCCAGAATTAGAAGTGTAATGAGATAAGCAAGATTATTTGAGATACGGTTTTAAAAAAATAATGGTTGGTGAAGAAGGGAGAGATTTAGAGGGAGTTAAGGGACAGATAATCTATCTATTTTTTAGGGTATTTTTATGTCTGATAATAGAATATGATTATTAGTTTATTTCCTTCAATAAAGACAAGGGCCAGTACATTTCGCCCAACCAAAAGTGATTTAGAAGAACACAAATAAAGATCAATGAAGAAAGAAACCAAAACTCAAATAAAAAACCAAAAAAGTTGATCCAAAGAGAGCTCCCCTCTGATTGCAGATTGTGATCGAGCATCCAAGAATGAATAAAGAGAGACAAAAATTAGGAATTTATACCATTGTAAAGGGGTGAGACAATTCGAGTTAAGCCCATAAGTATTCCTTAATATTGTTCAGTTTCGGTGCTCCTCTTGTCAATCCATCTAGACAAATGGAAAGAGGATACAACGAAGACCTAACCCTAAAAATTTGAGTTCAATTCGACGGTTGGATCTTCAGATATTAACATTTGAATATGGAGTAATCTAAGGTGTTTGATCCCTTTGGCCTTCAATCTCTCCACAAAATTTGTAGAAAGACCCCTCTGCTTTTGCGACATTTTATTTAGACGCCGCCCTGTAAATATTTGGATATATGCCCATCTGCTCCTATTTCACCAAGAAAATTACAAAAAACCCCTTTGTTCTTCCAAAACAAGTTAAAATACCAAAAACCTCAATAAAATAGGAGATTTACACCTGCAAAAACTCCGAAATTAGTTTTAGAGCCCTTTTCTTCATGTTCCCCACAAAATTTTCTGTAAAATTCTAGAAAAATCAGGAAAATTAAGGAGGATATACTAATTTTTTTTCATTTCTATTATGATAACATGCAATTATAATCATTTTAGTGCAAATAAAAATGCAATATGTATGAAATTAATATTGTAAATTGCTTGTTATCACTACCACTCTATGTAATATTCATCTTATTCTTATGAAATAAATATTATATATGACCTTCATCTTATCACTACCTCTTATCCTTGCGGTCCTCTTGAAATCATCATATCTAGAGAGTTATTTTCCTGAGATCCGTTCCCTATAGAAACGACTTGCACTCATCCACTATATAGTACATTAAAGTGAGTAATGGTTTACAAATTTTACTGATTAAACTTAAATCCAGAATTTTGAGTTTATCAGTAGACCCATAGAGCATGTGCAGCTGAAATTCATTTAACCCTAATATTCATTTAAGCCTTGTTCTAGCACCTACAGAATCTGCATGCACCTTGTTACATGTAGAACATGCCGGCCTCTAGCGCCCCCATTGAAACATGCACCCATTATAAGTTGTTTGCCCTTCTCGCTTGCTTAACAACCTTGTGGCCTACATCCATGCTCTCAACCACCAGATGACGTAATACTTTTCATTTTTATTTGATTTAAATATTAAATAAATATCACAAATATCATAAATAGTATAAATTATCTAATACCATGAAACTCATTAGAGTATTTTAAAAAATAATACACTAAAAATCTTGAAAGAAACATTTCTCCTTTCTAAGCCATCTTCTATTTTACAGAATGAAATCCTTAATGCCATACATGTTTTTAGAGTAACTAAGTTCAATATCACATGTATATAATTGTTTGTTTAATGAACCAATGGCAAAAATATCCCTAATTTAGACTTGGTATGGGGAATATGGCATGTAGAGACAAAGCACTAGGGGGATTTATGGTCTGGAGACCACTCACACAATCTATATCACATTTAACGTTCATTAATGATAACATGCATTTTTCATAGCTTAATTTGACCATACTGACATGTTTACTCGCATTAAATTAAAGATATATGCATCTTATCAAGCTTAAAATGATTAAATTTATTTTTAGAATGATATTATACTTTTTGCATTTTTTGAGTATTTTTGGGGATTTTTATGACATCAAATTTTTGAATAATATAATTTTTTGATTCATAATACAAATTTTCATGGAATTTTTCCACAGTAAATTTGTAACCGTATGAATTTCTAAGTTGAAATGCATATTTATTTATATTTTTGGGCATTTATGTAATTAATTATAAATTTTAGAACATATTTTAAGGCCTTCATTTTTGCGACACCACATGTTGCCTTTCGATTCATCGAGCAGTGACAAACCATGAATTAGGACAATGATTTCGATTCATCAAATAGTGACCAACCATGGGTTAAGATAATGATTGGCGACATCCAACCATTGACAACTTTTATGGCATCGCAATTACTGATGCCTAATGGCCCTTAATTACAACGAATTGCTTTTTGCTTTCTTTTTTACGGAGGGTGACATGAACCAATAAAAAAAGGGAATCCTTTTTGTAATAAATGCTGCACAGAGACCAAGGAAAGAGAATTAGAATGTTGGTTTTTTCTTTCTTTTTGACCCGTCAACAATGACGGTTGCGATGATGTGTCAGGTACATATGTACCACGCGTACATGTGGCACACATTTGTCAGCCCCTGATTAGATTAAGAAGGGAAGGAGCTGACGTGACACGCATTGACATGGCACCACATCAGTAGCGAGCTAGATAATTAGTAATATATATAAATAATATAGTATTATTATTTTATTTTTGTCTTTTTACTAAAGTGACATGTGGTGCGACAAGTGCCGTTGATTGCGGATGACAAGGAAGAATCTCAACCAATTATTGCATTACATGCCAGGAAGAGAAAAAAGCCTAACCAAAATTTGGATTGAGCTAGGAATCCAAATTACATGCCAGGACACGACCGTACTAACGACGATAAGGAGAGAGAAATCAACGGCTAGGAATCATCCAACTTCCAGGCTTGATGTCCAATGATCCACAATTTGGATTGAGCTGAAATTTTATGGGTAGCTTTGTCTTTACATCATATATCCATCCATATGATTTGATCTATATATTGAGCCTCCCATCTTTGTAAAAAACATCTTTAAGCATGCTTCCTCCTAAAGAGTCAGATTGAATGAAAGTCAAGTTTTGAAGGTCCATTAAGAGTTTCTTGGTTTCTCTAGATCTTGGGCAGGTTCAACAAAGATGTGGGGAGTTTGATCTGAATCAGGAATACACCTTGATCCCCATGGAACATAGGGATCTAAGGTTAGTCACTTGCCTTACAGTGACTCTTCTCTAACACATGGATAGTTCATTCATCATCATCACCAATCACCTCCATCTATCATCATCACTCATTGACCCCATCTTCAACTATCATCGTCCCTATCCATGCTCATCTATCATTTATTTAATGCTTCATCCTACACTGTTATGATCTTGTCACCTATCACTCTTTCTATTTAAGAAAACACATATCACTACCTCTCTTGTTTTAATCACCATTCTACTTTAATTTTACTAACTTCATCATCGCATCTACTACCGTACACGTCACTACCACCACCGCGGTCACAATCCCGTCTCGTCTTCCCATATGCCTATATTATAAACCCTAATTCATAAACCCTAAGTTGGATACCTCTTATCCTTCACTCCACTCTCATTTCAAGTCATTGTCTCACGCCACCATTCACATCCACCTCAATCCTCTTGTCTTACACAATGATCCACTACTAGTACTAACAATATACTCATCCTCTTCTTAAATCTCTACTACCTCCATCGTGATCACTATCCTCACCCACTCACTACCGAGTGCTCTATATGTAAATCTTCTCATCTTCCCAAAATCACTTGACCGAGAAAGTTCCTTCCCTAGCATCCGTTCCCTATGGAGACAACCCTTACTCATCACTAGCTAACTAAATTATTTTATGAGTATTTGTTTATAAATATTGATTAAACTCAATTTTACAACGACATAATTTTATCTGTAATTTTGAGTTTATGAATTAATATATGTCATGTTCTTGGTTATGCACCGACAATGCTTATAATAAAGTCATAATATATGTGAAAGGATGAGTGAATATCATATTCATAGGGTATTTGAGAAGGAAGTCAAAATATCTAGATAGAATATCTCTGTCTACTCTCACCCATATGATGAAGATTGATTAGCATGTAAATCTGCAAGAATAGACACTTCGGAGAGATTGTGGGTTCTCTTTAGGGAAAAAGCTCAACGAACGGGTCTGTATGAATACCTAGATGGTTTTATACCTAATGATCAACTATTTTGATTCATATAGTGATTGTGGAAGAGATTCTTAAACCCCAAGACATCAAATGAGGATATAATAAAGATAGAGATACAGATAGATAAATTCAGAGAAATAGATAAATATGTAGATGGAGATATAGATTGAGATTGATAGAAACAGCGATATATATGGAAACGGTGAGAAATAGAGATATAGAAAGAGTCAGACATAGAGATAGAGATATATATAGGGACAAATATATATATAGATAAATAGAGATAGAGATAGAGAAAGAGTGAGACATATATCTAGAGATAGTGATTGTGTAAATGATTCATTGACTTCAAGACACCAAAAGAGGATTTAATAAATAGATAGATAAATAGAGAAAAATAGTTGCATATTAATGCATATAGAAAGCGATAGAGACATGGATAGAGATGTATACATATATTTATAAAGATAGGGATAAAGATAGAGATAAATATTTTAGAGATATATAAATATATATAAAGATTGTGAAAATGATAGTGATACAGATGCATACATATAGATAATTGTGTTTTAATAATGAGCTATGAGTATCTAGGCATGACATCCCAAACACTTTTTGCTTAGATGCAGCAAAAAGTTAAAGAGCGTGATTGAGTGGAAATATGGGATCAATATTTCCTGTAATATTGATAATGCTAGGAAGATGATGAAATAATCTCCTTGGTAAAGTTAGTAGAATTATTAAACAAAGTGTTCTGATTTCACAAATGCACCAATACTAACAAGGATGACTCATTAATGTACTAAGAGTATCAGGAAGATAAGGTTTTATTTGTACATGGTAACTAATGTAACAAAGATTCTACCAAAGAGAAAACACACTTCTTTATATCTCTATAGACTGGCATTTCATGTGTTGGTATCTGATAAAACATAAATAATTAAGTTACTCATGTGACCTTTACATATTTTTATGCATAAAATAATTACAAATGTGTGTCATCAATTTAAATGATTAAATCTATTTTCTAAGTGATATTATTATTGTGGACCATTTCTCGATTTGTGCGTGTCATCCTTGCGCAGGGGCCATGCTAATCTTCTCTGTATCATTCCAATTTTATCGGATGTCCCCGAAGGGACGATATTATTATTGTGGATTTAATGGTATTTTAAGGATTTTTCTACATCATATTCTTAAATAAATTAGTTTTCTCATTTAATATATATATATTATTATTTCACCTTATACTAATGGAGATATGAATTTTCTTAGTCTAAATATACCGATTATTTTTTTGACTTAATATTTATTATAATAATAATTAATTAATACACTTTCACCTTAAAAAGGCACCTTACGACGTGTCGCCCAATCATTTGATCAGATGGCAAATAATAATTTTTTTTTGCAATGATTAGATGCGTTAATCATTGTGAAATGGTGAAATTGTGGCATCATAAATCAATTTATTTTTTATTCATGGGCGGCGATGTGGACCAATTGAAAAAATCAGAGTTTTAAAAGTGCAATAAATGTGATTTGTATACTGAGGTGAAAAGATGAAGTTTAGAGGGATATAGAAATACTTTTATATATCCGAAGAGTTTAAGCTCAAGTGAATTTGGTAAGAGAATAGGGTTTATCTAGTCTACAACATGATTGAGTAACTAGGTAGACAGAGAGATTAAAAGAAGATAGAGGTACTAATAAGAATAATTAAGAATGAATACATATGATTAATAAGTTGGTTATAATAGTAGGCTACAACTAATATAGATTTGGTATTTATTATTTAGTTATATATATTTGTATTTTTTTAATTTTTATGGCAGGAAATTGAAAGAAATCAGGGTGTTTCTGTCGACACCTTGAAGGTGTTTGACAAAATGGCCTAACGAGGCCGAAATACGAGAATGGTTTACTATGTATTTTTTGAATATTTAGATGTATATATTTTTGTATTTTTTTAAGGAAAAATTAGGATGACCTAGCTAAATCGATGAAGAACTTTGAATGTGCTCTAGGTGCTCGAGAAAATGCCTAAAAGAAATCATGATAGTTAATTTTGATCAAATAGAACTTGTTGAAATAAGTTGAATCAAATCTATAGTGTTATTCTCCCTAATTGCAACTAATTCGAGCTCAAAAATAAACTGATCCACCCTGAATTGAGGAACGGGGGTAGGGATGCCAATCGCCACCCCCTAAATTTGGTGTGATGCTTCCCCCTTCCTCTCTTCCTTGCTGGCGTAGAAGCCTTTCTGAGTCGTTTGCACACCCACTGAGCTGTCATGATGCTGCCGAGTGCTCCAAATTCTGGAAAGTGATCTTCACCGTCATCTTTCTTCTTGTGATGAGATCCACTTTTAGCCTTCAAAAGCTTACTTTAACAGGTCGAGAGAGGTTCTCTTGACCCGCCAAGTGTTCAGACCTGATCCAACGGCCATCAAGGGGCTGTTGGATTAATACGTGGTCCCCTCATCTGCGACCTCTACCGGTCGGCTGATAAGTACAATGGTTGGGGTTGAAGTATGCGATTACCAATTTGCCATCCATTGGGTGTGATCATTTGGTTGCTTCTTAGCCTGGCCCAATATGGATTTAAAACTTAAAAAGGCAAACTAAATCCCATATCAAAAAATTATAAGAAAGTAATGCTATAAAAATCACGTACAATATTATAGATCGAATGAAATAAAAGACTTCCCTCTAGCGCTCATGCGTGGATATCTCTATGGGCCTCTAATTGTGCCTTTGTGTGCTAGTCATCGAGCTTCATGTGCGGCAGTGCTCGATGGGTGCTGGCTCGCTTGAGTGTTGTGCGCTCGCTAATAGGTGGCTGGTTGCATTGTCGCCGGCTCCTCCTTTAGTTGGCCACTTAAGAACCCATTTTTTGATCTTTTGTTATTATTTTTTTTCTTTATTGAATGCACTCAAAGTTTAATGCCATAATAATTCCAATATTGTTTCCAAATGATATAAAAAATTGAGTGAGAAGAAATAGTCATGTAGAAGAGTTTCAGGAATTAATGCATGGAAGGGGAATTTTTTTCAAGTTAATAATAAAATTAATAAAATGATTCATATAATGATTCTAAAATGAGTGTACTTTAATAGTAAAAAACACTTTATGAGTAAGGCATACTGATATGGATAGTGAGAATGAGATAGAATGATTATTAAAATGGGAGATATTGTGACTTAAGTTTTCTTAAACAGAAGGAGAGAGGTAGGTGGCGATATCGTAACTGTGTAGGAGACACATGAAATGAATATTGGATGTCGATGGATAGGGAAGATAATGGGTGAGGATGGAAGTGGATGAGTGATGGTGATGGATGATGATGATATTTGAACTGCCTAAGTGTGTTGGAAAATAGTCAATGTAAGGCAAGAGGCTAACCGTAGATCCTTATGTTCTGTGAGAATCAAGGTATCTTCCTGATGCAGATCGACCTCCCCACTTCTTTGTTAAACCTCTACAATCACTAGAGGCACCAAGAATCCCTTGATAAACCTTCAAAACTTCAAAACTTCAAAACTTCAAAACTTCAAAACTTCAAAACTTCAGTTTGCCTCTCTACGAGTAAGTGATCTTAAAGATGCTTTTTATAAATTTATATAGTCATCCATAATGGATAGAGGACATAAAGATGAAGCTGCCCATAAAATTTCAGCACAATCCAAATTCTAGAGCATTGGATATCAAGCCTAGAAGTTGGACGATTCCTAGCTCTTGATTTAATCAAAATATTTTTCTCTCCTTGTCCCTGTTAGTGCTATCTCATCATTCAGTTAGGATTTTGTCTTACCCTTGCATTTAATGTGACGATTGGTTCAATTTCTCCCTTGTCATCTACGGTTGATGGCTCTCGTCGCACCACGTGTCTATATGGGGAAAATACATAATAAAAGAACAACAACATATAATTTAAATATATTATTTAATAGCTATGTCACAGCTGATGTGGCAGCGCGTCAGTGCATGCCACATCATCACATTTACCCTTTAATCCAAAAAAGGTCTGACACATGCACTTGATACTCTTAATTTTAGGGTTTTAACTCATCACTTGTAATTGAGATTATTGAATTGATATATTCAAGTAATTACCTGTGAATATTTAGGTATTGATGAGTATGGATCGTCTCCACAGGGAACGATAATTAAGAATTCAATGTTCTTAATATAGTGATTATCAATATGAGAATAGATAAAGACAATATATATTAGGAGAGATAGTGATATCAAGTAAAAGGTTGTAAATAGTTATAATTCAAACTTAAAATCAGCAAAGAAAAGAGGAAATGAAAGTAGAATTATGCGAAGTGCTATGTGTTGAGGTAGAGAACGTGTAGGATACGATAATAGTCGAGTGAGTGAACGGTATAATGATAGATAAACGAGATTATGGAGATGTAAGAAGGTGGTGTGATAGTGAAAAAATAATGGTAGAATCTAATTAGGCTATCAACGATGTTGTGAAAGAGCAACGTAAGGCAAAGATTTTTATATTAGAGCTTTATGTTCCGCCATGATCACATCAATTTATGAGTGCTGGTAAGCTCCTCCCTCTTCTCTAATGCCTCTTCCCGCACATCCAAGACACTAAGAACACATTATCTTTCAATCAGCCCGCATAAGTAGGAAGCAAGTTCAAGATGAATTTCACAGTAATCCATGCACCTATTTAAATATCAGAGGGTATGGATAGAAATAGGAAGGAGAGATGAAGCAACCCTGAAAATTTCAGCTCAATCGGAGATGTGGATAGTTAGATATCGCAGTTTGAATTTGGAATAATCCTAGCCCTTGATTTTTCCTCCTACCTCGTCATCGGCGCTAACTCTTCCACTTTTTCCATTTTGGTTGAACTGTCAAATCTTTCAGATTCCTCATTCTCTCATCTTTCCTACTTGCGCCTTTCAAAGCCACCATGTGTACCTGCAAGGAAAAAGACAAGAGACATGTTTTTTAATTGGTAATTGATTATTCCATAACGTGGCATCGCGTAAATTTGGATAAATTAAGATGAATAAGTTAAGTAATTTCATATTTTATATTTTAATGTTATATTTCAGTGCTAAAAATATAACAATATGTGAAGGTCAAAATTCATTTATTCAATACTTTTTCCTCGTGGATTCAGTCCCGAATTGCTTAGTCTTTGTAAAAAATCCTATATGTATAATTAACTTATTCATCTTAATGATAAATGAGAAGCCTCAAGCAACATAAATTAACCCTAATTTCTGATTATTTCTCCTTTGTCTCCCTTACTTATTGAGCCTCCTCTCCGTTCTTGCATGATCAGATGTTTGGGAATATATGGCCTGCAAGCCAATCACACATTCTACATCTCATTTGATGTACATTAGTATGTATAAAACCATTTTGGAATTGTTCCTACTTTATAAGGCAAACTAAAATAAGAAAAAATTTTATCCATCAAGTTTTTTTTATGCATGTCATTCATGGAAGTTATAAGATTAAATGGAAGTGGAGGAGCACTTTGGCTATTGAGAATCATCTTGACCTAGGTGGAATATGGGATTCCACGTTGAGTCTCCTTAGACAGTCATCATATCGTTAAGGTCCATCAACAAATCAGTTCATATTTATCAGTCCACATCCATCTATTCACATCCATTGGTCCATCTCTAGCCATCCAGTATCATCATCCACATATCCCCTTTATTCCATAAATAATTATATATGCATTGCTTGTCATCTTTCTCATCGCGACATATTCATAAATTAGACATGTCTCCTCTCATCCTCTAGATTACCATAGATAGGACATTTTTAAAGTCTAATTTTTGTTTCTTGTGGAGACTAAGCAGTCAATTTATTGTTGAGTTAAGGGTTATACCTAAATACTCTAACTTTGAGTTCGTCGTCCCTTTTGTCTCCCCTCCCACATTCTTAATTCATGAGCTCTCACTCTTAATTTATAAACAAATTTAATTTTACATGTACATTTGAGCTCGCCATGTCATTTTTCAAATTACATTTTTTTTCATTAAAAATCTAATTAAAAACTATATAGATCATAGCCTCGTTGGCTCATTGCATGCTATCTATAATTTTTTACATCGTCAAATATATATATTAATGCCTCGTTCGATGGAGATAATAAGCTACCATTCTTAGCTTAAATAAAATTTCAAATTTTCTTTAGATTTACATTTTGGTTCACTATATCATATTTTAAATTGCCCTTTATTTCATAAAAAAAAAAAGCAAATTAAAACTTATATAGGTCATAGCCTTGTAGCCTCACTGCATAATTAAATAATGGATACTTAATTTGTATCATTTTTACTCCGTCCAGTACATTTATTTATGCCCACTTAATGGGGTTTATAGTCTATCACTGTTAATTTGTATGATTTCTAAAATTAATTTTGCATTTACATTCAGATTCTTATGTCATTTTTCAAAAAGTTCTTTCATAAAAAATTAAGAACTAATTAAAACTTACATAGGTCATAGCCTCATTGTATAATCTGATTACGAGTAATAAATTTATCTCACTTTTGCATCATCCAATACATAAATGCCTCAATCAATGAGGTTTATAAGCTATCTTTTTTCCGAACTCTTTCACCCCAGTATAAATTTAAAATATTTACTCATTGAAATTTTTACTTCAACCAACATATTTTCCCATTTATCATAAAATACAAATAAAACAAATTTACCTTTTCCCATCCTTTTAAACCTGTCACCACCATTATCCCAATGTGCCTTCCCATCATGTTATCTCTTTGGTCCCTCCCTTCACTTGTGTCTGATGATGTGACATATGATTCTTGACAAAAACCCTAATAAGAAATCCGATATCCACATCCAATATCTGATACCGCAAGCCTCGATGCGCAGGCATCAGGGATTGGTCTACACTAGTGAGGGGAAAAGACAAGAAGGTTTTATAATGGTTGGGAAGTAATATATAATGGTGTGAAAAATGGTTAGTGCGATGTGAGTGCTAACTGCCAAGAGACCCACCAAATAAAATATTACAAATGAGGCAGACCCATTGCACAACCTAGGTCCATATAATCAGGCAAGTAGAAATTTAATAAAGTTCTGGACCTTCCGTGCTTTTCCAGCTCATCCACACCTGTGGTTGACACTCCTCTTAGTGTCGTGTCATCCAGCGCCTTTCTCTTAAACTAGCAATAATCTCTTTGAGTCTGTTACGGAATTTAGGAAGGCGGTTTAAAGAGTCCGAAACCCGAGGCAGGATCCGATATCAGATGGAGATGGTCTCGATCGGACGGCTGTAAAGCTCCGAGGGAAGATCTACGGTGGTTAAAGCAATCTTGATTTTCCCCAAAGTTACCGTCTAATGTGACGGGGCATATAAACAAGGACATAGGTAAGAGAAGAGTATTGCGTGGCCTTGTCGATCTCTTTCATGTCTGGTCTGCCTTGGAACGAGTGGAGAGAGGGGAGGAAGAGAGAGGGGGAGAGAGAGGATTCCACAGGAGCGAGGCACGCTATCATCTGCTAAACGTTCGCTCCGTCACCCTGCTCTCTTTCGTTTTCTCCGGCATTATTCGAGATAAAATCCTATGATATATGGATAATCTTCGAGTTTGTGTTTCTAGATGTTCTTTCCGGTTTCTGTTGTTTGATAATTGGGCGAATATGGGTGGCTGCTGTTTCTGCTGGCTATGCTGATTGCATTGAGATTTGATGGTAACGTAGGCTTTTGATGGCGGGGACTGGACGGTTCTATGGATGCAAGAACGGGTTTTCTGGGTTGATTTGGTGTTTTAGGAGACGGATTAGTCAATCTGTGAATGTTTCAAGTAAGTCGGGGGCTATAAGAAGACTAGGTTTAGGGCTTAACTGTTCTATGCGCAGGCATGAATCGTGAAAAGATGGTATTGGTGAGACTGACAGAAATAATTGTGGAAAGTTATTGCTCCTCATCTTGGTCACTCCCTTGGCTCTTGAAAATGGTGGAGCTCGAATGTGTTGGAGTCTGGGATATCCCCTGAACTGTGGAAATAAAAGCTAAATTAGTGAGTTTCTCTCTGTGTCTGTTATTCGGGTCGCAAATGATCTTTGGAGTGATACTCTACGGTTCTATGTAGGCGATATCTACTTGAAAAGTGAAGGACACGAATGCATAATGATATTTTGCGCGCAAAATTCCCTTCTCTTTTTCAAGCACAGGCTTAAAATGGTGATTGCTTTACAATAGCATGGGGTAGACGTGTAACCAATATAAAAGGCTTTTTTGGCAAGTAGGCCGGTGCTTGGCGCCTGAAAACTCCTTTCGACGAACATTGAAGTGGATAATCTGATGTTGGATGCAATTGCTGATTTTTTTAGAACAGTATCATTGTGTCAATTTATTGGACTGGATTATGTTTCGTAAAAACTTACGGCAGAGAGATTAACTGGCTGGACAATATTCACGGTAACCTCAACCTGAAGTCATTTCTTGGAAGGTGTTTTTTTGCCGTACGTCTTCATCCTAGGGGACCCTTATTTAAAGAGGTTCTTCAATAAAAAGAGAGCTTCTCTAGAAGAATTGAGCGTTTTTGTTTTATCTCTACGGTTCTGTATGCAAGAAAAGACAAATGAAATGCTTTCACTTTTCCGTGGTCCTTAAACTTCATGAATTTTTCCATGAAGTTGGTATGGATGCAATCCTTATATTTTCATATCCTGTTAACACTCCATGGGTTGCAGTTTCAATAAAGAAGATTTGGTAGAAATTTTTTTTCTTCATTTACTTTTATTTTTATTAAAATCTGATTCTATATGTTTTTGCTGCTTTTACAGGTTTAATGATCCCCAATGATCAGTTCGGACGGATCTACAGATAGCTTGTTGGATATTTTTTGAGAGATTGTATTTTGAGCCACTGTTGTGATTTATGTAACAAGAACCAATTTCAACTTGCAATAAGATAATTCCATTTTGGAATATATTGGTCTCTATATTATGTACCCCGGAAATATTTTTGTGGCACGATGAATTGTGGTTTATTTATTCAATTTTAATGATTGGGGTTTCGATTTGATTCCAAGCACTTAATTGTTCCGTATGAAAATTTTCAGTTGTGCGAAAGCCTTATACTCTTGTTTGCTTTTGCTTGAAGAAAAAACGGCACTATTAATAAGGAATTGAACATCTGAAAATTGCAGAATAAAATTGTGCCTCTATCATGGAGAGCTTAGCACAGTTGAATGCGCTTTGTGAACGACTTTACAATTCTCAAGATTCTGCTGAACGAGCCCATGCGGAAAGTGTGTTGAAATGTTTCTCTGTGAACACGGATTACATCTCTCAATGTCAGTACATTTTGGACAACTCTCCAAGTCCTTACGCCCTGATGATGGCTAGCTCAAGCCTGCTGAAGCAAGTGACAGAACACACGCTCTCTCTGCAACTACGACTGGACATCTGTAATGCTTCTTCCTAACCGATGGAGTCTATAGTTTATTTATACAAACATTGCATTTTATCTTTTTTTATTAAACTATATTTCAACGTCAACCAGTCCTGGGGGATATCATAATTTTTTGTTGATATATCTGTGATTTGGATGAAGGGAATTATGTGGTGACTTATCTCGCCAACCGAGGCCCTGAGCTACAAACATTTGTTGCTGGTTCGCTGATACAACTCTTTTGTCGAATTGCAAAGTTCAGTTGGTTTGATGATGATAGATTCCGTGACGTAGTCAAAGATCTCACGACCTTCCTCAACCAGGTGAAGAGGATATTTCTCCAATCAGCATGACTTATGTGACTTAAAATTTACACGCACGTGTCTTAAAGTTTTAGTGATCCTGTGTTATTTTCTTCATAACTTATGATTTAAGTTTGAGTTCTTCGTTCGCTATCAGGGGAACGATACTCTGCGTTTGATATCTGAGTTTGTGTATATGGTATATATAAGCTCTTACATTATCTCTGCGGATTTTTCCTTCTTCTCGCCAAAGGGAGAGCCATATTGTAGGTCTTGAGTAAAAATAATTTATTTGTGTTAAGGAGAGCATAGGAAGATAGGTTTGTGTAGCCGGGGTTAATGATTTTGGTCGCACTGTACTGCTGCCAGCTTCAAAGTCTAGAATCCTAATCTAATTGTCTGCTGCCTGCACTCACACGCAATGGGAAGCTGAAGACAGTTGCTATTTTTTTATATTCACCCTCCTGCTTGAGGGCTTTCTCTTTTTCAATGCGGTAATCGACCTCCAGTTATTGCATTAAAACTCATTTTTTGTCATAAAACTCGCTGCTATTTGTTTGATTACGCAGTGCCATCTTTCCATTTCTCATCTTATAACACTATGCTCCATTCCTTTCTTCCTGTTTTGATGAATTGCCTGGATTAAGTACATGAACTTAAGAGTTAATTTCCTTGTTGCTTGGTTTTGTCAAACGACCAACAGCAGTTGCACATGTCATGTTTTTCCTTCGTCCTATATTTATTTCTAACTGAAGATTGTTCATTCGTTCTATGTAGATTTTTGTTCTCTGCAGCGGTTGTACTAACACCATAGATAACCTTGGTTTTTCTTCCTGTCGTTTTTGTTCATAGTTTTGGCAGTTTATTATGCATCTACCATCGTTTAATGAGTTTTTTGTGTCTTGAATTTATTTTGTACATTGAATTAGGGAACATCAGATCATTTTGCTCTCGGCTTGAAGTTGTTCAATCAGCTTGTATCTGAAATGAATCAGGTTACTGATGAAACTTATGCCTCATTATGAATGTTCTTTTTGTTTCTTCAGAAAAATATGAATGTTCCTTTTTTAATGTTATCTGTCCATGATTTGTTTACATCACTATATTTACATCACCATAAGTCTTGTGTGCATCTCTTCTCCCCTGTCAATCTTACCTTATTCTGGATTTTATGTAAATCTAGAGCATAGAAATAAATGTCTTCATCATTGTATTTAATTTTTTCCTGAGGCTCTGAAGTCAGACTGGAGGGGCCCTCGTTTGGAATGTAGGTATCCAAGAATGGAACCGAGGTTATGGGAGTAAGTGGAGTGGAGCAGGCTACTCCACAAGGCGTCATTGAGAAATAGATGGAATGGCAAAAAACATAAAGAAAATATCTTCATTGTCACCGAATTCATTCTGAACTTCCTTGCGGAACCGCCATCCATACTTTTCCCATTAAAACTGGATAACCTTCCATGTCAATACTTTAATGCTTGGTTTTCTAACCATCAATGATTTGCATATCAATTGTGAAAACTGATCCCATTTCAGAGTACTTTACTTTAAGATATATTATGTTTGAGAAAGATCCTTTTTCACCATGGCGTTTCCTGTAGATCTTTTGCAGAATTTTATCTGCACCAGAGAAAATCCTAGTAATATTATCTAGTAATTAATTTTGTCATAGTGTTAGGATGTTTTATGATCTACGCTTTGTTATGCTTTTAGGTAATGAACTGTTATTATTTTTTCGAGCTTCAACAGTCAAACTCTCTTTATTATTAACATTTCAGCCAACCTCTGGGCTCCCTCTGACACAACATAGGAAAGCTGCGTGCTCTTTCAGGGATCAGTCCCTTTATCATATCTTCCAGATTTCATTGACGTCATTAGGACGTCTAAAAGATGATGGTACTGTGTTATCATCTTGTCTTGAATTTTTTTTTCAATATGCATATCTTTCCATAGTTTTATCATTGGATATTTGCAGGCTCAAGTATGTTGAGGGAACTGGCCCTTTCACTTTCGCTCAAATGTTTATCTTTTGACTTTATTGGGACATCTTTGGATGAAAGTTCAGATGAATTTGGCACTGTACAGGTGAAATTTATTGGATTTATCTAATTTGATCATGAGATTATTACCCCCTAACTTATGCGCGCCATTTTTTTTGGTTGTTTTGAATCTGTAAATCTGATCTCCATAGATTCCATCTGCGTGGAGGCCTTTTATTGAGGAGCCTTCTACCCTTCAAATATTCTTTGACTATTATGCTGCCACTGAGCCGCCTCTCTCGAAAGAGGTATGAAATGTCGATTATTCCCCTAATCTTGCTGGATTTGCAATCTAACATAGTTGTTGTCTTCCTAATCACTTAATTTCTATGAATTTTCTATCTGAAGGAAGATGTGTATTTTTTTTTTATCTGCAATCCCTTTGACCATATTTTTTTGCCGTTCCTATCTATATTCCATTTTTTTTGCACCACTAGAAAACTGATCCCGCTTCCTAGGCCAAAGAAAAAGGGTTTATTGATGATATTGAACGCACATTTACCTCGAGTTTATCGTGTACTGCCTATAGTTTTTGAAGGAGATGGAACTAAAAGAGTTTTGAGAAACTGAAAGTCTGTTTTATATTTTGGTGACTTCATTTATCTGCTACATATCTTTTGCATGTAGTAGCTGTGTGGTCTTATAGCTGACATTGTTTTAAAGTTTTATTATTTTTTAATTTTCTTGGATATGCCTGGTTTCATGCCCTTGAACCTCATCAAATTGCTAGGGAATGTGTGAGGTCCCTGAAGCTTGTGTTTGGTCGATCACACAAGATCGATCACACTGAAGCTTGTATTTTTCGGAAGAAAAGAGGGACGAACACCCGCAAGTGGTGATCAACCCGAATAATATATATGTAAGTGAATTACATGACCGGTCCAAATCATCGTCTCTCTTACCGTCACTTGGTCCAATACCAGTATGACATAAGACTCGCCGTATCATGTGGGACGCAGTCCGTCATTATTACCCTTCCCTTAAACATCATTGCGGTGCAGCCATATCGTCATTATACCGTGAGGAGCCTTCCCCATTACATATGTCCCCTGCACACGCCTCTCTCAATCGAGTCCCATCAGGCTGTGTCAGAAGCCACAACCACTCCCATGAACTTCTGCACATGGTACACACTGCTGATGTATCAAGGAAACATATGACTTTGTAGGACTGGGGTCATAACTCTTCTCCTTAGGAATAGGCATCCAAAAATCCTTTGTTTTGAAGGCACCCTTTGCTTCTATAGAAGATTTCAGGTAAGGATGGTACGCTTCTCACCCATTGAGCCCTCTCAGATCTTCTAGTATGCATCTTGACAAAGAAGATTGTGCTTCTCCACACCTAGGAATCCCTTGTCCCACTTGAAGGCCAAAGGGGTAACAAAGCCTGGTGGATACTCAGTAGGTCTTGCAACCTCTGGCCGGAAAGAATGCCCTTCAAAGTCTGGTTCCAGGTGTCATCCCAACATTCTCTAACAGATGTGTGAGGGTGCCTTTCCGGTTGGAAAATAATGAACTGTCCCTTAGATGTGCTTCAAAGAACTTCTTGACTTGTGGAAAGATCTGTCTCATGCCCTGCAAGAAAGGAGGTGCCCCTCTAGTTGAGGCTGTGGGCATCACCCAGTTCAGCTCTACCTTCATGTCCATGTCCTCGTCCAACCCCATAATCCTGCCTGCCCATTTGCAAGCAATGCCATGTTCAGACCTTGCAAGTGCAGCACCTCTAGTCCCCCTTGCTCCACCTGGTCGACAAACCACCTCCCAAGAGACCCTTGCTAATCCCCTGTTGTTCCCTTGTCAGGTCCTTTCTAGAAAAATTGTCTCATCATGGCATCCAAGTGCCTTCCAATTTCTTTTGGCAGTTTAAAAAGGCAGATAGGTAAAATAATGGAATTGTTGAGAGCACTGATCACAACAGTACCAGACAGCATGTGGCCCTGCCAGCCCTCTAGTCTCCTCTCCACCTTCCCTCCAGCCTCTGCAATCCGTGCTCGAGAGCCTTCCCCTGTGTTAATCCCAAATGTCGCATGAGTAATGTCCCAATGGGTGTCCCCAGCACCCTGGAGCATTGCACCTCATCCTCTTGTGATAGGCCAAGACCTCGAAGGCTGATTTTGCTCGGTTGATCTGCAAACGTGATACATATGTCAAAAAGTCAAACAACGTGGAGAGCTTTCTAGCTTCCTCCACTGAGCCTTCCATGAAAAAAGCGGTGTCGTCTGCGTATTGCAGTGGCGGAATACCTGTTAAGAAGTCTGCAGTCTGGAAGCCTCGCCGCAAACCATGAGCACACATGCTGATTGTACATGTGGCTGGGGCATCCACTGCTAGGACAAATAAGCCTGACACCATTGGGGGTATATCACCCTTCTGCCAGTCTTCCATTCACTAACAGTGAGAATGAGTGGGATATAGCTTATCTTCAGACCTATTGCACCCACTCGGCTGGAAATCCTCTCCTCATTGTGGCTGTCAAAAAATCCCAATCTGGGGAATCATAGGATTTTGTGAAATTCACTTTCCACGTGAAGCCTTTATTACCATTTCTCTGATCAGCTGCTAGGATTTCACCTGCCATGGATGGGGAGGTAGGGCTGGACGCAAAGATCAGCGGAGGTGTGATGACAGAGATGGAGGCCGGAACCAGGACGATGGAGGAAAAGGGGAATAATGGAGAGGAGAGCTCGCGGGTAGTAGAGGACGCGAGTGGAAATGACAGCATGATGGAGTCACAGAGCTTGGGAGCGATCGAACAGAAAGGGGCCAGGAGAAAGGGCACCATGCGGTTGCCAAGAGGGAGGAGATTACTGAAGGGGGACTTATTGGGTCGATGCATTGGTTATGAGAGGCAACAACTATATATCAAGAACGTTGACGGAGTGAAGATATGGCTAGAGGTAGGGAAAGGTGGGCGGATGCATTTCCCTCGGGACTGGATGGCAGTGAGAGTGGGAAAATCAAGACGCGACAAGACGGAGAGGAAAGCAAACAAAGTGAGGAGCGGAGTAATGGAGGAGGTTGAGATCAAGGAGACACTCGAGATGGAGAGGGAGGCAGTGGCGATCGAGATTGATGATGCAACACGAGACTCAATTGTGGGTGTGGTCGGAGGTTTCACGGAGACTCAGAAGGGCGGGAGGGGCTGGTACCAGGATCCATGAGATGCATATCATGGAGTGTGCGGGGGCTCCGGGATGTCAAGAGGAGAGGGATTGTGGGCAAGTACTTACGGGAGTGGGGTGCCATGGTGGTGTGTTTGCAGGAGACGATGTTGGGGGAATGTGGGGTAGAGGAATGGCGTGGGGTTGGAGGGAGTTTGCTGGAGGGGTTCATTTCGGTGAATGCAAATGTGCGGTCTGGAGGGGTGATAATTGCTTGGAACGAGACACTCTTAAAGAAGGAGGAGGCATGGCGTGGTCGATTTACAGCGGCGGTGAAGTTGACAAGGTGTGATGGTCTGGGGGTGGTCGTAGTTTCAGTGTATGGACCAGTGAACGCCAGCTTGAGGGAGGGGCTATGGGTGGAACTGGCGGAAATTGTAGATAAGTGGCGAGGGATGCCATTGCTGTTTGGGGGGGACTTCAATGTGACACTGGAGATCAATGATAAACCCAATGGAGCGGCGGGGCGTGACCAGGGGTCGGAGGAGTTCTGGGCCTTCTTGGCGGCAACAGGCTTGCAGGAGATGGGGCCCAATGATTGTTGCTACACATGGCGGAGTTCGAAGGGAGTGGCTTATAAGTCTCAGCTGGATAGGTTCTTGTGCTCAGTGGAGTTGATGGAGAGGTTCCCGGGGGTAGTTGTACAAGCATTGTCCAGGCCGTTATCAGACCATACACTGATCATTTGGCAGTCTCAGGAGGGCTTGGGGCGGAGCACATGTTTTAAAATTGACAGGTCATGGCTGCGAGAAGGGGGGTTCAGAGAGGAGGTTAAGGATTTATGGCGTACGCACTCGGAGCAAGAGCCAGGGCCAGAGAGATTAGCAATTCACATAGATGGGCTGAGAGCGCATCTGAAAAGCTACAGAAAGAGGATAAGGGAGGTGAGATGCAGAGTAAGAACCAAGGCCCTCACAAGGATTAGAGAACTGGACGAGGTGGAGGATAACCGGACATTAATGGTTGAGGAGATTCAGGAGCAAAAGAGGTGGAGATGTGTGGTGGCAGAGGAAGACAGGAAGGAGGAAATGGATTGGAGACAAAGGTCCCGGAAGCTTTGGCTAAAGGAGGGTGACGCCAACACGAGGTTTTTCCACCTTGCAGCAAATGGACGACGGAGAGTGAATCAGATTATTTCAGTGAAGGTCGGTTCACAGAGGTTTTCCGGTACGCAGGCAGTGGGGCGTGCAATGGCAGAACACTTTCGTTTGATGTCATGGGGGGGCCCCCAAACAGATGGAGGTGGACGGGCCAAGGAGCTTCTCAATTAACCCAAGGTCAGAGAGATGATTTGGTGCGGCCTTTTGATTTGGCGGAGGTTCGGGCAGCTATGGCACGATTGAATGGCGAAGGCGCCCCGGGACCGGATGGCATACCGGTGTTTTTCTACAAGGAGCTTTGGAATGAGGTTCAAGAGGATGTGATGGCCACATTGGGGGAATTGAGAAATCCTCAAGCAAATATGGAAAGGATAAATAAATCTTTCCTCTTCTTACTACCGAAGCGGCAAGGTGCAGAAAATGTAGGCGACTACAGGCCCATATCGTTATCCAACTCCATATATCTTATAGTTGCAAAGGTACTGGCTAATCGGTTACAAGGGGTGCTTGGGGATTTGGTTGGTCCGTTTCTGTCTGCTTTTGTTCCGGGTAGACAGCTAGTTGATTGTGCAGTCTTGGCAGGGGAGATTATTGCGTCGTGGAAGGAGAATGGAACCAAGGGGTTCATGTGGAAGATAGATTTTGCGAAGGCATATGACTCGCTGGATTGGCGATTCTTATTGGCATCGTTACGAAGGAGAGGTTTCCCGGAGGAATGGATAAAATGAGTGAAGCGATGCGTGACGTCTCAGTCTTTTGCGGTGTTGGTTAATGGTCGTCCAGAAGGTGGGTGGATTAGACCACAGAGAGGGATCAGACAAGGGTGTCCTCTAGCACCAATGCTTTTTGTGCTGGCAGCTGATGTATTAGCCATAAGCACATCCATGTTATGTGGGAGGGGCTGTATTCGAGGTTCCAGACGCCGAGCAAGCCATTGGGCATCCCTCTGCTACAGTATGCCGACGATACATTGTTCTTTATCGAGGGATCGGTGGAGGCCAAGAATTTGGCGGCACTCCTGCGGGTGTTCGCGGATTGTTCGGGACTGCAAATCAATGGAGGTAAATTAGAATTTGTGGGCTTTGGTATGTCTCCGGAGGAGGAGACCCAGTGTGCCAATGCGCTTGATGCGCCAGTGGGATCACTGCCTATGAGATACCTGGGGCTACCCCTATCTGTCGGTAACCTACAAAAAGCAGATTGGCAACCAGTGGTGGAAAAAGTGGAGAGACGCTTGGAGGGATGGAAACAGCAAGTGTTGTCGCGAGGGGGGAGACTTGTGCTTTTGCGATCTGTTTTATCAGCTATACCAACCTTTTATCTCTCTGTTTGTAAAACTCCGATGGGGGTTGAGAAACGCCTAAGTGGGCTCATGCGGAGATTCTTTTGGAAAGGGGCAAATGCAGGGGAGGGACGTGGTATGGCGCTGGTTTCATGGAATGACATATGCACGTCAACCAAACAGGGTGGACTTGGAGTTCCTCACCTAGGTACACTGAATGTGGCTCTGTTGACGAAATGGGTTAGACGGTTTGTAGGACTGGAGGATGACTTGATTAAGGATGTACTGAGGGACAGATATGGCTCCAACTTGGGTTGGGAGAATCTGATGGACAAGGTGAGGGGGGAGTCGGCTTTTTGGAGAGGGTTGAGGAAGGTGTTTCCCATGGTCAGGGAATTCTTCCAGGCTCAACTGGGGAATGGCGTCGGTTTTAGGTTTTGGACGGATAATTGGACGCCACATGGAAGATTTCAAGACCTGTTCCCTCGCCTGTATGCCATAGCCCGTCATCGGCAAGCGTTGGTGGAAGAGTGTTGGGAGGGGGTGTGGTGTCCAACTTTTGTGGCCAGTTTATCCGATCAGCGGGTAGAGGAATTCCTAAGCCTTCAGCAAACACTGAGCAACTGGAGGCCATTGGAGGGGATGACAGATGGGTGAATATGGGCATTGAGCCCGTTCTCCAGTCGAGGAGTACCAGAGGCTGAGCACACACCGCATTGAGGGCCCGATCATCTCAAGGGCATGTCGCTCAATTTGGAGGCAAAAGATACCTCTAAAGGTTAGGGTGTTTGCCTGGATGCTTGCCAGGAAGCGGACAATGATCCGCGTGAGACGTAGAAGGTTTTTTCCGGCTGAATCGTCATTGTGCATTCTATGTGCGGAGGAGGAAGAGGAGTGCGAGCATCTTTTTTTTCCAATGTCGGGTTGCTCGTGCACTATGGGCTAGCCAGGGGCTTGCAGAGTTAACGTCGAGCATGGTCTTATGGCCCACACTGCCGCGACCTCAACGTGGGTTTGACAGAGGGCGGGGGCTGAGATTCGAGGTGCTTTGGGCCATATGGTCCCTTCGAAACGAGGTCCTCTTCAAGGGGACAGCAATGTCGGTGGACAGGGCTATAAATGAGGTGGAGAGGCTTGTGTATTGTTGGTTTGGCCCTGGATGAGGTGGGGGGTAGGGGGGGGCCATGATGGGCCATCTTATTTTTTGGCCGAAGATCCCTCCTGGGTGATCTTCTTTATGGTTTCCAAAAAAAAAGGATTTCACCTGCCACCACTGTTCTGTCAGCGGCCTGCCTGGTATGGGAACAGACTGGAAGGGTCTGACGAGATCACCAATTATTTCCCATACTCTGTTGCCTTGAACTTTAGCCATGATAAGGTTGATGGACTTGGAGTTTGAAATGGGTCAAAAGTCACGAACTCTGATGGACCCTTGGCATTTTGGTAGTAGGAAGAGATGCGACCTGTTTGGACACTCTTAAGCAGTAGTTTCTGTGACGAAACTTCTCCAACATGTCCATAACCTATGCTTCGACCATTTTCCCGAACTCGCTGAAGAAGAACACCAAGACCCAGGGCTCCTCTATTGAGCCCCTAAATTGCCATCTTTACTTCATCCATTGTTGAGGGCCTCACTTAAGCAATCTGCCGCTCCTGTGTCACCCTATTGGCCCACGATCGCTCCATTTCCATTTGCCTTTTGGCCTACGCAGTTCACCTCTGTGTCTGACCTACAGTCAACCTCTGTTTTCTCCAATATTGACTTGAATCGCCATCACCGTACTATCTCTGCCATCACTGCATCTGACCACTACTGGCGAGGATGTCTGCCTTTGATTATACTTGTCTCCCTTCCGCAGTGTGGTTAGACGGGGTCACTGTTGACGTTTCTTACTTCTGCCTTCGACTTCCACCTTTGGCTGTCTCTTCAACTCTTCCCTGGTCGCATCCTCGTCCCTGCTGACTGCGGGACCTATCTGCACTTTCTCCACAGTCAACAAATCTTCCTGCTGCCGTGGGTTCCCTACGCCATCAACGAAAACCTTTACCACTTCGCCAGTGACTCATTCCTGGGCAGCCTTGGGGCTCCACTGTGCTTGTCCCCTCTGTCTCCGTCTGAGGTCTTTCCTCTCCGCCATCAACAGCTTTTCTGTGTCACCAATGACAAAGTATTCACCAGCGACCTCGTCTGCGCTGTTGACTTGTCTTCTGATCACCTTAGTTGCCATCACCTCTTCCCCTCTGACGTCGACGGTTCTGAGGTTTACGAAAGTCAATTATCTTAAAGATAATGTTATGAAATAAACGTTATGTTTGCATAAAGTCAAAGTCAAAGTAAAGAAATGACATCCTCCAGTGCCACCGCAGCGACCATTGCTAGCCTCCCCCGCCACTGTGAGCTGCCGTTCACACTATACGCCAACAACACAGCAGACCCGCGAACCTCCGCAGTTCACGACCTCCCTCTGCGATGAAGGAAATCCATGCTCCCTCCTTCAGTCAAAGCTGCAATCCTTCTGTCAATACACGAGCGTTCCAACCCACGTTCAACCCGTTGACCTCTGCCTTCATGACCTCCATCTTTAGTGATGAGAAGTCTGTTCTCCCACCGCGACCTCTGCCGCAAGGTTCAATCTCTACTGCCTCCATCTTCCTTTCATTGTCTTCCGCATTTTGGCGTTTAAGAACTCCTCCGCCGCGATCTTCCGTAAAGGCCACCAGGATCCCTCTCAAACCGGCTGCGATCTGTGAACGCTTATGCTCTCCATCCTCAGTCTGTGATCCATGATCCATGATGCACCTTTATCCATCCTTAGTCCCACCATCTGCTGCTGCAAATGACGCTGGTGATCACCATATTGACTGTCTCTCTCATCTAATAAAAGAACATATTTATCACACGATGTAGATAATATCCAGTACTAGACCAAAAGGATCCTCATGAAGGTAGTTAATTTTATGTGGATCCTTTTGTTCCATTCTCTCATGCTGGCCAGCGTAGCATGTTCCACATCTTTATTTTGCTGGAGTATGGATACAGTTTGATAGAAATCCAATGAAATTTCTCAAAGATGGAAAATACAATTTAGGGGAGATGGAAAATTCAATGTCCGACGTTATAAGCTCAACAACTCAGTCGCAGTCAAGGAACAGTAAACCAAACTACTGTGGAAGGAACAAAAATAATGACCCCTCCTCCAGTTCCAGTCGGTGCCTCAGCCTCCCCTTCAAAACCCTATCCGTACCCCTTTTTTATGTCACTAATCATGTGGTTACTGGAGACTCCACGTGATTTGACTGAATGAACTCTTTTCACAATTTCAACCATACTAGGCTACCTGCAAAAAAGTCTTACCTCGTTGAGACCTTTTGGCTCCAATTAGCGGTTCTTCTCCCTCCAATAAGCTCAACAACTCAGTCGCAGTCAGGAACAGTAAACCAAACTACTGTGGAAGGAACAAAAATGACCCCTCCTCGAGTTCCAGTCGGTGCCTCAGCCTCCTTCAAAACCCTATCCGCATTCCCTTTTTATGTCACTAATCATGTGGTTACCGGAGACTCCACGTGATTTGACTGAATGAACTCTTTTCACAATTTCAACCATACTAGGCTACCTGCAAAAAAGTCTTACCTCGTTGAGACCTTTTGGCTCCAATTAGCGTTCTTCTCCCTCCAATAAGCTCAACAACTCAGTCGCAGTCAAGGAACAGTAAACCAAACTACTGTGGAAGGAACAAAAATAATGACCCTCCTCCAGTTCCAGTCGGTGCCTCAGCCTCCCTTCAAAACCCTATCCGCCCCTTTTTTATGTCACTAATCATGTGGTTACCGGAGACTCCACGTGATTTGACTGAATGAACTCTTTTCACAATTTCAACCATACTAGGCTACCTGCAAAAAAGTCTTACCTCGTTGAGACCTTTTGGCTCCAATTAGCGGTTCTTCTCCCTCCAATAAGCTCAACAACTCAGTCGCAGTCAAGGAACAGTAAACCAAACTACTGTGGAAGGAACAAAAATAATGACCCCTCCTCGAGTTCCAGTCGGTGCCTCAGCCTCCCCTTCAAAACCCTATCCGTACCCCTTTTTTATGTCACTAATCATGTGGTTACCGGAGACTCCACGTGATTTGACTGAATGAACTCTTTTCACAATTTCAACCATACTAGGCTACCTGCAAAAAAGTCTTACCTCGTTGAGACCTTTTGGCTCCAATTAGCGGTTCTTCTCCCTCCAATAAGCTCAACAACTCAGTCGCAGTCAAGGAACAGTAAACCAAACTACTGTGGAAGGAACAAAAATAATGACCCCTCCTCCAGTTCCAGTCGGTGCCTCAGCCTCCCCTTCAAAACCCTATCCGCACTTTTTATGTCACTAATCATGTGGTTACCGGAGACTCCACGTGATTTGACTGAATGAACTCTTTTCACAATTTCAACCATACTAGGCTACCTGCAAAAAAGTCTTACCTCGTTGAGACCTTTTGGCTCCAATTAGCGTTCTTCTCCCTCCAATAAGCTCAACAACTCAGTCGCAGTCAAGGAACAGTAAACCAAACTACTGTGGAAGGAACAAAATAATGACCCTCCTCCAGTTCCAGTCGGTGCCTCAGCCTCCTTCAAAACCCTATCCGCACTTTTTATGTCACTAATCATGTGGTTACCGGAGACTCCACGTGATTTGACTGAATGAACTCTTTTCACAATTTCAACCATACTAGGCTACCTGCAAAAAAGTCTTACCTCGTTGAGACCTTTTGGCTCCAATTAGCGGTTCTTCTCCTCCAATAAGCTCAACAACTCAGTCGCAGTCAAGGAACAGTAAACCAAACTACTGTGGAAGGAACAAAAATAATGACCCCTCCTCCAGTTCCAGTCGGTGCCTCAGCCTCCCCTTCAAAACCCTATCCATTACCCCTTTTTATGTCACTAATCATGTGGTTACCGGAGACTCCACGTGATTTGACTGAATGAACTCTTTTCACAATTTCAACCATACTAGGCTACCTGCAAAAAAGTCTTACCTCGTTGAGACCTTTTGGCTCCAATTAGCGGTTCTTCTCCCTCCAATAAGCTCAACAACTCAGTCGCAGTCAAGGAACAGTAAACCAAACTACTGTGGAAGGAACAAAAATAATGACCCCTCCTCCAGTTCCAGTCGGTGCCTCAGCCTCCCCTTCAAAACCCTATCCGTGCCCTTTTTATGTCACTAATCATGTGGTTACTGGAGACTCCACGTGATTTGACTGAATGAACTCTTTTCACAATTTCAACCATACTAGGCTACCTGCAAAAAAGTCTTACCTCGTTGAGACCTTTTGGCTCCAATTAGCGGTTCTTCTCCCTCCAATAAGCTCAACAACTCAGTCGCAGTCAAGGAACAGTAAACCAAACTACTGTGGAAGGAACAAAAATAATGACCCCTCCTCCAGTTCCAGTCGGTGCCTCAGCCTCCCCTTCAAAACCCTATCCGTACCCCTTTTTTATGTCACTAATCATGTGGTTACCGGAGACTCCACGTGATTTGACTGAATGAACTCTTTTCACAATTTCAACCATACTAGGCTACCTGCAAAAAAGTCTTACCTCGTTGAGACCTTTTGGCTCCAATTAGCGGTTCTTCTCCCTCCAATAAGCTCAACAACTCAGTCGCAGTCAAGGAACAGTAAACCAAACTACTGTGGAAGGAACAAAACGGAGGCCCCCTCCTCCAGTTCTAGTCCCTGCCTCGACCCTCTCTCCAAATCCCTATCCGTACCCCTTTTTTATGTCACTAATCATGTGGTTACCGGAGACTCCACGTGATTTGACTGAATGAACTCTTTTCACAATTTCAACCATACTAGGCTACCTGCAAAAAAGTCTTACCTCGTTGAGACCTTTTGGCTCCAATTAGCGGTTCTTCTCCCTCCAATAAGCTCAACAACTCAGTCGCAGTCAAGGAACAGTAAACCAAACTACTGTGGAAGGAACAAAAATAATGACCCTCCTCCAGTTCCAGTCGGTGCCTCAGCCTCCCTTCAAAACCCTATCCGCACCCCTTTTTATGTCACTAATCATGTGGTTACCGGAGACTCCACGTGATTTGACTGAATGAACTCTTTTCACAATTTCAACCATACTAGGCTACCTGCAAAAAAGTCTTACCTCGTTGAGACCTTTTGGCTCCAATTAGCGGTTCTTCTCCCTCCAATAAGCTCAACAACTCAGTCGCAGTCAAGGAACAGTAAACCAAACTACTGTGGAAGGAACAAAAATAATGACCCTCCTCCAGTTCCAGTCGGTGCCTCAGCCTCCCTTCAAAACCCTATCCATTCCCTTTTTTATGTCACTAATCATGTGGTTACCGGAGACTCCACGTGATTTGACTGAATGAACTCTTTTCACAATTTCAACCATACTAGGCTACCTGCAAAAAAGTCTTACCTCGTTGAGACCTTTTGGCTCCAATTAGCGGTTCTTCTCCCTCCAATAAGCTCAACAACTCAGTCGCAGTCAAGGAACAGTAAACCAAACTACTGTGGAAGGAACAAAAATAATGACCCCTCCTCCAGTTCCAGTCGGTGCCTCAGCCTCCCCTTCAAAACCCTATCCGTACCCCTTTTTTATGTCACTAATCATGTGGTTACTGGAGACTCCACGTGATTTGACTGAATGAACTCTTTTCACAATTTCAACCATACTAGGCTACCTGCAAAAAAGTCTTACCTCGTTGAGACCTTTTGGCTCCAATTAGCGGTTCTTCTCTCTATCTCTCCTCCCTCTCATTTTGTTGGAGCAGTGTTGATAGATTAATGTCTGGAAATCTTCACTTTCAGAAAAAAATCATATTTCTATTTTACTATTTTGAAGATCAATCTGGAGCTTAACTAGTTAACATTTTGGCCTCTATTTACTTTTCAGGCTCTGTGTTGTCTGGTACGCCTGGCTTCAGTTAGACGATCTATATTTGCTGACGATGTGGCACGGACAAGATTTCTTGCTCATTTGATGTCTGGAACCAAAGAAATATTGCAGTTGGGCCAAGGTCATTTTAATAATTTTAATTTTATTACTTTTTGATTTAGGATGGCGAATATGTCGGTTTTGTACCTAAATTTCAAGCATTATGACTGAGAAAAAATATTCCTTCTGATGAATTGATTGAGCAGAGTCAAATTAAGTTGTTATGATGCACAGTGTGACCTCTGAATTCCTCCACAATACCTGCAGCCACGCTGTTGCTCCTCAGAAAAGAACAACACGAACCTCTTGTATTCACTTGGGTTTGGACTCTTAAATAGTTTAGGTGGATAGTTGTCAGAATCTTTTTGTATCATTCAATGTGGATCAATGGACATAAAACCTGAAGCTAGACGTATAAGACCGAAATACTAAGAAGGCAAACATATCAACAGAACCGTCTTTTTGAGTTTTTAATGTTCTTTTCTTGCTTTTACTTTTGGTATATTCCTGTTCTGCCAAGTTGTCTATCATGCTTTGCTTAAACCCTTGTGGATCTGGTTGTACAATTCACACTAGCTTTGCAGGAGGCAGTTCCTCGTATCCACTCTGCGATTTTCCTTCTAATTGTTTCCTCCTTGGGTTCTAAATTAGACAATGTGCCTTTTATCTAGGTGACGATTTGTTTCCTCGAATTATCAGTGTTTGAGTAAGACTCTTGGACTTAATTTGAATCCATCCAAGCAACGAGTTCCTCATCTTTGTTTATGTAGAAGTGGATGCCATTGGGAAACATAGGGGGACATGGTTCGGAAACTGTATATGAATTGCCATGTGTCCAAGAAATTTTCAGGACGTCAATAATGATGTTCTGGAATGTTTTGAGAATAGATCTCTTCCATTTTTTTTCTATATCCTGCCTATTATGTATTGTGACAGTTTAGCAGCAATTGATAGAAGGATTCCTGTTTCTGTGTCTTTCTCTTTCTTTTCCTTATTTCCCCTTTCTATTTAGTCGTAATCTAATGATCCCTATAATTGTTGGGCCCACTTCTGTTTTTCTAATGAAGAAAGTATTGTATTGTCTTCTCTAAAACTCTATCTCGCCCAAACGCTTGTTCCTGCCAAGCTCGTGGCCAGCTGGAGACGAGGCAGATCAGGCCACCGACACTTTGTTCAGTTTATATTGGTTAATGCCATAAGTTATTTTTTTCTACTTCTTTATGATTTATTTCATTTGTAAGGCCACCGACACTTTGTTCAGTTTATATTGGTTAATGCCATAAGTTATTTTTTCCTACTTCTTTATGATTTATTTCATTTGTAAAGCCAATTTTTTCTTAAGTCCCCTTAGATCTGTTTCCTGTGTCTTTTGTTGTGTTCTCAGTTAGAAATTCATGTTATGCCTCCCCAGGCTTCTATAATTGACGTCATTTTCAGGTTTATCTGATCATGACAACTACCACGAATGTTGCCGTCTTTTGAGCCGTTTTAAGGTGAACTACCAGGTACTATTCGCACTTATCATGTTCTTAGGGAATTCTCTGTCAGATGTTTAGATAAAAAATTAGCAATATTCCATTCTAGATAAAAAATACTGGCAGATGTTTGTATATATTGAGATCATGTTTAAAATGAAGTAATCCATTAGTGTTGCTTTGGGATATGGGGCATTGATTTTGATCGACTGGGCTACCTTCTTGTCCAATCCTTTTATTGATTTCATCTATCTTGGGCTTCTACATGAACATTGTTCAAATTGGTACACTTTGTGAGTCTGCGGCACTACGTGAACATTCTTGAATAACCAGCTTGTCGTCAAGCTGGTAGGTACACTTTGTGAGTCTGCAGCTTGCGCGCAAGGGAACAGCAGCGGAAGCGCGGCTCGCTCGTGGTCGCTTTGTGGTCTGCATGCCATAGTTGACAGGGGGCTGATTGGCAGCTCACCGAAGCACCACCTTGCCCATGTCAGTCCGCGGTGGGTCGGCCGTTGGTCTGTGTGGCTGGCCCGCGATCCGTCTGCGGTTGGCGCCTGGTCGGTCCCGGTTGGCCCGAGGTCCGTCAGCAGCGGGCCCGCAGTCTGTCTGCAGTTGGACCGCGGCTGGCTGTCGGCTGATCTGTGGCTGGCCCATGAATGGATCGCGGCTGGACAGTGGGCGGTCCATGACTGGCCGGTGGCTGGCTGGCGGTCGGTCCGTGGCTGGCCTGTCGGCGGTCAGTCTGCGGCTTGGCTGCGGTCCATCTGCGGCTCACCAGCAGTCTGTCCACGACAGGTCCCTGAGTGGCCGCACCGGCCTCCCAGTTGACCCATTAGGGTTTCTGGGACTGGGCGGCAGGGTTTGCTTCCGGGCCTCCGTATCCTTCAGTTGGACAACAAAGGTTTTTGGCTCACTTGAGTTAGGAGGCCCTTCCTAGGAACGGGGGTCTCGAAACCTAGGGTTTGCGACCTCCCACTCCCTTTGCGAGTGCCGCGCCACCGGCGGCGCAAACGATCTCGGCAGTGGAGCTGCATGCTTGTTCTTTGATGCCTCCGCCTTGGAGGCTGGGCGCTGGCTTGCTGGTAAACACGTAGGTTTGCTGTGCGGTAGTGAATGGTGGCGGCCATGGTGGAGGTCGGGGATCATAGTGGAAGTAGTGACGATGAAAATGGAGGCCGTGGTTTGTGTGGAGGGTGCGACTGGGGCAGTCGCAGAGGCGAACACAGCCAGTGTGGTGTGGCGGATTTGATGGACACGGTTGCGGTTGGCGACGGCATAGAGAGCTGGCTCTGATACCATTGATACAAACCTTGATCTAGGTTCGAATCGTGAGGGGAATATAGGGCGAGGCAAGGTAGATGTTCCCGCGGTAGGAGGGTCGAAACGGGAATGATAGGAGGAGTCGAACAGAGAAGGTAGGGCTCGACCAGGGACGAGCCGGCTGAAGATCCGGTGAGACGATCAGGGGGGAGGGGATTGTTGGACAGTCAAGAGGACAGGACTGATACAGAGAGGATCACGATAGTGAGCCAAGAGGCCAATCTTACCTTAAGTCTTGACTGCCCTCCTCAAGGGAGGGCTTCACATATTTATAAGAAATTGAAGCAATCTACCCTAAACATGAGATGACTAAAGTGTCCCTAGTGGGCTAAAATGCCTAAGATACCATTTTGGGTACAGGATCATATCATTGCCCAATCCTTTTATTGATTTCATCTATCTCTGGCTTCTACGTGAATATTGTTCACATTGGGAAAGTAACCTTGAAATTGCCTCGAATGATTTTTTTGAAGAGGGATAGGGGAGATCACAGTGTGATAAATAAAAATGATTTCTAAGTACATGCAAGGTCTGAAAGGCTGGCCCATGCCCTGGACGCGGTCTTCATACCATGCAGAGGTAAAACTTGCCACTGCTTGTACAGCAACATCTGTCGATGCTTCCAGTCCGTTAAAGATGACTTTTTTCCTGTGCAATCATAATGCCCAGATAACTGTGAAGGGTCCTCCATGGCCCACTTGCTCCCTGAGTATGAAATCCCTCCAGCAGGCCATTGGAGCAGGCCTCTGTTGTGCTTATTGAGAGGTTATCCACGGCCAAAAAAAATTCCATTGTGCTAGAGGGCATCCTTGTCTGACCCCTTGTTGTGGCTGAATCTAGCCCCCTTCAAGGAGCCCATTCACCAACATTGAAAAGAGTGGGATTTTTAATCCAACCCACTCATTTGGCTGGAAAACCTTGGGGCCTCAAAGATGCTCAGAGAAAGTCCCAGTCAAGGCAGTCGTATAATTACCCTGCCATCAAGATTTCTGATTGGACGACTGCATCGTCAACCAGTTGTCGTCCTGGAATAAAGGCAGACTGGAAGGCAACAGTCGCACTGCCCGCTGAATTTTGCATAGCTGCTGCCTCTGTAGCTTCTGATGCCGTGACCACCAACACTGCAAACTTTGTAGCTTTTTCAAATGTCGCAGAAAAGGCCACCACAAATGCTGCCATAGATGCTTCCTGCTTTGGCATGACGCAATTGCAACCCCCACCAACACCCATGCGAGGGTTTCAGAAACGCCAACGCAACCGCCATTATTTCTGCTACTGTCTTGGCATTTGCTGCCGCTGCCAGCCCACAATGCCGCTATCAGTGCGTCTGCAGGAACGAAGGGACATCGTAAGCCTTATGTTTGCGGCCCATACGTTCCAAAATGGGCCATATGATTTGGGTTGACCACCGAGTTTCGGGTGGGCTTCCCTCTTTTAACTTTTTTTTAAAAAATGGGCCACATGATTGGCCCAGCCCCAAAGCATTGTAGCGTAGCAAAGAAACGCCTGTATCAGCCATGACGAAAGCCCCATGAATGGATGCAAGATTATGTTGGCGTCAAACTCGACTGAGCTGCTCATCGCTCAGCCTACTACTGCAGACGCCTTTCCGTCACCCTACCCATGCTGTCATGGCCATCAAGTCACCATTCCCAACCGCTTGCTATCAGCTGTGGTCCAAGCTGCTCAAATCGGGCCTAAAGCTTCAACCATGGTCAGCCTCCCCAGCACCACATGTCGCTCTGCCTACTGCTGAAGTCACTGTCGCACAGCCCTCTTTCTCCGCTGTCCGCCACCATTGATTGCTACATTTCCGCCGCCATGATACATGATGTCACTGCACTACCAGGTGGCAATGTCCCTCTGGGAGTCATCACCCCATACTGCCAGTCGCCACCCAGTGGCCATACATTGTCATCTTCATGCTGCCAGGCAAAGCCAGCAATGTTTTCTACATCAACACTGTTGCTGCAGCAGTCTTCACCCGATGCAACTCCACCAAAAACAACATCATCGCCAACTCTATTTTCAAAGCCGCCATCAACCCAATCTAGGATCTAGCCTGACCCATTCCTACGCCAACTGGCAGTCCAATAATACATCCAGGGGATCCTCTGGAACAGCTTTAGGACAAGCTGTTGCTGATGGAGGGAGTATTGTTAGACTCCTGATGAGTACTCAACACAAAAAACCCAATTCACAAGGCTCAGCCAACAACTGAACCTTTGTGCGAGAAAATAACCGATTCTTGAAAGACTTAGTGGAATTTCTTGAGTTTTATAAATACCTCCTTGTAAGGTCATTAGAGGGACCTTTTGATGAAAGATCACCTTGTGGTTTCTTGGCACGAGCTGTATCCGTCTGTCGTGAGGGCAAGAACTCCCAATTTGGAAGTTCTTGAGGGTTCACTCACCAATTGCTGTCTTTTCTCTTCCATTCTCCTCCCTCCCTAGTCCCATTTCTTGATTTTGTTAGATCTACATGGAGATCATGAGAATATGTCTACTCTTCCTCTTTTCGAAGGTAACTTATGCCAGATATTTTCTGATATATTTATACAAGTTGTGGCGGTGTATGTGTATACAATTATTATGGACATTAACAAACTTGTAAAGTCCCTAGAGCTCCTTGTAAAGCTTGTTGGAAAACTCGTTGACGGACTTGATTAATCGCTCTTTGTTGTTCAAAAAGAAGAGTTTCATTTTTATAAATTTCTAATCGTTCCAAATTCTCAGAAGTCGCCTTAATCAAATTTTGTTTTTCTCGTTCTATCTCGGAGTATCCATTGACTCGATAGTCATTGGCTTCCGTTTCCACTTTACGTAAGCACGTCAGTACACTAAGATTTAAGGTCATTTCTTCAAATTGCTCTCCACTTCTAAGTTTATAGCTTTCGCAGTAGCTTCATCGATGTTACCCACCAAATAAAAGGCCTGTTCAGGAAGACTGTCTAATTCGCCTGAGAGAATAAGTTTAAAGCCCCTAATGGTTTCTTCAAGGCCAACATATTTCCCTGGAGAACCAGTAAATACTTCCGCTACAAAGAAGGGTTGTGATAAGAAACGCTCAATTTTTCGTGCTCGTGCTACGGTTAAACGATCCTCTTCGGATAATTCGTCTAATCCAAGGATAGCGATAATGTCCTGCAGTTCTTTGTAACGTTGTAAAGTTTCCTTGACTCTTTGCGCAGTTTCATAATGTTCCTCACCAACGATTGCAGGTTGTAGCATGGTTGACGTTGAATCTAAAGGATCCACTGCTGGATAAATACCTTTAGCAGCTAATCCTCTTGATAGTACGGTAGTCGCATCTAAATGCGCAAATGTCGTTGCTGGCGCAGGGTCAGTCAAATCGTCTGCAGGTACATAAACTGCTTGAATAGAAGTTATAGATCCCTCCTTTGTAGACGTAATTCTTTCTTGCAAAGAACCCATTTCTGTACTAAGGGTAGGTTGATAACCCACCGCAGACGGCATTCTACCTAATAAAGCCGATACTTCGGATCCTGCTTGGACGAATCTAAAAATATTGTCAATGAATAGCAGTACGTCTTGTTCATTAACATCTCGGAAATATTCCGCCATAGTTAGAGCGGTCAAACCAACTCTCATACGAGCTCCAGGCGGTTCATTCATCTGACCATAGACGAGAGCTACTTTTGATTCTGCAATATTTTTTTCATTAATGACTCCGGATTCTTTCATTTCCATGTAAAGGTCATTTCCTTCACGCGTACGTTCGCCTACTCCACCAAATACGGATACACCTCCATGAGCTTTAGCAATGTTGTTGATCAATTCCATAATCAGGACTGTTTTACCCACTCCAGCTCCCCCAAATAGTCCAATTTTTCCTCCACGGCGATAAGGGGCTAAAAGATCCACTACTTTAATCCCAGTTTCAAAGATTGCTAATTTCGTATCTAACTGGATAAAGGCGGGTGCGGATCTATGAATAGGAGATGTTGTGCGAGTATCTACAGGACCTAAATTATCAACAGGCTCACCAAGAACATTGAAAATTCGTCCCAGAGTGGCTCCACCGACTGGAACGCTTAGAGCAGCTCCCGTATCAATCACGTCCATTCCTCTCGTTAGACCATCTGTAGCACTCATAGCTACAGCTCGAACTCGATTATTTCCTAATAATTCGGAAATATATTACATATCATAACATTTTCCTCTCGTTCATCATGGTCTCGCATTTATGCACTTAAGAAATGTTTTTTTTTGCAACTTGCTGAGTTTGGTTGTATTTTTAAAAGAAAAAAATATTTGGATTCATTTGGTCAAGCACTATTTACCATGATCTGGAGTAAACTGTGGGTGTCTGCTCTTTTATTTTGCATTTCTAACTTCTAGTCAAGCAACAAGAGTAAAGTATTCCCTGAGCAAAGAATGTTTCTTTTCTGATCTTCTAGTCAAGGAGCTTCGAAGAGTTGGCTTACTTAGGACTTCGGCCCTTTTTTTGTTTAGGATTTATCGTTTCTCATTTAGCGTCAATTTTTGTCAACATTCATACAAATTCTGTCGTTCGTTTTTTTGCCGTCTTAGATGATGATGTATTTGTCTGTTCTCTTGCTAATATTTCCCCTTTTTTAACTCTTTCTTATTCCATAATACTAATATTTCCCCATTAATATATTTTTTTTAACTCTTTCTTATTCACCTTTTTTTATCGTTCAAACAAAATATATCCCTTTCTTAATAATGATATTTACTTTATCTTGGATTTTGGTGTCCCACGATGCACATTTTTTCTTATACGCTGTATGCTATTTGTTCAACAGTTGATCTTAACCTTTTGTTTTAAAACTGTTGTAGCTTTCGGAACTTGTTAGTATGGAGATGTATGGTGAGTGGATACGTTTGGTGGCAGAGTTCACAGAAAAATCACTCCAGTCTTGGCAGGTTTGCTTGTCCTTTGACAATTACCGGCCTGATAAAATTGCTTCTCATTTTAAAGACACCACTTTCCTTAGTCAGAAATTATTTATTTAATCTACAGTGGGCTAGTGGTGGTGTATACTATCTGTTGGGACTCTGGTCCAGACTGGTGACATCTGTCCCATATTTGAAAGGCGATACACCTAGCCTTCTTGATGAGTTTGTTCCGACCATCATTGAGGGCTTTATTACCTCAAGATTTAACTCTTTGCAGGTACCCATACTTGTCATGGTTTAAGCATCTACGTTTTATCCCTATCTATGTTGGGTCCAGCGTGATCAAATCTTTTGTTTGAAGTATCTACATTTCTTTGATACGAGTTGCAGGGTGGATTCCCTGATGAACTCTCTGAAAATCCATTAGACAATGTAGAAGTCCTCCAAGACCATCTTGAGAGTTTTCCATACCTTTGCAGGTTCCAGGTTGAGTTATTTTCTTAACTTTTATCATATTCAATGTACATTTCTGTTAGATTTTTCTTTTTTTTTTTCTTATCTCAATGCGGAACTTTCATTCTATTTTTATCCAGCCATTCTCCTTTGCATGACATTTTTCCCATTTTGTAGTATCAAAGAACCAGTTTATATATCATAAAGGTCATGGAGCCCCTTATCCAGACGTATTCAGTATGTAGCCCAATCAATGTGTTGGTTTCCTTCTTTTCATTATTTGAGGTTCTTAATAAGTATAATCATTTATCACTTATTCTCTTCAGAACTGGGCAAGCCTACAAGTTCCTGGGGACAACAATGAGCTTTGTCTTGTCGAAGGGCAGCTTGCATGGATGGTTCATATCATTGCGGCAATTCTCAAGATCAGACAAATTACTGGGTACAGGTGTTTTCATCATTTTACAGAGAATACTTCCTCATCAATAAATGAATGCCAGATACTCAACGATTAATTTATTGTGAACCTCCAGTGGGAACGCAGAATCTCAAGAATTTATTGATGCAGAGCTGGCAGCTCGTGTTTTGCAACTGATTAATGTAACTGATAGTGGAATGCATTCTCAGGTACAATAGTAAGACTGAATGGATTCGATAGTGATGTGCCATCATTTTTTCATAAATTTGTTAGCCAGTTTCATCTATGTAACTTTTCTCTCTTCTGTCTTGGTATGGTTGTCATCTTCGGGGTGACTCTAGGGTTAGATGTTCTTCTCTAGGAATTTTTAAATATCAGGGTGTTTTTTACTCATTATGTATCAGGCTGAACTTCATATCGGATCCAAAATGATCAAGGTGTCTACTTTTGGAAACACATCGTAACCTTGTGGGTATTACTAATCTGGGTCATAGAGCCTACTGTGTCTTTTAAAGACGAGCACTTTTTAGAACCTCAAATTTTGAAACCCTCTGAAGCATTTGGGCGTTAAGGGAGATTGATAGTACATTGGATGCATTTGTCTCCTGGGACAAATTTGTCCGTCTAACGCAGGACCCTTTTAGACAATGGTTACAAAAAGTTTTGATTTATCAGGAAGTCTGTGAAACGAGTTTGTTTTTCCTAACTTTTAATTATGCCTTTTTGCAGAGTAACGCGAAAAATCCTTTCTTAGTTGCTATTGAGTGTCTCTTGGCCTTAAAAAAGATTACCTTATGGTTTTTTTATCTTCATTGTAGAGATATTCTGAAAAGAGTAAGCAACGACTTGACTGTGCAATAATTGTTTTCTTTCAACAATTTAGAAAGTCATATGTTGGGGACCAAGCCATGCTTTCATCAAAGGTTAGAGTAATACATCAGAGAGGACGTTAATAGTTGGTTATTATATTTTTGTTGATATCTAAAGGCCCAGTTAATTGTTGCAGCAGTTATACTCTAGATTGTCAGAGCTTCTTGGACTCCACGATCATTTGGTGCTACTTAATGTAATGGTCGGAAAGATCGTGACAAATCTAAAATGCTACATTGAGGTAAGTCGGTACCCAGGCCTTTTAATCCTTCTTAAAGTTGTCTCAAGCAACATCTTTCAATTTATGCAGAACGATGATGTCATCAAGCACACATTGGACCTGTTTTATGAACTAGCGTCGGGGTCAGTTTCTATCAATCAGACTGCTGGGTGCAATATTTGGTTTCCTTGTCTCACTGTTTAGTTTTGCTTTGCAGCTATATGACTGGGAAACTTCTTCTCAAATTAGATACTGTGAAATATATAATCGGGCATCACACTGTAATTCCATACACAATAACCTTTTCTTCATGCATTGATGTTCTTTAATCCAATATCTAGAACTGACCATAATTTCGTCCTTTATTTCAGAGGGAATACTTCCACTTTCTGGAGGAGTACAAGTGCTCTCGAAACCGGACAACCTTTTACTTTACCCTCGGTTGGTTGATCTTTATGGAGGACAGCCCCGTAAAGTTCAAGGCTGCTATGGACCCTTTATTTAAGGTAATTTCTACAACATTTTTTGCATAATAGTCTCCCTTTCCTCACTCTTTTGCATACTTTTTATTGAATGAATATTCTGTTTTATTTGATTACCTTTGCATCCATTTGTCAGACTCGTCTGTTAAAGGAAGTTAAGTGATTACTGTTATCTTCCTGCAATTCCACCTCTGGAGCTCTGCCATATTTTTTCACCTTCTTTCTTTTCACAACGTTAGAAAAAGATAGTATATGGCGGTTGCAAAGAAAATGTATCATTATTGTGATTTCGATGATGTTTCTGTTTAGATGATCCCGTTTCCAAGTAAAGAAGGTTCTGAAAAATGAGTTGCAGGTATTCGTGATGGGAATGAGGTTTCCTTGAGACTAGGAGGCGTTATCGCCTGTACTCAAGTGTTTTATGTTTTTCATTTTTCTTCATTCACCGCCCTTGAGTGTCATATCTGACCTCGGCGTAGTAGCATTAGCATTATTGGGGTAGCATCTGTTTAAAGTTGCCGATAGTTGCCCACTCATTTTTGTTATTGATTATCAGTATCCGTTTTCGAGGGATAACGCCTAAATATTATGCCAGCCATTTGAGTTTCCTTGATGTGCGCTCTGATTGAATCTATTTTCTGATTTTTTTTTTGAAAAAAGGATAGGGGAGATGACACGGTCAGTGACCCTCCCAGTGAGATAAAATTATATTATCGTTAAGTACTTGTAGGGCCTAAAGGGCCTTGGCCCTGGGCTTTTACACCATGCAGTGGCAAAACCTGCAGCTGTTTGTATCACCGCGTCCGTCAATGCTTCCTGTTTGTTGAAGATGACTTTGTTCCTATGCAGCCATAGTGCCCATAGCACTGCAAAGGGTCGAACCTGCCCCTCTAGGCCCCTAGGTGCTCCACTTTGTACAGAGTCCCAAAAGGCCTTCACTGATGAGATATCCGCCTTCTTAGTGTGCATTCTTGTTTTAACCCTGAGATAATCGGATCCTCTGATGAGATATCTATTTTCTGATGTTAAACGTTAGACTAAATGTGGTCGTATTGATCTTGGTTTGATTTTAACCCTGGGCAACCGATTCTTAATTAAGTTAATTCACAGTATTCTCAGATGACTTCATCTTAGATATTCAGTCTAACACAAGTCCTCTAATTTTGGCGGGGTTTTACAGGTCCTTGTCACCCTGGAGTCGACCCCTGATTCTGCTTTTAGGACAGATGCTGTAAAATATGCTCTTATTGGTTTGATGAGAGATCTCAGAGGAATTGCAATGGCAACTAATAGGTTACTCTTTGACCTATCTCTGCAACAGATTTACACTCAACATAGTGGAATGGATTTCATATTCATCTTCAGCTCATAATTTTTTTTTTTGGGTTCAGTCGAAGAACGTATGGACAATTCTTTGATTGGTTTTACCCGTCTCATATTTCACTGCTTTTGAAAGGAATTGCGCATTGGGCCGATACACCGGAGGTATTCTATTTTCAAATTTCATGTTATGATGTCAGCTTTTGTTGATCGTGGTCTCGTGATGACTATCTGTTTTAATCTTTTAATCTGAAATGAACCATTCATCGTTTGCATGAATAATAAAAATTCCATTAAAATCTTTCACTGAATTTCCATGTTTCATACTGTGCTAGCAGACTCTCTTCTTTCTTTTTACCGAGCATGTTGTAATATCTTTTTTGAAACATAACATGTGATACATTACTGCAAAGAGCTTAAGTGAGTTCATGGTGGATAATTTTCCTTCATTATTGTAAGCGCATATTCTGGTGGCTACGTCTTCTGCTTTTCACGTTGTCTTGAATGAAGCTTGTCAAAAGAAATGCTAGGGAAATAAAGTTTTGGGAGTGGAAACTTTGAAACAGGTCTTTTGACATTTAAGGAGACTGCCCCTGTGATTTAAGTTCCCGTCAAATAGGATATGATGCTCTTGACTGGTGCCAATAAGGACTCTTTGTGTTTTACATCTGATAAATTGTATTTTGTCCGATGTTTTTCCGGAGTATTTTCTTGGCACCTGGAAGCGGATGTATTTCTCTTATATTTTGAAATACTCGATGGCGTTTGTATTGGACAATCCTTTTTCTGAGAGAACCTTTTTTCAATAGATATCAACCACTTGCAAAAATTTTTATTCTCTTGGATTTTCTTGTGTCCTGGAAAATATCTCTTTCTACCAGGTAAAATCGTCCACTATGATCGTTAACCGACCAGTTGGGTACATCTTTTGTATATATTCATACCCTTGGTATGCATTTGATGGTTAAAAAAATTGATGGTTGCAAAATTATTACATTTAAGTATTTTGATTTTTCTTTTTCTTTTTACTCTAATGAGGACTATCGTGAGCCAAAGAATCTTTCACTTGACTGAGGAAGAGAATTGCCAAACTCTTTACCATATCAAAAAAAACATATCAAAAGGTGCATCTGTCTTATTTTTGTTTCATTTTTGCATCTGTTATACCTATCTATTTCTTCACTCTTTTGTAACATTTGTTTTATTTTTGTATTTTTATTACATTGACATTTTATAATGTATGCATTTGCGTGCTATTCATATGATTTTCTGAAACTTATCTTCTGAATCATCTCTCTTACGATTTTACTGATAATCCTGCTTGGCGTTGCTTAATTTAATACCGTCTCACTTTTGACATTTTCAGGTTACTACTACGTTGTTGAAATTTATGTCTGAGTTTGTCTTTAACAAAGCTCAGCGTTTAACTTTCGATTCTTCTTCCCCTAATGGCATTCTTCTATTTCGGGAAGTTAGCAAATTGATAGTGGCGTATGGTAGAAGAATATTATCCTTTCCTGCCGGCAGTGATATCTACTCTAGCAGATATAAAGGCATGTGGATTTCCTTGCACATTCTTTCGAGGGGTAAGCTTCACAGAGTGTAGCGTTTTAATTTTATACGAAATAGAAATTCCATGTTTACTCCATTGCATTTTTCTCGCGAATCACTTTTTCACTTTTGAAATGGAAATAACATCCTTGCCAGTCCTCTTTTCCGTGGGTCCTACTGTTCTCCGAAAGGTTACTGAAATGGGCGGGAATTCTCGATTGACCTGATTTACATGGAAATGTATATTTTTAGCTTAGGATAAAATAAAATAACATTATATTGCTCTTCCCCGTTTTTTCGCAAAGATTCTGTTTTAGTTTCTGACTGTTAATAGAGTTGACCTGGATGGAGATTGAGAAAGAGCTTAAGATTGAGGGCGAGCATCCCAATATCTTTAGTTAGAGTCATTGTGATCTCCTTCTCTTTCTCGAGGGCTTGCCTATTCATGGTAATCTTAGATTTATTTTTAACCTTTTGTTTCTCCGTCCTATTGTAGGATATTTTTGCAAGTAGCCCGTGGTCCATGGAGAAAAGTATCATATTCTTTCTCGAGTAAAATAGTTCTCAAAGAGCTATGTTCTCTAGGTTGATTCGGAGTAGTATCGAATGGTTGCTCGTGTAAAATTTGTAATTTAATGTCCTAGACCCTGAAGTAATGCTATATTATGTTGTTAGTAATAGGTTTTAATAGATGGCTGAGAAATGCTATGATAGTTGTTTTTGTCCTGATTTTTAATGAGGTGCTCGGGTTTTTGAGTAGACTATCTAGTTGAGCACTTATTTTGATTTTTTTTGTGTCGTATGGAATTTATTCAAGTTATCATGCTGAGTCTATTTTTACTCATAAACATTTTACCCTGGAACAGCACTCGCTGGGAATTATGTCAATTTTGGTGTGTTTGAGTTGTACGGAGACAGAGCCCTTGCTGATGCACTTGATATAGCCCTAAAAATGGCGCTGTCAATTCCTCTACCTGACATACTGGCGTTTCGCAAGGTTGTATGGGCAGTGACTTCAAATTGAAGGATGAATTTTATAACTTTAAGATTCCTTATTTCTTTTAAAAAAACTTTAAGAATCCTTATTTTTTATCTGTTTTCATTCCAGAATGTTCTGGGTTATTTTAATTTTAGTACGGATAAGATGCTGATTAACCATTTATTCCCTAACAGCAGAACAGGTTGATCATCGACTTCGGGTGGTCTTCCATATTTTCTTCAAAAAAATTAACTCCCTAACATCTGAAAAACTTATGTGCTTGGAACTGTTTTTATTTTTTGAAAAGTAGAATAAAAAATTATCTGACGATTTGGTGACTCTCTCAGTAGAACTATAGAGGCCCATCTTGGTCTATTTAAAACATGTTCAATCCTCCAGTCTCCTCCACAATCAGAGGAAATCAGACTGCCTTAAGTCCCTCCAACTCAGGGATAGCCACGTCGATAGAAGCCATTCTTTCCCCACACCTCATTTCTCTACAGCCATATGGCCCAAAATGCCGCTAGTACCCGCCTGCCTTCTTCCTTCTTCCTTGTACACCCACATCTCTGGATTGAGCCCCAGAAAGCCTTTTGAGAATTCACAACCACCATTGATATCTCTTAGCTGGCCCAAATCGTGGGGGCAAAAGAGCGCTCACAAAATAGGTCTTGGTAGTATTCTTTACCTGCTTGAGCATAGCACACATGCCAACAATGTATCTGCATATATCCTTTTGTGAAAGGCCTGGAACCCGAGCCCTCCTCTTCCCCCTCTTGGATCCGCACATGTGCCGTGGATTGAAAAAGGGTTGTTGACTCATGTCCAGCCTTCTTTTTCACCGTACCTTTGGTTTAACTGAGCTGGGGACTGCTGCATGTCCAGGAATCTGCAACCTTTTGGTTTGGCATGGCACCAACAATCCCAAACCTTGGATTTTCTTCCAAAAAAAAAGAAAAAACAATCCCAAACCTTGGAATTAGGGCTTGTGTGAGTGCATGTAAGCGAGGAAATGCTTCATGTAACGTGCCTTGTGGCAACGATACCTTCAACCAATACTGAAATACGAAGCCATTGTCTAACTTGGCAGCGAAGAATTCACCTACTGGGGGGAAGATCTGTTGGAGTCCTTGCCAAAAGGGTGGAGGCCCTTGGGACGGAGCTGCTTTTCCCTCCCAATTCAACCCCTGCCATAAGTTTACCAGCTGTATTTTAATGGTGAGGTCATCTCGGGGATTCAAAATCCTTTCCACCCACTTCATTAGCAGTGCCATGTTCATTCTTTGTATGTGCAAGATTCCTCCAGTAGCCATTCTACATTCTCTATACTGGTTAGTCTGTTTTTGTCATCCTCCCCCTCTTCTTTTTTGAAGAAAATAAGGAAGACCACGGGATCGGTGGTCAACCTGATGCTATTAAGATATAAAGTTGTGTGCAATCCATACACAAATTGACCAAAATGGTCTGCCATTCACCTCCCTCCAAACCAAAAAAATATTAATGCCTTAAAGTCCTGAAGGACATTCTCCATGGAAGCCTTCTTCGCCTTGAATACTACTACATTACGGCGCAGCCATATCGCCCAGAGCACCGCGGGAGTCTCCCTCAGTCCAGCTTGTTCCTGTACCTTCCGTCACCTGCGGAGGCCCAAAATGTCTCATCGGAGGACACATCCACCCCCGTCAGCTGCTGCGATGCCCATATTCCCTGGGCGAAGGGACTTGCGAAGAATAAGTCGGAGCAGTCTTCATTGTCTCTGGCGCACATAGGGCAATCTGTGGAAGCCGCCGGGACCCATCGCAACCAATCGTCGCCACCTCAACAACCAGCTGAAGAGACTCACCTTGAGAGGGATTTTTTGTTTCATCAACATGGAGGATGTGGTGTTGATTGTTGAATGCTCCAGCGCTTCCTCTCTGATCTTCATATAGGCCTTTTTTACTGAAAAAGATGTCCCATGCCACACCCATCCATCACGTGACTCCCTTGATGGAGGAGGACCTGTTGCATCTTCATAAACTCCAAAAACCGTGGCTCCGATAAGGGCCCTGCCATGATTGGGGTCCAAACTCCATCCCAACACTCACAGGCGGTAGCATGAGGGTTTTGCGCCAGTGCAAAAAATCTTCAGAATTCTAGTTTCAAGATGCCTTTATTGGACTAGTTACCTGTCCAAAAAAGAAAATCAGCACCATCTCCCAATTTGGCGTCGAAAAATGCATGGATACACGGTATAGCTTGACAAAGACCCCGCCATAATGGAGACTCCCCTCGAGTTTTTGCCCAACGCATCTCCCAATCAATCTCTGAGCCATATTTATCCCTCAAGACATTCAAAACCAGGCCCTCTTCTGCTGATGCAAATCTTACCACCCATTGGTCAATAATGCCAAATTCATGGATTCCAGGTGGAGGATCCCCAAACCCCCCTGTTTCACTGGTCTGCATACTATGTTCCATAAGACCAGAGGCACCCCCTTGCGCTCTTCATGTTCGTTGCCTCCCCAAAAGAACCTTCTCAGCAATCCATCCAAATGTTTTTCTACACCTGTTGGCATCTTAAAGACCGAAAGATAGAAAACTGGGATTACTGAGAGTATCGATCTCAGCAGCACCAGGCGACCCCCTTTTGATAGCACTCTGTTCTGCCAGCCTTCCAATCTCCTCTCCACCTTCTCAATCACTGGCTGCCATTCTGCATTTAAAATATGTCTCCCTTCAACAGAAGACCCAAATAGCTCAGTGGGATTGACTCTCTAGATGTGCCAAGAGCGCTAGCGCATTGTGCCTCCTCATCAGAATGTCCGAATCCCACAAATTCCGATTTGGCTCGATTCAAATGTAGGCTTTAGAAGTATGAAAATAAATCTAGTAATGTAGATAGAGTACGTGCTTCCTCTGCTGATTTGATAGGTTTCCCTGGGACGCATCGGGGGCATTCTCGTCATGTTTCCCTCTATGTTCCTTTAAATAGCACAGCCCTCCTTGTGGGGAGGGCAGACTTGGATGTTGGTTCTTGAGTGATTGTTGGTTTCCCCTCCCTTCTCGTCTCTCCTACATCTACCCTCTCTCCCTCCATGATCCTCGTCCTCGTGATCTTCTCGACTTCACAGCGTCTTCAAGCGGCTCGTCCTCGGCCGATCCCTACCCCCTCCGCTCGGCCTCCTCTCCTATCCTTCCCGTTTCACCTCTCTACCCTGTGAATTTCTTCCTCGCCTCATCGTCCACTCCTTCCGATACGAGCCTAGATCAAGGTTCGTATCATGATCCTTCTATGTCAGGCCCAAATACCTCATTGGTAAGTCATCTAGTAATCTAGTAAGTCATCTTCCCCCTCTTCAATGGCAGGCCCAAATACCTCATTAGTAATCTCTCAATTGGTATTCCCTATGCCCCTGCATATTGACTCTCTTCTTCCCAATCTCCCAGTCTGTTACAACCGTTTTTTAACTCGCTGAAAATCTCAATTTAGCTTCAAGTGCAAAGTAAACTGATTTTCCTCTAAATAAATGCTCTGATAGATTCTTTGAGTCATCCTGCATACTGGATGGTATGCAATTTAGTACATAGTTAGATGCGGACAATGATCCTCGTCTGTAACATTATCTGAACCATTAATTCAAAAAAAAAACATTATCTGAACCATAATTATGATGCTGATAATGATCGCAGTTCCTTGGTGCATGTCGACCAGAATAGGTCTCTAAGGTTATGTCTTAATTAGCATAGCGGACTACGGCGTTCATCAAAGTCACTAAAATTTCCTTTGCTATTTCACCCGGATGCCAGTATGATGATTATTCAATGAATATATTTTGTCAGAGCAGCATTGAGAAATCAATCGTTTATTCTGTCAATGAATCGTGATTCTCTGAACATCGGTGGCTGAACTTTTGAATGACTTGCTAGCTTGACGAACACTGTACCCATTCCCCTTCCAAATTGTTGGTATTTGTAGAATCGAGGAATTAAATTCGACATTACTTGAAGTTGGAATCTACCATATTGCCTTCCATCATGTTGATCCAATGTTTTTTTTTCTTCAAAAACAAATGCAAGGTTTTTTCTAGCTGAAGGATTGGCGTCCAAATTCATTTTATGGTCGTAATGTTAATTGTTTTATAAATTTGGTCTTTCAAAAAAATTAAAAATAAAAAGACGAAAATACCCTAGTTCGGTAATTGGAGGAAAGCGAATTTACGCTACCATGGTGAAATTACTTTATCATTTGGGGAATGGAAACTGGATGTGTTTTTAAGAGGTGTCCAAACATTGCCTCTCTTTGGTAAAAGCTTGATATTTGCCTTGAATCTTATGTCTTTTAATAACCAAATTTTATTGAGAATTGCGTGCATTTGTTTTCCTAACGGTGTAACTTGTTTCCTTTTTCTCAGTTGATGAAGGCATACTTCGCATTTATGGAAGTTTTATTCAACAATCAGTTGGTTTTTGTTCTCAATCTGGATCCGAGCACATTTATTCATATTGTGAAATCGCTTGAGTCTGGTCTTAAAAGCTTGGATTCCAATGTATCATCTCAAGTATGTTCCCTCACACGATTCCAATGTACATGTTTACAGTGCTTTCTTCTGGTGAACTTGTTGTTCAAAACTATATTCATATTGACAGAGGTCAAACCAGAGAGAGAGAGAACGAAGACCCTTTGATTCAACAAAAAGAACCACACGATTTACTTGATAATCAGGGAGATTTATACAGCGTAAGGGCAACGGTGGACTAAAAAGCTGTGTAGAGTAACGTGATGTTCAAGGAACGTCAATTTTATCGCGTAACTGATAGCACATATAACTAAATTCATGCAATTAAACGTGAATCTTGTGAAGTTTTGGTTTTTAATGTCAAAATCTTATGTTAATTTTAATTTTCTTTTAATTCAAAAAAAATCTTATGTTAATTTTAATTTCCTTTTCTTTATTTTCTGTTTTTATGGATTTTAATATAGTGTTGATTTAGATTTTGTAAATTGCTCTTAATTTTGATTTTATCTTGCCTACAGTGTGCTTCTGCAGTTGACCATCTGGCTACTTACTACTTTAACCACATCACGACAGCAGATTCACCTCCGTCGTCGGCTGCTATCAATTTGGCACGACATATTGCTGAGCGGCCGAATTTATTCCCTGAAGTATGGCGCTTCACTTAGTTTTCATGTCTATTTTTCGCCTTATGTTTGGTGTTAGCCTCTGGATCGACCTTGGTTAAGACTTCTATTTAATATGTACAAAAGTTTCTGGCTCTGTGCTTGGAATCAATTTTCCTATATTCGTTGAATTGTTCTTGCTTGTGCTTTACATAACGGATTAAGAACTAAAACTTGGTATTCTCTATGCAGATTTTGACGAGTCTGTTTGAGATAGTTTTGTTCGAGGACTGTGGGAATCAGTGGAGCCTAAGCAGACCAATGCTAAGCCTCATACTCATCAGCGAACAGGTGCCAACAGATAACTTTCTCTCTCTCGCTCTCTCTCTTTCCTGAATGATTTTTTCTTTTTACCTTTTTTACTTTTTGGAGTGCACATTTCAATCGAGATAAACTATCTTTTCTAGATCGGGCAGAACATCTTGTCATCTCTTTGTCGCAAATCATTATTTCAAATCCTTTTTTGGCCGAGACAGTAGGGGAAACGCCTGTTTTCTTTCTGGAAAGGCCTATTGTTTAGCTGTCGCATTTGTCTTTTTGGTTGCTGGCATATATGTATAAACGATTTGTACGAGATAAGGTAATCGTAAAACCTTGATCGATACAGCACAATTCGTGAATTCTATTTTCCCGATTGATCGATATACCACAAATATTCAGTCCAAAAAGGTGCCCAACCGTCATTCTCTTATTTATGCAGATATTCAGCGATCTGAAGGTCCAGATCTTATCTTCACAGGTTAGTTAAACTGCTCCATCCGCCAGTCCAACCTACAAGCATCACCCATTAAATACACCCTTTTAATTCTCATTAAACCTAATCTTTTTGATTCCCTTTCCTTCCTTTCTCATTATAAATTCTGCAATCCCTGCGCAGCCTCCGGATCAGCAACAACGCCTCTCCCAGACATTCGACAAGCTCATGTCTGACGTCAACCGAAGTCTGGATTCCAAGAACAGGGACAAATTCACCCAAAATCTCACTGTTTTCCGGCACGAATTCCGCATCAAGTAAAAAAAGAAAAAACACACACACACACACCCCATCTCCAATATTTGCTCCCCTATTGTACAGCTCACATTCTTCCACCCTTCTTCCATCAAATTCTGTACATATTCTTTTTTCTAGTCTTTCTATTTTTCTAGAGAGAGAGAAAAAGAGACGAAGAAGGTAAGAGAGCGATGGCGGACGTTAAAAGAAGGTAGCTACGGCCATTGGACATTGTCCAGCGTCGTGGGCTGCTTCGGTCCAGACGAGTAGACGATATAATACGAATCGCGCCACGTCGTAAGGCAAGTTCGGTGGAAGGTTAAGGCAAAGAGTTATCGGAAATGGGCAGCGGCGTTGGCGGGTTGAAGGCTCGGCCGGCGCCGTTCACTTACGTTGTGCACGTACTGGCCGCGATCTCTGCCCTTCTAGTTCTCTTCTGGGCTATTCACTTCCGCGGCGGCCTCGCCTTCGTCGCTACCAACAAGAATCTCATCTTCAACGTTCGCTCTCTCTCTCTCTCTTTCTCTCTCTCTCTATGGAAACTCAGCTGACTGTCTTCTTTCCCGTTTCAGATTCATCCTGTGTTCATGCTGATTGGCTTCATCATCCTCTCCAGCGAAGGTAACTTGGGTTCTTCTTCTTTTCTTTGTTTATCATGGTGGTTATTCTTGGTTTGGTCGTGTTTTAGCGATAATCAGCTACAAAGTTCTTCCCTGGAGCAAGGAAGCGAAGAAGCGAGTCCATCTGACGCTCCACTTCCTGGCCCTGGTTCTTGGGGCCGTGGGCATCTACGCGGCGTTCAAGAACCACAACGAGAGCGGGATCGCTAATCTCTACAGCCTCCACTCCTGGCTCGGCCTCGGCACCATATCCTTGTTCGCTGTCCAGGTTAATAATTCTCGTTCCTCGGCTCTCTCCGCGGCTTGGGATCTTGAATTTTGGTTTGTGTTCTTGTTCGCAGTGGAGTTTCGGGTTCGTGTCCTTCTTCTATCCGGGATTGGCGCCCGCTGTGCGGAGAGATGTTCTTCCGTGGCACGTTCTGGGGGGGGTCTTCGTCTACGCGCTGACCATCGCCACGGCCCAACTTGGGTTTCTGGAGAAGCTCACGTTTCTGGAGAGCGCGGGGCTCGACAAGTACGGGACGGAGGCCGTTCTGGTTAACTGCACCGCGCTTATCGTGCTGGTTATGGGAGCCTTTGTCGTGCTCGTGGCTGTACTCCCCTCCGAGGTTGACTATCCGGAGGGTTACAGACCCGTTCCGGAGGAGGCTTAGACGATTACGGTGCGGGTTATCCATCTTCCACCGTGTTCATTCCGCCGAATAATCCGCTCTATTTTCTACTCTGTTCTAGTACTGCTTAGAAATGCCAGTTTCTCTTGTTTGTATTCCCGTGTTCATCTCTCTCTCTCTCTCTCTCTCTCTCTCTCTCTCTGTCTGTCTGTCTCCGTCTATGTCTCTCCATGTCTTTCTCTCTCTGTCTCTGTCTCTCTCTGTCTCTTCTGGGTTTGATTATTCTTGTTTGTATTTACGTGTTCATCTCTCTCTCTCTCTCTCTCTCCATGTCTTTCTCGCTCTCTCTTCTGGGTTTGATTATTTCTTTCCGAAGGAGAGGGAAAGCGAGTTCTGGATGGCGTTTGTGGACGGTGGCGGATATCATTCGAGATTCAATGAACGTGAGACTGTCCGTTGTGTGGTGTGCACACTTCGGTAGTGTGTGGTGTGAAATTCAGTTCCGTTCTGAAAGACAGTTCATGCAAACTCTCGGAGCGTCGGTGCTTTTTTATCCTGATTACGGTCTCGCTCTGGTCCTTTGGCATGGACCTAATGATAGACCCAAAATGTATTTTCTCTAATTTTATAAGAATTTTGTATTTCATGCACCTAAATAGAGCAAGTAATAAAATAATGCATTTTTATGCATGTTTTACAACTTTAAATATATTTAAGACATTTTTAATTTTCTAATGCTCTGTTGGAGAAATAAAGAGATTAAAGAAATAAAGAAAATTGATAAAGAAGAAAGAAACATATATATATATATATTTTTATATAAACAAAAAAGTGGTTTATTGGGCCGGCTAAGGAGCCGACCAGGCGCATAGAGCCCAAGCCAGTTGCAGGCCAGCGAGCGCAGGGCTCAAGCCAGCTCACAGCTGGCAAGGGGCAGCGTCTGGCAGGCATGCCAAGCTGGCCGCCACAATGAGATCAGGCCCACAAAGAAGACAAGGTCACACACTAGAGAGGTATGCATTTGAATTCAAATAGCAATATCCACGGAGATTTATATAGCGCTTTGTATTTCAGACATTTTCAATATGAGATTTGAATCCCACTATATCCTTTACCCTCGCATCAGGCCAGGCCGATGAGTACGAGTGTGATCGTGGCCCAACGGGTCGTGATCTAAAGGAAGAAAAGGAAGAAATCAAGACCAGGCTTCAAGCCAACCCAGCTCGAAGCCCTTGTCTTTTCGGACTGATTAAAGAGACGGATATGATCGCGTCTGTCCAATCTTCTTTAAGAAGATTGGACGATGAGATTGAGCCATCTTATTTAATTTTTTTTTTCTATTTCAGGCCTTCCTATTGGCCGGCTGTGGTGATGTGGATCGCGGGACCCTTCAGCATACAAATTAGAAGATAGGATGCTGACGAGGCGGCTGACAGTGCACTGACGTGACGAAAAAAGGTGCACCAAATTTATCTGGGTCCACGGCTGCAATTTAATCGCAGCCGTTGGACCAAGATTAGCCAGATTGGACAGCCACGGGCATTTTTGTCCATCCTTGCCCCTGGCCATCGACGTCGGCGGCTGGATGCCATTTTCAGCAAGCGAGGGGGGATCACTGGGAGATCCAACGGCCCAAGAGGACCCCTAGGGCCATCCCCCTGTATCGGACGGCTTGGGAGGTTCCTCCCAGGCCGTTAAATGGGCCCCGAAGGCCCCAATTCATCCTGTCTTTTGACCGAGGCTCGTAGAGACGGCGGAGGACCCGTCTGAAGCTGACGGAGCAAGAGGAGGGGCGTGACAACTCTCCGAAGGCTCCTAGAGCTCCAGAAGGCGCCAGAGGAGGCTGAAGAAGACGAAGACTTGCACCAGTACGGGAGAGAAGCAAGGGGGAATCCACATACTGAAGCTAGGCGGCGGCGATCGATGCCGCCCCCCCCTTTATCTTTGATTCAGGGCAAGTTGGTATGTTTATTTTGCTTCATCTGGATGAAAAACCATTACATCACCCCCTTTTTACTTTTAGTTTTATCGTTGATTCAATCTGTTTTGATCAAAAACATTATCACCGCAATTTGGTTTGGATATTTCATTGAACACTTCATGTGTTCGATGAACATTATTCATATTATCCAAGTTTGATTTTATCAAATTTAGACAAAATATAAAAAAATATTCATTCCTCTCTATTGCATCTTCTATCGGGCATTCTGTTGAACACCTCATGGGTGTTCGACAGAAACACCCTCTTATACTTGATTTTCTCTTATAAAATCTATATAAAATATTTGTTCAAAAAAAAATATAAAATATAAAAATACTATTGATTAAATAATACACCTCTCTTTAGTTTTTGACTTCCTATCAAGCATTTGGTCGAACACCTCTTGGGTGTTTGACTAAATCGACCCATTAGTTCATTTAATCAACTATAAAAAACTCTATAAAACTATATATATCATATGAAAACGTCTAAAACTACCTATATTAATTCTGTGATAAATATATATCTTATATAAGTAGTACTCTATAATTCTAGCCTATTCTAAAGTTATATAAATACTTCTTAACTACTATTATTTTCCCTTTACCCCTTCTTAATATCTCTCTGTACCTATACTTACTTAGTATACTATACTTAGATAATTACTAAACCTTTTCCTATCTGTCTAACTTCTTCTACTTCTTATCCCTTATTTTTATTTAACTACTTAGTTTTATTAAGTACCCTATACTTCTTATTAGGTACTCTTTACTTCTACTTCTTATTAAGTACTCTATACTTCTACTTCTTATTAAGTGCTCCATACTTCTTCAATAACTATATTCATACCATCTTTAAATATAGTATCTAATATCCAGATTCTTTTTTATTATTAGTATCTATAATATATATTACATATAATATCATATATTTTCTCTTCTCTATTTCTCTTATTCACCTATTAATCCCTATAACTACTTATTATTTATCTCTTCTTATCCTTATTATCTTTATTATTATTATTATTATACCTTAACTAACAACTCAATCGTCAAATACATACCTAAAGGCCAGTCCCTGTGGAGACGACCTTACTCCAACTATAGAGTTGATTAAGTTTATATAATTTATTAAATTTATTTGATTGTAGGCAAATTAATTTACAACGACAAATTAAAATTTAATAGACAATTTGCTTCTGACACCAAAACCGTACCTGATGTTTGGTCCAATTCCGGTCCAGTCTTGTTCGGTCCCCGTCCTTATCAAAATGACTAGTCAAAGTCAAAATCAAAGTCAAAGATGAAAAGTTGGCAACAAGTTTTCCTAAAAGAATATGGCATTACAAGCAATTTAGAATATCCATTTTGGAAAGTGAAAAACACCATTTAGATGTTGCTTCCTAGCTCTCTTCATTTCAATTGCTGCACAACCTCCAACATAATATTGCTTTGGCACCACCTTGCTCCTACAACCTAAAAGAAGCATAGACATACATCATGATTCAACAACACACCATTGGAAAAGACAATCTAAATTTTGAATAATAGTAATACCATAAAATGATCACAAAGACTTTTAGTCATCATCATCCTCTGAAATTTCATCCACTTCACCATCTTCCTCTTTGTTCTCCTCATTGGCTCTATAAACGCAACATTTTAAAGTCATTAATATGGATATAGATTCTGCAGATAACTGTCCTCTTTTGAAAGTGACAATTCCTCTTCCTGCTGAAAAGAGACGTTTTGATGGGTCAGCCGAAGCACAAATAGGGAGGAACTCCTTTGCGGCAACTGCAAGCCGTGGATATTTTGCAGACCCAACTTCAGACCTCCATTTGAGTGGGTCATCATGAGGACCAATGCAAGGCTCTTTCAAGTGTTTATCTAATTCATCTCTAGTAGATCCTTGACTTGGACTTGTAGTTGTTTTTTCAGGATCCATCAATGCAACAATTAGTTTTGAGCACTTTGCGAGTATAGATGGTTGTTCTTCAATAGTTTGTTGGTTGGTTGAAGTTAAAGAGCTGGATACTTTATTGAGAAATTGTGAAGTAGTGAGGATGATATAAAAATTTTCATCATCGGGAATAAATTCAAGCTTCTTTTGTGGCTCTAACATTATCTCGACGGGGAACATAGGCTTTAACTTCAAGTGATGTTGATAATCTATCAATTTCTCCTTCATTACATCATATACAATTTTAGGCGACCTTGTTTGTTCCTTGCATGGTGACCTCGAGAGTTCAGGATGATGGAAATATATGTGGCAAGAAAGCCAATCACACATTCTGATGCCGGACGTCGTCGAAGACGTCGTTCGGTCGGTACCGAGTATGGTGGCTCGGTACCTAGATAGTGAAGTCAGACGTTGAAGGCATCGTCGTCCGATGGATAAACCCTAATTGGGTTGATATAACTACGATGCGAAGAATGAACGTCCTAAGTGTCATACTTGCATGCTCTGACTCGAGGGAGGCGTCGAGCTCCGAGCTGGGATGGGGACATCGGTGACAGTGACGACGACGGTGGCATCTTGAACCTCGTCGGAGGGACGAAGACGTCTCCAGCTGAACGGAATCAATCAGAAGGGCTTGCACGTAACGGACGGACTCATCCGTACCGATAAGACGCTCACTAGCATTCATAGTTTTCTCTCAATTTTTTCCCCTCTCACCTACATAGCCCCAGCGCGATGGATTCAAGACGAAAGTACACTGCAAAAGGTAAAATAACAAGCGACGGAGAGAGGGTGCACCTCATCATCGGGCAACTTATCGTGCAAGTTGTTCGTCGATACGACGACCGGAGCGGAGGTGGCGAAGAGGAGCCAGAGAGGGAACGACGACTCGACTGACCGGGGTGCATGAGCATACTGGTGGAGTTCGGGGGCGAGGAACATGACCCGCGAGGCGTGCGGGGATGAGAGGCCACCCATCAACGGTAGGGCTCAAAGGTACCGTTGTGTTAGTGATAGACCGGAGCGAATTGGGGATCAGGCACACAGTCGGCAAGTCGCTGCCGATGGCTGACACAACAACACACGAAGGAGGGGGCGGTGAAAGCAAAACCACCCCGTCACTCGTGAGTAGACGGTCGATGTCATGTGCCGGTCACCTAGTAGAGCACGAGCAGCTAGAGGATCGAGGGATAAGCCAATGGTGGTGAAGAGTCCTGGTAGCAGACAGAGCGCCCGCGGCGTAGGCCCAGATGTCGTCACAAGAGCACCATGGCGTCGGGATGGGATTACGGCTGTCAGAAAGCCTTCTGAAATAAGGTTACAGGTTTGCCGCTCTCGACAAAATCAGGCCGCAACGCTGGGGCGAGAGCATTCCCAGGGCAGCAGGACAGCCCTATTCAGGGAGAGTGATGATGTCTATGCCATATTCACGCCGGTGCTAGGATCAAGGTAATTCACCAGTCATTGATCGGCCCCGCACAAGGGAGCCATTAGCGGGCGAATTCCTTTCTCAAGAAGTTCTAAAGCACGTCGTTGCCGTTTGGGAAAGCTAACGACGATGAAGGATCCAGATAATCTCACCGTACTTGCTCACGCTAGAGAGTACGATGCAGCCCGTGCTGTATTCACGCCAGGACTAGAAGCAATGCAATGTCACCGTGATTGAGTCGTCAAAAGGTGGATTTTGTGTCTGAGAGGTGAGGCCACCCATCCTCTTCCACCATATTCTTAGAGCTGCCATGCACGGAGGGATTCTCAAGCGACTCTGGGGCATGTCGTTGCCGTATGGAAAGGGGGAAGGACGCTGAGAGTCGAAGCAATCTCACGGGCCTCTCGAATAGTCTGTTTCAGTGCTTGAACAAGGTTGGGAGGAGAACGCAAAAGAGATCCCTGATCGCTATCACCTGATGCGAGAAGTCTTCTTGCACAAAGGATCAGGTTCCCCTTCTTCCCTCCGCCCCTGATTCTTCTAAGTCTTCTGTTCCTCGTCCCTTCTTCTCCTTTCTTTTTGTTGAAGGGGGAGACCTACTTCCTTGACAAAAATTCAACACCAATTCAACAAAACAAGTCTGCTCCATTAGGGCGCCCATTTTCCCCTTAAGTAAGGGAATTGATGGGCCCCTAATGGATTCTTAAGGGGGGGGGGAAGAGTAGTCCATTAGGGGCCCTTATATAATGGGCCCTCATTACAAAAATAAAGGAAGAAAACAACATAAAAAGAAAAGGGGGAAAAGGGAGCGGGTCCAAACGGCTAAGGACCCCTCCCTACACAACGACAACGACACACTAGCACGGACAATGACAAAAGTGTCGTGAAGTGATGAAAATAAATCGACGAGTGCGAGAAACACAAAATACGACTAACGAAGATAATGGAAAGCAAGATGCGATAAACGAGCATGCTTCACCCGGCTGTCGACGACGGTGGTGGGTGGTGTGGACGACATCGTTGACAGTTCAAGATGGTGTGCACCATCATATTCCATTACTCATTTCATGTTCATTTATACAACATGTTCATTAATACGTAGATCACTAGTCTTCAAGCATGTGTTCTAAATATTTCAATTCAAAGGATACACGAGAATGACATTGAAGTATTCAGATAGAATATCACTATCTAGCCTCAATCATATGATGAGTATGATCGTTCCCGTAGCCATTAGTGTGGAGACACCAAGGATAGATAGTGGGCGCTCTTTAATGAAAAGATTTCACTGAATTGATCAGTATGAATCACTGAATGGTATTAAACTAACTTTCAATAAGGTTGATTCACGTTGTACTTTGTCAATCAGGTCCTTAGGCCTAAGACACCGAAGACATCTTATGGACTCACAGTTGTACTTTGACTATGACCTACGCATCCCGAATCATGATATTCTAAATAGTCTTAGTTCGGGTACATCAAGAAGTTCACGAAGGCGATTGAGTAGTCAAGATGAGATTGTCCACCCTCGGTATAAGAGGTAACAGCTCAGGGAAGACGTTGCGATGAAGTTGTTGACCAAGGTAGTGAAATATCAGGAGAATAGTTCTCCGATGATTTACGAACGCAATCAATACTTACTCGGAGGACTAATTAGATTTTGAAAGTAGATCATACCTTAAGTCATCCTAGGAGTGTCAAGTGGATGAGAGACTATACATACACGGTAACCGTTGAAAAACAGATTCTAAGAGTGAGTTGATAGAAAATCCTTTGTATCTTCTAGAGCATGAGGTGTAGCTTGGCACACCACGAGTAGGAAACTCAGTCTATCGATGACCTCGGATGGATTTAACCCAATCGATCGACTGATACATGGGCCAAGAGGGTCACACACAAGTGGTATTTTGGACGTCAGGAGATATACTTAAGTTTTGGGGATTTTATGAAAAATACCCACTTAGTATAAATAGGGGAAGGCCCTCAACCAAATTCACGTAGGCCAGAATTGTTTAGGTGTCTTCCTCTTCTTCTCCCTTCTCCCCACACACTCTCCACTCCCGATGAGATCGGGACAATGTAATGACAACGATGGAGGTAGAACGGGGATCATAATGAGAAGGAGGAGATACAACGTGTTGAGGACCACGTGGATATGTCTAGAGGCTGCACAATTGAGTAGCTCAACTCGTCTCGCTCTAGGATCCAAGAAATCACAAATGCGATCCATGCATAGGTTCTTGGTTTAATAATTTTATCGATGTCGTTCGATTTTGAAAAAGTCTTCCACTGAGTACCGTTATGATTTATTCATCCAGATATAGAACTCTAGAACCCAACACAGGATGCATATCGTCAGACACATGAATAATAGAGTCTAATTGATCTAATAGAAGTTGACGCACCCTCAACACAGTGGATGGTGTAATGATTTGTGACTGTGAAAGGATGTTAGTAGCATTACGAAAGCCTTCTCGTTCATCAGAAAACCTTTTCAAGAGATCCCAATCTTCAATCATGATTGAATAGCTAACTTTGTTTGTGTTGAGATAATCACTTACCATCTTTTCTAACACAATTCTCTTCTCGTAAGATGTTTCAATCATTTCAATGTAGATATCCACCTGGTGGGAACATCTTCAATTAGAAACTTTTGATTTTCGATGCCCAAATCATGGCATAAAGTACGATAGGGGTGAACTCTCTGTGATGACGCTCCGGCTGCAATGACAAGTCTTTAGAGCCTTTATGGAATTTCTTTAAATGAAAGCTGAGTATTATTAATGAAGATGTTTTGGTCGTCAATATCTTCACAAAGTGAGCTTGTTGCTCCTTTAATGTGAGTGAAATTATGTGCTAAATGTTTTTTTAAAATAAGGCTTTTATTAGATTTTTTTTAAGAACCTTAAATACCTAGCTCCTTCAAGAGTCATTGAACCGTCCAATTTAGAACATGTGTCATGCATGGTGCGTGATATTGGTTGGTGAAGTCTGAACCAGAATCCTTCATGAACCTTTATAAAGTTTCAACCATGGTTTAGTTATTACTGACATTGTCAGTTTTGATAGCGAGCACCTAGGAAAAAAGGGAAAAAACATTTGAAATATGTAATTACTATATAAAAAGAATTAATGATGATATACCTTGTTTGTGAGATTACAGCCCTTTAGCACATTGTGCACTACCTCTGCCAAGTAATCACCTTGATCCCAAGTATAGCTACACGGTTTGAGGTTGTCCAAGTGTTCATCATGAGTGACACATTTTCTATTGGCTTGAGTACCTCTTTCAGCTGCGACTTTTCCTGTGTAAATTTTTCAGCTGTTGTGCATTGTACACTCTTGGAACTTGGGATATATGCGTCATCAGTTTGTGCATAGAAGGTTAAAACATTCTTAAATTTTGGATGGTCAATAAGTGTGAATGATAGATCCACACTCACAACAAGGTCCAACAAAAGTGCTTTTGCTTCTTCGAGAGATCTGCTTGAAAACTTTGTAGTCTTTGCCAAATAATCTGAGATAGGTTTCACAATAATAGGAGGCTTTAAGTCACTGTATTCCTTGGTATGGCATGCTTTTAGGTGGTTCCATAAATTTGATGTGCTCCCCGTCTTATCCCTGGTCACTATTCTATTTTTTCTTTTACAAAGTTTGCATTTGTAGTTACCGTCACTATTTTTAACATAAGTATTCCAAGACAGGCTATGAATTTTGATGATTGGAAGTCGGGGAGTCATCCATTATCTCTTAATCAGTTATTGTAGTGTCCTTTACATGGTCTTCACCCAAATCCATGAATCCAAAGCTGATTAGAATTGGAACTTAAAGATAAAATAATAGAAAAACTAATCAAGATGAGATAGTGCAAGAGTATTAACCAACATAATAAGAAATAAAAGTACCAAAACAAAACCAACTAGAGCATAAAAAAAAGATTCTTCTAGTATAAAAGAACAATAAAAAAGAAGAATAATAAAAGAAGAATAAAAAGGAAGGAAGATGAAAATAAAAATAATAAAAGGAGAATAAAAAAAAGAGAAGAGAAGAAAAAATAAGAAGATAACAAAATGAGAAAAACGAAGAAGAAAAAAAGAGGAAAAAAAGAAGATAAGATAAGAAATAAGAGAAAAAAAGGATGAAGATAAGAAGAGAAGAGAAGAATAAAGAAGACCATAAGTGAAGACAAGAAGAAAGGAAGATGAAAATTAGAAAAAAATAAGAATAAAGGAAGAAAAGAACTGATGAAGATCAGAAGAGAAGAAAAAGTAAAAGACGAATACAACAAAGAAGAGAAGAACACAAAAAGGAATAGTAAAAAGAAGAAGATAAGAGCAACGAAAAATGAAAAGAAGAAGCTAAACATTAAATAAGAAAACAAGAAGAGAATAAGAACGGATGAAAAGAAAAACAGAAGGATAAGAAAGGAAGATTAAAAGTAAGAACCAACATAGTAAGAAGGGGGCGGAGGTGGGGGTGGGGGGGGGGGGAGCGGCGAGAGAGCAGGGGGGAAGGGGGGCAGTAGTGAGAGAGAGGGGGAAGGTAGGGCGGCAGTGGGGGGGGGGGGCGCAGCAGCGTGAGAGTGGATGAGGGGGACTGGCGGCAAACGCAGGGGGAAGGGGGGCTGCCGAGCGCACGGAGCGGGGGGGGGGGGAGGGGTCGCAGACCAGCGGGGGCGGCTGAGGAGATGGGGCGTGGCAGAGGCGCTGAGCACACGAAGCAGCGGCGTTGAGCTCTTGGGGTGGTGGGCGATTGGGAGGATGACGACAAGAGGGGCAAGGCTCAAAGTTCAGGAGTAGGGTTGACCAAGAAAAATAGTATTTAAAAATAATTATCATAAACCAGTACCGGTCTGGTCTGAACTTCAGACCAGATCCGACTGATCGGCCGGTCCCGGTTTGGTCTGGTCCGAGCAGTCCTCGGTTCAGTCTGATTAATGGCCCATGTTGGATCATCTTTACAAGGCACTCATATTTTTTTAAAGCCCATTTCCTGTCTGGCTATGATTGTAGATTATGATAGCAATAAGGAATCATAAGTTGATAATCTTTTCTTTCATATTCCCATTTTTATTTGTTGTCTGCTTCATTACCCTTTGAATGGTGTGTAAAATAAAGTTTTGCTAAAAAATAACCTCTAGAAAAATCCATATGTCCAGGCTGCTATTGACAAGGTTACGACGTGACTTTGAGTTCAACTGTGTTCAATATATCCAATTCGATTAGATCGAGATTTTCAAGAAGCAAAATGTCTAACAGTTTCAACAGTTTTAATAGAGAATTATCCTAGATTAAACACCTATTGAAGTGAAGTCAGATCATGCAATGACATAGGTGGATATGGATAAAGGGAGTTCATAATCTACTTTGAAATTTGGGCACATAAATTCTCAGGACAAAAAATTATAATAGGAATTCAGGGAGGACAAACCAAAATTTTGGTATGTTTGTCCTCGTCTACCATTAACCCATTTTGAACAGATTTTCTTACTCATCCATGATCGAAAAAATACTTGATTGTGTCTGGTTAGTTGTTCGAATGTTCTACCTCTAGATTTATCCAAGCAGTCCTCAACAAGTCAAATATCCTCCCCCACTTCTAAAAAAACTGTTGGAGATCCCTAAATACCTTCTCACTATAGAACTCACATGAATATGGGGAGAGCAGTCTAGAATAGAGAGGATGAATGCCCAAAGATTTTTTTGTATGGGTGAAATTTATTTGGGAAGAGACTCCTGGAGTAACTTTTTTTTTTAATTGGCAAAAACACGGTGCCGGGTACGGCCAACCCTAGGGTTGTGCACGTAGACCGATCCATCCGTGCCCTGGACGCCACCTAGGAGGTTTTTATTTATTAAGTGAAGTGTTTTTCAATGTTTTTAGGCGTGGAGCGAGTATATATATCCCAATTACACTCGGAACCCACTCGTCCACGCCCATAGTTTAGGAAAAGAAAAGATACATAACGGATACCTTGCAGGCACTCGAGGAAGTGTGGTCGTCATCGTCCCTAGCCCGGCGATACCGGTGTAGGTCGAGAGATATCCTTGCCTTCATGTCATCAAGCGGGGGCTGAAGTGCGTTGGGGACGCTAGTCGGGGCGGCTGCAATCTGCTCCTCAAACTCCACCGTTCCACGCGATTCTCCAATCCCGTAGGCCTGCCTTCGCGTGGGTTCGCCATGTGCGGAGGGTCGGTAGACCGAGACGATCGACTCGGTAACATCCCCTAGCTGTAGAAGGAAGCATCTGCCAAGAGAGAAAGACGGAGGAGGTCCGTGTGTGTACCACGTGATTGGCGAGGGCGTCAGCGGTCTGGTTGCCTTCTCGTAGCTGATGGTGAAAGCACTTGATTCGATGACGACACCGCATGATATCCTACCATATGCGATGGAGGCTCCACTAGGAACATGGACCTGTACGAAGCATATCAACTAATACCCGTGAGTCCGACTCTACGACGATATTGTGAAGGTTCCGCTCCTCACAGAGGAGTAGACCATCGCGTATCGTCATAGCCTCGGCTACTGTATTAGTCTGCACTCCATAAAAAGAAGAGAAAGCGAAGAGTATACTCCCTGTACGGTTCCGAAGGATACCGCCTCCCCCAGCTGGTCCCGGGTTCCCCTTGGCCGCGCCATCCACATTCAGTTTGAGGATGTCAACTTGCGGTGAGAGCCAATAAACAATCCTGTACTGAATACGGATAGGGGCATGGGTCACGGGCATCCCTAAGGATCCAAGGAGCTCGCAGGCGAATGCTGAGTTGTCGTCTCGAGGGGGTATGAGGCGGTGAATACGGCGTAGCCATAACTTGACCCGACGTAGGATGTCCACAGCGCGCATGGGTGTACCTGCAAAACGGCAAGAGTTTCACCCTTTCCATATCTCCCATAGTAGATAAGCTATGGTGATGTATAGGATGGGGCGCCGTTTAGAGTGTATTGGCGAGAGAAAGAGCTTGCCAAAACACTCAAACGGGGTCAGTAGACGCCAATGATCTGTGATTGGGCGCCAGCATGCCAATGCTACCTCACTATAAAAGAAAAGGTGATCCATGGTCTCTGTGTGGGGAAGTGAAGGACAACAATGGCAGCGGGAAGGTAGCGAGTGCCCTATACGGGTCATTCGATCGTCAGTCGGGAGCCCTCGATGTATTAAGCGCCAAAGGAAAAATGAGACTCGCTAAGGATGGTCGGATGCTAGATACGGCGACCCCAATGCTGTATAGGGGATTTTGGGCGAAAGTGTTCCCAAGAAGAGTGGCACGTGTAGGCTCCATCAGATGTGGGTGTCGAGATAGCAGAGTCAGAACTCGAGTCCAGTGGTGTAGTGTGGACCTCAGGAAGTGTGTCCAGGGGGAGACCGTGTTGCTCCCAGAGGTGTGGCGTATTGCCTCTGAGCAATTGAGTCATCGTGAGTCTCACTCGATGAGGAACGAACTGGGGGTGGCAAGCGAGGGGCTCATCAGCATGCCAGGTATCATACCACGTGCTGATGTCACCTCGGCCTATATGCCAGCGTGTGACTTGAGCCATCTCAAGCCAATGTCGCTGTCACGCCCGCCACCTCTTAGATCCCCGAATATCTATCTCGCGACGTGCCCATTCACCATATTTGGCGAGGATAAAATTCCCCAATGGGGAGGATGTGGTACGCATACGCCATACAAGCTTCTTTTGAAGCATGTCCTGAATGTCCGTAAGTCGTCTGATCCCTAGACCTCCTTCTTCCGTCGGTCGACATGCTTTCTCCCAACAGTGATGGCGCATCTCTCCCTCGAGGTGGCCAGACCATAGAAAACGCGCACATATGCGTTCAACAGAGTGGAGAACGGTAAGAGATAGTGAATGGACAGCAAGGGTATGTAACGGGATACTCATGAGAACATGCCGAATAAGTTGGATACGGCCTCCAGGGGAGAGGAAACGAAGTTTCCATCCCTCTAGCTTCTTTCTAAGCTTACCCAGCACGACATCAAAATAGTGATGACGAGCGGGGCCAAGAAAGACAGGGCATCCAAGATAATCGAATGGAAGGCGTCCTCGTGAGAATCGTGTATGGTGCTGGTGTATCTCAGAGTGCCTTATAGTGGTGGAAGGTCCCACTATAGAGCTACTCTTCGAAGCGTTAACGAGTTGGCCCGAAGTGTGCTCGTACGCGGTAAGGACGCTCATAAATTCCTTAATGGATTTTTTAGATCCATCGAGGAACAAGATGGCATCATCATCAAATAGTGAGTGCGAGAGAATCGGGCAACCCCTCTTCGTAAAGTACGACTGGATGAGGCCTTGGTTGATCGCCCGCGTGAGCGATCGGCTGAAGACCTCCTCCATCAGTATAAAGAGGGTAGGTGAAATAGGATCACCCTGCCTGAGCCCCCGCGTAGCCGTGAAAAAACCAGTGGAATTTCCATCCATCAAGAGGGAGAAGTGATTCTCCCTAATGCAAGCATCGACAAGTGCAATGAACGCATCCGTGAAACCGAAGCGCCGTAATACTTCGAGGAGGAAATTACACTCAACTCGATCAAAGGCCTTCTCCATATCAAGCTTGATGATGCCATTAGAGCCCCGGATACGAGTGTCTATGGACTGGGCTAGCTCGTGCACTAGTGTGATACTGTCATGGATCTGTCGACCCTTGACAAAACCACACTGCTCTAGCGAGATAAGTCTATCAAGGCAGCATCCTAGTCATTTTGTAATGATTTTAGATGCAACTTTATAGCATACATTACAAAGACTGATGGGGCGAAAGTCTCGAAAGGAAGTTGGAGTGTCCACTTTTGGAATGAGCGCTAAAAAAGTAGATTTTCAACTTTGTGCGACGACTTTACTCCTGAACACCTCCTTGATAGCTAGCACCAAGTCGGTCCCTACAATGTCCCAGCACGCAGTATAAAATTCTGCGGTGAATCCATCCGGTCTTGGGGCTTTGTTACGGCCCAAGGAAAAAACTACCTCTTTGATCTCCGCTCGGGTCGAAAGGGCTAGCAAAAGTGCATTGTCTTGGCTGGTCACCAAGGAAGGGATGGAGGAAAGAAGGTCCTCGCTCATAACAGTAGGCTGTGAAGAGAGGAGTGAGTGGTAGTACTCCACTCCTACGGCTGCCAGCGGGTCAGGATCCTGACTATACGTCTCCAATAGGGTCGTATAGTTCGGGCGCGCTTTGTGACAGATCGAGGCGTGAAAGAAACGTGTGTTTCTATCACCCTCTCGTAGACATTGGTACGCAATTTATGGATATAAAATATCTCCTATCGTCGCATGGCATCCTCAAGCTGCTGTCTGAGACGTAGCTGGCGCTCTCCCATGTCATCTGTCCAGCACTCCTGTAAGTGGCGATCGACATCAGCTAATTTCTTTTTAAGTTCTTAGACCGGTGAATGGACGTCGCCAAAGACATGATGGTTCCACCATTTGAGGTGGAGCTTGAGGTTCCTCAGGGGATAACTGAAGTTCTCCATAGGGGATGTAGAAATCGATCCATGCCAATGGCTTCGTACATAGCTATGGAAATCATCATGTTTGAACCACATGGTTTGGAAGCGAAAGGGGGGAGGCCGGACCCGATGACTCGACTCCGGGAGAAGGTGGATCGGTGTATGGTCCGATTAAAGTCTCGGAAGGATCTCTACTGTGAGGGTGCAATGCATCAATGCGATACTATTAGTAAAACAACGATCAAGCCGTTCGTATTTACGCGCGTCCGCTTGACATTCATTGCACCAAGTCCACTTCTCCCCTATGGTCGGCGGTTCCACTAATGAAGTCACATGGATAAAGTCGTTGAAAGCGTGCATAGAGCATGGTCGAGGTGGGCGTCCCCCTTGGCACTCGCTGATGTCCCGTATGCAGTTGAAATCTCCGGCTATAAGCCAAGGTAGATCAACTAGATGCGAGTGGAAGTGAATGTGTTGGGCGAGTTCCGCCCAGAGGGCCTCCTGCTCAGTGGGTCTATGCAAGGCATACACGATAGTAAGTAGGTAGGGCTTTGGGGAGTATGGTACGTCAAAGGTGACGTACCGTGTCCCTTCAGCCAATAGTGCGATCGAATAGTCTCGCTTCCAAAGAAGCCAGAGCTTATTCGAGGGATGGCAGTAAACACGGTCCATCTCGAGTTTCCTCGCGATGGAGTGAGACTGGTCCGATGTAATCATCGTTTCGAGGAGCCCCACTATGCCTAATCTGTGCCTAGTGATAAGGGATAGGAGATGTGTTTGGGTGAGAGGGTTGCCGATCCTTCTACAGTTCCGAACGAGAGTTGGAATCATAGATCTATCGGCTCGCGTGACGCACCTGAGATCGGGTGTTGTATGTACGGCGTGAAGGTGGAGGTGATGTATCCGAACAGTGTCTCGAATAAGGAGAGGTATCCATATCAGAATCCTCCGAGAGGGAGACATCGTCCTCCTCTTTTGTGGAATCCCGACCACTAGTACTGCTACCCATGTCCTCCGAACTAGTGAAAATGGCTTGACAGTTTGTCAAGCTTTCCATTTGGTCAGAAGGTATATGTGATGGGTGGAGGGCGGGTGTGGAGGCGGGGGTGGGGACGGGTGTGGAAGCTGGGGGTGGGTAACTCCTGGAGTAACTTAGTGATGGGGAACAAGCCTTTTTTATTTTTCAAATATTTTTATTTTATTTCCCTTTTTTTAAAAAAGGACATCACGAGGGGGCTACATAGAGCCCGTCCGTGATACCCACGAGAAGGAGTTCAATCACAAGACAAAGGTCCTCATCGCTGCATCTATAACCTCTACTGCCACACCAAATCACCCCGTCGTAACACTATCTTCCCCCTCACGTACTAGCTTATTACCAATGTGTCACCCTCGTCATCATATTTTCGTATTTGACATCGACGTCATCACCATCTCCATCTCCCTCACCATCGCCACCCGCATTGCCATCTCCTCCATACTGTCACTATCTTTGCTACCTCACACTCCCACTGTTTTCTGCATCGATTAGGGTATGATTAATTGTCAAAATCCTATTTAGTCATTCTGGTTAATACTAATGCATATGAAAATCATCAGAGAACTCCTCTGATGTTCCACTACCCCAGCCATGCATTTAAACACATCATCTTCCTCGAAATGATGCATTTGTCTCCTTGTTGCTACATCCAATATAAGAATGTTCAGAAACTCATGATTAGAAACTAGTAGGTCATAGTTAAAATGGAACCACCCATCTACAAGATGCTTTTTTTGTGTCACCTTCTATGGTCTATTTACATAGCCTTGTCATGAATAAAACTGATTGACAAATTAGGTATAAAATATTTTATTATATAAATGGATTCATACAAATCAATTTAATGAATATTTACAATACAAATCAACTTAATGAACTCTTTCTCTAAAGCAAACTCACTCTAAAATATGTTTATACACTAATTATTTTATGATCCACCATAATCATCATTTGTGTGAGACCATATAGTGCTCTTCTATTCTGATATTTTGATGTCCTTGTCAAGCATCCTTTGAATAGGAATATTTATAACATGCTTAAGTATTATCGATCACCATATAACAATTTCATCATGACCCACTTACTCATTGCATGTATTCAATGATTTTATTATTAACACCGCTCCAGAATAATAATGATAGAGTACGATTGACTTGTAGGCTACATAAGTCTGTCCATTTCCACTTGGACTGAAGTCAATCACACTTGTGAAACAATCACATGGTTTTGTAGTGACAAAAAATTACAATTTTTTTTTTAAATATTGGCAAAATACATGGTATCGGGTAAGTCAAACCCTACGATTGTGCCCATAGACCGATCCATCTATGCCCTAGATGCCACCTAGGGGTATTTTATATATGAAGTGGACTGTTTATCAACGTTTATAGGCGTGGAGCGAGCATAAATATCCCAATTACACTTGGATCCTACTCATCCATGCCCATGTTGCAAGAAAAGAAAAAATACATGAATGTGCCTAGGACATGCTCGGAGAAGCTCGCTCGTGCCGGCGTTGTGCAGGGTCCTTGCAATAGTGATGGTGCACGGAGTGTCTCACTTTCAACATGTATCATCGTTGAGGTGTGTGGCGAGTACATTGGTCAGGCGAGAGGGTGAGCAGTCTTGCCTCTAGTGCTCCATGCAATACGCCAATCGCAGAGGCCATTCTTCGACAGGGTGCGACGCGGAGGATACCACCCCTCTGGCTGGTCCTGGGTTCCCTTTGGCCACACCATCCCAATTCAACTTGAGGATGCCAATTAGCGGTGGACGCCAATTGATAATTTGTAGGCGAATGCTGATGGGGGCGAGGGTCAGCGATATGCCCCAAGTGTGAAGGAGATCGCATGTGAGAGCTGAGCTGCGGGCGAGGGGTGGTATGAGATGGTGGGTGCGTCACATCCACAGCTGGACTCATCGCATGATATCCAATGCTAGCATGGGGGTCCCTGCAAAAGGAGAAGAATTTTGCCCTTTCCAAATCTCCCATAGTAAGTAATCAATGGTGATGTGGAAGAGTGGGCTCCGTTTAGAGTGTGTTGGCGAGAGGAAAATCTTGCCAAAACTCTCTAATAGTGTTTAAATAGGAGTACATTGTAGGAGGTGCCAATGATGTGTAATTTAGTGCCAATAGTCTAGGGCTGTCTCACAATGGAAGAAAAGGTGCTCCATAGTCTCAACCTAGAGAGATGTAGGGCAACAATGGCAACACAAACTGAGGGAGTGACCAATACGAGTCACACAATCATCAGTCGAGATGCCATGATGCATGAGTCTCTAGAAGAAGAAGGAGACATGAATGATGATCGTCGGATGCCAGATGCAACGACCCTAAAGTTGGGGAATTTCTCGCGAAAATGCTCCCAAGAAGATCAATAGGAGAAGGACCCATCGAGGGTAAGCATCCAAATAGGACGGTCATGAGTGGTCCCAATGGTAGTGCTTTGGGCATGGGATAACATGTCTAAGGGGAGTCCATGTTGCTCCCAAACATGGCGCGTGTTACCCGTGAGCAGCTATGCCACGATCAATCGAAGGCGATGGGGCTCGAAGTGTGGATGGCGGGCTAATGGCGCATCAGCTAGCCATGTATCATACTAGGCACTAATATCGCCACGGCCGACATGCCAACGTGTGACCTTGGCTATCTCCAGCCAATGTCGCTACCAAGTCGGCCACCTGCGATGGCCCGGATATGTATCTCTCTACGAGTTCATTTGTCGTACTTGGGTGAGATGAAACTCCCCAATGGGGAGTGCATGGTACGCATACGCTACACGAGCTTCTTTTAAAGCATGTCTTGGATGTCCTATAGGCGTCTGATCCCTAGACCCCCTTCATCCATCGGTCGACAAGCTTTCTCCCAAGAAACCCAATGGTGGTGACTCTTTCCCTCGAGGTGACGAGACCATAAGAAACGTGCGCACAGTCGCTCCACCAAGTGGAGGACTGAGCAATAGTGAGTGGACCGTGAGGGTATGTAGTGGGATGCTCACGAGGACATGACGAAGAAGTTGGATACATCCTTCGAGTGATAGAAAACTAAGTTTCCATCCATCTAGTTTCATTCTCAACTTGGCTAGCAAAGCATCAAAATAATGATGCCTAGCAGGTCTGAGAAAGATAGGGCATCCGAGATAATCAAAAGGGAGGTATCCTCGTGAGTACTCAGTATAGTGTTGGATAATCTGAGAGCGCTGAACAGTGGTGGACGAACCAACCATAAAGCTGCTCTTCGAGGCATTGACGAGCTGGCCAAAAGCTCGCTCTATGCAGTGAGGACACTCATAAGTTCCTTAATGGATTTTTTAGATCCATTAAGGAAAAGGATGGCATCATCTGCAAATAGAAAGTGCGAGAGAATCGGGGATCCCCTTTTCATAAAATATGGTTGGATGAGGCCACATGCGATCATTCGTGTGAGAGATTGGCTAAAGACCTCCTCCATCAATATAAAAAGGGTGGGGTGAGATGGGATCACCTTGCCGTAGACCTCTCGTGGCTGTGAAAAAGCATATGGAGTTTATGTCCACCAAAAGAGAGAAATGATTCTCTCTAATGCAGGCATCCACAAAAGCGATGAACGCATCGGTGAACCCAAAGCGGCTAACACTTAGTAAAGAAATTCCACTCAACTCATCAAAAGCCTTCTCCATATCAAGTTTGGTGATGACATTCGAGCCCCGAATATTAGTGTCTAGTGACTTGGATAACTCGTGAACAAGCATGATACTGTCATGGATCTGTCGACCCTTTATAAAATCTAACTGTTCAAGCTAAATAATTCTATCAAGGAAGGTCACGAGTCGATTTGTAATGATTTTGGATGCAACTTTATAGCATACATTACAAAGACTAATAGGGCAAAAGTCTCTAATAGAAGCTAGAGTGTCCACTTTTGGACTAAGTGCAAATAAAGTGGATTTCCAACTTCTAGTATGATTTATGTGTAAAGATCTCCTTGATAGCAAGCACCAAGTCTGTGCCTACTATATCCCAACATGGTATGTAAAACTCCGCAGAAAACCCATCTAGTCATGGGGCCTTGTTTCAACAAAAGGAGAATACCATCTCCTTGATCTCTGCTTGTATAGGAAGGGCCGTAAGTAGGGTGTTTTTCTGGTCGATCACCAAGTGGGGGACGAAATCTTGTAAATCGTCACTTGCAATGGTTGGCTGTGAAGCAAGGAGTGAACTAAGGTATTCGACATTGGCTGGCGCTAGCTCGGCGGGGTCCTGATTATGCATCCCTAATAGGGTTGCTTAATTAGGACGACATTTGTGACAAATTGAGGCATGAAAGAAACATGTGTTTTTGTTGCCTTCTTGCAACCATTGGATATGCAATTTCTGGAAATAGAAAATCTCACGTCATCGCATGGCATCCTCAAGCTGTTCACTAAGCCTAAGCTTGCGCTCCCCCGCTTCGTTTGTCCAAGCATCCTGTAGTTGTTGCTCGATAGCTGCCAGCTCCGCCTTGAGATGTTTGACTGGTGCGTGCACGACCACAAATACATTTCTATTCCACCATTTTAAGTGGAACTTGAAGTTTCTTAGTCTGTAACTGAGGTTCTCCATGGGTCATGTAGAGATCTTGCCATGCCAATGGTGATGGACAAAGCTTTGAAAAGCTTCGTGCTCGAGCCACATAGATTAGAATCAGAAAGGCGGCCTGCAAACATGAATACCTTCGTCCGGAAGAAGGAGAATTGGGGAATGATAAGAGTGATATCATTGTAAAAGATCAAAAATAATATTTCATTGAAGTAGTGCAATACTATTTATGAAGCATCAGTCAAGTCGTTCATACATACGCGCGTCTGCTTAGCGCTCATTGCACCACATCCATTTCTCACATATAGTGGGGGGCTGCACTAGTGAAACTTGATGAAGAAAGTCGTTGAACGCTTTCATGGATCTCGACCTAGGCGGTCGACCTCCCTGGAGTTCACTGACTACTCGTACGCAATTGAAATCCCCCGCTATAAACAAGGGAAGATCAACTAAACGCGAATGGGTATGTATGCTTGACAAGTTCCTCGCATAGGTCCTCTCGCTCGAGGTATCTTTATGATGCATAGATTACGGTGAGCGTGTAAGGCACCTGATGGAGGACCATCCTGGAGACATCACGACGGGACGACATCAGCCACGACTGTCAGCTCGCGTCGATGTCCGCCACCCGGGGTTCAAGTACCCCGCGTAAGCATCTCTATCTCCCTTGTGTTTGTTTATGTTTTGCTTGTGTTTTTGGATTTCATGGACTGGGCCAATGTTGGGCTTCGCCTTCGTCTTTTAATTTTGCAATTTCGGATTTATTTTCAAATTGTAAGGAGAGGCCGAACCACGTCTTGCGACGGTTCGTCCTCTCCCCACATTCACTTGGCACCTATCCTCACTATATAAGGGGATAGCATGCCCAAGGAACATTGGAGTCATTTGTTGAAAAGAAATCCAACTTGTGTCTCCCCTATCGTAGAGAGTAGAGAGTAGAGAGGTCCGGCTAGCCTCGCCCACGTCGAGACCACTCCGTGGTTAGAGCCCTCGTCGTCACGTTGAGATCACTCTGTGACGACGTGTCCAAGCGTTCCGTCGAGATTACTCCGGGACGAGTAAAGAATTCAAGAAATCGTCGCCGCCTGGAGCTGAAGAAGCTTTCGTTGAGATCACTCCGAAGGTGCCCGAGGCCGCAGGTCCGACGCCGACGCTCGCCTTCCACAGGATCCTCAAGATCCTACCCAAGGTCCCCAAGAATCATCCAAGAAACCATCATCTTGAAGGTTTTTTGGGGGCGGTGACAGCTCAAGAAGCCCCTTCTTGGGCTCGAGATTCCACCGCCGCCGACCGCCGCTCTCGCCAGCGCCGCCCACGCCCGAGCGCTGCTCGCTCTCGCGCACCGCTCTCGCCCGCGACCCGCCCATGCCCGCGAGCCGTTTGCGCTCGCGCGCCGCCCGCGCGCTGGACATGCCCGCGCCACCCCGCGCCCGTGCCCGGATCGCTCCCACTCACGCTGGGTGGCGGGACAGGCGCACCCGCGCGACACCGCACCCGCGCGACCTGCGCCCGCCAGCAATCACAAGCCTGCCCACACCTGTGCATCCACCCGTGTCCGCTGCCAAGTGGCCGCCTGTCCCGCCACCCGTCGCCTGTCCAAGCTTCGTCATTGATTTGGGAGCAATTTGTGCCGTGGACTATCGACACCAAGTACCTACTCGTCTCCTCTCCCTTAATTCCAGTATTATTACATGTTCCAGTCTCGTCTTCTGCTATCATGTCCTCTGCCGAGTTTACAACTCTTGATAGGATAGCCACCTCGTCGAGTGCTAGGATTTTACTTGAGGTTGAAAGGGTAATTGTTGACTTATACGATGAACACCCTAGGGCCGTCAAACGCCCCTCACCGTTGAGTCGTTGAGTCGGTCCAGCGGGTCATTGGGAGTTTGATCTAGGAACAATATCTGCCCATTGATTGACGGGGATCTTCTTCCCATATTTGTGAACGACCGATTAATTGCTCATTCGACAATATCATTTATCGGCATACAATTATAAACATCACGAACCTACTCATCGATTCATGTGGCGTAATATGAGCCGACCGATCCCGGCAGGTCGTATTACATCAGCACCGGGTAGGGCTGAACGGCGAAGGTGACATACTAGGTCCCTTCGTCAAGGAGCTCCAACGAATAATCTTGTGTCAAATAACCATATCTTATTCGAGGAGTGGCAGTAGATGTGATCGATTTTGAGCTTCCTCATAATGGAGTGTGTGCTATCCTGGGTAGTCATCGGTTCAATAAGCCCAACTATTCCTAGTTCATGCTTATTGATGAGTGACATGAGGTGAGACTAGGTAAGAGGGTTACCTATCCCTCGACAATTCCAAATTAGACTTGGAATCATTGAACTATCGGCTCGCGTGGCGCACCCTCGATCGGGTGTTATACATGCGAGGAGTGTGAGGTGTATCTGAGTGATGCCCAGGAGGTGGTGGAGAGTTTGTATCTGAGTCCTTAGATATAGAGGCGTCATCCTCCTCCTCACTCGTGGAAGCAAGTCCACTAGTATCCCCACATGTCATCGCTAGGGAGAGAGGCTTTTTAATCAAGCATTCCTCCATAACAAGTGGTATATGTGGTGTGTGGGGATCAGGTGGAGTGGCTGGGTTAGGTGGGTGGGGAAGGGGCGAGGTAGGTATGTCGGGTGGGTAGGGAGTGGTTATGTTGGGAGGGTGAGGATGTGGATCAATGACTGGGCGTGAGTGGGAGGGTGGGTGTGGGGAATGGCAAGAGTCGATGGAGGTTAGGTGGCCAGAGGAAGTAGTAGGTGGGCTGTGAGATGGGTGATGAGGGGTACGTGTAGTGGGTGAGGGCGGGCATCGGGGAGAGGGAGGAAAAGGTGGGGAAGGTGTAGGAAGCGAATGGCTAGCGACAACAGACGATGTGGGTAGAGGGCATGGGGATAAATGATGAACAGAGGGTGGTGTGGAGCATGAGGATAAAGGCCGAGAGGAACTAGGGGAAGAGGAAATCGGAGCAGCATGCGGGGTACTAATGTGAGTTACTCCTACCTCATTGCGGCCTTGAGTATTAGATCCATCCGCTACCTCCAAGAGGGCAAATGCATTTGAGGTTGGTGTAAGTGAGCTAACCTCTTTCCCTTTGCCTGATAAGTTGCTAGTAAACAGGGCATCTCTAGCCCGAGGTGGGATTTTGGGGTGCTTATCAGCACCCTTCTTCACCCACTTTGCAGTTGTAGGTGTAGGCCGAACCGAAGTAGGTTTGGCCTATACGGGTCCTCGAGGGAGGGAGGGCTGCACAATCGACACACCTTGCGGTGTGGGGGTGGGCCGTCTAGTAGGCGACGGTCTTTAGTTTGGGCGACACCCTTGGGTACTGGATTTTGCCTCTATAATATAATTATTGTACGACAATGGGGGAAGCTACTCCGTTTGGGGGAATGAGGTGGCCTATAGCGCCTTCTGGCGACACGTGTGGATGGTATGTCCAAAAAGTGTACAAAGTGTACAGAATTGTGGGAGATTCTCGTACACTATAGACTGGTGGATCATCTCGTCTCCTTTCCTAATAAGTATCATGCGATAAAAAGGGGCTAGTAGATCAATCTCCTCACAAACTCACGCATATCTAGGGAATTTTAATAGATGTACGTCTTTATCGAGACATATAAATGTGCCTACGGTGTTGGCTAGGGATTCTTGGGCTGAGGGCATGAAGAGATGGGAGCGTAGTCCTAGGAAGCCTATCCACACTAGGACAAAGTGAGGGGTATGATCACATGAGGTGCTCGTCTGTTCCACTGTCCATCGATACGTATGCATGATGGAACCACAAATATTCTAGGTGGTATGGCTCCAAGCTATCCTAAAACCGGCTAACATTTGGAAGCAAATATAGTTACTCCAATGGTTGTGCGCGTCGACGACCACAGGTCCGACGAAGCGTCCTGGTGCTAAATATATTCGTGTGATATCATCTATAAGGCAGCACTTGATAGCGAATCGCCCTATCAGGGTGTAGACGAATGGTGCTGCCATTCTTGTGACCTCCTCTTTTGAACATGCAATAAGTTGTATTCCCTCATCTTCGGTGTAACCTCACATTGGGGTCCTGTCATCATAATGAGGAGAAAGTATAGACTTCGGGAGTGGTTGTGCAGTAGTTGTTTGTGTAGGTCCAGCAACCCTCGCTGCCCATGTCATCGTCTGCCTGGGGTTGTGTAGCCCGTTCACTCATAGTCATCGCCGCCCATGTCATCGTTGGTGTCATCGCCGCCCATTGTCCGCCCATGTCATTGCTGCCCATTTCATTGTGGTTGTGCAGCCCGTTCGCTCATAGTCTGCCCAGGGCTACTCGTCTAGCCGATCAGATCAACAAAAGCAACAACTGAATCATTCTTGAGATTGGCCTGTTAGGCCGCATTGCACCTAACCGGGTGGGGGGGTCGACCCGGTCATGATCGGTCGGTGCCACTAGAGCGGACTTTGTTAGGGGGTCGGGCTGACCTTGGCGGGGTCGACCGGTTTGCCAAGATCGGACCCGGCTGAGTCGGCCAGGTCGATCCGGTCAGGGTTGGCCGGTTCAACTGGATTGAGCCCCGCCAGATCGGCCGGTACGATCAGAGCGAGGTCAGCCGGGGCGGCCAGGTCTACTCGGTCAAGAGCTCCTAGCTTGATCATGTCGGATCTGGGCGGGACGACTGGGGCGGCCAGGTCCAGTCTGACCGATGAGTCTATCGAGTCAATCCAGTCAAGAACGACTGTTATGACCAGGTCGACCCTAATTGGGTAGGTCTGGTCAACTGGGTAAATCCTGGCCGATTCGACTAGGTTGACCCGGCCTGGATCAGCCGGTTCTGATATGTCAACAGCTCTGATATGCCAATAGTGATGATGATGACGGTGATTCATGAGCACAATGACTAACAATAGCAATAACAAAGATGGTAACAACGACGAGGATCAGCTCCCTTTCTCTCGCAATCATGCTCTGCATCAGGTATATAATCATGTGTTATGTGCCTTATCATTAATCCTGAATCCTCATGACTTATCTGAACCTCAAGTGAATACAAAAACGCATCCATAAATGCACATATTCATAAATCCTTTCATTTGTAAATAAACAGTATCTCATAGACGCCTTTTTCGAGAAAATCTAATTCTGAGCTATATGCTTTATAGTTACAAATATTGTCCGGTAAGGTTGATATGATATCGGTAACTAAGTCCACGTCATGACGGGTGAATTGCCATGTCAGCAGAGTCGCAAGTAAGAACGTGCCACGTGTAAAAGTGCACGCTGAGCAAACTTTTTGGGCTAACTAACGCCACGTGCCTCGTCAGGTGGACCCCCCATCTTGCGTGCTTTACTGTGCTGGTGGGTACAAAAACTTTCCCGCGTACCCAACATTTACCAATATTACAGACATACACAAGCCTATAAATATAGTCTCCAGTCCTTCCAATTCAAATACCTGTCCTCTCTTTCTCTCTCTATCTCTCTCTTTCTCTCTCATCTCGATTGTACTGAGAGGAGGAACTGGAAGCAGTTGGTGAAGGTAGAGAGAAGCGACAATGGAGATTGGAGAGACGACTCGACGGTGGAAGGGCATCGGCTCCTATAACGAGGCGTCTGTGATTCCTGATGAAGAAAATCTCGGCCAATTCGCGCATCCTCCTGCCCAAAAGAGTATAGATTACTTCTCTCCCGAATTGCTTTGTCGCCTTGATTTTTACTCGCTTGATGATTTCAGGTTTTTTCAGTGGTTTTCCATTTTTCTTTGTGGGAAGCATATCAAGATGTTAAGGACAGATTTTGCATTTTTTAGAATATTTGATTCGTGGATGCTCGTCAGCCAGCTCAGTCCATGAATCCATTTCGTTCGTGAGTTTTTTTCGTTATTACACTTCAATAAAATCACGGACGGTTATGAACGAAAGGATTGAGGTTTGAGTCAATGATCCATTGATACGAGGAGAATCTTGCCATTAAAAATTGCAATACTTCGAACCGCAATGATGAGAGAGAAAGAGAAGTCGAGTTGATGCACAATTTAACTGTTCTTACTTAATGGGGTTATCGGTTTCTTGAATTATCAATTATTTACGGTGCAAAAAACTTCCTCTCTTCTCGAAGAATTCCTCAAACTTGGGGACGACATTCGTCTGTTCGATGATCCAAAAATTAGTCTACGTTTTTTTGGAAGGTTAACGGGGAAAATAAGGATGGTAGATTATGTTTACTCTCATTTTTGTTGAATCCCGTTCAGCGCTAGCGAGAGTGAAGACTGCTAAGAGGATATCTCTGGCAAAGGCATGGGAAGAGAACAAGAAGGCCATGATTGAGAACAGGTCAGACTCAAATTTCTCAACTTCTTCTACCTTTCTGCTCTTCGCTTCAATATTCCGAGTTCATTGGGTCTGTAGAAAACCTTTAGCAGATATCATAAGGAGTTGTCCGCCATTATTTCATGGGAGAACGCAAAGAAGGCCGACGTGGAGCTCGATATGAAGAAATACGAGGCGGGTCTTCGAGACTACTCTTTTTCTTTGTTTCTTTTTTCTTTTTTCCCCTAACATAAATCTAATTGTATTAGTTTATTTCTCGACAGGATCTGCTTGAGAAGAAGAAAGCGGAATACGAGGAGAAAATGAAGAACAAAGAAGCGAAAATTCATAGGAGGGCCGAAGAGAAGCGGGCTGTTGTGGAAGCCAACAAGGGTCAAGCTTTACTGAAAGCGGAAGAACTGGCAGGCAAGTATCGCGAGAAGGGATTCAATCCGAGAACTGTCCTCTTCGACTGCAACTGCTGCCTAATGAATAAGTAAGACAAGTTTCACCTGTTGTAGATACTTTCTTAATTCCCGTTCTTTTTCTTCGTTTCCTTGCTTCGCTGGAGCTAATCCCAAATGAAAAAGACTAAGAACTGAATTTGGCGACGCCGACAAAACAATCCCTGAGGAGCTCCATCGTTGTCTGGAGGGGAACTCTGTAGGGGATATTGGAAGGAAATGGCTGTGATCCGAAAATTGAGAGGCGATGGGAAATGATTTGTTGGCTTGATCTTGATCAATTTAACATGAACCGGCTAGATCCTTGATCTTGTCTCGAACTGCAGGTACTCACTTCTATAATGAATTGATTTTTAATGAAGAAATGGGCCAAACGGAATGCGGTTGGTGCCGATCATTGCCTGTTAGAGGTTTTAGAATTTCTGTTGATGTAAAACACTACTTGGATAGTCCATGTATTGAAATCAAGTCTATTTGTATTATGAGATGTAAAATTGATGAAGAAATTATGGGCCCATGCCCTGGGAAGTCAATTTCACTTTTCATGTTTAATGACATCCTGTTCAGTTCGCTCCCTCTTGTAAATGCTCCTAACGTCGGGCCTTCATTCAAGTACAAGACTCGTTTTTTTTTTGGGTACATAACATATCATGGTTAAGTTCAGAAGTCAGCAGAGATAATGTTTAATGTTAGGCCTGGTTCACTAGGTTCTACCACAGTTGTACCCAATCTATGTCAAAATAAGAGTTTTATCCTGGCTCAAAAGGAACACTAGTTATATACTGAACAAATGCTAGCAGAACATTGTTTTCAAGGAGGTGGGCAGAAGGGAGCTCTTAGCTAACCCAGCTTCAAAACAAGAGAGGTTTTCTGGTCGGTGTGGACAGTGGAAACAAATGGCAAAAAACTGTGGGAATCTGTAGAATAGTTTGGGCAAAATCTTGGAAAAAGCTAAAAAGTGCAATTTGATGAGCTTGCAGATAACACTTTTCGAATTATTAGTTGGTCAGGTAAAGGCTGATCGAGCCAATGATGCTTACCTTGTCTTTTTGAATGATCAGCCACACTGGGATTGAGACATGGCCTGGACTCCCACTGGGGACAGTTGTGGAGAATCTTGGACAATGGTTGAAAGGTTGATCCAACAACATTGCTTGAGTGAATAAGGGCAATCTCACTCGTGTAGCTCTTTCGTATCGTGCACAGTCATGACAAGACTCGAGGAAGAAAGCCTGGCTAACTCTGTGCCATCAGCCATGGGAAGACATGTGGTGTAGGGGAGGACAAATGCTCCTTATAATGACTGGATGTCAAGGGCACGTAAGTGGTGAACTGTGTTGAAAGTGAAAGTCACTAAAAACTGGTAGAATGCTCTCAAAACCAATTATATTGAGTGAAACAAAGGGAAATGGAATTCTGTGTGCAGGGGTGGAATCTCTAGATGTACATAGGAAGGCCAAAGGCAAAGGCAGCTCTTTGTCCCTAATAACTTTGGGGTGTAAAAGAATGGGTAGAAAATAAGAATAGATGCCTTAGCGGTCCATGCAGTAAAAGATGAGTGTCCGCCCTTTGTCTACATGAATCCAAGGACATTTAGTACTATAATCTACCCCAAACCAAGAGCCTTCACGCCAAGCTATTGGGTTCTGGGCTTGATTGAAAGTTATAAAATATTTTCTAAGCAGAAAAACTGAATTAACCTTTACATACCCTGTGAGAAAGTTTTCCTCCCTTAACTTTCTCCCTCGGAGAGAGTTCTGAACTGTTTATGTGTCTGACCTCCACAAGTATCCAGACAATCAAGGTGCTCTTGGACCTCCACTTCTTCTCTAACTCTTCTCGAACCATTATAGATCTTTCTCACCATGAAGACGCTCTTCTTAGTTGAAGGGAGAAAATGAGAAGAAAGAAAGGCGGTTGGACCCCAGCTCTAGCTGGCCTAGGAGCCTAAAAATGGGTTTACTCCTATTTATACTTTACTTAAAATCTTTTCAAAAAAATCCATAAGTAAAGTTTATCCACCAATACCTCTATAATCTAGTGTGCGTGACCTTGTAGACCCATGCATCATTCTAGTTAATAACTTGAATGGCCCAATAAGAATTATTAGAGAAACTTATTAATTAACTATAGCAATATATAGATTGATAAATTAAGGATTGATTTTATCTAATCCACAGGTTAAGTTTGCAGCCCGTGAGGTGCTAAGCTACACTTCGTGCTATCAAATAAACTATATATATAATCCTTTGGCAAGAGAAACTCACAAACAATAAATGGTATGGTTAATCATCAGACCATAATCCATCCTTTAATTAGCACTAATGCATAATAAGGATCATTGGAGAATGCCTTCTCCAATATCCTCAATGCATTGACTATTAATTTAACTACATTATCTTCTTTGTGTTAATCTCCTCCTGAATCGAGGGTGGATAATCTCATCTTGACAACTTAATTTTCTCAATATTTTTATTGATGTATCGGAGCTAATACTTATTTATATATCATGATTAGAGACTCCTAAGTTGTCATAAAAAATATACTCGTCCATCCATAAGATGTCCTTGGTATCTCAAATGTGATTGACATTTGGGTATAAAAACATTCATTGTTATTAGTCTCGCCACACAAATAGACGCATAATCAACCATAGTTATCATATAAGTATGATCAAATAGTGCCATTCTATCTGGATAATTCAATGTGCATCTAGACTATAAATCGAATAGGAATATCCAAACTATAAATTTAAATACAAGTGATCATTGTATTATAATCCCATCATAATTCATTAGGTCATCCACATACTCACAGACTTTGTTATAAATATTTCACGGGAATAATACCAATAAGCAAACATTTCTTTCAATGAACTCAAACAAAATAAGGTGGTGTGATTTTTTTGATAGTCACATAACCATTTCTTTCAATCACAAGCGATGACCACCCTTGCCTATTTCTTTTTTTCATTCAGCCTACCCTACTTATCTATTCCAAATAGGGAATTGCAAACATCATCCGTCACATCACTTGTCACGGTGACGCAACTGTGACAGATGATGTGATGGTGATGAGTGATGAATTTTTTTCCCACGATAGTGGCTGTGACCATGGCGGTGATGGTGACACAGTATCCGTGACAGGTAATGTGGCGGTGACAGAGGGTCTCAAACGGGTGATGTTATAGGACATACATCACGGATGACGCTGGTAACAGAAATTTGAAAGCATTTGAAAATGGCAAATTGGGATTTTTTTCTCTGAGTTTGATATAAAATAATATCTAACTCAGAAAAAAATGAAAACCCAAAATTTTGAGTTAGATATTATTTAATTAAATGTTTTTGGAATTTATTAGTATGGATAGAAAATGTTGTCATTGGTCATGGAATAAAATTTTACCTGAAATTTGGAGTTGACCTTCGTGCAGCTTAATAGCTATTTTCTAGAGAATGTTATCTTAAGAAACACTTGAGAACCACATAGCGTAATCATTAGAGAAAAAATAAAAACCAGATGATCAGATAGTTTATGTAGAATGTTATATTCAAAAGAAAAAATGGTGTGAAGGGGAATAAGTAACTAAAGGATGAGCACTTTTCATTTGTAATTATAAGTACTCATAGCATGAGATCCCTGGCCAGTGGAAGCCTGTTTTGAAAAACTTTCTTTATCACAAATTTTGGATGGGAGATCATTCTCTGAAAGTAACATAATTATCCATTAATGTTGAATTTATGGTTTTGAATTTCCAAATGGAATTCAGAAGCATCATCAATGAGACAAATATCTAGAGAGAGAGAGAGACTACAGAGATACACTGTAGAGATATAGTACACAAACTGAATTTAGAAGCAGAAGTGAAAAGATTCAATCAGATTAACTTCTGATGACATTTAATGATAGTGAGAAAACAGAAGTGAGAAAGGGAGAGTGTACAGAAAATACCAAGGCTGAACGACAACGTTGGACAGAGACTTCATGTCTTTGTGTCTTCGTGTTTTCTGCTTTGTGTCTTTATGTCTTCTGTTCATTTCGAACAAAAAAACCCTTAGGAATTGGGCGTTGAAAACTCAAAAATTTACAACAGAACAATTTTTTTTAAAAAAACATGTATTTTTGTCGCATGTGATGATGATGTCGTCCGATGATGGGACGATGACAAGATGATGCTTCCAGTGATACGTGATGAGAATGTGACATATATTTTCAAAAACCTGGGACGTGTGATGGCAGGGGGACATGATGAGCTACTCGTCATGTCCTCATCCGTCCCCACTCAACATCCGTCCCGTCATGTCCCGGACATGCCATTCCCTAGTTGCAAATAGCCTAAGGCTCACTAACTAGTGTGTTTTGGTTTTTTGTGGCCAACCTTAGTAGCTGAAAATGTTTTAAAATAATTTTGTTTCTTAATTATTTCACCAGGAATTATTGATGGAGATATATGTGGCCAGCAAGCCAATAACACATTCCATACCTCGTTCGATGTTCATTAATAGAGCATATTCATTATAATGCACGTGATGCGATCGTCCATGAATACATGATCGGACTTAGTGAATTATGATGAGATCGTAATACCGAGATCACTAATCTTTAAGCATGTGTTCTAAACATTCCTAGTCAAAGGATACGCGAGAAGGACATTGTAGTATCGGGATAGACTAGCACCATCTAGTCTCACTCATATGATGAGTATGGTCTGTCCCGTAGCCATTAGCGTGGAGACACCAAGGATAGATCGTGGGTGCTCTTTAACGGAAAGAGTTCACTGAATTTATCCGTACGAATCCCAGAATGGTATTATACCGAACTGTCAATCAGGTTAATTCATGTCACAATTGTGTAAATAGTCCTTTAACCTAAGACACCAAAGATATATTGTGGACGGACAATTGTAGTTTGACTTTGACCTAAGTGTCCCTAATCATGGGATTCTAAATACTTTTAGTTCAGGTGCATTAAGACGTTCGTAAAAATGATTGAGTGGTCAAGATGGGATCGTCCACCGTTGGTATAAGAGGTGAAAGCTCAAGGAAGATGTTGCAATGAAGTCCTTTGCCAAGGCAGTGAAATATTGGGAGAACTAATTAGGGTTCTCCGATGATTTGTGAACAGATTAATACTAACTTAGAGGACTAATTAGGGTTTGACAGTAGACCATACCCTAAGTCGTCCTAGGAGCGTCAAGTGGATGAGGGACAATACATACTTAATAATAGATGACGAACAGGTTCCATGAGTGAGTTGATAAACAATCTTTGTATCTTCTAGAGCACGAGGTGTAGCTTGGCACCCCATGTGTCGGAGACTCGACCTAACGATTGGGTTAAATTGATCCGACATTAATTAATCTATATGATGATATTGTTAATTGAGTTGGACGGCCAATAAAGGTTATTGTGCTGCTCAAGTCGTTATCTATACTAATATATAGGCCTAGAGAGTCACATGCAAATGGTCTTTTGGAAGTTGGAAGATATACTTAAATTTTTGGGGTTTTATGAAAAATGTCAACATAGTATAAATAGAGGAAGGCCCTGAATGAAATTCACCCATGCCAGAATTTTTCAGGGGCCTTTCCCCATCTTCTCCCATCTCCCAACACCCCCTCTACCTCTCTGATGTTGATGACGCACGCCATCAAGGATCGTCAACGACGTCATCCGCGTTGCGCGCCTATGACGTTGACGATCGGGTGAAAGATGCTCGAAAAATTGCTTTGTTCCATCGCTATTTTCTCGCGTGTTTTGTCTTTTCCCGTACTCGCCGTCGTGTTTTCGTCGCATTTGCGACGTGTTCCGTCCGTCCACTGTTTTATCATCAAGAGGGAGGAGCCTCCCGTTGCCCCCTTTTCCCTTGATTCCCCTCTTCTTTTTTTTAATTTCTTTAATTTCCCCTTTTTGTCTTGTCATGGGGGCCCAATTTATAAGGGCCCCCTTAATGGACCTCATCTCCCCTTTTGTTGATCCATTTAGGGGCCCCAGACCTTTCCCATAAATAAAGAAAGAGGGGGGCGCCCTAAGAAAGAGTGGCGGAACGGAACGGGGTCGGAATTGCACCCGTTCTGTCCCGCCCGCGCGCCCGTTCTAGGGCTCTGTTCGGCAGAACCCGCCTGTCGGAGCCCTAGGCGGCCGCCATCGCGAGCGCGCCGCCACCGCGCTGCCCCGCGGCTGCCACCGGGTTGCCCAAGGCCGACGCCGTATCCCTTGAGGCCGTCGTCGTTGTCAAAGCCAGATCGGCAGCCGTCGGACGCCCCTGTTGCTGGCCCCCCTTGTTTGCGGCCTCGTGTCGCCACCGCACCACCGCCGGGCACCGATAGGCGCCCGTAGAGCCGCCGTAGTGGCTAGGCTGCAGCGGCAAGATGCTAGGGCGGCCCAGTCGCTCAAGGGAGGTCGCAGCCGACCCAAATGGGCCGCAGTCGCCAGACTGGTCACAGCCGCCCAGCTGACCGCAACCGCCCGGAGCAGGCCGCAACCGCCAGAGCAGCTGCAGCCGCCAAGAGCGGCTGTAGTTGCCGGAGGGGTTGCCACCGCTAGAGTGGTCGCAACCATTAGGTCAGCTGCAACCGTCGACGCCGGTCGCAGCCACCAGACATAGTCGTTGACCCTACGCCGTCACCGCACTGGGTGCGACCGCCAGGGACCTCCACCATGCCCTGCGCCTCCAGCGAGCGTCGCCGATCCAAGACGCCTTGACAAACGTCGCCCCAGGGTGCATTCCTCGCCGCTCCGAAGGGGTCATCGCCCCGAGCGCCGAACGTCCCCAATGATTCTCCCCCCCCCCCCTAGATCGCTCCTGCGCTGAGCCACCAGTTGAGCTGCTGTGTCTTTGCCGGCGTCTCTCCACTCCACCTGCTCTGAATCGCCACTGACGTCGACGAAACCCTGCACCACGAGCCTCACCGACGAGGTACGCCCCCCTCTCACTTGGCTCGTTTAATTATCAGTTGCAGTATACTTTTGATTTGACTCCACTGCGTTCGGGCTAGTTAGGTGAGAGAGATAAATTGAGAGAGAACTACGACTTAAGAGTGTACCAGTACGGACGAGTACGTGCATTACGTGGGAGTTGGAGCCTGCACGTACGACACGTAGGACATTAATTCCATCGTAGTTACATCGACCTGTTAGGGTTTTAGATGCGTCAGACGACGACACTGACAACGTTTGATACCATCATCCCTTATCGGCATCGAGCCAACATACTCGGTGTCGACCAAACGATGTCCCCGACGACGTCCCGCATCAGATGTGATTGGGACGATGTAACAACGTCGACGGAGAAAGAACGGGGCTTATCAACGAGAAGGAGGAGATCTGACGGACTGAGGACCGCGTGGATACGTCTAGATGCTGCACACTAATCAGCTTGATTCGTCTCGCTCTGGGATTAAAGAAATCATGAATGAGATTCATGGAAACGTACCTCATTTTAATGTTTTTTGTTGATGTCGTTCGATTCGTTCAAGTCTTCCGATGGGAATCATTTCTATTTGTTCATTCAGATCTAGGCCTCTAAAACCCAACACTCATTGGGGCCTGGAGGTGGCATGCGGGGAATCCCCGCCGCGCCCTGTAGGTGGCAGGGTGGAGTTTTCCTTGCTCCAGGTGGTTACGTGGGGGGGTGGGGAGGTCCTCGATGCGCCTTGGAGGTGGCGTGGGGAATCCCCGCCACACCCTGGAGGTGTGGAGGCCGCACGAGGGGATTCCTCTCCGCACCCAGAAGAGGCGGGCGTTCCGAAATTTCTACCAATCCCTGAAGAGGCACACGCGCGTGGGGATTCCCCATTGCACCCGGAAGAGGCGGGCGCGTGGGAATTTCCGCTGCACTTGGAGGTGGCACCGCGCCAGGAGGTGGCGTGGGGGGAGTCCCCGCTGCGCCCTGGAGGTGGCGCGTAGGGAATCCTCCTGTAGCGCCCTGGAAATGAGGCACAAGGATTCCCTAATGCGCTTTAGAGGCATGGTGGCGGCGCGCGGGGATTCCCACGCTGCGCCTGGAGGAGACAACGCAAGGAGAATTCCCGCGGTGCCCTGAAGTGGCGAGCATGGAATTCCCACTGTACCCTGGAGGCGGTGGCCACTCGACGATCTGGCATAGTGTTGGCAGCCAGCGATCCGACCGAGCAACGGCGGGCTGAGATCGCCAGCAACGGAGCAGCATGGATCGCCGACGGCGGAGCGGAGGGAAGAGGCGGGCTGAGAGAAGAGACTATGATACAATGTGGAAAGGAGAAGAGGATGGCCGAAAAGACAAAGGAGGAAATGTTTGAACAAAAAGGAGGTAGGGCAGCGGAGGGGAAACCTCCACCACCCTTGGAGATGAATAATTGCAGGAATCCTAAATAACCTGCTCTGATACCATGTGGAAAGGAGAAGAGGGATTGATTTGGTTTGTTAGAAAGGAAGGGATACATGCCCTTATATTGAGCTGAGAGAGAGAGAGGATGGTGATTTATCCCATGTGGGACTAAGAGTACTTAGTGGGCTAAGGGGCTACTGGGCCTAATAGACCATACACCTACTTTCTAACGCAGATGAACCTAACAAACTCCTCCTTCGTCTGCGCCATATTGCTGCCGCGTAAGTAAAACTTGTGGGAGAGTAATTCATAGTAGAGAATAGTTCTTTGCTTCGTCAAGCCTCTGATTTCATCATGAAATTTATAGTGTACTTTCTCTAGATGTCTCCAAAATATGTTTGTGCTCTTATCTTTATTCCTCTTGATGATGACCTTATGGGTGGGGTTCTGCGCTTGAGAAAGTGTACACTGGTACTCGTCCGGTCCACCTTCAACAAATTGATCTAAAACTATAGACCCATTGCATCTTACGCTTCCAGATGAGACGTTTTCATCAACCTCTACAGGGAGGTAATCCGCGGATATTGACGGCATAGCCCTAGCCGTCTATTTTGGAGTGGTAGCAGATGTAGTCTCCATTACTCTACCAAATTAATTCACAAGATGAAATTATTCATACAATGCGTGTGACGTGCAATTTTCATGAAATACTAGAGTCGCATTCAAGTATAAAAAATGATGGAGATTTAAATAATTGTTTTTCGATCTCTAAGTTCACAAAATTACAAATCACAGAAAATAATGATGATATATTACTCTTTACCATGTGAAAGAAAATTCTATCAATCGGATCAAACCATCCATCAATCAGATTTACTCCATGGACTGATCGAATCTTAGTCCAATGAGTAGAATGGACTGATGGATCCACTACAGTAGTGCATATGACAAGGAAGATGGGTGCGAAGAACCCATTTATTCTTCTCTGTATTCTCAATCACTCTTAGTGATGACCATTGATAATCAAGCAAAAGTTTTTGACCGATTGAACTAACTATAGATTGACGGGTCCAAAAAAATTCTGACTGACTCTTACACATTAATCACATAACACATACGGCAAATTGATATATATGTAATTAACACAGTGTACCTCTTTTGGGTCGACGACAAAGATGCACAAGATCAGGTGCCTACACTCGAGTTATATTTTGACCTACTTAGTAGTGGCAGTAGTGACATTCTCAGTGGTGCCGCGCAGACTACTCTAAAAGCCAAGAAAGTTTAGGTTAAATTAGATATATGGACAATTCCAGTCATATTGAGAAAGATAGAAAGCAATAGAAAGAGAGATTGGGTGAGATGGAGAGTGAGAGAAGAAAAGATTGAGAAAATCCAGAGAGATATCAAGCAAGAGAATGAGAGATTGGAATCAATTGGGAGTAAGATAAGGAAAGAATGAGAGATTGGGAAATAGAGATCACTCGTCTTTATACGTGTATTGGATTACGGTATCAGGGTGGATGCTGTATCGGATACCAGAAATAAAATTTCCGGTATCTGTTTTTTCCGATATCCGGATATCGGATATCGGTTGCTATAGTAACAATATTTGATATCAATATTTGATATTGATATCCATCTCAATGTTGTCATCCGACTCCGTCTCAGAGGGAGGATGACGATATCGGATATCACTATTGGATATCAAATTTTGATATCGAACATCTATAACCTAATTACCTAATTTTTGTTTTGAATATTTTGGCACCTTGGTGGATGGCAGACGGTGCTGCATTGGCGGATGGTGGACGGCAGACGGTGGGTGGCGGCACGACGGTGACGGTGGCATCGGCAGACAGCATGACCAGTGGTATATTCTCCACTTACTCCATCCTCTACGTCTTCGTGTTCTTCCCGTTCTTCCCCATATTCCCCTTCTTTCCCTCTTCGTCTTCTTCCCATTCTTCCCTTTCTTCCCCTTATTTTTCCTTGAATTCTCTCTTCTTCTTCTTCCGCTAACTTTCATCTTCTTCTTCTTCTTATTCTTTTCTGTAAATCACGTGGGTTCAGTTCTTTCTAAGTAAAATGTTGAAATTTCCATCCTAATTGTATGTTTTTCAAGAATTCCATTACAAATAACAGTATCTGTAACGAATTTAGATTTTATATTCCTATTTAAATTTAAATTTACCAATTTAAATAACAGAATCTGTAACAGTATAGGAATATATTTATATTCCTCAAGGGATTTAGATTTTGTGTTCTAGTCTTGTAAGTTTAGATTTTCTTTTTAATTTGATCTTTTGACCCATTATATATTTAATTTTGCGTTGATTATTCATTTATTGTTTTTCAATGCATTTGGGAATTGGTAAATTTCTATAACTCATGTAACACACTATATAGCTCATACAATTTATGTAACACATATCTATGAAGAAGTTTTATGTTGTGGTTTAAATTATCAAATTATATGATTTTTAATGTTCAAGTTGACTGTTAGGATGTTCAATTTGACTATTTCTTTTTCTTCTCCTCTTCTCCTCTTTTTCCCTCCTCGCCACTCCTCATTCTTTTATCCTCTTCTCTTCCCTTCTTCCTCTTTCTTCTTCTCTTCTCTTCTTATTTTTTCTTCTTCTCTTCTTACTTTTTCTTCTGCTATTTTTTTTCCTTTCTTTCTTTTTCGTCTTGTCTTCTCCATTTTATTCCTCTTAAATTCTCCACCTCTTTCTTATTCTCTTCTCTTCTTTCATTTTCTTCTTCTCCTCTCCTCTTTTCCCTCTTCTATGCTCATCTTTTTCATCTTCTCATCTTCTCTTTCATTTTTTGCTTATGTTCTCCTCCACTTTTTCTTCTTCTCTTCTCCTATTTCTTTTTCTTCACTTTTCTCCTTTTTTCCCCTTCTCTCCACTTCTCATTCTTTTATCCTCTTTTCTTCTCTCCTTCCTCTTTCTTCGTCTCTTCTCTTATTAATTTTTCTTTTTCTTTTACCCTCTCCACTTTTTCTTCCTCTCTCAACTTCTTTCTTTTTCTTCTTCTCATCTTCTGCTCTTCCTCTAATGTTTACTGTGTTATTAATTATTGTTTTGTTCTTTGTCCTCTCATTGTGCTTAGTTGTTTTACTATTCTGCCTACTCTTGTGTTTATCTTTGTTTGTATGTGTATGAAGTTACAACATTCTATTCCTTGTTTATATTTTAAAGTATATTGTATCATAATGTGTTCCTGTAATCTAGAAGAACTAATCGTTGATAGCCGACTTATGCTTCTCATAAGAATGAACCCACCTAGAGGTAATGCCCTGCCCCAAGATTGCTCTGGGGTAGGAGCCAATGGTGATGAAGATACCAATGCGGGAGCATTCTCGTGCCATATAGAGTCACCCTTGATCAAACAGATCAGTCATCATAGACTAATTTGAACATATTGGTGATGGGTACTATGCATGCTTACTGTGCTGTGAGAAGAACCCTCACAGTAAGAGAAGAGCGATCAAGCGGCAAGTTAACAAAAGCACCCATGTATTTTGGCGACATTTCAAATCTTGTCATCCTGCTCTTCATGCGGAGCTAAAGGGCATGGTAGTGGTTGACAAGGATAAGCCACATATAACCAAGGCCATGGATGGCAAACCATACGGAGGGCCAAGACGACGAAGACCTATAAAAGGGCATAACATTGATGAGATGAAGAATGTCATTGCACATTTCATGTGCTTAACGAATTCCCATGGAGCATCGTTCAGAATGTTGCATTCAAGGAGCTGTGGCACTACGCGACACATTTGGACTTGGACCCCCCAAGTGTGAAGGTCATGAAGCAATGGATGATCCAAATGCATGGTCGCATGAAGGAAGACTTGAAGAAGCTGTGGGAGAGCGTCGACCGAGTATCTCTCTCTATTAGACACATGGACTGGGGAGAACGGTACTGGTCTTCTAGGCATCACCGTTCATTAGGTGGAGGAGAAATGGGTGTACTGGGAGCGAGTACTTGCCATCCAAGAGATCATCGGCAAGCATGATGGGGACACCATGGCGGCCATTGTTCTCTAGGTCCTAGAAGAATTCTGCTTGCGACCAAAGGTCATCATTCGACACCGAACTTATCTTTGAAATTAAACATGTGATTTTATACATGACCTATGTTTATGTGTTTTTACGCTGTGACTACTGATAATTCTTCTATGAATAAGAGGATGTTGTCAGTGATTGCAAAGAAGATAAAGAGCGTCAACCCGACGTTTAGAGCCAGAAGACACGTCCCATGTGTTGTACACATATTAAACATTGTCATCCAAGCGGCAATTAAAAGCTTTGGCATCCCTTCGGCCCAAGTAGTAGATTCTAATGAAGGCGATATGGGAAGGACAGCTGAAAAGTTTGACAGCGACGAGGACAACTTGCATGGAGATATATTCTCAACGGCCAAAGACAATGATGGAGCACGTTGTCTGTTTTATTTGGGTTAAACAGTAGCAACAGCGCGGATGCTAGTGCGCGGCATTTGGAGCTCTGTGCAACGAGGAGAGGAGTACGCGAAAGCATGTGAAGATGACCCTGAAGTTGAAGATTCTAACATGGTCATGTTGGACTATCCGACCCTCTGGAAAAACACATATGCTATGTTATCCACTGATGTGAAGAGATGTGATGTGATTGATGAAGTGTCGAAGGATTTTGGCAGAAAAGGAAAACAAAGATGTCGAAGGAAAAGTGGGAGTTAGTGAAAGAATTTTATCGCATCCTTGGGTGGTTCTCTATATCCACAAATCATGTATGAAGGATAGAGACCGTGGCCTTATGTTATGTGTTATTTCTCATTGACGGTATCCTGCGCCACATGGAGGAGGTAGTCTAGAATATTGAAGAGGGAACCTTCTTCACCTGTGTATGGTGGTTGCATGAAGGAAATCGTTGTAACATGGTGCAAGCATAAAAGGTGATGCAACGCAGGATAGCGCAGTATGCAGAATTCCTGTGGGTGAATGAAGGAATCACTGTCGTGGCATTAATGGACCCATTCCACAAAGGGTTCATGCTCCGTGAGGGTGTTAGAGAGTCAACCATTGCCTATGTATGATTTCTCTTACCATGTGACTTGCCGACATGCCCCATGGCTGGTCATTTTGAAATGGATCACCCAAAAGGTAGCGAGTTGGACTCTTGGCTACAGAGCACTACGTGAAAAGTTCAACCAGCATCTGTGTTAGCGAGGTCAACATTAGACGAGTTCAACCAATATCTGACAAAGGTCATGCATAATAAGGGAGTGTTCACTCCAGTATCTTAGTGGGCCAGCATAGGGGCAAAATGCTTCCCCTTACTTGCCTCCATTACAAGGGAACTATTGTCCGTTTCTGCAACAATCACTCTTGTTGAACGCATGTTCTCTATGGGCCATAATATTGTCACATACAAGAGAACACATTTATCACCAATAAGCATGGAAACACTCACCAGTGTTGGCTACGTGTGGACAACAAGCGATGGTACAATGATGTGGAGCTAGATTCAGATGGTGAGGATGGCGAAGATGGGGTAGTTGCATCATGTCAAGGTACACATCCCTTACAACGCCACTCATTAATGCATATCTTAAATAATCATCATGTTTTATTTGTTGTATTTCACTATCTAAGTGATGACCAAGTAAGTACAAACCTTTGATGGAGGCATGGGGAAAGGAAATTCTACAATGAAGGGCATATTTTGATGGTGAAATATTACAGAAGAAGCTTATTTTGTTGTAAAATTTTATGTTCAACTTCTTACCATTACATGTACTACAGTATAGAAAATTTCCAAAATTTAGAGACATAACTAGTGTGCATAATATAACAAAAAATCCATTTAAAGAGCTTAAATTTTGTGCTTCATCAAATATTTAAATTAAGATATGAGATACTCAATCTCTATATCATAATGTGTTTAATTCAATTAAATAGCACATTTTCAACCATACATTTCCAACCATTCGAAGTGAATTCGGGTTTCATTTTATTTTTTCTGTAAATATATGGCTTTTATGGAATTCAATATTTCTATGCATTTTACAGCTAGTGAATAACAGTCTTGCAACCTCTACAAATATATCTTAGTTTCACTTATAATTAAGATATGAGATACTCAATCTATATATCATAATGTTTTTAAGTTAACTAAAAATCACATTTCCATCCATTTAAAGAGCTTAAAGTTTGTGCATCATCAAATATTTATGCTTCAGTCATTATTCCAAGTGAATTGAGTTTTATTTAATTTGTCTTGTTAATGTATGAATTTTATGGAATTCAATTTTTATGAATATTACAGCTAGTGAATAATAGTCTTGCAACCACTACAATTACATCTTAGTTTCAGTTTAAATTAAGATATGAGATACTCAATCTCCATATCATAAGCTGTTTAATTCAACTAAATAGAACATTTTCAACCATTTAAAGAGCTTAAAATAGGTGTGTTGTCAAATATTTATACGTAAATCATTATTTTAATTGAATGGGGGTTCTATTTAATTTGTTTTGTTAATGTATGTATTTTATGGAATTCATTGGGGCCATAAATTACTGTAATTAAAATTTAATTGTTGTTCTCAAAATTCAATCCAGGTCAATATATTGTGGGGATTAATTACCGAATTTTCAAGATTTTTCTATAAATTTCTTGATTTTTTCAGGGATTTATTCGTGGATAAGATCACATCTTAAGTTCTTAAATAGAAACATGTTATAATTATAATAAAAATAGGCTTTTAGATTAGCTTCTAAAGTTGAGGAAAAAAATTTAACTGTTCCTTAGAAATATACCCCTAAAAAACAACTTTCGGTTACACGTTGCAGGAGTAAAAATCCAAATAAATTATTTTTAGGTGGATTACCAAATTAATTTTGATCTTCCTATAGTTTTCGTAGTGAAATTAGAGAATAGAGAAGTGGAGAGGCTTTTCTCCAATAATTTCACGTGCTGCATCCATTTGCGCGCGCAACTTAAAACAGGGGCATATGTGAAAAAAGGATTGTCAAGATATATACTTTTCAAAATTTTAGAATTCCTCCATATGGGATTACAGGGGTCTAGAAAAAAATATCCAGATATCAGATATTTATATTCGGACTTCGGTTTTGATATCCGGATATAGATATCTGATATCCGATATCTGAGATCCGTCTTGTCCTTACCCATCCGATATCCGGCTTCGATATCCGTCTACACCTAAAGAATGGATATCATCCGATATCCCATATCCGATATCAGACACTGTCCAGTTTTTTGTCTGGATATCGGATATTGGTTGTCCAATACCAGATATCGTACGGATATCGGTTGGACAATCCACCTCTCAATTGATTCGCAATAGAATGAGAAATATAGAAAGCAAGAGACAGAGATTGAGAGATTGAGAGAGATGGAGAGTGTGAACATGAAATATTGAGAAATTCAGAGAGGTGGCAAGCAAGATAATGACATATTGAGATCTTTGGAGCAATGGAGAGGGAGCGAGGGAGAGAGGGAAAAATTGAGAGATTGAGAAAGATAGAAAGCAAGAGAAAGAGAGATTGAGCGAGATGGAGAGTGCTAGCAGGAAAGATTGAGAAAATTTGGAGAGATAACAATCAAGAGAATGAGAGATTGGAATCAATTGAGAGTGAGACAAGGAAAGATTGAGAAATATACAAGGCAAGAGATAGAGAGGTTGAGAGATTGAGTGAGATAGAGAAAAGTGAGGGAGGTAGCAAGAAATATAATGAGAGATTGAGGTATTGAGAGAGATGGAGAGTGAGAGAATGACAAATTGAGAAAACTCAGGGACGTAGAAAGAAAGAGAATGAGAGATTAAGATATTGAGATAGGTAGAGGGTGGGATAAAGAAAGATTAAAAAAATTAGGTGAGATAGAAACTAGAAGAACAAAGTATTGAGAGATTGGGAGATATGGGGAGTGAATACATAAGATATTGGGAAAATTCCGAGAGGTAGAAAGCACAGAAAGAGATATTGATATATTGGGACAGATGATGATTGAGAAAAGGAAATATTGAGAAAAAACGAAGAAGTAAGAAATAAAAAAAGAGGTATTGATATATTAGGACATATGGAGAGTGAGAGAAGGTAATATTGAGAAAATCGGAACAAGTAAAAAGCAAAAGAGAAAGATATTGATATATTGGGACAGATGGAAAGTGAGAGAAACAAATAGTGAGAAAATCTGAAGATGTAAGAAGTAAGAGAAAGAGAGATTACGAGAGATGAAGAGCGAGATAAGGAAAAAATGAGAAGATTCAGAGAGGTAGAAAGCAGGATAACGAGAGATTACAATATTGGGAGGGTTGGAGAGTAAGAGAAGAAAGGATTGAGTGATTTAAGAAAGCTAAGAAACAAGAGAAGGAGAGATGGCGAGTGAATGAAGCAATGATTGTTAAAATTCACAGTGGTAGAAAGCAAAAGAAAGACATTATTGGGAAATGGGAAGGAATGGAGAATAAGTGAAGAAAAGAGTGAAAGATCACGAAAGATAGAAATGCACATTTCATCATATCTGAATGAATGTGAGAATCACAGCAGAATGCGAGAATGAACATACCTCAACCGTCTTTGAGGTGTCCATCGGTGAAGCGATCTCCGATGATGAGGATGGGTGCAGGGGGAGTCAGGGAAATGAAGGCCACCGAAGAGGACCTCATGTGGTAGGCTGGTAGCACCGGAGGGGGTGGAAGAGGGTGGCTGCGAATGCTGTCGGCCTTGTTCTTCCTTCGAAAAGGAAGAATTAACTAGGGTGGGTGTCCCTTATTGTTTCAAAAGAAAGAGTTATTGAATTAATAAAATATAACCATTGTTTTCGTCCGGGATGAGGGATGGGATGGTTTTTTTCCTGGACGGGACGAAAAATTGTCCCGGGAGGACTGGATGGGACAGTTTTTGAACCGTCCGATGAAAAAACTGTCCCGTCCTTCGTCCCTGAAAAAACTCCGGACATTGGAGGGGATGAAATTTGTCCCCAACCATCCATCGTCCACGTCCAGGATTATTCAGAACTATACCCTTCTTCTCCCTTCTTCCCATACCTCCTCTCCACTTCCTATGCAATTGGGAAAACATAAGAACGGCGACGGAGATTGAACGGAGCTCGTCAACGAGGAGGAGGATATCCAATGTGTTGAGGACTGTGTTGATATTTCTAGAGGCTGTACACATGAGCAGCTCCACGTGACTCATTCGAGGATCTAAGAAATCACGGATGCAATCCATGCGCACGTACTTCGTTCAATGATTTTAATGATGTCGTTACAACTCCATTACATCTCTTCTGCTGCGCAAAATCCTTGTCTTCATCCAAATTTAGGTCTCTAGAACCGAAGAATTATGATTATATTTATTTATTTATTTTATACCATTTATTTTACTACATAAAACTCTATGGCATTTGTGCCTTCCATACCATAAGTTTGGGCAGATCCCACTCTTAGCAAAATTCACAATTAATCTAGTTCCAAAGATGATGCTAATCATTTTTATGTAAAATTTTATTTTCTTTAGTTTGATTTTGTCAAAAATGACATTCTACAAGAATGTTCATCCTTTTCCACCAGCTTGTAATCTTTTGCCTTTGCTTTTGATGAAGGTGTAGGAGTGAGGAGCAGTTATCAAATAAATTAATTAGGTGCAAGGAGAGAAAGTAACACTAGCAGTGGACTTATGAGGCAAGCTTTTCTATTTTAATCCAAGAGAAATCTTAGTCAGCTTTGGTGCAGGTAACATCATCTACAACTCAACCTTTGCTTTCACATGCTTCATATCCACATATCTATGTGCTCACAACACTTCTCTATGGAGAAAGATGGGATTACCATGTTCCATCAATCACACCTATTCTATGTCAATTTTGACACACCATGATGCACCTCTGATCCCTGTAGACCAAGGGTGAATAACTCTAAACATGAGATTCCATTATTGATCCTCCAAGAATTTCACCTTGTGCTCCATTGATCTACTCCATTCTGCTCCTAGAGTCATGATATTTGTAAACTTGCGCGATCAGAACCTTCATCTCTTGTAAATGCTTGTAAACTCATGCCTCTACACCTAACAATGTGTGTCACATCATTGAATGTTCATTCATGGTTGATGAATTCTCATTGACTTTTCTCCTAAACGCTTGTAAACTCATGCCTGGGAACATTTCTTCCATTTTTCATTCACATAATGTGAATTGACTTCATAATGCAACCTAGAATCAGACACCCATGATTCATTTCTAGGTATGGCATGCCCAGGATTGTACTCGTAAACGAATCCAGACATGCTCTACATTTAACCCATTGTATAAATATGTTAAGATTTACTGTTTGTAGGAGTTTTTTGGCCTGGAGAGCGCATAATTACTGCAATATATACTCATACCCCATTCAGCCAATGATAAGCCAAAAATAGGGGTGAATGTTGCAATTTATAATCCCTTATCGTTGTTGATTTTAGGCTATACAATAAAATTTGTAAAACCCTAACTTAAGATGTATATTGATAAGTACGAGTATCATCCAAGGGAAGCTAGTAAGGTATTCAAATAGTGATCTGCTTCAATAATTTGACCCTATTTAAAGTTAATTTAATCTTCAATGAAGATCAAATCACCCTAATTAGATGAAGAGTTTCGAAAGGGGGGTAGAAGAGATGGGAATAATAGAAGAAGTGAGAAGCTCTAGATTAGGGTTGGTCCTTTGGGGCGACCGGTGCGGTTTTAGGCCAATGTGTGGTCCGGTTTGAATTTTCAGACTGCACATCGGACAGCATTATATTAAATCACAGAGCATATCGGCCTAGGTCGTGTGCAGTGCGATTGTGCGGTTTTGGGCCGGTTTTTTTACAAGGTCTTGAATAGGAATTAAGGGTCTGCGGGCCTCTAGTGCTCTTCTCTTCCTCTCTCTCGTTATTTTCTCTCTCTCTCTCATTCCTCTCTCTATCACTCTCGTCTATCTCTTTGGGGCTCAGGCACTCTTCTCTCACTCTCTCGTTCCTCTCCCTCCCTCTATCTCTGATTCTCTCTCGAGCTCTTCTCTCTCTCGTTCCTCTCTGTTTCTCTCATTTAATATAGTCGGATGACGCTCCTCTCTCTCTCTCTCTCTTATCTCTTTCTCGTGCTCAACTCTCTCATCGTCTTTCGCGCTCTCTCTCCCTCTATCTCTCTGTGATGTGCGCTCTTCTCTCTCTTGCTCGCTATTCTATCTCCCGCTCATTCTTTCCTCCCTGTCTCGTTCTCTCATTCTTCCCTCCTGCTCATCTTTTGTCCGATTTTGTGTGATGTGCGTCTGATTTCATCGCACAAATTTTGACCGCACATCAATCCGTGCTTTTGTGCAATCAAAAAAATCATACACCGGCCAAAATAAATTGGACTGGACCGCACGACCTTCCCTACTCTAGATTGACTTCTCTGATCGAATACAAAGGATCAAAGGGGTCAAATAGAGGGATAATAAGGATATTTAGTCTTGATTTTTTTTGGTAAAAGTTTGGAATCCAAATTCACTAACTAATATTTCAAAAACACAACTTAACCTTCCTAGGATTCAAACTTTTTATAAATTTTAAGTCTTAATTTGCAATTGGAATAGTTAAATCAGTTTCATGATCTCTTCTCTCAACCCTAGTAAGGGCTTGTACATGCTGCGCAAGCCAAGCGATTTAAGAAATGCAGACCAAGACCAAGAGGAAAAATCACATACCTCACTAAAACATAATCCAAATCAAACTAATAATCAAATATAGTGCAGTAAAAAATACCAAATACAAGTGATCCAGGATGAAGCTCCTCTCTGTCTTGCAGTTTTGAAAGAACCACCACAGAAATGACCTCCTCCTCTCAAAAATCAGCTTTTATACTTAGGTTAAGTGGTAAAAATTATCCTCAATCAGTAATTAATTTTTATCCATTAATTTAGGCTGAATCATCTAACTGTATTGATAGAAAGAGGAAGTCCAGACAAGCAAATCCATAAAAAAACCATCTCAATCAAACTTCAGGATAAAAAGTTATTAATCAATGAATTTGGACCAACATAGCCATTGGATCAATATTTATTTAATTAATTAATTTTTTCCTTACATGTAGTGATGTGTCGACTGCTGATTGGCTGTAAAATTTCAAGTTCATTTGGTGCCTTCTCTCTCAGCACGCCACATATCCCCTCCTTTAAATAAGAAGAAATAGAAAAATAGACATTCTATATATCGATGTGCACGTACCTGTGCACTTGTACTTCATTGAGCCAAGCAGAGGGCGCCACATCACGCACCGTGCACATGATGTGTATTTGTCACGCGGGCGGTGAACTTACCGCTTGGAGAGAGACTTTCCTGGACGTTTGCAAAAAGTCCCTAATTAAATGGGTGCACACAGACGGACACCGCCCAAAATAATTTGTGTTTATGCCCCTCTCCTTTTCTCTCTCCTCCATTTTTTCTCAAAACTATTAAAAATCCTGATTAATTGAAATAAAACCATGGAACTATTTTAATAGCATCTTTACCCCAGCACACACGACCGAGAGCTTTTTTAAGGGCATAATTGCAACAAAACTTTAAGAAAAACCCCTCTGACTTTAGAAACTGCTTTAAAACTCATATTTTCCTTATAAATATATCTTTTCTACTTAAAAATTCATTTCTTCCTTGATAAAATTCCCAAAAATTCCAATAAAATTTCAAAAAAAACTAGAAAATTTAGTAATTCGTCCCCACATATTAACATTAAAGTTAAATTTTAAACCTGACATTTCCATTTAAACAAAATTATTCCATTCTTAAATAAATTCCAGAAATTTAATAAAATTAACAGAAAAAATATGATAAAACCCCTACTTGGAAACATTAATTACATGTATGATATATGATAAAAACAGAATAAATTCCAATCATAAACTACTTGGAAACATTAATTACATGTAAATATATGATAAAAACCCTATTTTAAACTCTTTATATGCATAAAATTGGGCTCATTACTTGAATTAAATACCAAATTTAGGGTGTTATCAGCCACACACAAGACAAGAAGAAAAGGCAAACAAAAATCATATTTCAGTAGGCACTATGTATGGCTTGGGTACTAGAAGGGGGTTTGTGTTCCCCTGATGTCTTGCTAAAGACAGGAGAAGAGGCACATCTAGTGTAGGTCGTGCGGTCCGGTCTGATTTTTTTGGCCGGCGTGCGAATTTTTTGATCGCACGAAAGCTCTGTCTGATGTGCGGACCAATTTTGTGCGACAAAATTGGACTGCACATCGCACAAAATCGGACAAATGAACAAAAACTTGGCACATGTTTTTTTTTATTTAGAGATATGCCCCTCTGCCTATCTCTCTTCCATATTTCTCTAAGTAAAACATAGGGAATCCAAAAATGGTGATATATTTATTTAAATATGTTGTTAAACGTCATTTTTTTATTCTAATAAATTATGAAAACATAGATTAAAATTCTATAAAAATCGAGTAGTGTTTATAACTTAAAATAAAGCTATCTAACTTTAATTCAATAGTCATTTATACAAATTTTGTAGATTTATTTGTATTAATACTTTTTTATGAAAACTCAGAAACTGTTGAAATTTTATTTAGTCAAAAGAGCTCATTAGAAAAAAACTATTTATACAATTCTGGTATCTGCAAATATATTTATATGCATCTGATACTATATCCACAAGTATTAGTCGTGCTCATCATCTTATATTTATATGCATCTGATACTATATCCACAAGTATTATCCGTGCACATCATCTCATATTTATATGCATGCGAAAAATTTTCCACAATTATTATTCATTTTTTTCAGTCACATTTAAATGCATCAGAAACTATATCCTCACGGATTAATATATGCTCTTATCAGTTTCAACAATAAGTCCGTTGCTTTATTTTTTAAGCTTAAAGTTGTTCATTTTAAGCTTGGCATTACTCACTAGAAGTTTAATTGACAAAATTAATGAGTCCATGCCAAACAACAAGTAGTAATATAGACCTAATGAGTCAATGAGCGCAAAGGTTTTATGTCTTAAACTATGAATGAACAAATATATACGTAATGTATACGTAAACACTGATAGATACCTAACGATTCAATATTTTGTAAATCTTAATAGAAACATTTATAGATGCAAAAGTCCAAGTGCATTTTGAAAACATAAAAAATGTTCTGCCAACTTGGTTTCATAAACATCAAAGGAGCCGAGAGGCAAAACGACTAACATTTTTTTGGACAGCAACAACCATTGCTGGAGTGAATTTGTGATGCTCCCAAAATGAGCTGTCATTCCATTGAGTACTCACCACTTCTCCTCCATGTGTTGCAGGGTTGAAGCCTTTTGACGGGATAGGAAGAATTTCTGTAATGATGCGCTTGGTACTTACCCCAATGAGTATGTCTTGAACTGGGCAAAATTTTTTCTATGTGTTGCCTCCATCTGTATCGTTTGTGTGTGTCACGATGTCCTCACCGTCTGGTTTGGTGTCTAAGATGATGACAGTAGCAGTCGGGTCTCGGGGTTGCTTTAGCAGTCTTCGTCGGAGAAGTCGCACACTCCTCCGATGTGTGTACCTGTTGCTGGCTCTTGCACCCTGCATTGCCTCTGCGTGGCTGTGGATGTACCAGTATTTTGTGAAAGTTGTCATAATATTTCTGTGAGGAATGATGTTCCAAGTTATTTAAAAAATATTCCGACAGAATTGTGTTTAAAACCAATGGCATCCAAATTTTGTGAAACCAAATTTCGTAATGCGACATTTGATAATATTCATTATCTCGTGTCCAATGAACCATGTCCATGAATTTTATCTTCTAGAGCCACTTAACTTAACTGTTTGGGAAGACAGGAAGATAGACAAAATTGACAGAGTGAGAGGAGAGAGTAAAAGAGAGAGGATCAAATTGAGTAAAAAAATCTACAACATGACACATTGTTTCAACATATAATTATGTTAATCAACATTTGGATCCTCCTCGCTATCTCCGTCATCTCTGTTGCTATTGTCATTGACATCCTCCTTCGCTCGCCACCAATACTTAAGTGTCATGGTAACTTTCGCTTTCATTTATCAGCCCTGACCACTTGTAGTTTGATTGATGCGACGGCACGGAAAAAAAAAAAATCTCTCGCTTGGCGCGCTTAACTGAGAAGAACTCCTCCTTTACAATTACAGCTAAAGCTAAACACCAGTGCTCACTGCACTTCTACAAGTGTGTCCTAATGGTCCTCTGATGGGAGGTGGGAGGTGAAGTAAGCATGGCTCTAGCAGTGCATTATCGTATCGTATCAGGATTTGTGTCACAAACATTGCATCAAACCGTGAAAAAAGTTTCATTGAAACAAAAAAATGAAAATGGTTGGATTGGAGTTGATCAGTTTGTAGTTTGTTCATGGCGGATTTTATCTTTAAAATTGATGGCTTCATATGACTTCATCTAATTTATCACGGTCGATCAACCATCCCTTCATGGATGTATCGATCGGCGAGGCGACAAGAAGGCCTGGCCTAAGGAAGGCCTGATTGGGTTGCTCTAGGGTTTATTCATTGCTTGGCATGCATTGATTGCTTTGTAGACGGAGGTCTGTTGCCATGATGATATAACAATATTAACTTGAAACAAGGTTGATTCTCGGATTCCTCTCATGAAACTATCAAGATGTTTTGTCATCGCTCTAAGGATGACAATTGCTTCATTTGTGGTTGATGACTTGGATTGACAAGTGAGGGATGTGGCAAACACTAGGGGCTGTAGAATGCCTGTAAAATCTTTGATCATTTGCCACTCTTCATCAATTAGCACAGGCTTCTTCAAAACATTTACCACTATTACATCAAGAATATCCCTCTTTTCGATGCTTGCGACAAGCATCTCATACTTTGAATTCCACCTTGTGGGGCAGTCTAAGGGGATCTTCTTATGGTTCGATAATCCAAACTACTTGCATAATGACACATAATGCTCGGCGCGTTGTGGTGACCCACGTATTGCACTTACAATTTCCCTTAATTGAAGCAATGTGTCACCAAGAGTGGATGATCCTAAGTCATCATGGACTTCGTCCCAGCCTTTGGCACCAGTAATGTCACTGTCATCCAGAACGACTTGCTCAGTTGGTGCCTCCATAACCCATTGCGAGCTTGGACTACAAGGTTGATTACGTGTGCCATACATAACACATGCCGACTTGCACTGAAATGATGGTTCGCTTGCTTCAACTCATCTTCTAAAATACCCATCATCTTATGGTTATTTAATGCATTGTCTGTGGTCACTACGCACACCTGCGTAAAAATGCAGCACTAATGTGAGAATGCCGTTCAGAAAAACTATTATTGATTACGGCCATATCCGTACCTTTGACTTTATGTCAAACTCCACCAATATTTGGAGGATAGTTGCGCAAAGGTTTTCAACAGTGTGTGATCCTTTCAATTGACGTATCCCAAGCACACGCTCGCACAGTTCCCACTCCTTGTCCACCCAATGCACAGTTACCCCTAAGAATGCAATGTTGTTTTCAGAAGTCCATGCATTTAGTGTTAGTGATACACGAGCAACGTCAGCCAGTTTATGGCGTATGATTTTTTTCATATCTTTGTAAAGGGCTTGTGCTTTGGCTTTGACAGCCCGTACAGTTGGGATAGATATCTCCTCCTCTTGAATGATATAACGGAGAAGTCTTATGAAGTACTTCTTCCTAACAATCGCCCACGTTGAATCGGAAAGACATATGAAACACATTAGTTCTGTATTCTCTATTGTATGACCAATGTAATATTGCTTCTTGCTACCTTTTGTAGAAAAATATTCAACGACTGACCTCTCCCTTCCGACATTGTTCCCCTTGCCCTTAAGGGATGTGAAAACCTTTCGATGAAATTTTTCCAGATGTCTCCACAGAGGAGTGCTGCTCAGATATTTTTGCGGTCCACAACTACACTACATATATTGCATCTGAATTTCTGTCTTCCCTGAGACGTCACGTACCTCAATGCATCACAGTCATTCACATGTGGCTTCTTCTGTTCTCTATTTTTGCCACTGTCTAAAGACTCAACCTCCTCAGACATAACTGTGTACTGTAGGGCGTGTGACGTTCACAATCATCCATTCTAATATTTAAAAGAATGGTCACATGGATAAGAATTAAACATAAAAGGATATCTAAAATCAGAGGGTGAGAGATAATGCGAGGAGAGAGGGAGAATTAGACAGTAAGAAAGGAAGACAGTAAGAGAGGAAGAATCAAAAATAAATCTTAAAACGATCTAGAGGGTGAGAGAGAATGCGCGAAGAGAGGGAGAATTAGAGAGTAACAGATGAAGACAGTAGGAGAGAAACAATCACAAATAAAACTCAAAAAGATCCAGAGTGTGAGAGAGAATTCAAGGAGAGAGGGAGAATTAGAGAGTAAGAGAGGAAGAGAGAAAGAATTAGAGGTAAAAATTTAAGAAGAATCAAAGTAATTGAGAGAATAGGGAGATGACAGGGAGAATTAAACATAAAAGGATATCTAAAGTCAGAGGGTGAGCGAGAATGAGAGGAGAGGGAGAATTAGAGAGTAAGAGAGGAAGAGAGAAGAAATGAAGAATCAAAAATAAAACTTAAAAAGATCGAGAGTGTGAGATTGAATGCCAGGAGATAGGGAGGATTAGAGAGTAAGAGAGGAAGAGAGAAGAGAGGAAGAATTAGAGGTAAAACGTTAAGAAGAATCAATGAGTAATTGAGAGAGTTAAACGTAAAAAGATATCTAAAATCAGACGGTGAACGAGAATGAGAGGAGAGAGGGAGATTTCGACAGTAAGAGCGCATGAGAGAAGAAATGAAGTATCAAAAATCAAAGATTGGCTATCAACATAAAAAAGACAGGCCACCAAGATCAAATATTCAACATTTGCCAATGTTCTTCCAATCGATTGAATCAGGGGATGCAAACAACAAGAAAAAGATGGAAACAGATTATGCAAACGGCATACATATAGAAATAAAGTGAAAAACAATAACAGAAAGGATATGTATACTATCTTCCTCAATTAATAACAGAAGTAAAGGCATAGACACACAATGGAATAGAAATAGAGATGCGAAACTACACCTTGAATCAAGAAATCGAGCTCGGTGAAGGGAGGTGGAGATGGAGAGATGGGGAGGGTGGCTGCACGGCGCGGCGGAGAAGGGGGTGGTCGTAGCTGGCGAGCTCGTCGCCTCATCGCCTCGTCGTAGATGGAATTGTGGAATGTGGAATGTGGAACGTAGAATGTGGAATGTGGAAAGAGCAAAGCATAGTAGAATAACTTAAAAATCAGACGGGAATCGCACAATCGAACTGCACAGGGCTTGACGGATGTGCGATGCGATTTTTCAAGAAGCTGTCCAACGTGCGATTCAAAAATCCAAACTGGACCGCACATCGGCCTAAATTCACGCCAGTGGCACGAAAGGACCATCCCTAGGCACATCCATTGCATTTGTCAAATGTTATTGAAGGAGTGTCACGGTGTAGACATATGATATGTAGGTTATCTGCATGCCTTGTACCAATGTCCCATGCTATGCACTACTCATGAGGTCCATCAGGAACAAGGATCCTTTGGGTTCAAATCAGATGCAAGTTGCGGCTCTAAGAATGATGACTGGCTGATGCTCACCAAGGTTCTCATATTTTTCTTGGATTTCCATTGACTTTAAGAACTTACTCATTTTTTCCTTAAATTTTGTACTTGCATTTTTGTTTGAGTTTTGAGGGCTCCCAGTTTTTCATGGATATGCGCAAGAGGAATTTATGATCATGTTCCTTGAAATATAAATTAATTCACATTCAGTTTGAGGTGTTCTCTGATAGGAGACAAGACAGATCATGAATACCTATGATTTTGAAAAAAAAATGTACAAGATAAGGGGACATTCTGATTTTACTTTTTCATCCATGAACACCTACACTCCTCAATCTTCCACTGCTGAAACATATCTCTTATGCACTTGGTTATTGACCTCATACATTTTATCCACTCTTTATGTCTATGTACATGATTCTTACCAGATGAATAATTATGCATGAGCCATGTTAAGTATAAATAGATTAGATCATGCATCCACAGATCTGAAAATAACATTAAATGAATATTATAAATATATGAATGAGAATAAAGTTGTACTCATTTACCCTTTCATCTAATCCAAGTTAGAATGGATATACATCTATTTGTGCCTAATTGGACTATACATTTAGGCATGGGTGATGTCAAGACTGATTTATAGTTTTCCTTACAAACACATAGAAAGTAATGGTCAAATTGAAAGAGAGTAGGAACTAAAAAGTAAAACATTATTTAATTTTTATTTTTGAATTATAAATATAGTATAAATAAAATATTTAACTTAATGCTAGAAGATTAGTAAAATTAAATTCAAAATAATTATGAGAAGGTGAGATATTTATCCTACTTAACCTAATTTATCCAAATTTAACTTTCAGATTCATTTGGATTTTTATAGTACAAAATACTTCTTAATTATAAGTAAACAACTTAGTTACTGCTTCCGTAGCATCAGATGATGGTTGATAGAAAATGGTGATGGAATGGTTGTAGATATCTGTCTTCAGGTGGCAAAGTGGAGGGAGTGAGTTGGATGTGAGTCTGATTACAACAAATATGGATGTTAGATATGTGTCGGTGAGTGGTGAGATGCGAGTATAAAAAGATAAAATATTCATTCGGACAATAACCTAGGAAAAAGGACAAAAAAATGAGTATATAAAGATAGAATATTGCTATAATGTTGTCATGTGCCCAATTGGTTGAGAAGTGCTTCTTCTTCATGACTCGATCAGATTACCGTGTCTTTCCATCCTTCAATCTTGAACATCAATGATGTTCCCATTGAGATTTTTAATGAGATAATCACACTACACAGCTCATTTTGGACTACAATCCTAGGGTGATTTTTAAAGATAAGTGAGGGGTATATGTATACATCTGAGACAATGCATGGATAGAGAAGAGAAAGATGGAAGCCTAATTATCAGAGATAACATTTGAAGTTGGAGAACTCTTGAAAATTAACTCTTTTTCTCTCCTCCTCAATCCACATAATTTACATCCCTTATGGTTTTAGTATCCTTTGAATTACCAAAGATTATGAATCAAAAACTACACTCAACTATGCGTTAGTTTTCTCCTGACATGTGTCCACAAAATCATTAAGAAACATGTCAATCATTGGCATGAGAATCTGCACTTTTAATCCACTCCTGACAGAATGTCCTGAAACTCATAAAAATGAATAATAGTTACCATGAATATCCATGCTTTAAACGGTTGCCACAATGAACTTTATAAGAACAAGGAGAAAAATTCATTTCAGCTCAAAATAAAAAAAGGTAGCTATATTTTTAATATATTCATGTTGGTGAAAAAAGATTGATAATGTGAGTTTTATTCGTTACATTTAACCATCAAGTAGAAAATATAACCGAATTTGTTGTTCCTGAGTGAGAAAATGGCCATTCAAAAATTTTAAGAGCTGTTACCTGGAAATACAATGAGAGAAGTCTATGTAGGCTCATTAGACATTTTGATAAAATAGGTTATGAATCCTTATATATTACTTGTTCCTCATGACTCATATTTTAGACATGTATGTAGGCAGGATAGATTTAATACAGTACCATCTTATGGAAAATAGTATATGCATTGTATCACTAAAGTAAATAACAAAATGTTAAGTCTAAATTATTTTTTCAAATTTTAATCGAACTCAATAAGTAGAAACAACTTGAAATACAATAAATAGAAACAACTTAAAATAGTATAAAATTAACTTTACGAATCCAAAAGCTTTTGCGTAAATGTACAATATATAATTTTATTTGAGGAAGTAGCCTACATTGGGTTTGAATGTGATTGACAATCTGAGATTAGGTTTAGGCATGGTTTGAAGTTGGAGGTCTAGATGCATACACATAAAGACATGTTTTTTTACCACCTAGTCTATGGGTCAAATAGTTTAGCTTTAACTTACTATTATAACCTGTTGATAACCCCATTTTATGCCATTGGTCAAATGATTTAGCCCATAGACTCGGTGGTCGAAAATCATGTCTTTATTTTTTTATCATAAATCATGTGGCCAGCCAAACATGAGGGCCAACATGGACTTATCTGCTACCTCAAATATTTATATCTGAATTCATGGATTATTTTACAGACCTTAAATATAGATGAATAAACATTAGTATTTATGGTATTTTTTCATAAAGATGGTCTCAGATATCTAACATTATTTTTAAGTGATTTGTTGAAGTGAAATTCATGGATTACATGCAATTATTGGTTATACCTTTTATGCATACGAAGTGGTGGGCAAATCTGAAGCAGTTATTTTTTCTTATTTCTCTCTCATATTAAAAATATTTTACCATCAGATTTGTGAAAGTAACATACTTGCATCAGATTTGACGCCCATAAAGTCAGATTTAATCCTAATATCAGAACATCTCCTCTCTCTCTCTCTCTTATATATGAAATATATATATATCTGTGAACCGTTGCACGTTAGAGAGAACACATGAGATCTAGATTCTAAATAAATTTAAAAGCTGTTTTTGAGAATTTTTAACACCAATTTTTTACATAGGATTGAGAATGGTGTTTTTTTGTTTCAGGTTTAAATAATTTACAATGAGAAGAAGACTGTGCACTAGAATTCACACTGTCAACAACCTTGCTCCGAAGATCATCATTTGGATATTTCTGCTAATACTGTTTATAATTTTATTGATTATAAATTAATCAATATGATATAGGGGAACAACGGATAGTATTGTGTAATCATGGAAAAAATGAAAAAGCCAATTGTGGGATGATTTATGAGATATTCACTCAAAGAATCATCACAAAATCAACTTCTTATTCTTAAGGTTCTCCTGATTATGCCAATAGTTTTTTTATAATTTCTGACGCATTATTTTTAAAGTTTCAGACAAGAGGAGGAAACATCCAGAAGCTCTTTTATTATATTTCAATTAAAAAATATTGAGTTCCACAAAACATCTTCAACTGGTGGGAAATTTGATCCTAAGAAATATTAAATCTACATCATCATCTAAGATGAGATACAGATAGCAATATGGAAATAACATAATTATCAGACAGATAAAATCAAGATATATTGAATCATGTTTTTATAATTTATTGAATATTGAAAGTATTTTCTGTTCAAATATGTTCATCACTTATTTTTTATTGACTAACCTTAAAAATATCTGTTGAAACTATTTGTATATATGTGAGTATTTGGATTAACTACATTAAAAGTTTCAAGTGGGGTCTATTAGACTTTGAGGGTCAACTAGATAAAGGCTTTGAAACTGAGGAATAGAAGGTTTTGGGAGTCTAAGAAGAGAAGTTCAAGGATGACAAAGCTTCACCAACATCATATGTTCTTGGAATCCTTCTTATGGATTATTTCCAAGTAAATTAATTGGCAGAATTGACACAACTTTCGTTAGGGCTCATCATCACCATGAGCTGAATACTTAGAGCATCATTAAGGACTACTCTAAGGTGTATAAAAAACTGATTCTACCCTACCCAATCTTATTACCCAGACTCCCAAAAAAATAGAGCTTAAAAATAAAGATTTTTTCTGAAAAATCTTTATTTTTTAGTGCAGACATAGACGTAGATCAGTGAATAAATGGAATGAATAAAATTTCATCGAATGCGATTTGAGAGTGACACAAGAGGAAATTCCATCAAATACATCCATTTTTTGAAATAAATTTTTTGGCACATCACAAATCAAAACTAATTCAATAATATATTATTTAGCTTTTTGGTTTGGGCTCATGTTTCACATCCTAAGCCATAGATAGAAAATTATACATAAGCCTGAGAAAAGTATAAAGAGGAATATTTGGCAATTTACCGATGTAAAACCCTAAATGTTATGTGGTGGCGGGGTTGACAGGGAAAGAGAAAAGTTTCACAAAAAATCAACACCTATATCTCTTGAATTTGAAACCTCAATATTTAACAATCCAAAAGGCCAATCCAACTGAAATTTTGACAGTAAAATTTCAAGTATTCTCTATCCATACATGCACTCCAACATATCACGAAACACCATAAAATTCATCTTTGAATATGCTTCTTATGTTTTGTAGGCTTAGTGTGAGAGAGAGAGAGAGAGCTGGGAGATCCATTAGTGTATTAATGTTGTATTGGCTCCTTATGGAGAAGTAATTGCTAAGATGTGGAGCTCAACTGGATCTACAAATTTTCTTGTTCTAGATGGAACAAAGGACATGGGTTTTATTGCTTGAGTTATGTTGTTTCATGTTCATGACCAGTTACATCCATTCATCTCATCAATCGAATCACATGCAAACATATTCTCCACTTAATGAAACCATCCCTAGTCACCTTTTCCTATCATTCCACCATCCAAAATTGGCACACATTTTTCATGTTTATAATATATATATATATATATATAAAGTTTATTAGATGGTTTATATATATATATATATTAAATTATACATATGTCTCTACCCCCTTTCCATCACATCACCATTCATTCACTCTACCCTCATTCCTACTCATTCTCTTCGATTAAAATAAACTTTAACGGCAAGCTAATAACTCATTAGACATCAACATTCAATATTCATTGATACTAGCTATTCATCATAATGCACATGTTATGCTAACAAAAAGTCCATGAACACATCTAATGTCTACATAAATTATGAGGATATCATAATATGGAGATCACCAGTCATTAAATATTTGGTATGAATAGTTCTATTAAAATGATACTCAAGAATGATATCATAATAAGTGAATATAATAAAAAATTCAGTCTCACTCTTTAAGGGAAAGAGTTACGTAACTTGATCTCTAATCCTTGAATGGTATGGTACAAAAATATCAATTATGTTGATTCATGTTATAGTTGTGTAAGTAGCGTAAATAAAAAATTAACCTAAATCAAATAAAAGGTGTATTTATAGAAAACTCACTCAAATACATGTATAGTAGGAATAAGATCCTCTCCATAGGGACTAAAAACTTTAAAGATGAATATATAGTTGAGTTAGGGTTAGGGAAGAGAATATGAATAACTCAACAATAAGAGAAATTGGGTATAAAATAATATCTAAAATGAACTAATAATAATATGATGCTGATAAGGTATTAAATGAGTTGTGAATGGAAAAGTGTAACTAGAGGAAGAAAGAATTTAAGATAATATGCAATAATAAATAGCGATAGCAAGAATTAGTGAAAAAAGAAGTTAAGATAGTTAATAGATAGGATATTAAATACATCATTTATGAGGATTAGTATTTTGTTGGATTTTCCATGTAGTAAGTAAATAAGATACTGAAATGGATTTATAGTTATTTAATAAATGATGATATTAAAATGGGTAATAGAATAATCATTTTTAGAGTTTATTTAAGATGTAGTAGAAATAAGGTGTAGAAAGATTAGCAAAAGCACTATGATAAGTAAGTTATATATTTAGGAAGGTTATTTATTTTAATAAATACTAAGCTATGTGTAAGATAGGACGAATAGATATGGTAAGTAGAGATATTAAGAGTTAGGTCTGGGGTGAATATGGATTTTATTTTTACGACAATGACGAAGAAAAAAAATAAATGGGAATGGATAAGGACTATCATAGCATTAAAAATGGATTATTTATTTAGATATATATTAATGATGGAGAGAAATATCTAAATATGATAATGGGTTAAGAGAGACAAGGGAATTTATTTTTAATTAATTTGGGGAATATAAGAACTAGGGTAGAGAGGGAGAGAATAATAGAAGATAATAAGAATGAAGGAGAGTAATTAAGGGGCCAATATTTATACTATTATATGATTAATAGGTAGATCATAATAAAAGAATGTGAGTTATTTAAGTAGATATATTTAATAATTATTGTAATATTTTTATAAAATAAAACTGAAATTAAAAAATAAATGATAATATGACTTTTAGGGGTTTAATTCGTCGTTGGTAATTGAGATTATTCAATAAAAATTATATTTAACCATACTTAAGAATACTTAGTGATGAGTACAGATCATCTGCACACGGAACGATGATTAAGGATTTAATTTTCTCACTAGAGTGATTATCGGTATAAGAAGAGATAAATATGAGAATAGAATAGGCAAGGAAGTGATATCGAGTAAAAAGATGTAAGTTATATGTTAATTTAACTAAAAGGAAAGAGTAAGCGAACGTGACGGACACGAGGATGGTCGATGGTATGACGAGCGTAGTGGTTAGATGTAGAGTGGTATGATGGAGAGGATAGAGAGACGAGATAATGGGGACATAAGTAAGTGAAATAATAAATGAAAAGTTGATAAAAAAGCTATAATTATGATAACGACAATGTCGGGAGAGAAACAACGTAAGGCGAAGACACTGACCTTAGATCCTTACGTTCCGCCAGGATCACAGTGATTTGCGAGTGCCGGTAAGCTCCCCCTCTTCTCTTATGCTTCTTCCCACACACCCAAGACACCAAGAACACACTTGATGGATCCCAAAACTCACCATCTTTCAATTAGCCCACACAAGTAGGAAGCAAGTTCAAGACAAATTTCACATTGATCCAGGCCTCTTTTTATATATAAGATGGTATGGATGGAAAGAGGAAAGGAAGAGGAAGCACCGCTGAAAATTTCATCTCAATCGGAGTTGTAGATCAAAATATATAGCCATTTGAAGTTGAGCCAATCCTAGCCCTTGATTTCCTTCTCTCTCCTCATCAGCGCCATCATTTTCCGTGCCCGTTAGGAAGTCAAAGTGCATAATATTCCGTGCTTTTTTGTATTCCGTGAGGGTGCTCTTCTTATTCAGTGAAAGTGTTAAAAAACTCTTTCTCGAGTGCTAACGTGGTGGCGCGTCAAGGCGCCACGTCACCCGCTTCTTTCTTTTATCTTTTTGTTTTAAATGAGTGAACATGAGCATGTCACATCACCCTGCGCCAAAAAAAGCAAAAAATACTTCAAAAGTTTATATTCAATAAAATAAAAGCCCAAAATACGTATAAATATATATATATATATATTGACATAGAAAAAGCATATCTTTCCAAATTTAATGTCTGAAAATTCCAGAAAAATCATATTCTGTCTCAAAAATTATATTAGTTTAGAATATATTGTAGAAAAATCCCAAAATGCAAAAAATTCAGAAAATGATTCTAAAAGTAGACTTAATCATTTTAAGCTTGATAACATGCAAATATGAGTGATTTAATGCAAATATACATGTAAATATGATCATATGGAAGCACTAAATATGCATGTTATCAATGGGATAAATAGGAAACAGGAAAAATGATATTCAAACATCAATTCAGAATAGATTTAACTAAATCACAGAAACAAACTAGAATAGGATGACAAGGATGTGCCCAAGAGTGTTAGAATGCCACAAAAAATACCTAGATTTGAGCAGCTGAGGTTGGGGGCATTGTTCACCACCCTTTGATGACTGGGTGCATCTCAACTGTCCTCCTCCATAGTGGCATGCTTCTGGGACAATATGGAGCTCTATAGATGCCTTCTTGAGTGAGCCAAGGTTTCTTGGAGTTGTCACCCTTTACAATTTTGTCAGACAAGCACCGGATGGGTCTCCCTCTGTCTGACTGGATCTTGATCAACATATAGAAAATAGGGGTTTGTATACTCCTTTTTTAGGCCTTTAAAGGGCCTCTATTGGTCATAGACGAAGTGCTCTACCATGGGGGTCCTCTAGAGGCCATAGGAACTTGTTTCACCCTTGGCTTCTTTAGTTTGAGATTGTTTTAAAGCTTTTCATGTGCCCAGCCTCTAGAAGTATTCACGCGATCACATTGCTCTTAGATATCCCCTTCTTTTCCAATTATTCTTGAAAACCTTGTAGATATCCACTCTCTTCTTCAATGAGTGGAGAAATGCTCATAAGGAAGAAAGGGGGGTAGCTCTAATTGGCCCCGATGCCTAAATGAGTGCCCCTTCCCCTATTTATATTTTACTTGAGCGTTTCTCAAAAACCCATAAAGCAAGAATATATTCACTTAGAGGCCCATGTATCATCCTAGTTAATAACTTTAGTGGCCCATTAATAATTATTACCCAACCTTATTAATTTACAATATCAACATATAGATTAATCATCTAAGGATTGATTTAATCTAATCGATAGGTCAAGTTTCTAGCCCGTGGAGTGCCAAGCTACACCTCGTGCTCTAGAAGATACTGAGTAGTGTGTGAACTCTCTCATATAACCTTTACCGTCATCGGTTATGGTATATGCAAAATACTTAATCCATGCGAGCTCTTGAATGACTTGGGTTATGGCTGATCGTCAAACCCTAATCTGCCATTCGATTAGTCATAATGCATAATGGGAATCAATGGTCAACACCTTCTCCAATATCCTCACCTCCCTGGCCAGGGATTTGCTGCATCATCTTCCTTGAGTTAATACTCATCATATGAGTGAGACTAGGTGGTTTTATTCTATCTGTCTTTCTCAAGTATCCTTTAAATATGAATATTTAGAACATGTGCTTGAAGACTACTGATTTGTTTACTATCATCTCACCATAACTCACTAATTCGGATCATGTTCATAGACTTCATCATAAGTATCACATGTGTGTTATAATGAATAGATTACATTAATGAAAAATAAATGAGATGTTGAATATGTAATTGGTGATGTAACATGATGTAATACGAGTGATGATGAAATGATGAAATCACCGAGAAGTATAAATTCGGCATCAACGTACACCAATGACCATTCAACTACGGTAAACGTGACCTGGAAATGCCACTAGGCTCTCGATGATCCAGACGTCTAGTTGAAGGCCGATGGTGCGAGCTCGGCTATTGTCGCTTTTGCATACACCTTCGACTGTCTCAACCAAGGATGCACCGAATGAAATCCTAATCCGCAGAACTTGAATTCTATCTTTCTCTAATCTAACCCCGGTAGTGGAGAAAACATTCGGAGGCAGTGAAGGAAATAATATAACGTAAAGAGGGGAATAGATGAGTGTACCAATAGCGCTAAGCAAGAGCGTTGTCTGATTCGGCAGTAGTGGCAGGTGAGCAACTCGTACACGCGATAACAGCGCAGGTAGGTGCGACGACGCAAGTAGGCATAGCGGTGCAAAGTAGGCGTGGCGGCGCAAGTCGGCGTGGCGAGGCAAGTAGGTGTTACGAAGCACGGAGGTGCGGCGATACGAGTAAGCAGCTTGGCACGGCGACAGGCGCAATGGCAAGGCAATGCGGCGATGGGCATGGCGGCGAGGCGAGATAATGACTGTAGCCACGAGCACGGTGATGAATTTTGGCTTCGGGTGCAATAATGGGCGTGGTGACGGCTGGGCACAATGGCGATGGCAGGGCACGGCAACGGCGACATGGTGTGGCAGTTGACGGCTGGCAGTCACAGCAGTGATGGCAGGCACGACAACGATAATAGACAGCTAGCGGATGCGGCAGCGATGGCAGGACACGACAGCGGCAGCGGCGCGTGGCTGGCAGTCGCGGGCGATTGAAGTGGCCGCGTGCTACTACAGTGGCAGCGGGCGCCTCCAGTGGCCGCTGGCAGCTACTGCGACGGCCGTGGGCGGCCTAGGTGGCCTTGGTGGACACAGGCAGTCTGGGCGGCCTAGGCAGCCTGGGCGGCCGCGGGCGGTCGCGGACGGCCTTGGGCAGCTACAAACGACCGTAGACGACCTGGGTGGCCGCGGGCTGCTTAGGCAGTGGCGGTCGGACCTAGACGGCCGCATGCGTCAGTGGGTGGCTGCTAGTGGCATTGGGCGGTCAGTGGCAGCGCTGGGCGACCACTAGCGGCGCTTGGGCGCCCGCTTGTGGCACTAGGCGGCTGCTGGCATTGCTGGGCGGTCCCTGCCGGCACTGGGCGGCCTCAGAAGCGGATGCTAGAGCTCCGGAAAAAGCGGCGGTGGCGGCAATCGCCAAACTCTAGGGTTTATTTCTCTCTCTATTTTTGTAGTGACATTTTCATAAATATGATGAAAACTAAAAAGAAACACTAAAAATAGGAAAAATCACTATAAAATTACATTTTCTTCCATCTTTCTTCTCTTCTCTTCCTATGGACGGGCCCCACTTTTACAGGGGCAAACATGGGCCTCCCCCCTTAGAAATAAAGGGAAGAATGCAGAATTAAGAGTAATTAGGGCCACCTTATAGGAGAGAGAGAGGCACACGGACACGCCCACACATGCGCTGACACACTCGTAAACATGTAAGTTAGTACAACGGTCAAAACACATACGACTAAAAAAAAAAAAAACACATACGTGGCTGACATACATGGCCAACTAAACAAGAAAAATGCAAGGAAAGATAGCGTCAAAACTTTATGGCCCATTGACGAGGCCGGTTACTCCGAAGTTTGGGTCTTGCACGTGAGCCCTTGCTCGACGAACTGGTTTGACGGGGTCTTCAGAGCTGGATTGTTGCCCATTAATTGGCCTACCATCGACATATATTTCCATCAGTGAGAATGAAAATAAAGCAAAAGGGTTCCCACAACTACCATTTAATCACAAACATTGGATCCCCTATTATGGAGATCAAACGATCAGGGGTAACACCGCCATTCTCCATGCTTGACCGATCGGGGGCAGAGACATAAATCCATATTTTGATCAAATGGTTCTTAGGAGATGCAGGAGATCAGGGTCCTTGCGATCTAGAGTAGATACTGAACTCTCAACCATTTAAAAGCCTGATTTTGCCTTGATTTTTATCATCTTTTGGTCATATGACATAGCGATAGTGGAAGACCTTCTTTGAAGATTGGGAGCTCTGGGTGGGTCATGAAAACTCTCCAACAGTTCAAGATGACCAGGTAATCACCAAAGGAATCTCAGGGACACCAGGGTTTGCACCAGGATGGATGACACAACTCAAAGAAATACACCAACGTTAGGTGGGCAGTAACTGTTTTTTCCTTTCTCTAGAAGTAAAATCAGGCCATTGGGATAAATGACCTCCTTTAGATGATTATTAAACTTTATTACTACTTAATCATCATTTGGATTTAGATTTATTTTGCTTGAGTCAAAGTTTGGATTAAGATTTTTCTTAGAGCATGTACATGGAGGCATTTTATCAAACAGGCATGATTCAATCAATTTTTTTGTCAAATTTCTCTAATTTTACTTCAGTTTTTATCTTCTAAAAAACATCTTTAATTCTCTCTGAAATATATAAATTGGTATACATCTTATATTATTAAGTAATCTAACCCCCTTACCATCATATTATTATATATAATTAAACTCATTATCCTTATTATTATTTACTATTATCATGTATTCCCCTCTCTGTCTATTTAATTTCTTAAATTTTATAAAAATAAGAAAGCATTGACTCCCTTATCTCTGTACATCTTTAACTCCTATCATAAATAATATCTATCCTCCCATAATAAATCTAAAAATAATTAATTAATCCCTTCTTGCAATCCATCTAATTCTCCCTCCCTTTTCATCACTCTTTTTCCTCTTATATCTTAGTAAAAATAAAATACACTTATCCACTGTCTTCATACATCTTAGTCCTCCTTTAATTACTATATATAACTCACCTATCGTACATATAACCTAAATATAGGATAAAAAAATCATACTAAATATATATCGTACTAAGAATAGAGAATTTACTAATATCTCTCAAGATTATGAATCTTATATCATGATTAAGAATCTCAAATAACTCTTCCACTACCTATGTTAATAAATCATTATAATAAATTTTGTTATAATAGTATAAATAAATTTTGTTATCCCAGTAATTCACTATCTCTGATCCCTAAAGAATGAGAAAACATAATAATATCTTATCACTTATCTTGATTATCTTTATCATTACCTTATCCCTTATTTTATTCGATTATATAAATAATTTATCTTATTTCTCATATTATCATCTTATTCCCATTAATCCTAACTCAAGCATCAGGTAAAGGCCGGTCCTATAGAGACGACCTCATTCACTGCTAGACATCCATGAGTGAGTCTTAAAACTAATAAAACTATTTGATCAATGAAAAAAAAATGTACAACAACATTAAAATTACAATGTAACTTGCCTTTATTATTGGATTTCATTTGGTCCTTCCTCTAGAATCATTTCTCCTTAAAATTTGTTTCACTTAATCATTTCTCACTTTATCTATTGAGCTTATAACACCATAATTCTCACACTCCATAATACTCCATTCATATATCAGTAATATTTCGCTTAAAAAATTAAAAATATAGAGGGATTAGTTGAATTTATCATTATGTTAAAGATAAATCATGATGATGAATCATAAAGTTTCACAAAACTTATGAGTGTTAGTAATGTGAACCGGAGTAAAATTTGATGAATCAAATGGGGATAAGATTTGAGAGGTAAATCCAATATCTTTGAAAATTGAGTTACATAAGAATAAGGAATGTGATATAACTTATTTTGCCTTAGTTTCAATATTAGTATCGACATGAGATTTTTTGGAGGTGAGAGATTTTTCTTCCAGAGAGAATAAATAATCAATTCATGAGACATAGAATGCATCGGGTTAATCATGTATAAGTATCAGTGATTCCATATTACTTGAATACATAGCATGCTTCTACTGCTCATAGGATGAAACACGTTCTGACTGCTGGAAATCATACCACGTTTTTCCCTCTAATCAAGGTTCATTTTTTACATATTCCTACTAACGGAGAAAATTATATAAATGTGAAGGTGTTTCATTCTTCTTCCAACTCATCACTGATAGACAAAATCTAATGTCTGGAACACCTCTTAATTGCCTATTTATGAATAGTTCAATTATTAATTTAAATGTTATATAGTTAAAATTTTAATTTCTTCTAAACATTTAACCTCACAATTCTATTTTTTGTAAAATATAAATTATTCAGATAATTCACACACTTAAAAGTTAGTTGTGAATATCCAATAGAATAGTAAATTAACTCCTAGGTATTAGCCTAATTAAACATGAGTGTTTCCCTTATTACCTTATGAAAATATTTATTTCTTGAAAATATTTTGTTTCCTGGATAAATACATTTTTGGGTGAAAATTAATCAATTCTTTAAAATTATAATCACAAAATCACCCTAAAATGGTAAATTCCTGTCGCTATAGTTTTAAAATCCTCCATTTGTATTTTTAATTAAAATATTTTTTGGGTAAATGATCTTTGAGTTAAGTGGGAAAAACAAAAAACCAGGAAATAATATTAGAATTTTTTAGTCAAAGGTAGTTAAATTTCCAAAAAACTTGAAACTCCAGATTTATCACATGAAAATCTATGGGATTAAATTGAACCTGAAATATATCTCGACTCAAAGTATTATCCGGGAGAAAGAATCTTACCATGAGAATGTAAACTTTAATTACATCATTAATCCATAGTTTTTCAGCAAAAACCAAGACACGTGAAATAATATCCAATAGAAATATTTGGATCTCAACTGTCTATTCAATACAAAAACATGCACTTTATTCATGTAGATGTTTCAAAATGTGAATATTCAAAATTTTATTTCTAGGAAAGGTGTATACTCAAGCTACCATTTTGTGATGTGTTTTATGTCTCTAGTCTATTGTATGTTGTTATTAAAAAGAACTGCTTTCCCTCAACGTTGCCTCTTGCTAAATAGGATGACCCTCATTAGTGGTGGAATAATATGGCTTGGAATTCACTCACACATCCATGTCCCATTTGAATTAATTAATACAAACCATATCCATTAATATTAATGTTAAATGTTTATAATGAAGCCAAATTATACTTCAAATCATAAGTGAATTAAGGTGAGATCATATTGGACAAGTACACCAAAATATCTTGATAGAATAACACTATACAATCCCACCCTCATGATAAGTATAGTCAGTCCCTAGGTAATAATTCTATCTACAACTAATAATTATTTCAAGAATACTATTATGGAAATTATGTGGCCGTCAAGCCAATCACACTACCATGTTTATTTAAGTTCATTGAATAAAATATTTGCGTTCATTATTATTTCGTGTGATGTTTATTATGAAGTCCATGAATATGTACCATGACTTAGTGAATTATGATGAGATCATAATACAGTGACCACTAGTCTTTAAACATGTGTTCTATATATTCCTATTCGATGGATAGTCGAGACAGACATCGAATTATCCAGATAGAATAGCACTAGCTGATCATACTTATACGATAAGTATAGCTGATCATATGGCTATTAGTGCGGCGACATTAAGGACAGATAGTGGGTACTCTTTGGAGAAAGAGTTCACTGAATTGATCTGTACGAATCCCTGAATGGTATTATACCTAAACATCAATCAGGTTGATTCGAGTCACAGTTGTATAAGTGATCCACTGACCTAAGACACCAAGGACATCTCGTGAGTGGACGACTGCATTTTGACTATGACTTACGAGGCTATAATCATGGGATTCAAATAAGTTATAGATCGGATGTAGTAAGAAGCTTACGGGATTGAGTGGTCAAGACGGGATCATCCACCCTCGGTATAAGAGGAGAGTGACTCAATGAAGACGATGCAGAAAAATCCCTGGCCAAGGTAGTGAGGATATTGGAGAAGGCGTTCTCCAATGATCCCCGTTATGCATCAGTACTAATCGAATGACGGATTAGGGTTTGACAATAAACCATACCCTAAGTCGTTCGAGAGTCTCGCGCGAGTGATGGATTATACATATACGATAACCGATGATGGTAAAGGTTCCATGAGAGAGTTCTAGACTACTCGGTATCTTCTAGAGCACGAGGTGTAGCTTGGCACCCCACGGGCTGGAAACTTAACCTATCGATTGGGTTAAATCAATCCTTATTTAATTAATCTATATGTTGATATAGTTAATTAATAAGTTTGGCCAATAAATATTATTAGGCCTCTAAAGTTATTAACTAGAATGATACATGGGCCTAGAGGGCCACACGCACAAGGTCATAAGGGCATTGGTGGATATATTTAACTTTATAGTGTTTTTGAGAAAATCCTTAGTGACATATAAAGAGGGAAAGGGGTCTCATTTTAAGCACCCATGCAAGCCTGATTTGAGAGTTCTCCCTTTCTTCATTCTCTATATCAACTAAGGGGAGAGTCTCCAAGAAGAGTTGAAGAGGAAGAGGTGGAGATCCAAGCGCCAAGTGATCTAGAGGCTGGATGCGTGAACGACTGTGGAACGATCTCAGAGTGAGCCTGCCAAGGGTGGAATAAGTTCCCCAAAAAGGTACATTCAATGTTGATTTTCAAGATTGATTGCGAATCGATCGACATGCTTCAGCATCCATGGAAATGTGTTTTCCATGGACGAACCAAGGCACTGAACGCAACATACTTTAGGCAAAAGATTCAAAATGGTAAATTTTATTAATAATCAACCCATTTATTGTGTGCTTAATCTGCAAGAGAAGCTTCCAGGACATCATAAGAAAGGATCAAGAAAATAAGTTTAAAAATAGGTAATTTTATTATTACGTATATTATTTTTTTATAATCTTTCTTTGGGACATTGAAAACATTAAGTTCAGGGTTTGATCGAGTATGGAATTCTGTTTACTCACTTTAAATTGAGTATCCGTTTCCCTCCTTTTCCTGCTAGAATTGGAAATCTTGTATTTTACATATCCATACCATCGAGTCCTTGGGTTCCAAAATCGTGTAATGTAAAAAGAAGTGCTTCGAATCATTGCTATTTGACATGACTGCTCTGAGATTTGGAAAATTGGATCTATTTAATGGTGAGAGAAGAATTGATACAGAGATAGTGTGAAATGGAATGATACTGCATTGATTTATTTGAAATTTAGAGACCGATAGAAAGTTGTGAGAATTAGTTATTGAGATGGAGGATAAAAATTGTAGAGAGGAAAAATATTTTATAAGAGGAAAAAATAAGAAATATAAATATATTGAAGAGATGTAAATATATTTTAGAAGAGGAAACTGTTTTTCGACAGATAAATACTTTGAAAATAATTTGTGGGTAGATCAAAAGATATTGGAAACTGAGATTAATTTCAGTAAATAGAGAAGGTGGGAAAATATTAAGCAAATCCAAAAGGAGGGTAGAAAACAAGAATGGGAAATCATAATAAGAATCAAGATTGTATGACATTTTATGTTATTGTTTTGTTAAGAATCAGGGGACACTTTAATTGAAAGCATTTGATATGGAATGGAGATAGAACAAGTTGGACAGACATTGGGTCACTTGAAATGGACACTTCAAATAAGTTGAAAATAGATGGTTAAGAGAAATTGAGGGTATGAAAATATTTTTTGAGGGGGTGAATTTCAAAGATTTTGATTATATAAAGAAAAATATTTTGAGAGAATAGCGTTGATAGAAGCTTTGAGATACTGAAGCAGGCGTTGAAGAAATGATTCAAAAAGAGTTAAAAAGGAAGAATCTCAGATATGCAGCACCGCATGAAGCCTTGGACAGCTGAAATTGGACTATGGATGAATTCAGGCTCTAGGGATTATATAGGACTCATGACAGGATTCAGCGATAATCATAAATACGATGCTATTTTTAGTAATACTTTTTATGTGTTTTATGTGCTTGTTTTCATTGAAGTTATCATAAATCCATGTTCTTAATGGTTCAAATATTTTATCTTACTTTTGGAAGTAATTTCCATTTTCTCAATTTTATGGTATTTTAATATAATTCTTTGGTATTAATTTATTGATTTTAAGGGATTATTATATTTTAAAAGGATATTTTGTTTTTTGGATTTTCTAGTATTTTTATTGAACTTTATGAAGTTAAATCCACAAAGAAAATAATTTATAAGTCAGACATTTTAATTTATTTAAATACTTAGTGAATTAATTGATTTTTTTTGCTCCAGAAGTTTATGCAACGCTAGCAATCAGCCATCCAATTTGGAGTAGAGAGAAAATCAGATGGCTCAAATTGCTCCAAATTGAAAGGATTCAATATAATGATCCACAAGAAGTTTCAGACTGAAATTTTGAGGGCAGTTCAACATTTCCCTCCTCTATCCATCCACCATCTTGGATCTGACAATAAAGAACCCCCCTTCCTCATAAAAAAACACCCTTGGATTTTGTTCTTAATTATGATTAGCAAAGTGATTTGATCATTCAAAATCTTGTTTGGGTTCATTCTTGTACTCCAAGAAGGAAGAATTGAAGGAGTGGCATTGAGATCAAGACATGTGAAGAAAAATCATCACTCAGTCTCTTTGGGCACGTGACACTGAATTTAGTGTGATCTTCTTCGTTTTCCAACTCACATCATTGTCCTTTTTCAAGGTTTTCACTATCACGGGCACCACCTCCAACTTAGCTGCTTGTCGGTGCATATCCATTTCTATCTATGTTGCATTGGTGACAGTAAAATCATCAACATTCAACCCCCCTCCTCAGCTCGTCGATGGGCATCTGTCATCATATCTGTTACAACCAGCGGGTATCTCTTTCATCTACTGTACTCCACTGACCTTCATCTCCGTCAACCGTCATCCGATGCTCTGGGAATGCCAGAGAAGGTATTTTTAAATTAAAATTTATGAGTAATTTTCTATCATATATTTCTATAAAAGTTCACAATATTATTTTATTAAATGTCAGTATATTAGGTGAAATAGAATTATTTTTTTCTGACCTTCCTAGAATTCTTTTGAATTACTTTTCACTAGTTTGTTTTTGCTAAATTAGATATTTTTCCTAAAATAAGTATATAAATCCTAAAACTAGAAATCAAAGACAGAATTCACATATTCAATATTTTCTCTTTGTGGATTCGACCCTTGCTCGCCGTGTCCTAGTACTTTTAAATACTGTTGCATGAACCAGAAGTCTTCAACGACACTTCAACCCTAATTTCTGGCTCATTGTAAGGAAATGCCACAAATATGCGTAAAATTACTCGATTACACTCCACCCCTTCTACCCCAATATGTAGATAGGGATGTATGTACTTAGAAACCACCTAATTCTTATGTAGTTCATGAGAGAGTTTGAAAGACCTATTACGTGTTTTACTTGCTAATATAAACACAACGCGGCCATCACATTCAGGAAGTACAACGGGACAGCTGCAATATTAGGGTATTGTTTACCGATCTCAAGATGCGTAGTTTGGACTAATAGACACATGTATCACCTGAAACAACAAACTCAGATGTCAAATTATGCACCTCTGAGTACGACTCTTCTGTTACTGGCGATTTCAGATCTTGACATTGGATAGTAATAAAAATGCTGGTAGTAGACGAGCATCATGAGTTATTCACGCAAGATAAGCGCACAGACTTTCACTTTCATTGTAAACACGGTCAACGATGGGAGCGGCATCGCCAGATAGGTGGAGCCACGCGTGGCTTTGCTCTTATCTACAAAGGGCCCAGCAAGACAAAGAAGATAAGCATCGCCGTCGGCCGTAGATGCTTCTCCTTGTCCGGTTCTCCCCTCCGACATCCTTTTTTAAGATATTTTTCAGCCCCTTCTTTATCTTGAGACATTTCATTGTCTCCATTGGTTACTACGAGTCCACGACGACAGAGAATACAGTAGAACCCATCATTGAGAATATCATAGTTAGGAGTTTCTAGAAAGAAGGAGACGCCACCATATCAAAAGGCGACATGCATGGTAAAGATGATCCTATTACAGCTGTACGTTGAAGAGGGGAAGAAAGGCCAAAGTGGGAAAATCTACGCCTCGGGGAAAGAAGGGAGAGGGAGGGGGTAGCAGGTGTCGAGAGCTCCCGTCTTCCACAAAAACCAGGCGTAGGAACTACTATGGTGAGGGTTCCATGGCTCTGCCTCGATAGCCTCCAAAAACATCTCCTCTGCTCCGGTGATGTCGCCCCTTTCTTCCCATAGAAAGGTGGCATACCTGCTCATGGCCTCCGCATCGCGCGGCTCCGCCATGACCGCCCACTGAAAGTACTGCTCCGCTCTGCAACGCCCATAGATCAACCCACCACGTCAGATTTGAGTTATTGAATAACTATCTAAAAATAATAAAAAATCCCTTCTAAAAGAAGATGAGTTTTGTGTATTTAAATTCTAGACGTAAGAAAGTTAGTTTGGAATGAAGAATGATATCGATAAAAACGAATAAGACCCACCGCGTCAGATTTTTGAGTTTGAGGTCTTGAATAACTATCTAAAAATACTCAAAAAAATCCCTACTGAGAGAAGATTATGTTTTGTGTATCAAAATCCCAGACGTAAGAAAGTTAGGTTAGAATAAAGAATGAGATCGATAAAACGAATAAGACCCACCACGTCAGATTTTTGAGCTTGAGGTCTTGAATAACCATCTAAAAATACTCCAAAAAATTCCTACTGAGAGAAGATTATAGTCTGTGTATCTAAATCCTAGATGTAAGAAAGTTAGATTAGAATAAAGAATGAGATCGATAAAAAACGAATAAGACCCATTAAGTGAGATTTTCGGGTTAGAGTTCTTGAATAGATATCTAAAATACTCAAAAAATCCATATTTAAAGAAGATAAGTTCTATGTATGTGAATCCTAGATGTAAGAAAGTTAGGTTAGAATGAAGAAAGAGATCGATAAAAACGAATAAGACGGAGAGATTGGGTTCGAGTGGGCACCTGTCGTGGTCATTGGCGATGCGGTAGAGGAACTGGGCGTAGTTGGAGAGGATCATGGAGTTAGCCTCTCCTTCGGCGATGGTCCTCTCGTAGGCTCTGCGCCTACGATCCACGCAGCTCTCCTCGTCGTGGTGCAGCGGCGGACCGAGGGCGCCCTCTTTGACGCCGATATCGAACCAGCTAAGGAAATTGGTCAGCCTGTTCAGCTCCGGCGCCCAGTCCGCGGCGCGCTCCGGCGCAAGCTCGGCGGACATATCCTTGGAGATAGCGGCGCAGGCCAACGACTGATCGTCGTTCACAGTAGAAACTACAGACGCGGCGCCCGCCTTCTGCGCTGAGAAGGAGACGAAGTCCGCGAGGAGAAGGAGAAGGGAGACGACCAGGTCTGGGGAGCTGAAGAAGACTCTCCGGAAAAGCCAGAGGAGGGAATCTCGTCTATCTCTGGAAATCCTTCCTTGGACGGCCTCGTCGGCGGAATTCGCCATCATCCATCTCTGGAGCTCGCCTATCATGAGGACAACAGCAGAGATGGCCTTCACGAGGGCGTCATCCAAGGGCGATTCTACGCCCGTCGTAGTTGTTGTTGTTGTCATCCGCTTCTTCAGCTGGACCATGCGGATAGAGAGGGGGATGTCGGTGCCGTTGACATGGAGGTCGAGTTTGCTGGAGAAGGGGTTTTCAGGCCGAGAAGGAGGGAGAACGAGCCACGGCGGCTCCGGGCAGCCGACCGTGCGCGCCGGCGCGCGGCTGCGGGAGTCCCCGGCGCGCACGCGCGCTGTCTTGGCCTGGCGCCGCCCGAGCGCCGCGGCGGAAGTGGGCTTGCGCGCTTCGGAGAATAACACCCTTGAGGCCGGCGCAGGGTTGGAGCTGATGGAGGCGACCTCGAGCCTCATCGTTGCCGTTACCGTCGTCGTCTTCGCGTTCTTCGCTGGCGCTGGTGACGTGGTGCGGAGGAGAGGAGAGCGGGTGGGGGATATAAGAAGGCCGGAAGGCGGGGGGTTACGTGTAAGGCCGAGATTTATCATGGGTCAAGGCTCGAAACAGAGGCGGGGCGGACTCTTTCTATTCTAGCAACGGTGGGACGGGCTCAATTTTGGGAGGCTCGTAGCGGCGGCTGGCAGCTGCGCCCCCCGAATCGCTGCAATCCAAAATGCTGGAACCCGTGACGTGGACGGCCAAGATGGATCCGTAGCCGGGCTAGCCGGACGCGGCGGACCGTGAATCGGATTATCAAGCAGCGGCCTTTGTCGACCGATATTTGATAGAAAAGTCGTCGTTCGAGTTGCACCGCGGGCTTGTTTCTTCTCGCTGCCCACGGGATAACCGCTGAGCTTGTCTCTTTCGCCGACGCTCTTCATCAACGGGTACGCGAGTGAGTCAGCGAGCTGTGCACGCAGATCCTCACTTCGACGATTATCCTCGCCGCCACAGGTGACGGCGACGTTCTTCTTCGACTTCCCCATTTCTCAAATCTTCAGCTTTCTTACTTTCCATCGACCCAACGCGAAAGTAGTGATAATCTGAGAGAGCGCTCGTGGCGATTTCCCCTGTTCCCGGTGCTGGCGTCGATCGTGCTCAAAATTGATGATGTCGTTGCGTTGCTTCTTATTGATTATCCTGGGGAGGTGATGCTTGATTTTCTGACCTGAATAGTCGTCAAGAAGCAAATAGTCTTCTTAATATGTTTAAATGCTGGGATAATCAGTGCAAAAGTAATGGAGAGGGTACTGATCTGCAGTTTCGTTGGGCCCGACCTGTTCAGTTTCAGATGACTATCTGATCAAATGATTCAATGATTCGATTCATAGGGCTTTTCAAAGACGGACCACCGATCAGATTGAACGGATTGATATGATCGATATTATGGCTTATTCAACTAAAGCCCAGTTGGCCCGACCAAGGGCTCAACGTGGTAAGCCAGGGAAATACGTCTCAGTAAAATGGCAAAACAAAGTTGAGAATTCGTAACCCCATCACATGCGGAATCCAGCAGTATTCGGGCAAGATCTATGGCATGTTTCGTCGGTCAGAACCATAGGATGTTACCTTTTATTTTTATCATAGGTTAGGAGTCAAATCAAGGGGTGAATCGCTAGGCGTCTGCTGTTAGAAAGTCCTAATAGGAGTTGAATTTAATGAAAAAAAATTTGTGTTGATCTTGAACTTCTAATCAGAATTAAAGAGGTCGACCAAGATCCATCTCTACAAGGAATAAGGAACAGGAAACCAGTATTTACCTCTCTAAGTAGTGGTAAAGAGAGGAGAAGGGATATATAATAAGATGGATATTTGATTATAGATGTTGAGGTGAAAAGGTGGTAAAAAAGAGGTAGAAAGAATTATAGACGTATGCATTATAATGGAGGTGGATGCAGAAAGGAATGGTAAGAAGGGGATAACATTACTAATGTATGGTGGATGAAGAGATGAGAGAGCACATCGATTGAGATAGTTATACATATGAAATGGGTTTTGGGAAGATGGAATGGTCAAATAATGTTTGATGAATTTGAGGAAGGATTCAATGAATGGATGATGTGGCTAAAATGATTTAGATATGTAGGTGTGGATAATCTAACTATTGGTTGTTGAGAAAGAAGGATGATGATGTAGACTCAGATGAACTCACCTTTCATCTTTAACTGCATCCAGGATCAGTTTTCTTCCTTCAAGACATTCCTATGCTTTTAAATCGACCGAGGCCATCACTCAACTTGAACCTCCAAGAAAACCTCAAGGGTCTCAAAAGTTCCTTTTTCACTCGGCCTACAATTGTAGGACTAATTTCAAGATGAGGATTTATATTTCTCAAGAGATTTCTTTACATATCTGAGGAGATGAGTAGAATACAAATGAAAAAAGCATCCCTCAAAGTTTTGGTGCTACACTGCTTCTGGATCATCATATGTTGTATTTTAAAGTTGGAAAATTTTCAACAATTCATCCCTTCCCGAATCATCATTTTTGGGATGTCACCTTGGATTTCTGCATCCTCACAGCTCACAAGTTCCAGATATTATGCACATGATTTTCTGTTCCACCTCTGACACCATGATGTGCTTCGGTATCTAATACACATTAAAGAATAGGCAAAATATTAGTTTAAAGATGTTGGTGCAATTAATTATGGAAAGTTATAATGCTACAACCGCGCCGTTTGCTTCGGAGTAATTTTGCTTCTTCACCTTCCTCTGCAATGTGATTTGCACAATAAAAACTTTTCAAAATATTGGCGTCAAATGTGATTGCACATTGAAAAAAAATTATCACTACACGTGGTGCATCTCTAGTGATGTAAGTTGCAGATCCATGCGCCAATAGGCTTTATAGTAGAACCGGGCAATATAAATATTTTATTCCATGACGGTAGTCATGTTTGGTGCCATAGTGACTTACATTGGTGCGCAATCATCACAGAATCATAGAAAAAAAATTGGAATGAAGTACAACGAGACTCGCTTTCCATAAAATGTAAACACATGAGAGTATGGCTCGAGGTTCTATGAAGCCTAATCATGTGAAAATTATAAACTATTTATAAACGCTATTAAAATTCAAACGTCCTCTGAGTTTATATTTTATTTTTTGTTTAATAAAATCAGAGCAACCAATAAAAAATTAATAATTCGTGAAAAACATGAATATTAATCTGAAAATACTGAATCATTTGAAGCCTGATAAATCTTATTGTGGGATTTTTATTTCAGTATTAGCTTAAACTTAGCAATAATATTTTTTTTCATCTTAATTATGCTACATTTAGCTTACGCAAATGATTTCTCAAAAGCTTATAAGGTGATAGGCTGGCGTGCAAAAACTATGGCAGAGTCCGTGATAATTGCAGACGCAGATGTTTGATGGTAGTGATCGCCCATCCTATACCGAGAACCGGATGTCGGTATCAGGATGGGTGCTGAATTGGATATTGGAAAACACTATTCCAATATCCATTTTTACTGATATCTAGATATCAGTTGGTACAGTAACAATATCCGATATCATTATCTGTTTCGAATGGTTGTACAGTAATTGATAGCGTGTGGCTCAAGCAAAGCAAGAAAAGGGGAGGTTGGCGGTAAGTGTGGTATAGAACGGTGATAATGGGATGAAAATTTATCTTACTAGTATGTTGAAAGAAAAGATTAGCTCCTTTGCTTCGAGGTTTTGACCTTGGGTCTAAACTTTTTTTGTCACTCCAAGGTGTTTGTGAATTCAAGAATCAAGAACAACATTGATCTAAATCTAACCCCATTCAGGTGTGTCCACCTGGTCTCTCTAACGAGTTTTCTCCTTTTGGTGAAACTCTGGTAGGGTGAATTTATGGGACTGATAAATAATTTTTATCAGATTTTATGGTACCTATTCATGTGTGCATAAATATTGTGTACGATACTTCAAGGCTAGCAAGACAAGATGGAATTTATTATTTCATAAATATGAAAAATAAATAATTCAACAATTAATAATGAACATTGTATAATTAGACTTATTTACATCATATCTTGTAATAGGAAGACATTATAAATACTTGTAATGTATTTTCAGTAACATGATAGTGTAGAAACTTAAAGGGTAAGAAACATAAAAATCATCTCTTTTATCACGTAATTTATCAGATTATCAATAGGAAAGTATTAAAATTTGTCAATAAGTATATAATAAACAGATTGAATATGGACATCATGTTATTACTAACTCTTTTGTTTGTCAATCAAATTAGCAAAGTTGGTTTACTCACATGCATATCATATTTCAACTGCTAATTTATCATGATCAGTCCCAATCAGTTCAAAAGGCATGGATGATTCAAAATAAGTAAAGCTAACACAAGTGTCATGCCTTAGTACCAACAATATGCTCCAATATTGTACTATATTCCACTATTTTTAATGACTTCACGTGAATGAAATAATTTTAAATTGGCATCAAGAAGGTATGAATTTAAAAAAAAAAGTACAGTGAAATAATATATTACTATAATTCTGTATGTTATCAGATAGCTGCCTTGGAGCTAATCTTAAGGTTTCTTGATCAAAAGGCCCTTGAGGCTACAGGAAAATCCACATGGACAGAGAATCTGAGTAAAACTCAATATATTTCATCAGTTATGGTGAGAAATATTTTTATTTGAAGTGTGCATTATTTCATGAGGTGATTATGTTGTTACCATGAAACTAATGTTTTCATTAGTAGATGATCTACCAACTTTAATATATTTGACAGTCCTTAGACTTGAGGAACAAAGAATATCTTGTGGATCAACAGCTGTACTTTGACTATGACCTACGAGTCCATAATCATGGGAATCAAATTGTGTTAGCTTGGATGCACCAACAATTTCATGAAGGTGCTTATGTTGACCAAATAGGATCACTGGCCCTCACTATGGTAGGAAGTAGATTAAGGAAGACAATGTTAAAAAGCCCTTGGCCAATGCATCAATACTAGCTAGGAAGCCCAATTAGGGTTTCACGGTTGATGTAGGAGCATCGAGTGTCTGAAGGGTTATAGATACACGATTGTAAATCAAAATTATGGTCCATGAGAGAGGTGATATACTCCTCTGTCTCTTCTAGAGCACGTGATGTAGCTTGGCACTGCACTATCTAGTAATGGGAAAAACTTGAGTGGTTTTTTAACACACGTTTCTTCAATCAAAAATAAAATTCTAAACTCATGCAACCTTATAAAATCAATTTCAATTATGATTTATGGTAGAATCCACAGAGAGAGAGGATAATTTTAAAATGGTTAACTTGGTAAAATTAGGTTGAATTTAATAAAGAGAAATCTAATAACTAAATAAATATTTATGTGGTTAAATACAATAGTTATTCTTTTCCAATTGATAAATAGATCCGAATCAAATTAGAAATCAGTTGAAATATTAATGAGCAAGTCAACTCATGTGTCTATATTCACCAAGTCAACTCATTCCATTTTTATTCAAAAATTTTATAGGTCTATAATTTCAAAAAAATGATAATATAAGGATTTTAAGGAATAAATATTCTTTAATTTTATAATTTTAAATAAAAATAAAAAATAAGATAAAGTTCAAAGGAAAAATGTTAAAGGATAATTGACTTACCCCTTGAGTTTAGGTGAATTGAGGGTGAAAATAGTAAAATCAATTTTTAAAAAACATATTTTCGTAAACTATACGGATAAATGATTATTATCATACAAATGAGATTTTTTTAGAAAATGTATGAAATTAATAACAATTTTTAAATTCAATGTCAGAATTGGATTAATGAGGTATGGATGGAAATATTGTAATGAGATAAGTTCAAAAAATGCTTTAAAGTTTATTTTGGTACTTTGAGGATAAAGTACCAAAAATATGGCTCTTAAAAATCAATGCATGAAAATCAAGACTCACATTAGGATATTATGGTCAAATGAAATTATTGTATGTCAATGGTAAAAGGAACCAAAATATCACCCAATGCTACAAATTACATGATTTAGTTGAGTAATAAGTGAGAAATCCGTCTCTGCATTACTGCAAAAAAATTATGACTAGTTGAAGGGAAAACAGTGATGAGTGACTTGAAATATCTATAACTTTATAATACGAATGAGAATTTAGTTCATTCCAGATCAAAAGGAAAAAATACTAAATCTTTCCAACCGATAAACATAAATATAGACCTTAAATCAAGTTCAAGGCTAGTTAATCGCCTTGTTCTTTGCTTTTGGAGCATTATGGAGTGTTGGTGATGATTCTTCCTCTTATGTTGATGAATATATGAGATTTTTGCATCAAGAAGAGTGTCTCCAAGTTAATAATCCAAATCACTGTATTTTTTTCCATTAAAATATGGCCACATGCTCAACTAATTGAGGATTGTTCAGGTACCTTTGATGTAAAGAGATTAAAAACCTTAAATAGATTCATATGAATGTTAGAGAACTCAGATGATTATTAATTTAATGAAATTTATGTTCAAGATGATGCACCTGGCACCATGGGACAGGCCACGTCCTACATGTTGTGGGGTCCTTAGTGGTTGCTTCATTAAATAACTCCTAATTTTTAGATCTTCATCCAGTGTTTCATTTTCTTTCACATGTACATGCATCGGAATTCAAAATAATAAATCCATTATTTTGAAGAAGTCGATATATTTTTATTATTTTGAAGAGTAGAAAATGGTGGTAGTCAATATTGATATGAAATAACACATCTAGGCCACCTATGAGCCAGCCGGCACCATGTAGGCTATGTGATAAGCCCATGTTGCTATGCTGGCTGGTTAGAGTGTCACCACACAGGCACAGTCATGGCAGCTGTTGCCCTAGGCCCAAACCGACCGATTTTTTTTCTTTTTAGGCCCAAAAAATTATCATATTTTCATAAATAAAGAATGACTTAAAAACTCATATATAAGTTGGTAACAAGTTTAGCCAATAAATATCAGTTGGTTGTTAATTTAAATAGATGGGTACATGGCACTAGAGTGTTACATGCATAGGATCTATTGATGTTGACGGATTTACTAAGTTATAAGGACTTTTATAGAAATTCCTTAAATGAGTATAAATAGGGGGCACCTCGATTTAGGTGCCCACATCAACCAGACCTGACCTCAGATGAACTTAAATTTAGGAGTTAATCTGTCGACATTTGAGTTAATCAATAATAATTTATAAACTTTTATTCATAAATAATTTGAATAGTTAGTGATGAGCAAGGGTTCTCTTCACATGGAATGGACATTTGTGTTTAAACATCATTTAAATGATTATTCATGAGGGATGAGAGGATATAAGTATAACATAGTAGGTTATATTTATTTGAACACGAGGTGGTGAGAGTGTGATAATAATTATTTGACAAAGATGATCCGAACAATAATTGCAAAGGAATACTTAGGAGGATGTGAAGGTGGCAAATGGAAATGAGAGAGTGAGATAAGATGAAAGCGCGAAGTGATGATGGATGTATAATATGAATAAGAAGATCGGATAATTAAATGGATGAATGGATGTGGAGGGATGATGGTGAAATAGAACCGTGGAAGAAGAAATGATAATCACCTAACTGATAGGTATGATGGAAGAATGGATAGGTGGTTGTGAGATGGAGAAGAGGATGATGGACAAGTTGGTTTTGGGCTTTTATATGAGATGAAGTTAACGAGATTAAGATCAGAGATGGTTGTGGCTGGGTGAGATGATGGAAGATGGTGATGAGAATGAGATGATGATGGAAAAATGGATGTAGATCTAACTAAAGGGATGTGATGGAGAGAAATCAATGTAGAGATTAACTTTAGATTCATATGTTCTGTAGGGATTAAGGCACTTCTCTGATGCAAATCAACCACTTCTTTGTTGATCTTCCCAAATCACTAAAAACACCAAGCAAACCTTGATGGACCTTCAAAACCCTCACTCTCTTTCAATCAGCCTCTCTAGGAGGAAGTGAGCTCAAAGATATTTTTTATAAAAATTGGAAGCTCTATTTATAGATCCAACCAAATGGATGGAAAGAGGTAGGAAAAGGAATCTCTGCCCAAAACTTCAGCATCAAACTTCTTCTAAATCGTCAGATATCTCAATTTGAATTTGGATCATTCTCAGCCCTTTGGTTTTCTCTCTCCTTCAATTATGGAAAAAGTCAAAGCCATTAAATAAATCCAAACCTGTATATATATATTTAGAAATACATTTTTTAATTTAAAAATGATATCTCTTCGAATAGAATGCCAAAACTCAAGAAAAATTATACTACGACTCAAAAAATTATGTTCCTTCAGAATTAGACGTTAGAAAACTCATTAAAAATTTAACAGTTTTTGGCTTGATAAAACACACATACATTTGATTTAATGCAAATAAACATGTAATTGTGATCATATTAATCCATTAAAATGTGTGCTACCAACTCCACCCTTCTTCTCTTCCCATTACACTCACTGATGTTATGAGATATGTATATATCAAAAAGAGGGCATCATGGATATTGGTATATCCTAGGCACATGCACATCTTAAGATATCACCTGGGAAACATCTGATTATAAATCTGATTGAACACAAGGTGATTTAATCATCTATTCTTGTCATGTTTTTTTCTTGGATGTCATGTTTTAATGATTTTTTATATATCAAATATGGGAAAGTTCTTTCTCCCATCAATCCGAATGGATATTTGCCTACTTCAGGAATCTTGATGACCAATTACACCTTGGCAATAATATCCTTGGCCTTGGTCCTGTCTTTTTAGGTTCAGTTGGGCCCTAGACAGAAATTGGTCTCATCATAGTCCATTTTAGGTTCCAATCCAACTTGACAATCAAAAGTGAAAATTTGGGAAAATATGACATACACCATTTTTCGAAACATATTCCCATATTGTGTGGATAAAATGGGCACCTTGGAGCTCGTGGGAAGCAATATTCCCCATGTAAAATATTTGCCACATTTTCAGAGAACTTCTTTAGTGTGCTTTAACCCCAAGAATACGCATGTAGGGGATACAATGCAGACTAACCATCTCCTCAGATAATAAAAAGGATATCATTAATTATCCATGCTTTCTTTCATTCAAAATACCTCTTTTTGAAGTAATATATGACGTGATTTCCCCCTAAAATGGTATTTTATGCAAATATATTATTTGATACAGATATGGAATGAATCTCTATCATTATAACCTACATATTTAAAGTATAAATTAAAATTTCCTTTTCCTCTTAAAATTTCAATATGTTGATAGTTTCATCCTACCTCGTACGAAAAGTAGTAATCTTTCTGGAATTATATGATATAGGTTGGTTTTTTGCTGTAACATTTATTTTTATCCTTTATGTGTGAATTACTAAAATTATAAAGCATATCACTCTTTTTACTCAGTAAGTGGTATCATATTCAATGAAATCAAAATGTTTCTCTGTACTTATTGGGAAAAAATTGGTCATACACATTATTTAAAACTTCATACTGTAGTCAAATTATGATTTCCTGGTATTTTGATAAAATATTTTAACTGTTGATAGCACGCATTAAAAGATTAAAGGTGCGACAAAGTGTATTATCTGTTTGAATAATCTCCCCTCCTGGTGAGACTGAAATGGTGATAAGAGTTTCACGAATCCCTCGCGATGCTCAACAAGTAAAAGACGAGGAGATCCAACGCGCAGAAGACCATGAGAATATGTTGAGAGGCTGGACACCTCTACAGTTCAGGACGACTCATTCGTCGAACCAAACAACATTCGAGTCTTTTCACCGGGAGATTTTATCAAAGCTCTGATTTGATCAATGTCTTCTGCTGCACGAGTTTCATCGTGGACCGCCAACTGTGGTAGAAACTAGCAGGATCCGAATCAGAAGCCTAGTGGACCAAGTGACTCCATTCAGGACACCTGGAGCGAGACAATTTTTACTGGAGCCATGCATCATGGGACTCTGGATAGTCACCACTCTGGCATTATTCTCACATCAATATTTATTTCAGTCATCATTGGTCAGATCCAATCGCAGACACATGAAAGAAGGACCATCCGACCACAAGATGATATTCATCCAAAATTCATGTCCATTTCTAATGCGAGGCACTATTACCCGGGGAACGCAGATTATTTTCTCATTTCATGCACAGCGGAAGAAAATCAAGAAAGAAAAAAAAAAAAACATTTTTATCGTCTCTCTCTCTCTAGATTATCTGGCGTCAGACACGACGTCAGAGGCTCATGGGACGCCCGCCACCCACCGCCCAGGACCAAATTACTATCCTCCTAAAAATACCCACGCGCTCTCCCTATTTTAAACTATTCTCTCTCCCCTTCTCTCTCTCTCTCTCTCTACATCACACCAGCCACAGCCCGGACCCCGCGTCTCTCCAGCTGTCTTCCGCCCACCTCCATCATCAGTACCCACCCAGAGAGAGAGAGAGAGAGGATGGGGAGGCTGCTGGGGGGGGTGATGATGGCGTGGCTTCTGCTGCAGGCGGGCGGCGACGGGGCGGCGTTCCGGGAGGCGCCGGCGTTCCGTAACGGGCCAGGGTGCGCGCCGGCGACGGACCCGGCGGGGACGGTCCACATAGCCATGACCCTCGACTCGACGTACCTCCGCGGGTCGCTGGCCGGCATTCTGTCGATCCTGCAGCACGCGGCGTGCCCGGAGAACGTGGTCTTCCACTTCCTGGCCTCGTCCCCGCGCCGGCTGCGGCCCTTCCTCCGGACCACCTTCCCGTTCCTGGCGCCGCGCATGTACCGGTTCGACCCGACGCTGGTCCGGGGGAAGATCGCGTCGTCGGTGCGGCGCGCGCTGGACCAGCCGCTCAACTACGCGCGCATCTACCTGGCGGACCTGCTGCCGAGCCAGGTGGGCCGGGTCATCTACCTCGACTCGGACCTGGTGCTGGTCGACGACGTGGCCGGGCTCTGGGCGGCGGACCTGCGGGGGCGGGTCCTGGCCGCGCCCGAATACTGCCACGCCAACTTCTCCGCCTACTTCACGGACCGGTTCTGGGCGGACCGGCGGTTCAGCGCGACGTTCGAGGGGCGGAGCCGGCCGGCCTGCTACTTCAACTCGGGCGTGATGGTGATGGACCTGGACCGGTGGCGGTCCGGCGGGTACACGCGGCGGCTGGAGGCCTGGATGGGCGTGCAGAAGTGGGAGGCGCGGATCTACGAGCTCGGCTCGCTGCCGCCGTTTCTGCTGGTCTTCGCCGGGGAGGTCGAGCCGGTGGCGCACCGCTGGAACCAGCACGGGCTCGGCGGGGACAACGTGGAGGGCCGCTGCCGGGACCTGCACCCCGGCCCGGTCAGCCTCTTGCACTGGAGCGGCAAGGGCAAGCCCTGGCTCCGCCTCGACGCCGCCCGGCCCTGCCCCGTCGACGCCCTCTGGGCCCCCTACGACCTCCTCCGCCGCCACGGAGCCGCCGACGAGCTCCTCCTTTGAACAAAAGCCATGCAATCGGGACCGTTGAAATCAATCGGTACGGGTTACGTGGTTACAGATCGCCGGGGGTTTGCCCGTCCTTGTCCTTCGCGCCCCGGTCCGCCCCCCGCCGGATGAGCTCCTCCGCGATGGCCGCCCGGTCGCAGAGGCACGCGTAGTGGAGCGGAGTCTGCCCTTCGTTATCCTGCGCCGTGGAACAAACCTTCGTCAAGTATCTATTATATATATATATATCTCGGCATGAATGAATGAATGTATCTTGACCTTGGCGTTGACGTTGGCGTTTCTGTCGAGGAGCATCTCCACCACGTCGAGGCGCCCCCTGTCTACGGCCCAGTGCAGAGGGGTCCTCCCT